>NC_069658.1:198233495-198860995 GCF_027244095.1 Hemicordylus capensis | reverse complement strand
AGGCTTAGGGTTAGGCTTATGGTTATGGTTATGGTTATGGTTAGGGTTAGGGTCAGGGTCAGGTTCAGGGTCAGGGTCAGGGTCAGGGTCAGGGTCAGGGTCGGTGTCGGTGTCGGTGTCGGTGTCGGTGTTGAGGTTAGGGATAGGGATGGGGATAGGGATAGGGATAGGGATAGGGATAGGGATAGGGATAGAGATAGGGATAGGGATAGGGATAGGGATAGGGATAGGGATAGGGTTAGGGTTAGGGTTCGGGTTAGGGTTTGGGTTGTAAAAACGCCTCTTTTGGTTAGAGTTAGGGTTAGGGTTAGGGTTAGGGTTTGGAGTAGAGGTAGGGGTAGGGGTAGGGGTAGGGTTAGGGTTAGGGTTAGGGTCGGGGTTTGGGGTTGGGGTTAGGGTTAGGGTTAGGGTCAGGTTTGGGGTTGGGGTGGGGGTTAGGGTTAGGGTTAGGGTTAGGGTTAGGGTTAGGGTTTGTGTCAGGGTCAGGGTCAGGGTCAGCGTAAGGGTCAGGGTCAGGGTCAGGGTCAGCGTAAGTGTCAGGGTTGGTGTTTGGGTTAGTGTTAGGGATAGGGATAGGGATAGGGATAGGGATAGGGATAGGGATAGGGATAGGGATAGGGTTAGGGTTAGGGTCAGGGTTAGGGTTAGGGTTGTAAAAACGCCGGTTAGGGTTAGGGTTAGGGTTAGGGTTAGGGTTAGGGTTAGGGTTAGGGTTAGGGTTAGGGTTAGGGTTAGGGTTAGGGTCTGGGTCAGGGTCAGGTTCAGGGTCAGGGTCAGGGTCATGGTCAGGGTTAGGGCGTAGCATTGTAAAAATGGGTTAGGGTTAGGGTTAGGGTTAGGGTTAGGGTCAGGGTCAGGGTCAGGGTCAGGGTCAGGGTCAGTGTCAGGGTCGGTGTCGGTGTCGGTGTCGGTGTCGGTGTCGGTGTCGGTGTCGGTGTTGAGGTTAGGGATAAGGATAGGGATAGGGATAGGGATAGGGCTAGGGCTAGGGATAGGGATAGGGATAGGGATAGGGATAGGGATAGGGTTACGGTTAGGGTTAGGGTTAGGGTTAGGGTTTGGGTTTGGGTTGTAAAAACGCCTCTTTTGGTTAGAGTTAGGGTTAGGGTTAGGGTTAGGAGTAGAGGTAGGGGTAGGGGTAGGGGTAGGGGTAGGGTTAGGGTTAGGGTTAGGGTTAGGGTTAGGGTTAGTGTTAGGGTTTGGGTTAGGGTTAGGGTCAGGGTTTGGGGTTGGGGTTAGGGTTAGGGTCAGGTTTGGGGTTGGGGTGGGGGTTAGGGTTAGGGTTAGGGTTAGGGTTTTTGTCAGGGTCAGGGTCAGGGTCAGCGTAAGGGTCAGGGTCAGGGTCAGGGTTGGTGTTTGGGTTAGTTTTAGGGATAGGGATAGGGATAGGGATAGGGATAGGGATAGGGATAGGGATAGGGATAGGGATAGGGGTAGGGATAGGGTTAGGGTTAGGGTTAGGGTTAGGGTTAGGGTTAGGGTTAGGGTTAGGGTTAGGGTTAGGGTTAGGGTTAGGGTTAGGGTTGTAAAAACACCTGTTTTGGTTAGGGTTAGGGTTAGGGTTAGGGTTAGGGTTAGGCTTATGGTTAGGGTTAGGGTTAGGTTAAGGGTTATGGGTAGGGTTAGGGTCAGTGTCAATGTCAGGTTCGGGCTCGGTTTCGGGTTCGGGGTCGGGATTGGATTAGGTTCAGGGTCAGGGTCGGGGTCATGGTCGCGGTTGGGGTTGGAGTTTGTGTTGGGGTTAAGGGTTAGGGTTAGGGTTAGGGTTAGGGTTAGGGTTAGGGTTAGGGTTAGGTTTAGGGTTGCGGTTAGGGTTAGGGTTAGGGTTAGGGATAGGAATAGGGATAAGGATAGGGTTAGGGCTAGGGCTAGGGCTAGGGTTAGGGTTAGGGTTAGGGTTAGGGTTAGGGTTAGGGTTAGGGTTAGGGTTAGGGTTAGGGTTGTAAAATACACCTCTCCAGGTGTTGGCTAAAAATGCCTGTTCGGAGGTGGAACAAAATGTTTCTTTAGTTAGTGGAAAACTCACCTCTTCGGGGATGGCTAAAAATCCCACACTGGGGGGTCGCTGAAAATGCCTCTTATGGGGGTGACTCAAAATACCTCTCTGGGGGTGACTTAATATCCCTCTCCGGGGGGTGGCTAAAAACACCTCTCCGGTGGTGGCTAAAAATGCCTCTTCAGGGGTTGGCAAAAACACCTCTTCGGGGGTGGCTAAAAACGCCTCTCTTGCGGGTCGCTAAAAACGTCTCTTTTGGGATTTCTAAAAATGCCTCTTCAGGGGGTGGCTAAAATCACGTCTTTGGGGGGAGACTAAAAACGCCTCCATGGGGTGGCTAAAAATCCCTCTCCAGGGGGTGGCTAAAAACGCCTCTCTGGAGGGTGGCTAGAAACGCCTCTCCGGGCATTGGCTAAAAAGTCTCTTCGGGGGGTGTCTACAAACGCCTCTTCCGGTGTGTCTAATAACGCCTCTCTGGGTGGTGGCTAAAGATCTCTCTCTGGTTAGGGTTAGGGTTAGGGTTAGGGTTAGGGTTTGACATAGGGTTAAGGTTAGGTTTAGGGTTAAGGTTAGGGTTCGGGTTAAGATTAGGGTTAGAGTTGTAAATAGCGCCTCTTCGGGGGTGTCTAAAAATGGCTCTTCGGGGTTGGCAAAAAATGCCTCTTTGGAGAGTGGCAAAAAATGCCTCTTCGGGGGATGGCTAAAAATTCCACTACAGGGGGTGGATAAAATACCTCTAAGGGGGGTGACTAAAAATACCTCTCTGGGGCTGTCTAAAAATCCCTCTTGGGGGGGTGGCTAAAAACGCCTCTTCGGGGGGTGGCTAAAAATGCCTCTTCAGGGGGTGGCAAAAACGCCTCTTCGGGGGGTGGCTAAAAACGCCAATTTGGGGGTGGCAAAAAATGCCTCACGGGGGGTGGCTTAATACACCTCTTGGGGGATGGCTAAAAACGCATCTTCGCAGGATGGCTAAAAGCTCCTCTCTATGGGGTGGCTAAAAATCCATCTCTGGGGTTGTCTAAAAATGCCTCTTCCGGGGTGGCTAAAAACTCTCCGGGTGGTGGCAAAAAATCTATATCCGGGTGGTGGCTAAAAATGCCTCTCCGGGGGGTGGCAAAAAATGCCTCTCCGAGGGGTGGCTAAAAAAGCCTCTCAGGGGGGGATTAAAACGCCTCAATGAGAGGTGGATAAAAATACCTCTCCGGGGGTGGCAAAAAACACCTCTCCGGGGTTTGGCTAGAAATCACTCTCCGGGGGTGTCAAAAAATGCCTCTTCGGTGGATGGCTAAAAACGCCTCTCCAGGCGTTGGATAAAAATGCCTCTCCGGGGGGGTGGCTAAATACGCCTCTCCGGGCGGAGCCTAAAAATCCCTCTCCAGGGGGTGGCATAAAACGCCTCTTTGGGGGATGACTAAACATGCCTCTCTGGGGGGGGCTAAAACTCCCTCTCTGGGGGGTTGTTAAAATCGCCTTTTCGGGGGGTGACTAAAAACGCATCCGGGGGGTGGCTAAAAATCCATATCCGATGGGTTTCTAAAAAATCCTCTGGGGGTTGTGGCTAAAAATACTTCTCCGGGGGGTGGCTAAAAATGGCTCTTCGGGGGGTGGCTAAAAACGCCTCTCCGGGCGGTGGCTAAAAATCTCTCTCCGGGTGGTGGCTATAAATCTCTGTCCGGGCGGTGGAAATAAACACCGATTCGGGGGTGGAAAATAACACCTCTTCGGGGGTGACTAAGAAAGCATCTTTGGGGGGAGTCTCAAGGGGGTGGCTAAGAATCCCTCTCCAGGCAGTGGCTAAAAATCCCTCCCCGGGGGTTGTCAGAAAAAACCTCTCCAGAGGGAGGCTAAATACGCTTCTTCTGGGGGTGACAAAAAATGCCTCTTTGGGGCGTGGCTAAAAACGCCTTTTCGGGGGTAGCAAAAAACTCCTCTTCGGCTTAGGTTTAGGTTTAGGTTTAGGTTTAGGATTAGGTTTAGGTTTAGGGTTCTGGATCGGGTTCGGGTTAGGGTTAGGGTTAGAGTTAGGGTCATGGTCAGTGTCAGGCTCTGGGTCAGGGTCGGGGTCATTGTCGGGGTCGGGGTCAGGGTTAGTGTTGTAAAATACGCCTCTTCAGGGGATGGCTAAAAACGCCTCTTCGAAGAGTGGCAAAAATCTCCTCTTCGGGGGGTGGATTAAAATGGATCTTCGGAGGGTGGCAAAAAACTCCTTTCTGGGTTGTTGAAAAAAAGCCTCTTAAGGCGTTGGCTAAAAACACCTCTCCATGGGGTGGCTAAAAATCCCTCTCCAGGGGGTGGCTAAAATTCCCTCTACATGGGGTGGCTGAAAAACTCTTCAGAGGTTGGCTGAAAATTCGGTGGTTGGCTAAAAACTCCTCTCTGGCTGTGGCTAAATATACCTCTCTGGGGGGTGGCTAAAAACACATCTTCGGGGGTTGGCTAAAAATCTCTCTCCAGGCGGTCGTTAAAAATCACACTCCTGCGGTGTCTTAAAAACGCATCTCATTCGGGAGTCTAAAAATGCCTCTCCAGGGGTTGGCTAAAAATCTCTCTCTGGGCGGTGGCTAAAAATCACTCCCCCGGTTGTCAGAAAAAACCTCTCCGGGGGGAGGCTAAAAACGCCTCTGCTGGTGGTGACAAAAAACGCCTCTTTGGGGCGTGGCTAAAAACGCCTCTTTGGGGGTGGCAAAAAACTCCTCTTCGGCTTAGGTTTAGGTTTAGGTTTAGGGTTCGGGTTCAGGTTCGGGTTCGGGTTCAGGTTAGGGTTAGGGTTAGGGTTAGGGTTAGGGTTAGGGTTAGGGTTAGGGTTAGGGTTAGGGTTAGGGTCATGGTCAGTGTCAGGCTCTGGGTCGGGGTCCGGGTCATTGTCGGGGTCGGGGTCAAGGTTAGGGTTAGGGTTGTAAAAAACGCCTCTTCGGGGGGTGTCTAAAAACGCCTCTTTGGGGTTGGCCAAAAATGTCTCTTTGGAGATTGGCAAAAAAAGCCTCTTCAGGGATGGCTAAAAATTCCACTACAGGGGGTGGCTAAAATACCACTAAGGGGGTTGACTAAAAATAGCTCTATGGGGCTGGCTAAAAATCCCTCTCAGAGGATGGCTAAAAACGCCTCTTCATTGGGTGGCTAAAAACACCTCTTAGGGGGGTGGCTAAAAACGCCGATTTGAGGGGGTGGCAAAAAAAGCCTCACCGGGGGGAGGCTAAAAACACCTCTTGGGGGATGGCTAAAAATACCTCTTCGTAGGATGGCTAAGAATGCCTCTCCATGGGGTGGCAAAAATCCTTCTCCGGGGGGTGTCTAAAAACGCTACTTCGGGGCGTGACAAAGAACGCCTCTCCATGGGGTGGCAAAAAATTCCTCTTTGGGAGGTAGCCAAAAATGACTCTTTGGGGGATGGCTAAAAATCCCTCTCCGGGGGGTGGCTAAATATCCCTCTCTGGGGGGGGTGGCTAAAAATCCCACTTTGGGGGTGGCTAAAATCTCTGGGATAAGGTTGGGGTTAGGGTTGGGGTTAGGGTTAGGGTTAGGGTTAGGGTTAGGGTTAGGGATAGGGTTAGGGTCGGGGTCGGGGTCGGGGTCAGGGTCAGCGTCATGGTTTGGATTAGGGTTTGGGTTAGGGTTTGGGTTTGGGTTAGGGTTTGTGTTTGTGTTAGGCTTAGGGTTAGGGATAGGGATAGGGATAGGGATAGGGATAGGGTCAGGTTCAGGGTCAGGGTCAGGGTCAGGGTTAGGGCGTAGCATTGTAAAAATGGGTTAGGGTTAGGGTTAGGGTTAGGGTCAGGGTCAGGGTCATTGTCAGGGTAAGGGTCAGGGTCAGGGTCGGTGTCGGTGTCGGTGTCGGTGTCGGTGTTGAGGTTAGGGATAGGGATAGGGATAGGGATAGGGATAGGGATATGGATAGGGATATGGATAGGGATAGGGATAGGGATAGGGATAGGGTTAGGTATAGGGATAGGGATAGGGATAGGGATAGGGATAGGGTTAGGGTTAGGGTTAGGGTTGTAAAAACGCCTCTTTTGGTTAGAGTTAGAGTTAGGGTTAGGGTTAGGGTTAGGGTTAGGGTTAGGGTTAGGGTTAGGGTTGCGGTTAGGGTTAGGGATAGGGATAGGGATAGGGATAGGGATATGGATAGGGATAGGGATAGGGTTAGGGATAGGGTTAGGGATAGGGATAGGGATAGGGATAGGGATAGGGTTAGGGTTAGGGTTAGGGTTGTAAAAACGCCTCTTTTGGTTAGAGTTAGAGTTAGGGTTAGGGTTAGGGTTAGGGTTAGGGTTAGGGTTAGGGTTAGGGTTGCGGTTAGGGTTAGGGATAGGGATAGGGATAGGGATAGGGTTAGGGCTAGGGCTAGGGCTAGGGCTAGGGCTAGGGTTAGGGTTAGGGTTAGGGTTAGGGTTAGGGTTAGGGTTAGGGTTAGGGTTAGGGTTGTAAAATACACCTCTTCAGGTGTTGGCTAAAAATGCCTCTTCGGATTAGGGTTAGGGTTAGGGTTAGGGTTAGGGTTAGGGTTAGGGTTAGGGTTAGGGTTAGGGTTAGGGATAGGGATAGGGATAGGGATAGGGATAGGGATAGGGATAGGGCTAGGGCTAGGGCTAGGGCTAGGGCTAGGGCTAGGGTTAGGGTTTGGGTTAGGGTTAGGGTTAGGGTTAGGGTTAGGGTTAGGGTTAGGGTTAGGGTTAGGGTTAGGGTTAGGGTTAGGGTTAGGGTTGTAAAATACACCTCTTCAGGTGTTGGCTAAAAATGCCTCTTCGGAGGTGGAACAAAATGTTTCTTTAGTTAGTGGAAAACTCACCTCTTCAGGGATGGCTAAAAATCCCACACTGGGGGGTCGCTGAAAATGCCTCTTATGGGGGTGACTCAAAATACCTCTCTGGGGGTGACTTAATATCCCTCTCCGGGGGGTGGCTAAAAACACCTCTCCGGTGGTGGCTAAAAATGCCTCTTCAGGGGTTGGCAAAAACACCTCTTCGGGGGTGGCTAAAAACGCCTCTCTTGCGGGTCGCTAAAAACGTCTCTTTTGGGATTTCTAAAAATGCCTCTTCAGGGGGTGGCTAAAATCACCTCTTTGGGGGGAGACTAAAAACGCCTCCATGGGGTGGCTAAAAATCCCTCTCCAGGGGGTGGCTAAAAACGCCTCTCTGGAGGGTGGCTAGAAACGCCTCTCCGGGCGTTGGCTAAAAAGTCTCTTCGGGGGGTGTCTACAAACGCCTCTTCCGGTGTGTCTAATAACGCCTCTCTGGGTGGTGGCTAAAGATCTCTCTCTGGTTAGGGTTAGGGTTAGGGTTAGGGTTAGGGTTTGACATAGGGTTAAGGTTAGGTTTAGGGTTAAGGTTAGGGTTCGGGTTAAGGTTAGGGTTAGAGTTGTAAAAAGCGCCTCTTCGGGGGTGTCTAAAAATGGCTCTTCGGGGTTGGCAAAAAATGCCTCTTTGGAGAGTGGCAAAAAATGCCTCTTCTGGGGATGGCTAAAAATTCCACTACAGGGGGGTGGATAAAATACCTCTAAGGGGGGTGACTAAAAATACCTCTCTGGGGCTGTCTAAAAATCCCTCTTGGGGGGGTGGCTAAAAACGCCTCTTCAGGGGGTAGCCAAAAACGACTCTTTGGGGGATGGCTAAAAATCCCTCTCCGGGGGGTGGCTAAAAATCCCTCTCCGGGGGGGGGTGGCTAAAAATCCCTATCCGGGGGGTGGCTAAAAATCTGTCTCCGTGGTGGCGAAAAACGCCTCTCCGGAGGTGGCTAAAAACGCCTTTTGGTGTGTGGCAAAAAACTCCCCTTTGGTGGGGTGTCAAAAAACACCTCTCTGGGGGTGGCTAAAAACGCCTCTTCGGGGGGCGGCTAAATACAGCTCTTCGGGGGGTGGATAAAAAAGCTTCTTAGGGGGCTGGCAAAAAACACCTCTTCTGGGGATGGCTAAAATGCCTCTCTGCAGAGTGGCTAAAAATTCCTATAGGGGGGTAGCTCTCTAGCCTCTCCAGGGGGTGGCTAGAAATGCATCTGCGGGTGTTGGCAAAAAACGCCTCTTCGGGGGTCGCAAAAAACCCGGTTAGGGTTAGGGTCGGGGTCGGGGTCGGGGTTGGGGTCGGGGTCAGGGTCAGTGTCAGGGTCAGGGTTAGGGTTAGGGTTAGGGTTAGGGTTTGGGTTTGGGTTTGGGTTTGGATTAGGGTTTGTGTTTGTGTTAGGCTTAGGGTTAGGGATAGGGATAGGGATAGGGATAGGGATAGGGATAGGGATAGGGATAGGGATAGGGATAGGGATAGGGATAGGGTTAGGGTTAGGGTCAGGGTTAGGGTTAGGGTTAGGGTTAGGGTTAGGGTTAGGGTTAGGGCATAGCATTGTAAAAATGGGTTAGGGTTAGGGTCAGGGTCAGGGTCTGGGTCAGGGTCAGGGTCAGGGTCGGTGTTGGTGTTGGTGTTGGTGTTGGTATTGAGGTTAGGGATAGGGATAGGGTTAGGGATAGGGATAGGGATAGGGATAGGGATACGGATAGGGATAGCGATACGGATAGGGATAGGGTTAGGGTCAGGGTCAGGGTCAGGGTTAGGGTTAGGGTTAGGGCGTAGCATTGTAAAAATGGGTTAGGGTTAGGGTTAGGGTTAGGGTTAGGGTCAGGGTCAGGGTCAGGGTCAGGGTCAGGGTCAGGGTCGGTGTTGGTGTTGGTGGGGTTGGGGATAGGGATAGGGATAGGGATCGGGATCGGGATAGGGATAGGGATAGGGATAGGGATAGGGATAGGGATAGGGTTAGGGTTAGGGTTAGGGTTTGGGTTGTAAAAACGCCTCTTTTGGTTAGGGTTAGGGTTAGGGTTAGGGTTAGGGTTACTTTTAGGGTTAGGGGTAGAGGTAGGGGTAGGGGTAGGGGTAGGGGTAGGGGTAGGGTTAGGGTTAGGGTTAGGGTTAGGGTTAGGGTTAGGGTTAGGGTTAGGGTCAGGGTCAGGGTCAGGGTTAGGGTCGGGGTTTGGGGTTGGGGTTGGGGTTGGGGTTAGGGTTAGGGTTAGGGTTAGGTTCAGGTTTGGGGTTGGGATTCGGTTTGGGGTGGGGGTGAGGGTCGGGGTGAGGGTCTGGGTCAGGGTCAGGGTCAGGGTCAGGGTCAGGGTCAGGGTCAGGGTTGGTGTTGGGGTTAGGGTTAGGGTTGGGGTTAGGGTTAGGGTTATGGTTAGGGATTGGGATAGGGATAGGGATAGGGATAGGGTTAGGGTTAGGGTTAGGGTTAGGGTTGGGGTTAGGGTCAGGGTCAGGGTCAGGGTCAGGGTTAGGGTTAGGGTTAGGGTTAGGGTTAGGGTTAGGGTTAGGGTTAGGTTAAGGGTTTTAGGTAGGGTTAGGGTCAGTGTCATTGTCGGGATCGGGCTCGGGTTCGGGGTCCGGGTCGGGATTGGGTTAGGGTCAGGGTCAGGGTCGGGGTCATGGTCGTGGTTGGGGTTGGGGTTGGGGTTGGGGTTAAGGGTTAGTGGTAGTGTTAGGGTTAGGGTTATGGTTGCGGTTAGGGTTAGGGTTAGGGATAGGGATAGGGATAGGGATAGGGATAGGGATAGGGATAGGGATAGGGATAGGGATAGGGATAGGGACAGGGATAGGGTTAGGATTAGGGCTAGGGCTAGGGCTAGGGCTAGGGCTAGGGCTATGGATAGGGTCAGGGTCAGGGTCAGGGTCAGGGTCAGGGTCAGGGTCAGGGTTAGGGTTAGGGTTAGGGTTAGGGTTAGGGTTAGGGTTAGGGTTAGGGTTGTAAAATACGCCTCTTCAGGTGTTGGCTAAAAATGCCTCTTCGTTGGTGGAACAAAATGTTTCTTTAGTTAGTGGAAAACACTCCTCTTCGGGGATGGCTAAAAATCCCACACTTGGGGGTGGCTAAAAATGCCTCTTATGGGGGTGACTCAAAATACCTCTCTGGGGGTGACTTAATATACCTCTCCGGGGGGTGGCTAAAAACACCTCTCCGGTGGTGGTTAAAAATGCCTCTTCAGGGGGTGGCAAAAACACCTCTTCGGGGGTGGCTAAAAATGCCTCTCCAGGGGGTGGCTAAAAACGTCTCTTTTGGGATTTCCAAAAATGCCTCTTCAGGGGGTGGCTAAAATCACCTCTTTGGGGGGAGACTAAAAACGCTTCCATGGGGTGGCTAAAAATCCCTCTCCAGGGGGTGGCTAAAAACGCCTCTCTGGAGGGTGGCTAGAAACGCCTCTCCGGGCGTTGGCTAAAAAGTCTCTTCTGGGGGTGTTTACAAACACCTCTTCCTGTGTGTCTAATAACGCCTCTCTGGGTGGTGGCTAAAGATCTCTCTCTGGGGGCTTAGGGTTAGGGTTAGGGCTGGTTAGGGTTAGGGTTAGAGGGTTAGGGTTAGGGTGAGGATGAGGGTGAGGGTTGTAAAAAAGCCTCTTCGGGTAATGGCTAAAAACGCCTCTCCGGATGGAGGCTAAAAACTCCTCTCTGGGGGGTGGCTAAATACGACTCTCCGGGCCGAGGCTAAAAATTCCTCTCCGGGTGGTGGCTAAAAATGCCTCTCCGGGGGTAGCTAAAAACTGCTCTTTGGGGGGTGTCTAAAAACGCCTCCGGGGGATGGCTAAAAATCCCTCTCAGGGGGGGGTGGCAAAAAAACACATCTTTGGGTTTGGGTTAGGGTTAGGGTTAGGGTTAGGGTTAGGGTTAGGGTTAAGGTTAGGGTTAGAGTTGTAAAAAACGTTTGTCTAAAAATGGCTCTTCGGGGTTGGCAAAAAATGCCTCTTTGGAGAGTGGCAAAAAATGCCTCTTCGGGGGATGGCTAAAAATTCCACTACAGGGGGTTGATAAAATACCTCTAAGGGGGGTGACTAAAAATACCTCTCTGGGGCTGTCTAAAAATCCCTCTTGGGGGGGTGGCTAAAAACGCCTCTTCGGGGGGTGGCTAAAAATGCCTCTTCAGGGGGTGGCAAAAACGCCTCTTCGGGGGGTGGCTAAAAACGCCAATTTAGGGATGGCAAAAAATGCCTCACGGGGGGTGGCTTAATACACCTCTCGGGGGATGGCTAAAAACGCATCTTTGGAGGATGGCTAAAAGCTCCTCTCTATGGGGTGGCTAAAAATCCATCTCTGGGGGTTGTCTAAAAATGCCTCTTCCGGGGTGGCTAAAAACTCTCCGGGCGGTGGCAAAAAATCTATATCCGGGTGGTGGCTAAAAATGCCTCTCCAGGGGGTGGCAAAAAATGCCTCTCCGAGGGGTGGCTAAAAAAGCCTCTCGGGGGGGGGGATTAAAACGCCTCAACGAGAGGTGGATAAAAATACCTCTCCGGGGGTGGCAAAAAACACCTCTCCGGGGTTTGGCTAGAAATCACTTATCGGGGGGTGGCCAAAAACGTCTCTCCGGGTGGCTAAAAATCCCTCTCCAGGCGGTGGCTAAAAAGACCTTTCCAGGGGGTGGCTAAAAACACCTCTCTGGGGAGTGGCTAAATATACCTCTCCGGGTGGTGGCTAAAATTCCCGCTCAGGGAGGGGAAAACGCCTCTTCGGGGGATAGCTAAAAATCCCTCTCCGGGGGTGGCTAAAAATCCCACTCCTGGGGTGTCTAAAAACGCATCTCATTCGGGAGTCTAAAAATGCCTCTCCAGGGGTTGGCTAAAAATTTCTCTCCTGGCGGTGGCTAAAAATCACTCCCCGGGTTGTCAGAAAAAACCTCTCCGGGGGGAGGCTAAAAACGCCTCTGCTGGTGGTGACAAAATCGCCTCTTTGGGGCGTGGCTAAAAACGCCTCTTTGGGGGTGGCAAAAAACTCCTCTTCGGCTTAGGTTTAGGTTTAGGTTTAGGGTTTGGGTTCAGGTTCGGGTCCGGGTTAGGGTTAGGGTTAGGGTTAGGGTTAGGGTTAGGGTTAGGGTTAGGGTTAGGGTCATGGTCAGTGTCAGGCTCTGGGTCGGGGTCCGGGTCCGGGTCATTGTCGGGGTCAGGGTCAATGTTAGGGTTAGGGTTAGGGTTGTAAAAAACGCCTCTTCGGGGGGTGTCTAAATACACCTCTTTGGGGTTGGCCAAAAATGTCTCTTTGGAGATTGGCAAAAAAAGACTCTTCAGGGATGGCTAAAAATTCCACTCCAGGGGGTGGCTAAAATACCACTAAGGGGGTTGACTAAAAATAGCTCTATGGGGCTGGCTAAAAATCCCTCTCAGGGGGTGGCTAAAAACGCCTCTTCATTGGGTGGCTAAAAACACTTCTTAGGGGGGTGGCTAAAAACGCCGATTTGAGGGGGTGGCAAAAAAAGCCTCACCGGGGGGAGGCTAAAAACACCTCTTGGGGGATGGCTAAAAATGCCTCTTCGTAGGATGGCTAAAAATGCCTCTCCATGGGGTGGCAAAAATCCTTCTCCGGGGGGTGTCTAAAAACGCTACTTCGGGGCATGACAAAGAACTCCTCTCCATGGGGTGGCAAAAAATTCCTCTTTGGGAGGTAGCCAAAAACGACTCTTTGGGGGATGGCTAAAAATCCCTCTCCGGGGGGTGGCTAAAAATCCCTCTCCGGGGGGGGTGGCTAAAAATCCCTATCCGGGGGGTGGCTAAAAATCTGTCTCCGTGGTGGCGAAAAACGCCTCTCCGGAGGTGGCTAAAAACGCCTTTTGGTGTGTGGCAAAAAACTCCCCTTTGGTGGGGTGTCAAAAAACACCTCTCTGGGGGTGGCTAAAAACGCCTCTTCGGGGGGCGGCTAAATACAGCTCTTCGGGGGGTGGATAAAAAAGCTTCTTAGGGGGCTGGCAAAAAACACCTCTTCTGGGGATGGCTAAAATGCCTCTCTGCAGAGTGGCTAAAAATTCCTATAGGGGGGTAGCTCTCTAGCCTCTCCAGGGGGTGGCTAGAAATGCATCTCCGGGTGTTGGCAAAAAACGCCTCTTCGGGGGTCGCAAAAAACCCGGTTAGGGTTAGGGTCGGGGTCGGGGTCGGGGTTGGGGTCGGGGTCGGGGTCAGTGTCAGGGTCAGGGTTAGGGTTAGGGTTAGGGTTAGGGTTAGGGTTAGGGTTTGGGTTTGGGTTTGGATTAGGGTTTGTGTTTGTGTTAGGCTTAGGGATAGGGATAGGGATAGGGATAGGGATAGGGATAGGGATAGGGTTAGGGTTAGGGTCAGGGTTAGGGTTAGGGTTAGGGTTAGGGTTAGGGTTAGGGTTAGGGTTAGGGCATAGCATTGTAAAAATGGGTTAGGGTTAGGGTCAGGGTCAGGGTCAGGGTCAGGGTCAGGGTCGGTGTTGGTGTTGGTGTTGGTGTTGGTATTGAGGTTAGGGATAGGGATAGGGTTAGGGATAGGGATAGGGATAGGGATACGGATAGGGATAGCGATACGGATAGGGATAGGGTTAGGGTCAGGGTCAGGGTTAGGGTTAGGGTTAGGGCGTAGCATTGTAAAAATGGGTTAGGGTTAGGGTTAGGGTTAGGGTTAGGGTTAGGGTCAGGGTCAGGGTCAGGGTCAGGGTCAGGGTCAGGGTCAGGGTCAGGGTCAGGGTCGGTGTTGGTGTTGGTGGGGTTGGGGATAGGGATAGGGATAGGGATAGGGATAGGGATCGGGATAGGGATAGGGATAGGGATAGGGATAGGGATAGGGATAGGGATAGGGATAGGGATAGGGATAGGGATAGGGATAGGGATAGGGATAGGGATAGGGATAGGGATAGGGATAGGGATAGGGTTAGGGTCAGGGTTAGGGTTTGGGTTGTAAAAACGCCTCTTTTGGTTAGGGTTAGGGTTAGGGTTAGGGTTAGGGTTAGGGTTAGGGTTAGGGTTAGGGTTAGGGTTAGGGTTAGGGTTAGGGTTAGGTTCGGGGTAGGGGTTTGGGGTTGGGGTTGGGGTTAGGGTTAGGGTTAGGGTTAGGGTCAGGTTTGGGGTTGGGGTGGGGGTGGGGGTGGGGGTGGGGGTTGGGGTTAGGGTTAGGGTTAGGGTTTGGGTGAGGGTCAGGGTCAGGGTCAGGGTCAGGGTCGGGGTTAGGGTTAGGGTTAGGGTTAGGGTTAGGGATAGGGATAGGGATAGGGATAGGGATAGGGATAGGGATAGGGATAGGGATAGGGATAGGGATAGGGATAGGGTTAGGGATAGGGATAGGGATAGCGTTAGGGTTAGGGTTAGGGTTTGGGTTGTAAAAACGCCTGTTTTGATTAGGGTTAGGGTTAGGGTTAGGGTTAGGGTTAGGTTAAGGGTTATGGGTAGGGTTAGGGTCAGTGTCAGGGTCGGGCTCGGGCTCGGATTCGGGGTCGGGGTCTGGATTGGGTTAGGGTCAGGGTCAGGGTCAGGGTCGGGGTCATTGTCGGGGTTGGGGTTGGGTTTGGGGTTGGGGTTAAGGGTTTGTGTTAGGGTTAGGGTTAGGGTTAGGGTTAGGGTTAGGTTTAGGTTTAGGGTTAGGGTTAGGGTTAGGGTTAGGGTTAGGGTTAGGGTTAGGGTTAGGGTTAGGGTTAGGGTTAGGGTTAGGGTTAGGGTTAGGGTTAGGGTTGTAAAATACGCCTCTTCAGGTGTTGGCTAAAAATGCCTCTTCGGTGGTGGAACAAAATGTTTCTTTAGTTAGTGGAAAACACACCTCTTCGGGGATGGCTAAAAATCCCACACTGGGGGGTTGCTAAAAATGCCTCTTATGGGGGTGACTCAAAATACCTCTCTGCGGGTGACTGAATATCCCTCTCCTGGGGATGGCTAAAAACACCTCTCCGGTGGTGGCTGAAAATTCCTATTCGGGGGTTTCCGAAAATGCCTATTAAGGGGATGCCTAAAAACGCTTCTTCGAGCGGTGGCTAAAAATCCCTCTCTGGGGGATGCCAAAAATGCCTCTCCGGGGGGTGGCTTAAAACACCTCTCCAGGGGTTGGATGAAAACGTCTCTCCGGGGGTGTCTAAAAAAGCCTCTTTGGGTGGTGAAAAAAAATACCTCTCTGGGGGGTGGCTAAAAACGCCTATTTGGTGGTTGGCAAAAAATCCCATTCGGGGCTGTGGCAAAAAACACCTCTTCGTGGATGGCTTTAAACGCATCTCTGGGGGGATGGCTAGATACACCTCTCCGGGGTGGTGCTGGCAAAAAACTCCTCTTTTGGGGGTTGGCAAAAAGCACTACTTAGATGGGTGGGGAAAACGCCTCTCCGCGGGGTGGCTAAAAATGGCTCTTCGGGGGCTGGTAAAAAATGTCCCTCCTGGAGGTGGCTAAAAATACCTCCCCGGGTGGTTGCTAAAAATCACTCTGCGTTCAGTGGCTAAAATTTCGTCTTCGGTCGGTGGCTTAAATGCCTCTTCGGGGGTGGCTAAAAATGCCTCTTTGGGGAGTGGCATAAAACGTCTCTTCAGGGGATGGCTTAAAATCCCTATCCAGGGGGTGGCTAAAAACGCCTGTTCGGGCGGTGGCTAAAAATCTCTCTCCGTGCAGTGACTAAACATCCCTCTCCGGGCAGAGTCTAAAAATCTGTCTCTGTGGTAGCAAAAAACGCCTGTCCAGGGGTGGAAAATACGCCTTTTGGGGTGTGGCAAAAAACTCCTCTTCGGAGGGTTGGCAAAAAACACCTCTTCGGGGGATGGCTAAAAATCCCTCTCTGGTTGGTGGCTAAAATCGCCTCTCCGGGTGGTGGCTAAAAATCTCTGTCCGGGTGGTGGCTAAAAATCCCACTCTGGGCGGTGGCTAAAAATCCGTCTCAGTGGTGGCAAAAAACGCCTCTCCGGGGTGTCTAAAAATGCCTTTCGGTGTGTGGCAAAAAACTCCCCTTGGGGGGTGTCAAAAAACACCTCTCCGGGGGATGGCAAAAATGCCTCTCCGGGCGGTAGTTAAAAATGCCTCTCCGGCAGTTGGATAAAAACGCCTCTTCGGGGGGTGTCTAGAAATGCATCTCAGGGTGGTGGATAAAAATACCTCGTCGTGGGGTGGCTGAAAACGCCTTTTCGGGGGTTTCCAAATAAACCTCTTCTGGGGGTGGCAAAAAACACCTCTTCGGCAGATGGCCAAAAACGTATCTCCGGGGGGTGGATAAAAACGCCTCTCCGGGGTGTGGCTGAAAACTCCCGGGATTGGATAAAAACGCCTTTTTGGCGGTTGGCAAAAAATGCCTCATCAGGGGGTGGCAAAAAACGCCTCTCCAGGGGGTGGCTAAAAACTCTCCCGGTGGTGACTAAAACGCATCTTCGGAGGGTGGGAAAAAACTCCTCTTCAGGGATCGCTAGAAATCCCACTCCGGGGCATGGCTAAAAAGCCTCTTTGGGGAGTGGCAAAAAATGCCTCTTCGGGTGATGGCTGAAAATCCCTATCGGGGTGTGTGTCTAAAAATCCCTCTTCAAGGGGTGGCAAAAAGCGCCTCTCCGGGGGATAGCTAAAAACGACTCTCCGGGGGGTGGCAAAAAACTCCTCTTCGGGAGCTGGCAAAAAACGATTCTTCATGGGATGGCTAAAAATCCCTCTACAGGGGGTGGCAAAAAACGTTTCTTCGGAGGATGGCTAAAAATCCCTCTCCGGGGGGGTGGCTAAAAATCCCTCTCCGAAGGGTGGCAATAAAGGCCTCTTCAGGGAATGACTAAGAATGCCTCTCCGGGTGGTGGCTAAAAACGCCTCACCGGGGGGGTGGCTAAAAACAACTTTCCGGGGGTGGCAAAAAATGCCTCTCCGGGGGGTGGCAAAAAGCTCCTCTTCAGGGGGTGGCAAAAAACGCTTCTTCATGGGATGGCTGAAAATCACTCTCCGGGGGGTGGCTAAGAATCCCTCTCTGGGTGGTGGCTAAAAATCCCTCTCTGGCGGTAGCTAAAAATGTGTCTCCGGGGGGTGGCAAAAAATGCCTCTCCGGGGGGTGGCTAAAAACCACTCCGGGGGTGGTGGTTAAAAATCCCTCTCCCTGGTGGCAAAAAACGCCTCTCCGGGGGGGGGGGGGGTGTGGCAAAAAACACCTCTCTGTTTGGTGGATAATAACGCCTCTCCGGGAGGTGGCTACAAATGCCTCTCCGGGTGTGGCTAAAAACACTTTTCCGGAGGGTGGCAAAAAACTTCTCTACGATGGGTGACTAAAAATGCCTCTTCGGGGGGTGGCTAAAAACGTGTCCTCATGGAGTGCATAAAAAGGCCTCTTCGGGGGGTGGCTAAAAACGCCTCACCTGGGGTGGCAAAAAATGCCTCTTCAGGGAGTGGCAAAAAACGCCTCTTCGAGGGGTGGCTAAAAATGCCTCTCCGGGAGGTGGCTAAAAATCTCTCTCCTGACGGTGGCTAAAAATCCCTCTCCATGGTGGCTAAAAACGCCTCTCCGGATGGTGGCTAAAAACGCCTCTTAGGGGGGTGGCTAAAAATGCCTCTCTGGGGGGTCGCTAAAATTTCTTCTCTGGGGGGTGGATAAAAATCCCTCTCTGGAGGTGACAAAAAACCTGTCCGGGCGGTGGCTAAAATTGCCTCTCCGGGCAGTGGCCAGAAATGCCTCTACGGGTGGTTGCTAAAAATCCCTCTGCGGGCGGTGGCTAAAAATCTGTCTCCGGGCAGTGGCTAAAAATCCCTCTCCGGGCGGTGGCTTAAATGCCTCTTCGGAGGTGGCTAAAAATGCTTCTTTGGGGAGTGGCAAAAAAGTCTCTTCGGGGGATGGCTAAAAATCCCCCTCCGGGGGGTGGCTAAAAGTCCCTCTCCAGGCAGTGGATAAAATCACTCTCCGGGGGGTGACTAAAAACTCCTCTTTGGGGATGGCTAAAAACGCTTCTTTGGTGGATGGCTAAAATGACTCTTTGGAGGGTGGCTAGGAATACCTCTTTGGGGGTGGCTAAAAGCTTCTCCAGGGGGTGGCTAAAAATGCCTCTTCGGGGGGTGGCTGAAAATGCCTATCCGGAAGTGGTGGCCAAAAAGGTCACTCAGCGGGGTGGCTAAAAAAGCCTCTTTGTGGGGTTGCTAAACACGCCTCTCTGGGGTTGACTAAAAATCCCTCTTCGGTGGGTGGCTAAAAATCCCTCTTTGGTGGATGGCTAAAAACACCTCTTCGAGGGGTGGCAAAAAATGCCTCTTCATGGGGTGGCTAAAACGCCTCTCCGGGGGGCAGATAAAAATGCCTCTCCGGGGTGTGGCTAAAAAGGCCTCTCCGGGGGTGTCTAAAAAGACCTTGCCGGGGGGTGCCTAAACACGCCTCTCCGGGGGGTGGATAAAAAAGGTTCTTCGGGGGTGGCTAAAAATGGCTCCCCGGGGAGTTGTCTAAAACGCCTCTTCAGGGGGTGGCGAAAAATAACTCTTTGGAGAGTGGCTAAAAACGCCTCTTCGGGGGATGGCTAAAAATCCCGCTCGGGGGGTGGCTAAAAATCCATCTCTGGGGGGGATAGCAAAAAATCCCTCTCCGAGCATTGTCTAAAAATCCCTCTCCTGGTGGTGGCTAAAAACACCTCTCCGGGGGGTGTCTAAAACGAGTCTTCGGGGTTGGCTATAAATGCCTCTTCTTGGAGTGGCTAAAAACGCCTCTTTTGGGGGGTGGCTAAAAATGCCACTTGAGGGAGTGGCTAAAACGCCTCTCTGGGTGGTGGTGGCTAAAAATGACTCTTTGGGGGGTGGCTATAAACGCCTCTTCGGGGGTGGCTAGAATCGCCTCTTCGGGGGTCGCTAAAACGCCTCTCCGGGGGGTGGCTAAAAATGTCTCTCCGAGGGGTGGCGAAAAATGTCTCTCCGAGTGGTGGCTAAAAATGCCTTTTTGGGGGGTGGCTAAAAAGCCTCTCCAGGGTTGGCTAAAAATGATTCTCCGGGGGGGGGTTAAAAAAGACTTTTCGGGGGGTGGCTAAAAACACCTTTCTGGGTGGGTGGCTAAAAACTCTCCAGGGGTGGCTGAAAACACGTCTCCAGGGGGGTGGCTAAAAATGTCTCTCCGTGGGTGGCTAGAAATCCCTCTTGGAGGGGGGCTTAAGAATCCCTCTCCGAGGGGTGGCTAAAAATCCCTCTCCGGGGGATGTGAAAAAATCCCTCTCCTGGAGGTGGCTAAATATCCCTCTCTGGGAGGTGGCTAAAAATTCCTCTCCGGGGGGTGGCTAAAAATCCCTCTCCGGGGGGTGTCTAGGATGCCTCTCTGGGGGGTGTCTAAAATGCCTCTTCGAGGGGTGGCTAAAAACGCCTCTCTGGGGAGTGTCTAAAAGGCCTCTTCAAGGGTTGGCTAAAAACGCCTCTCCGGGGGGTGTCTAAAATCCCTTTTCGAGGGGTGGCTAAAAACGCCTCTCCGGGGAGTGTCTAAAACGCCTCTTCGAGGGGTGGCTGAAAACACCTCTTCAGGAGGTGGCTAAAAACGCCTCTTCGGGGGTGGCGAAAAATGCCTCATTTGGGAGTGGCTAAAAATACCTCTCCGGGCATTGGCTAAAAATCCCTCTCCGGGCAGTGGTTAAAAACACCTCTCTTGGGGGTGTCTAAAACGCCTCTTCGGGGTTGACTATAAATGCCTCTTCGGGGAGTGGCTAAAAACGCCTCTTTTGGGGGTGGCTAAAAACACCTTTTCGGGGGTGGTGGCTAAAATCACCTCTTTAGGGGGTGGCTCAAAACGCCTCTTCAGGGGGTGGCTAAAAATGCCTCTCTGGGGGGTGGCTAAAAATCCCTCTTCGGTGGGTCGCTTAAAACGCCTCTTAGGGGGGTGGCAAAAAACGCCTCTCAGGGGGTGGTTAAAAATGCCTCTCCGTGGGGTGGCTAAAAATCCCTCTGCAGGGAGTGGCTAAAAATCCCTCTCGGGGAGGTGGCTATAAACGCCTCTTCGGGGGGTGGCTATAAAACCTCTTTGGGGGTGGCCAAAAACACCTCTCTGGGAGTGCCTGAAAACACCTCTCCGGTAGGTTGCTTAAAATCCCTCTCCGGGGGGTGGCTAAAAATCCATCTCCGGAGAGTGGCTAAAAATCCCTCCCGGAGGTGGCTAAAAACCCCTCTTCGGGGGTGGCTAAAAACGCCTCTTTGGGGGTGGCTAAAAACACCTTTCTGGGGGTGGCTGAAAACACCTCTTCGGGGTTGGCGAAAAATGTCTCTTCGGGGGGTATCTAAAAACGCGTCTTCGGGGGTGGATAAAATCACCGCTTCATGGGGTGGCTAAAAACGCCTCTCCAGGGGGTGGCTAAAAATCCCTCTTCTGTGCGTGTCTAAAAACGCCTCTTCGATGTGTGGCAAAAAACGCCTGTTCGGGCGGTGGCTAAAATGCCTCTCCAGGGGGGCGGATAAAAACGACTCTCCAGGGGTGCGGATAAAAATGCCTCTCCGGGGTGTGGCTAAAAACGCCTCTCTGGCGGTATCTAAAAACACCTTTCTGGGGGTTAGCTAAAAACTCCTCTTCGGGGGGTGTCTAAAAACGCCTCTCTAGGGTTGGTGAAAAATACCTGTCTCGGGCCTGGATAAAACGCCTCTTCGGGGGGTGGCTAAGCACGGCTCTTAGGGGGATGGCTAAAAACGCCTCTTCGGGGGGTGGCTAAAAACGCCTCTCCCAGAGGTGGTTAAAAATCCCTCCCTAGCCACCCCTGGAGAGGAATATTTAGCCACCCCCTGGAGAAGGATTTTTACCCCCCCTGGAGAGGATTTTTTAGCCACCTCCCGGAGAGGCATTTTTAGCCACCCCCCGAGAGGTATTTTTAGCCACCCCCAATAGGTGTTTTTAGACACCCCCCCGAGAGGCATTTTTAGCCACCCCATTAGGAGTTTTTAGACAACCCCCCCGGAGAGGTGTTTTTAGCCACGCCCCTGATAGGCATTTTTAGGCACTCTCCAGAAAGGCGTTTTTAGCCACCCCCAAAGGGGTGTTTTTAGCAACCCCCAAAGAGAATTTAGCCATCCCCCAGGGAGGAGTTTGTAGCTACCCCTGAGAGGCGTTTTTAGCCATCCCCCGAGAGACGTTTTTAGCCACCCCACGAAGCGGCGTTTTAAGCCACCACCCCCCGAGAGGCATTTTTAGCCACCCCCGTAGAGGCATTTTTTGCCAACCCCCAAAGAGGCGTTTTTAGCCACCCCCAAAGAGGAGTTTTTAGCCGCCCCCCCAAAAGGCGTTTCTAGCCATCCCCCAGTGAGGCGTTTATAGCCACCCCCAGAGATTTTTTAGCCACCCCCCGAAGAGGAGATTTTAGGGGCCCCCCAAAGAGGAATTTTTAGCCACCCCCCGAGAGGCGTTTTTAGCCAACCCCCTAGAGGATTTTTAGACACCCCACAGAGAGACTTTTTTGCCACGTCCCGGATAGGCATTTTTAGCCACCCCCCCGAGAGGCGTTATTACCCACCCCCAGGAGAGGCGTTTTGAGCCACCCATGAAGAGGCTTTTTAGCCACCCCCCGAAGAGGAATTCTAAGGCACCCCCCAAAGAGGAGTTTTTAGCCACCCCCTCAGAGAGTAGTTTTTAGCCACCCCCCAAAGAGGTGTTTTTAGACACCCCGCAGAGAGCCGTTTTTAGCCACCCCCCAAAGAGGAGTTTTTAGCCACCGCCCAAAGATGCGTTTTTAGCCACCCCCCCGAAGAGGCATTTTTAGCCACCCCCCAAAGAGGAGTTTTTAGCCACCCTCGTAGATTAGTTTTTAGCCTCCCCCCAAAGAGGAGTTTTTAGACACCCCCGAAGAGGAGTTTTTAGCCACCCCCCGAAGAGGAGTTTTTAGCCACCCCCCAAAGAGGAATTTTTAGCCATCCCCGTAGATTAGTTTTTAGCCACCCCCCGAAGAGGCGTTTCTAGCCACCCCCCAAAGAGGCATTTTTAGCCACCTCCCGAAGAGGAATTTTTAATAACGCCCGAAGAGGAATTACTAGCCACCCCCCGGAGAGGTTTTTTTAGCCACCCCCTGGAGAGGCCTTTTTCAGCCACCCACGGAGAGGAATTTTAAGCCGCCACCCCCAGAGAGGGATATTTAGCCAGCACCGAAGAGGAGTTTGTAGCCACCCCCCAAGAGGACTATTAGCCACCCCCCGAAGAGGTGTTTCTACCCACCCCCCAGATAAACATTTTTACCCACCCCACGGAGAGGCGTTTTTAGCTAACCCCGAAGAGGCGTTTTTTGCCAATCCCCGGAGAAGCATTTTTAGCCACCCCCCAAAGAGGAGTATTTAGCAACCCCCCGGAGAGTAGTTTTTAGCCACGCCCCAAAGAGGCGTTTTTAGCCACCACCCGGAGAGGCGTTTTTAGCCACCGCCGGGAAAGGCGTTTTTAGCCACGCCCTGGAGAGGCCTTTTTAGACACCGCTGGGAGAGGGATTTTAGCCACCCCACCGAAGAGGCCTTTTTAGCTACCCTTCGGAGAGAGATTTCTAGCCACCCCACAAAGAGGCGTTTTTAGCAATCCCCAGAAGAGGCATTTTTTGCCACGCCACTGAAGATTAGTTTTTTGCAACCAACCGAAGAGGCGTTTTTAGCCCCACCCAGGAGAGGCGTTTTTTGGCACCCCCCAGAGAGGGATTTTTAGCCACCGCCCGGAGAGGCGTTTTTAGCCATCCCCTTAAGAGGCGTTTTTTTCCACCCGTGAAGAGGCGTTTTTTAGCCACCCCCGGAGAGGCGTTTTTAGCCCCACCAGAGATGTGTTTTTAGCCACCCCCTGGAGAGGCGTTTTCAGCCACCCCCGGAGAGTTGTTTTTAGCCACCCCCCAGAGAGGCGTTTTTAGACACCGCCCGGAGAGGGATTTTTAGCCACCGCCCGGAGAGGCGTTTTTAGCCATCCCCTTAAGAGGCGTTTTTTTCCACCCGTGAAGAGGCGTTTTTTAGCCACCCCCGGAGAGGCGTTTTTAGCCCCACCAGAGATGTGTTTTTAGCCACCCCCTGGAGAGGCGTTTTCAGCCACCCCCGGAGAGTTGTTTTTAGCCACCCCCCAGAGAGGCGTTTTTAGACACCGCCCGGAGAGGGATTTTTAGCCACCGCCCGGAGAGGCGTTTTTAGCCATCCCCTTAAGAGGCGTTTTTTTCCACCCGTGAAGAGGCGTTTTTTAGCCACCCCCGGAGAGGCGTTTTTAGCCCCACCAGAGATGTGTTTTTAGCCACCCCCTGGAGAGGCGTTTTCAGCCACCCCCGGAGAGTTGTTTTTAGCCACCCCCCAGAGAGGCGTTTTTAGACACCGCCCGGAGAGGCGTTTTTAGCCACCGCCGGGAGAGGCGTTTTTAGCCATCCCCCAAAGCGGCGTTTTTTGCCACCTCCCAGAGAGGGATTTTTAGCCACCCCCCGGAGAGGCCTTTTTATCCACCACACAGAGAGGGATTTTTAGCCACCCCCCGGAGAAGCCTTTTTAGCGACCGCACGGAGAGAGATTTTTAGCCACCCCCCGAAGAGGCGTTTTTATCTACTGCTGGGAGAGGGATTTCTAGACACACCACGGAGAGGCGTTTTTAGCAATCCCCAGAAGAGGCATTTTTTGCCACGCCCCCGAAGAGTAGTTTTTTGCCACCCCCCGAAGAGGCTTTTTTAGCCACCGCCCAGAAAGGCGTTTTTAGGATTAGGGTTAGGGTTAGGGTTAGGGTTAGGGGTTAGCCACCCTCCGAAGAGGCATTTTTTGCCAACCGCCAAAGAGGCGGTTTTTCCCAACCCCCAAAGAGGCGTTTTTAGCCACATACACCCCGAGCGGGGTTTTTAGCCACCCCCGGAGAAGCGTTTTTAGCCACCCCCCGGAGACGTGTTTTTAGCCACCCCCCGGGGACGTGTTTTTAGCCACCACCCTGAGAGGCTTTTTTTGCCAACCTCCAAATCGGCATTTTTAGCCACCCCCCGAAGAGCTGTTTTTAGACACCCCTGAAGAGGCGTTTATAGCGACCCCCCGGAGAGGCGTTTTTAGCCACCCCCAGAGATGGATTTTTAGCAACCCCCAGAGAGGTATTTTGAGTCACCCCCCTTTGAGGTATTTTTAGCCACCCCCCGGTGTGGGATTTTTAACCATCGCCCGAAGAGGCATTTTCTGTGACTCCCCGAGGAGGCATTTTTTGCCAGCCCCGAAGCACCGTTTTTAGCCAACCTCCAATGAGACGTTTTTAGCCACTCCCCGAAGAGGCATTTTTAGAAAACCCCGAGAGGCGTTTTTTGCCAGCCCCCGGAGAGTGATATTTAGCCGGCCCCAGAGACGGATTTTTAGCGACCGCCCGTAGAGGCGTTTTTAGCCACCCCCTGGAGAGGCGTTTATAGCGAGCCCACGAGAAGTGTTTTTAGCCACCCCCCAGAGAGGCTTTTTTTCCCACCCTCAAAATCGGCATTATTAGCCACCCACCGGAGAGGGGTTTTGAGGCACCCACAGTGAGGGGTTTTTAGCCACCCCCAGAGAGGTATGCTTAGTCACCGCCTTAAAAGTATATTTAGCCACCCCCCGGAGTGGGATTTTTAGCCATCCCCCGAAGAGGCGTTTTTTGCAACTCCCGATGAGGCATTTTCCGCCACTGCCAAAATGGCGTTTTTAGCAACCCCCGAAGAGGTTTTTTTACAACCCTAACCCTAACCCTAACCCTAACCCTAACCCTAACCCTAACCCTACCCACCCCTCAAAGAGGCGTTTTTAACCCTAACCCTAACCCTAACCCTAACCCTTACCCTAAGTCTAAGCCTAAGCCTAACACTAACCCAAACCCTAACCCTAAATCTAACCCTAACCCTAACCGTACCAATGAACCTGACCCTGACCCTGACACTGAACCTAACCCTAACCCTAACCATAGCCCTAGCCCTAGCCCTTGCCCTAGCCCTAGCCCTAGCCCTAGCCCTAGCCCTAGCCCTAACCCTAACCCTAACCGTAACCGTAACCGTAACCCTAACCCTAACCCTAACCCTGACCCTGACCCTGACCCTGACCCTGACCCTAACCCTAACCCCAACCCTAACCCTAACCCTAACCCTAACCTAACCCGAAGAGGCATTTTTGCACAACCCCCGGAGAGGGTTTTTAGCCTCCCCCCAGAGAGGCATTTTTTGGAAACCCCTGGAGAGGGATTTTTAGCCACCGCCCGGAGAGGCGTTTTTAGCCATCCCCTTAAGAGGCGTTTTTTCCACCCATGAAGAGGAGTATTTTGCCACCCTCCGAAGATGCATTTTTAGCCACCCCCCGGAGAAGCATTTTTTGCCAACCCCCAAAGAGGCGCTTTTTGCCAACCCCCGTAGAGGAGTTTTTAACCACCACCAGAGAGACATTTTTAGCCATCCCCGGAAGGGCTTTTTTTTGCCAAACCCCAAAGAGGCTATTTTGCCAACCCCAAAGAGGCGTTTTTAACCACCTCCCTGAGACGGATTTTTAGCCACCGCCCAGAGAGGCGTTTTTAGCCACCACCCCCGGAGAGGCGTTTTTAGCCACCCGAGGAGACGCGTTTTTAGCCACCTCTTGGAGAAGGATTTTTAGCCACCCCCTGAAGAGGCATTTTTTGCCACCCCCCGAAGAAGCGTTTTTATCCCCCCCCATGGAGAGGAGTTTTTTGCCACACCATGAGTAGGCGTTTTTTGCCACCACGGAGAGGGATTTTTAGCCACCTCCCGGAGAGGCATTTTTAGCCACCAACTGGAGATGAGATTTTTGCCACCCCCCGGAGAGGCGTTTTTTGCCACCCCCTGGAGAGTTGCTTTTGCTACCCCCCTGGAGAGGCGTTTTTAGCCACTGCCTGGAGAGGCGTTTTTTACCACCCCCCGGAAAGGCATTTTTTGCCACCCCCTGGAGAGTTGTTTTTCCCTCCGCCGGAGAGGGATTTTTAGCCACCGCCTGGAGAGGTATTTTTAGCCACCCCCCGGAGAGGGATTTTTAGCCATCGCATGAAGAGGTGATTTTTGCCAACCCCCGAAGAGGAGTTTTTAGCCATCCCCAGAAGAGCCGTTTTTTGCCACCCACCGAAGAGGAGTATTTTGCCACACCCCGAAAGGTGTTTTTAACCACCCCCCAGAGAGGTGTGTTTTTGCCACCCCGCTAAGAGGCTTTTTTAGCCACCCCCTGGAGAGGGATTTTTAGCCACCCTCTGGAGAGGCGTTTTTGCCACCCCCCGGAGAGGTGTTTTTAGCCACCCTCCGGAGAGGCGTTTTTAGCCACCCCCCGGAGAGGCGTTTTTAGCCACCCCCTGGAGAGGCGTTTTTAGTCACCCCCCGAAGAGGCATTTTTAGCCACCCCCCGGAGAGGCATTTTTAGCCATCCCCCGAAGAAGCTTTTTTGCCATCCCCAGGAGAGGTATTTTTTGCCACCCCCCAAAGAATAGTTTTTTGCCAACCCCCAAAGAGGCGGTTTTAGCCACCACCCCCGGAGAGGCGTATTTAGACACACACACCCCGCCAGCGAGGGATTTTTAGCCTCCGCCCGGAGAGGTGTTTTTTCCACCCCTGGGGAAGGATTTTTAGCCATCCACGAGGAGCCATTTTTTGTCACCCCCCGAAGAGGAGTGTTTTGCCACCCCCTGGAGAGGTGTTTTTTGCCACCCACCGAAGAGGCGTTTTTTGCCACCCACAGAAGAGGCGCACCCGAAGAGGTGTTTTTAGACACCCCCCCGGAGAGGCTTTTTTAGCCACTTCCCGGAGAAGGATTTTTAGCCACCCCCGAAGAGGCATTTTTTGCCACCCCCCGAAGAAGCATTTTTATCGACCCCACGGAGAGGCGTTTTTTGCCACACCCTGAAGAGGCGTTTTTTGCCACCACGGAGAGGGATTTTTAGCCACCGCCCGGTGAGGCATTTTTAGCCACCAACCGGAGACGAGATTTTTGCCACCCCCCAGAGAGGCGTTTTTTGCCACCCCCTGGAAAGTTGCTTTTGCTACCCCCCCCCCCGAGAGGCGTTTTTAGCCACTGCCTGGAGAGGCGTTTTTTACCACCCTCCGAGGAGAGTTTCTCCACCCCCCGGAAAGGCATTCTTTGCCACCCCGTGGAGAGTTGTTTTTGCCTCTGCCAGAGAGGGATTTTTAGCCACCGCCCGGAGAGGGATTTTTAGCCACCCCTCTGGAGAGGGATTTTTAGCCATCCCCCGAAGTGGTGATTTTTGCCACCCCCCCGAAGAGGAGTTTTTAGCCATCCCCCGAAGAGGCGTTTTTGCCACCCCGTGAAGAGGAGTATTTTGCCACACCCCAAAAGTTGTTTTTAGCCACCACCGAGAGGGATTTTTAGCCACCACCCGGAGAGGGTTTTTTAGCCACCGTCTGGAGAGATTTTCAGCCACCGCCCAGAGAAGCATTTTTAGCCACCCCCAGGAGCCGTTTTTAGCTACCCCCGGAGAGGGATTTTTAGCCACCCCCCTGAGAGGCGTTTTTTGCCACCACCCCAAGAGGCTTTTTTAGCAAACCACCGGAGAGGGATTTTTAGCCACCCCCGGAGTCGTTTTTAGTCACCCCCGAGAGGTAATTTTAGCCACCACCCGAAGAAGCATTTTTAGACACCCACCGGAGAGGCGTTTTTTGCCACCCCCCAAGAGGCTTTTTTAGCAACCCACCGGAGAGGGATTTTTAGCCACCCCCGGAGTCTTTTTTAGTCACGCCCAGAGGTGATTTTAGCCACCACCCGAAGAGGCATTTTTAGACACCCCCCGAAGAGCCGTTTTTAGCCACCCCCAGAGAGGGATTTTTAGCCACCCCCCGGAGAGGTGTTTTTTGCCATCTCCCAAGAGGCTTTTTTAGCAACCCACCAGAGAGGGATTTTCAGCCACCCCCGGAGTCGTTTTTAGTCACCTCCAAAGAGGTAACTTTAGCCACCACCCGAAGAAGCATTTTTAGACACCCCCCGAAGAGGCGTTTTTAGCCACTCCCCGAAGAGGCATTTTTAGAAAACCCCGAGAGGCGTTTTTTGCCAGCCCCCGGAGAGTGATATTTAGCCGGCCCCAGAGACGGATTTTTAGCGACCGCCCGTAGAGGCGTTTTTAGCCACCCCCTGGAGAGGCGTTTATAGCGAGCCCACGAGAAGTGTTTTTAGCCACCCCCCTGAGAGGCTTTTTTTTCCCACCCTCAAAATCGGCATTATTAGCCACCCACCGGAGAGGGGTTTTGAGGCACCCACAGTGAGGGGTTTTTAGCCACCCCCAGAGAGGTATGCTTAGTCACCGCCTTAAAAGTATATTTAGCCACCCCCCGGAGTGGGATTTTTAGCCATCCCCCGAAGAGGCGTTTTTTGCAACTCCCGATGAGGCATTTTCCGCCACTGCCAAAATGGCGTTTTTAGCAACCCCCGAAGAGGTTTTTTTACAACCCTAACCCTAACCCTAACCCTAACCCTACCCACCCCTCAAAGAGGCGTTTTTAACCCTAACCCTAACCCTAACCCTAACCCTAACCCTTACCCTAAGTCTAAGCCTAAGCCTAACACTAACCCAAACCCTAACCCTAAATCTAACCCTAACCCTAACCGTACCAATGAACCTGACCCTGACCCTGACACTGAACCTAACCCTAACCCTAACCATAGCCCTAGCCCTAGCCCTTGCCCTAGCCCTAGCCCTAGCCCTAGCCCTAGCCCTAACCCTAACCGTAACTGTAACCCTAACCCTAACCCTAACCCTACCCACCCCTCAAAGAGGCGTTTTTAACCCTAACCCTAACCCTAACCCTTACCCTAAGTCTAAGCCTAAGCCTAACACTAACCCAAACCCTAACCCTAAATCTAACCCTAACCCTAACCGTACCAATGAACCTGACCCTGACCCTGACACTGAACCTAACCCTAACCCTAACCATAGCCCTAGCCCTAGCCCTTGCCCTAGCCCTAGCCCTAGCCCTAGCCCTAGCCCTAACCCTAACCGTAACCGTAACCCTAACCCTAACCCTAACCCTAACCCTAACCCTAACCCTGACCCTGACCCTGACCCTGACCCTGACCCTAACCCTAACCCCAACCCTAACCCTAACCCTAACCCTAACCTAACCCGAAGAGGCATTTTTGCACAACCCCCGGAGAGGGTTTTTAGCCTCCCCCCAGAGAGGCATTTTTTGGAAACCCCTGGAGAGGGATTTTTAGCCACCGCCCGGAGAGGCGTTTTTAGCCATCCCCTTAAGAGGCGTTTTTTCCACCCATGAAGAGGAGTATTTTGCCACCCTCCGAAGATGCATTTTTAGCCACCCCCCGGAGAAGCATTTTTTGCCAACCCCCAAAGAGGCGCTTTTTGCCAACCCCCGTAGAGGAGTTTTTAACCACCACCAGAGAGACATTTTTAGCCATCCCCGGAAGGGCTTTTTTTTTGCCAAACCCCAAAGAGGCTATTTTGCCAACCCCAAAGAGGCGTTTTTAACCACCTCCCTGAGACGGATTTTTAGCCACCGCCCAGAGAGGCGTTTTTAGCCACCACCCCCGGAGAGGCGTTTTTAGCCACCCGAGGAGACGCGTTTTTAGCCACCTCTTGGAGAAGGATTTTTAGCCACCCCCTGAAGAGGCATTTTTTGCCACCCCCCGAAGAAGCGTTTTTATCCCCCCCCATGGAGAGGAGTTTTTTGCCACACCATGAGTAGGTGTTTTTTGCCACCACGGAGAGGGATTTTTAGCCACCTCCCGGAGAGGCATTTTTAGCCACCAACTGGAGATGAGATTTTTGCCACCCCCCGGAGAGGCGTTTTTTGCCACCCCCTGGAGAGTTGCTTTTGCTACCCCCCTGGAGAGGCGTTTTTAGCCACTGCCTGGAGAGGCGTTTTTTACCACCCCCCGGAAAGGCGTTTTTTGCCACCCCCTGGAGAGTTGTTTTTGCCACCGCCGGAGAGGGATTTTTAGCCACCGCCCGGAGAGGTATTTTTAGCCACCCCCCGGAGAGGGATTTTTAGCCATCGCATGAAGAGGTGATTTTTGCCAACCCCCGAAGAGGAGTTTTTAGCCATCCCCAGAAGAGCCGTTTTTTGCCACCCACCGAAGAGGAGTATTTTGCCACACCCCGAAAGGTGTTTTTAACCACCCCCCAGAGAGGTGTTTTTTGCCACCCCGCTAAGAGGCTTTTTTAGCCACCCCCTGGAAAGGGATTTTTAGCCACCCTCTGGAGAGGCGTTTTTGCCACCCCCCGGAGAGGTGTTTTTAGCCACCCTCCGGAGAGGCGTTTTTAGCCACCCCCCGGAGAGGCGTTTTTAGCCATCCCCCGAAGAAGCTTTTTTGCCATCCCCAGGAGAGGTATTTTTTGCCACCCCCCAAAGAATAGTTTTTTGCCAACCCCCAAAGAGGCGGTTTTAGCCACCACCCCCGGAGAGGCGTATTTAGACACACACACCCCGCCAGCGAGGGATTTTTAGCCTCCGCCCGGAGAGGTGTTTTTTCCACCCCTGGGGAAGGATTTTTAGCCATCCACGAGGAGCCATTTTTTGTCACCCCCCGAAGAGGAGTGTTTTGCCACCCCCTGTTTTTTGCCACCCACCGAAGAGGCGTTTTTTGCCACCCACAGAAGAGGCGCACCCGAAGAGGTGTTTTTAGACACCCCCCCGGAGAGGCTTTTTTAGCCACTTCCCGGAGAAGGATTTTTAGCCACCCCCGAAGAGGCATTTTTTGCCACCCCCCGAAGAAGCATTTTAATCGACCCCACGGAGAGGCGTTTTTTGCCACACCCTGAAGAGGCGTTTTTTGCCACCACGGAGAGGGATTTTTAGCCACCGCCCGGTGAGGCATTTTTAGCCACCAACCGGAGACGAGATTTTTGCCACCCCCCAGAGAGGCGTTTTTTGCCACCCCCTGGAAAGTTGCTTTTGCTACCCCCCCCCCCCCGAGAGGCGTTTTTAGCCACTGCCTGGAGAGGCGTTTTTTACCACCCTCCGAGGAGAGTTTCTCCACCCCCCGGAAAGGCATTCTTTGCCACCCCGTGGAGAGTTGTTTTTGCCTCTGCCAGAGAGGGATTTTTAGCCACCGCCCGGAGAGGGATTTTTAGCCACCCCTCTGGAGAGGGATTTTTAGCCATCCCCCGAAGTGGTGATTTTTGCCACCCCCCCGAAGAGGAGTTTTTAGCCATCCCCCGAAGAGGCGTTTTTGCCACCCCGTGAAGAGGAGTATTTTGCCACACCCCAAAAGTTGTTTTTAGCCACCACCGAGAGGGATTTTTAGCCACCACCCGGAGAGGGTTTTTTAGCCACCGTCTGGAGAGATTTTCAGCCACCGCCCAGAGAAGCATTTTTAGCCACCCCCAGGAGCCGTTTTTAGCTACCCCCGGAGAGGGATTTTTAGCCACCCCCCTGAGAGGCGTTTTTTGCCACCACCCCAAGAGGCTTTTTTAGCAAACCACCGGAGAGGGATTTTTAGCCACCCCCGGAGTCGTTTTTAGTCACCCCCGAGAGGTAATTTTAGCCACCACCCGAAGAAGCATTTTTAGACACCCACCGGAGAGGCGTTTTTTGCCACCCCCCAAGAGGCTTTTTTAGCAACCCACCGGAGAGGGATTTTTAGCCACCCCCGGAGTCTTTTTTAGTCACGCCCAGAGGTGATTTTAGCCACCACCCGAAGAGGCATTTTTAGACACCCCCCGAAGAGCCGTTTTTAGCCACCCCCAGAGAGGGATTTTTAGCCACCCCCCGGAGAGGTGTTTTTTGCCATCTCCCAAGAGGCTTTTTTAGCAACCCACCAGAGAGGGATTTTCAGCCACCCCCGGAGTCGTTTTTAGTCACCTCCAAAGAGGTAACTTTAGCCACCACCCGAAGAAGCATTTTTAGACACCCCCCGAAGAGGCGTTTTTAGCCACCCCTCGGAGAGGGATTTTTAGCCACCCCCCAGAGACATGTTTTTAACCATCCCCCGGAGTCTTTTTTAGTCACACCCAGAGGTTATTTTAGCCACCACCCGAAGAGGCATTTTTAGCCACCACGAGAGGGATTTTTAGCCACCCCTAGGAGAGGGATTTTTGGCCACGTCCCAGAGAGGGATTTTTAGCCACCCACCAGAGAGGCATTTTTAGCCATCCCCGGAAGAGGTATTTTTTGCCACCCCCCGAAGAGGAGTTTTTTGCCACACCCCGAAAGGTGTATTTAGCCACCCCCTGGAGAGGCATTTTTTGCCACCCCCCGAAGAGGCGTTTTTTGCCACCACAGAGACGGATTTTTAGCCACCGCCCGGAGAGAGATTTTTAGCCACCGCCCGGCGAGGCTTTTTTAGCCACCCCCCGAAGAACCATTTTTAGCCACCCCCTGGAGAGGCGTTTTTTGCCACCCCGCTAAGAGGCTTTTTTAGACACCCCCCGGAGAGGGATTTTTAGCCACCCCCCGAAGGTGTTTTTTGCCAGCTCCCGAAGAGGAGTTTTTTGCCACCCCCCGGAGAGGCATTTTTTGCCACCCCCTGAAGAATAGTTTTTTGCCAACCCCCGAAGAGAAGTTTTTAGCCACCACCCCCGGAGAGGCGTTTTTAGCCATCCCCAGAAGAGGCGTTTTTTGCCACACACCCCCCCCCGGAGAGGGATTTTTAGCCATATCCCGAAGGTGTTTTTTGCCAGCTCCCAAAGAGGAGTTTTTTGCCACCCCCCGGAGAGGCATTTTTTGCCACCCCCCGAAGGATAGTTTTTTGCCAGCAATCGAAAAGACGTTTTTAGCCACCACCCCCGGAGAGGCATTTTTAGCCACCCCCCGGAGAGGCGTATTTAGACACACCCCCGGCGAGGGATTTTTAGCCTCCGCCCGGAGATGTGTTTTTAGCCACCCCCCGGAGAGGAGTTTTTAGCCACCCCCTGGAGAGGGATTTTTATCCACCCCCCGGAGAGGTTTTTAGTCACCCCCCAGAGAGGGAGTTTTAGTCACCACCCGGAGACTCGTTTTTAGCCATCCCCCGTAGAGGTGTTTTTTGCCACCACCTGAAGAGTAGTTTTTAGCCACCCCCCCAGAGAGGCATTTTTAGCCATCCCCCAAAGAGGTGTTTTTTGCCACCCCCAGAGAGGTATTTTTAGCCACCCCCCATATAGGGATTTTTAGCCATCCCCCAAAGAGGTGTTTTTTGCCACCCCCCGGGGAGGGATTTTTATCCATCCCCCAAAGAGCCATTTTTTGCCACCCCTGAAGAGGAGTGTTTTGTCACCCCCTGGAGAGGCATTTTTTGCCACCCACCGAAGAGGTGCTTTTTGTCACCCCCAGACGAACCGTTTTTTGCCAACCCCCGAAGAGGCGTTTTTAACCACCCACAGAAGAGGCGCACCCGAAGAGGCATTTTTAGACACACCCCCGGAGAGGCATTTTTTGCCACCTCCTGAAGAAGCGTTTTTATCCACCCCATGGAGAGGTGTTTTTTGCCACACCCTGAAGAGGCGTTTTTTGCCACCACGGAGAGGGATTTTTAACCACCGCCGGGAGAGGCATTTTTAGCCACCAACTGGAGATGAGATTTTTGCCACCCCCCGTAGAGGCGGTTTTTGCCACCCCCTGGAGAGTTGCTTTTGCTACCCGCCCCCCCCGAGAGGTGTTTTTAGCCACTGCCCGGAGAGGCGTTTTTTACCACCCTCCGAGGAGTGTTTTGCCACTCCCCGGAAAGGCGTTTTTTGCCACCCCCTGGAGAGTTGTTTTTGCCACCGCCGGAGAGGGATTGTTAGCCACTGCCCGGAGAGGGATTTTTAGCCATCCCCCGAAGTGGTGATTTTTGCCACCCCCCGAAGAGGAGTTTTTAGCCATCCCCCGAAGAGGCATTTTTTTGCCACCCCCCGAAGAGGAGTATTTTGCCACACCCTGAAAGGTGTTTTTAGCCACCACGGAGAGGGATTTTTAGCCACCGCCCGGAGAGGGATTTTTAGCCACCGCCCGGAGAGGGATTTTTAGCCACCGCCCGGAGAGGGATTTTTAGCCAGCCCCGAAGCTCCTTTTTTAGCCACCGTCCGGAGAGGGATTTTTAACCACCCCCTGAAGAGGCGATTTTAGCCTCCCCCCAAAGAGGCATTTTTAGACACCGCCCGAAGAGGCATTTTTATCCACCCCCCGGAAAGGGATTTTTATCCATCCCCCGAAGAGGCGGTTTTTGCCACCCCCCGGAGAGGGATTTTTAGCCACCCCCCAGAGAGGGATTTTTAGCCACTCCCCGGAGAGGCGTTTTTAGCCATCCCCCGAAGAGGCGTTTTTTGCCAGCTCCCAAAGAGGAGTTTTTTGCCACCCCCGGAGAGGGATTTTTAGCCTCCACCCGGATAGGGATTTTTAGCCATCCCCCGAAGACTTTTTTTGCCACCCCCCGGAGAGGGATTTTTAGCCATCCCCCGATAAGCCATTTTTTGCCACCCACCGAAGAGGTGTTTTTTGCCACCCCCCGACGAACTTTTTTTCCCCACCCCTGAAGAGGCGTTTTTAGCCGCCCACCGAAGAGGCGCACCCAGAGAGGCATTTTTAAACACACCCCCGGAGAGGCATTTTTAGCCACCACCCGGAGAAGGATTTTTTGCCACCCCCTGAAGAGGCATTTTTATCCACCCCCCGGAGAGGCGTTTTTTGCCACACCCTGAAGAGGCATTTTCTGCCACCACGGAGAGGGATTTTTAGCCACCCCCTGGAGAGTTGCTTTTGCCACCCCCCCCCCGAGAGGCAATTTTAGCCACTGCCCGGAGAGGCATTTTTTGCCACCTCCTGGAGAGGCATTTTTAGCCATCCCCCAACGAGGCGTTTTTTGCTACCCCCAGAGAGGGATTTTTAGCCACCACCCGGATAGGGATTTTTAGCCATCCCCCAAAGAGCCCTTTTTTGCCACCCCCCGAAGAGGATAGTTTTGCCACCCCCTGGAGAGACGTTTTTTGCCACCCACCGAAGAGGCGTTTTTTGCCACCCCCCGATGAACCGTTTTTCGCAAACCCCTGAAGAGGCGTTTTTAGCCACCCACCGAAGAGGCGCACCCGAAGAGGTGTTTTTAAACACACACCCGAGGCGTTTTTAGTCACCCACCGAAGAGGCGCACCCGAAGAGGCATTTTTAAACACACCCCCGAGGCGTTTTTAGTCACCCACCGAAGAGGCGATTTTAGCCACCCACCCGAAGAGGCATTTTTTGCCACCCACGGAAGAGGCGTTTTTATCCACCCCCCGGAGAGGCATTTTTTGCCACACCCTGAAGAGGCGTTTTTTGCCACCACAGAGAGGGATTTTTAGCCACCGCCTGGAGAGGCATTTTTAGCCACCAACCGGAGACGAGATTTTTGCCACCCCCCGGAGAGGCGTTTTTTGCCACCCCCTGGAGAGTTGCTTTTGCCACACACCCCCGGAGAGGCGATTTTAGCCACTGCCCGAAGAGGTGTTTTTTGCCACCCCCCGGAGAGGCGTTTTTTGCCACCCCCTGGAGAGGGATTTTTAACCATCCCACGAAGAGGTGATTTTTGCCACCCCCCCCGAAGAGGAGTTTTTTGTCACCTCCTGAAGAGGCGTTTTTAGCCACCACCCAGAGAGGCATTTTTAGCCATCCCCCAAAGAGGAGTTTCTGCCACCCCCCGGAGAGGGATTTTTAGACACACACCCCCGAGAGGGTTTTTTAGCCATCCCCCGAAGAGGTGATTTTTGGAACCCCCCCGAGAGGCGTTTTTAGCCACCCCCCCAAAGAGGTGTTTTTAGCCACACCCCGGAGAGGAGTTTTTTGCCAACCCCCCGAGAGAGATATTTAGCCACCCCACGGAGAGGCATTTTTAGCCACCGCCCGGAGAGGCTTTTCTTGCCTCCCCACAGAGATTTGTTTTTAGCCACCCCCCGGAGAGGCTTTTCTAGCCTCCACCCGGAGAGGTGTTTTTAGCCACCCCCCGGTGAGGCATTTTTAGCCACAGCACTGAGAGAAATTTTTAGCCACCTCCCGGAGAGGCGTTTTAGCCACCCCCCGAATAGGCATTTTTAGCCACCCACCGGAGATGCCTTTTGAGCCACCCCCCGGAGAGGCGTTTTTATCCACCCCCTGGAGAGGTATTTTTAGCCACTCTCCGGAGAGGAGTTTTTTGCCACCCACCGAAGAGGCTTTTTTGCCATTCTCCAGAGAGGCGTTTTTAGCCACCCCCCAGTGAGGCATTTTTAGCCACCCCCCGGAGAGGCGTTCTTAGCCACCCCCCAAAGAGGCATTCCTAGCCACCACCCAAAGAGGCGTTTTAGCCACCCCCTAAAGAGACGTTTTAACTATCCCCAGAGAGTCGTTCTTAGCCACCACCCGGAGAGAAATGTTTAGCCACCCCCCGGAGAGGCGTTTTAGCCACCCCCTGAAAAGGCGATTTTTGCCACCCCTCGAAGAGGCGTTTTTAGCCACCCACCGAAGAGGGATTTTTAGTGAACCCCCGGAAAGGGATTTTTAGCCACCCCCTGGAGAGGCATTTTTAGCCAACCCACGGAGAGGTGTTTTTAGACACTCCCGGAAGAGGCGTTTTTAGCCACCCCCCGGAGAGGCATTTTAGCCACCCCCTGAAGAGGGTTTTTTTGCCACTCCCCGGAGAGATGTTTTTTGCCACCCCCGGAGAGGCATTTTTAGCTACAGCACAGAGAGAAATTTTTAGCCACCTCCCGGAGAGGTGTTTTAGCCACCCACCGGTGAGGGGTTTTTTTTGCCATCCCTCGAAGAGGCGTTTTTAGCCACCCAACAAAGAGGCATTTTTAGCCACCCCCCAGAGAGGCGTTTTTAGCCACCACCCGGAGGCGTTTTTTAGCCACCCCCCGAAGAGGTGATTATAGCTACCCACAAAAGAGGCGTTTTTAGCCAGCCCCCAGAGAGTCATTTTTGCCACCCCCGGAGAGGCGTTTTTTGCCAATCCCCAGAGAAGGATTTTTAGCTTCCCCTTGGAGAGGCATTTTCAGCCACCCCCCGGAGAAAAGTTTTCAGCCACCCCCAGAGAGGTGTTTTTAGCCACCCCCCGGAGAGGGATTTTTAGCCACTCTCCGGAGAGGAGTTTTTTGCCACCCACCAAAGGGGCTTTTTTGCCATCCTCCAGAGAGGGGTTTTTAGCCACCCCCCAGTGAGGCATTTTTAGCCACCCCCCAGAGAGGGATTTTTAGCCACCCCCTGGAGAGGCGTTCTTAGCCACCCCCCAAAGAGGCGTTCCTAGCCACCCCCAAAGAGGCGTTTTAGCCACCCGCTAGAGAGACGTTTTCAGCCACCCCCAGAGAGACGTTTTTAGCCACCACCCGGAGAGAAATTTTTAGCCACCCTCCAAGAGGCGTTTTTAGCCACCCCCCGGAGAGGCGTTTTTAGAAACCCCCCGAAGAGGGGTTTTTAGCCACCCCCCGGAGAGGCGTTTTTTGCCACTCCTGAAGAGGAGTTTTATGCCACCCCATGAAGAGGCGTTTTCTGCTACCCTCCAGAGACGCGTTTTTTGCCAACCCCCGAAGAGGCGTTCTTAGCCACCCCCCGGAGAAGTGTTTTTTGCCACCTTCCAGAGAGGTATTTTTAGCCATCCCCGGAGAGGCGTTTTTTGCCACACCCAGGAGAGGCGTTTTCAGCCACCCCCCAGAGAGTCCTTTTAGCCACCTCCTGAAGAGGCGTTCCTAGCCACCCCCAAAGAGGCATTTTAGCCACCCGCTAGAGAGACGTTTTCAGCCACCCCCAGAGAGACGTTTTTAGCCACCTCCCGGAGAGAAATTTTTAGCCACCCCTCGAAGAGGCATTTTTAGCCACCCACCGAAGAGGTATTTTTAGCCACCCCCCGGAGAGGCGTTTTTAGCCACCCCCCGAAGAGGTGATTTTAGCCACCACCCGAAGAGGCATTTTTAGAAACCCCCCGAAGAGGGGTTTTTAGCCACCCCCCAGAGAGGTGTTTTTTGCCACCCCTGAAGAGGAGTTTTATGCCACCCCATGAAGAGGCGTTTTCAGCCACCCTCCAGAGAGGTGTTTTTTGCCAACCCCCGAAGAGGCGTTTTTAGCCACCCCCTGGAGAGGTGTTTTTTGCCACCTTCCAGAGAGGTATTTTTAGCCATCTCCTGAGAGGCGTTTTTTGCCACACCCAGGAGAGGTGTTTTAGCCACCCCCCCAGAAGAGGCATTTTTTGCCACTCCTCGAAGAGGGGTTTTTAGCCACCCCACGAAAAGGGATTTTTAGCCACCCCATGAAAAGGGATTTTTAGCCACCCCCTGGAGAGGTGTTTTTAGGCACCCCCCAGAGAGGCGTTTTTAGCCACCCCCCCGAAAGGCGTTTTTAGCCACCCCCGGAGAGGTTTTTCAGCCACCCCCTGAGAGGCGTTTTTAGCCACCCCCAGAGAGGTGTTTTCAGCCACCCCCAGAGAGACTTTTTTAGCCTCCCCCCAGAGAGGCATTTTTAGCCACCCCCCAGAGTGGCTTTTTTTGACAACCCCCGGAGAGGCGTTTTTAGCCACCCCCCGGAGCGGCATTTTTAGCCACCGCCCGGAGAGGGATTTTTAGCCATCCCCCGAAGAGGTGTTTTTTGCCACCCCCCAGAGAGGGATTTTTAGCACCCCCCTGTGCAGGTAGTTTTAGCCACCCCCTGGAGGGGCTTTTTTTGCCTCCCCCCGGAGAGGCGTTTTTAGCCACCCCCGAGGAGGTATTTTTTGCCACACCCCAAAGAGGAGATTTAGGCCATCCCCCAAAGAGGCATTTTTAGTCACCTCCCGGATATGCATTTTTAGCCACCCCCTGGAGGGGCTTTTTTTGCCTCCCCCCGGAGAGGCGTTTTTAGCCACCTCCGAGGAGGTATTTTTTGCCACACCCCAAAGAGGAGATTTAGGCCATCCCCCAAAGAGGCATTTTTAGTCACCTCCCGGATATGCATTTTTAGCCACCCCGCAGAGAGGCGTTTTTAGCCACCCCCTGGAGAGGCGTTTTTAGCCACCCCCAAGGAGGTGTTTTTTGCCACACCCCAAAGAGGAGATTTAGGTTATCCCCCAAAGAGGCATTTTTAGCCACCTCCCGGAGACGTGTTTTTAGCTACCCCCCAGAGAGGCGTTTTTAGCAACCACCCGGAAAGCGTTTTTTCCACCCCCCAGAGATACGTTATTAGCCACCCCCGGAGAGGAATCTTTAGGCAACCCCGGAGAGGCGTTTTTATTGACCCCCGGAGAGGGATTTTAGAGACCCCCCGGAGAGGGATTGTTAGCCACGCCCAGGAGAGGAATTTTTAGCCAACCCCGGAGAGAGATTTTAAGCAGCCCCCAGAGAGGGATTTTTAGCCACCCACTGGAGAGGGATTTTTATTCACCCCCCGAGATGCGTTTTTAGCCACCCCCTGGAGAAGCGTTTTTATCAACCCCCCGGAGAGGCGTTTTTATCCACCCCCCGGAGAAGAGTTTTTAGCCACCCCCCAGAGAGGCGTTTTTAGCCACCACCCGGACAGGCATTTGTTGTCACTCCCCGGAGAGGCGTTTTTAGCGACCCCACGGAGAGGGATTTTAGCAACCCCCTGGAGAGGGATTTTTAGCCACCCCCAGATTGGCATTTATACTCACACCCCAGAGAGGCGTTTTTAGTCACACCCTGGAGAGGTGTTTTTTAGCCACACCCCCGGAGAGGCGTTTTTAGCCACTCCCCGAAGAGTAATTTTAGGCCATCCCCCAAAGAGGCATTTTTAGCCACCCCCCAGAGAGGCGTTTTTAGCCACCCCCCACAGAGGGATATTTAGCCACCCCCCCGGAGAGGTCCAGGCTCCAAAATTACTTAGGTGCACCTCTGATTGCCTATCATAGTTAATAACTATTAACTTCCCATCTATGTATATTTTGGATCCTTTTTTCTTTAAGCCATCTAAGTTCAGTTTCCTGACCTCATATACCCTAGGAGAATGTACCCTAGGAGAAAGAGGTAAAGATTGATACACAATTGCAGGAGTGGCAGTTTCACTGCTCTCTAAATAAATGTTGGTTTTCTTTTTCTGATTCTTAGGCAAGCTTTAACTCCACTGACACCCCATTCCCCCAGTTCTCAGCATTGTGCAGCTTTGGTTGTGTGGAGGGCATCTATGGGCTGGTACCCATGCCATTACCAACCCACCTCCACCCTATTAGTTTTACAACTTAAAAGGGGTGTTGGGGTAGATTTAAAGTGAAAGGCGGGCATATAAACCGTTATGTACCTCTAACCTTTTTTTTTTTTTTTTTTTAAGGCAGAGCACCCACCTGACTAAGGTTAGATAGAGCAAGATTGGGGGCTGATCTAGCAATTAACTTCCAGCCCTTTGCATTTGGAATGCAAACTTCTACCTGGGACATAAGCCAGACCCACACTGTGGCTGAAGGATCTGTTGTTGTGAATGCTTTTAAAACCTTACATTTGACTTCACCTTTTGTTGGAGATTGCCACCCAAATGGACAAGTTCTTATGCACCAGGTCTGCAACTCATCTGTGCTTCTTGCCTTCAAGCTCTTCAGAGGGAAGGCCCAGGCCATGGCTATGCTGTCCACCTTCACTGTTTGAGCTGTTGCCCATGAATACATCTTCACCGAGGGCTTGGGTTTCTTTTACCCTGTCATTTTCACACTCTTCAGCATCTTGGGAGGTCACTTTTGTTGCTGGGGGGTTGGGGTATTTTTTTTATTTATTTAACATATTTTTATACCAAAATAATGTCTCTGGGTGGTTTACAATAAAAACAGTATAAATTAAAACAGAATTAAAACATTAAAACAATTTGCAATTTAAAACAGTATTAAAACTATTATTATTATTATTATTATTATTATTATTATTATTATTATTATTTACATTTTATATCCCATTATTATTATTATTTACATTTTATTATAAAATTTACATTTTATATTAAAACTATTATTATTATTATTTACATTTTATATCCCGCTCTTCCTCCAAGGAGCCCAAAGCAGTGTACTACATACTTAAGTTTCTCCTCACAACAACCCTGTGAAGTAGGTTAGGCTGAGAGAGACGTGACTGGCCCAAAGTCACCCAGCTAGTATCATGGCTGAATGGGGATTTGAACTCGGGTCTCCCCGGTCCTAGTCCAGTACTCTAACCACTATACTACACTGGCTTTATTAAAAACTGTAGATCTAATTAAAAGCCTGGGTGAACAAATGTGTCTTAACTGCCTTCTTAAAAGTTGTCAGAGTTGAGGAGGCTCTTATTTCCACAGGGAGTGCATTCCAAAGCTTCAGGGCAGCAACAGAGAAGGCCCGTCCCTGAGTAGCCACCAGACGAGCTGGGTTGACCTCTGTTAGAGCAGGAACCATCTTCGGGTTTTTTGCAATTGACTAACTGATCTTTATCTGGCTTGCAGCTTGATAAAAATATACCAGTGAACTTTTTTTTTTAAAAAAAAAATCCGAATTGCATTCCCAATGAAACCAACCACAAACATGCATAATAACACCAATCACATCTTGGCCTTATTCTGGGTGGAAAGCAAAGCAGCTCATACTGTGAAATGGTTCATATGCTCATCAGCTGAGAATGTCAAAAGTTGCCAGAGAGATCCAGGAATCCTTGGCTCTCTGCATTGCTGCTGCACCTGAAGAGCCCCCAGGGCCACGCAGCTTTCCCAAAACAGTAAAGGGTTCACAGATTCCAGAATGGCTCTGCCCACCCATACTGGCCATTGGCTCTGCTCAACAGGCAGGGCTATAAAGACTTCATATTTAGGCTGACACTTTGGTCAGTTATAGGGGCTCTCCACACGAGCAGTGTGGAGAGCCTGCAAGGCTTCCGCCAACAAGCATGGAGCCCACCCTGGGCAGCTGGATTGGCTGCCCACACAATTACCGACTCCGTCATGGAGCTGGTAGGGGTGGCGGGGATCGGGGGTCGCCCGGCCCCCGGAAGTCCCAGGATGCCCCGCATGAGTGCACAGGTCATTCTGGGGAGACCCCCAAGGCTGGGAGGCTTTCTGCAGCCTTCCTGTCAGGGGTCTACTTGCAAGTCACTGCGGCGCAGAGCCACGGCAACTCACGGTCACAAAAACAGGGTTAGTGGAGCTCTGCTAACCTCATTTTAGGGGAGGGGGGATGAAGAGGGCTAGCCACCCATGCCTGGAGATCTGCACAAAGGAGGGGCCCCGTGAATTCCCTGGTGGTTAAGTGGGCTAGCTGTTCTCATGAGCTTGCAGTACATGGGTGAGGATTTACCCTTCTACAGGCAAAATGAGGCTACATCCCCAGCAGACTGGCCTTCTAATGAGACTGCCAATCCACCTGGCAACAAGCTGCCGGACAGAAGGAATTTGCTTGGGTCTGGATTGGCTACTTTGCTAGGGTCACCCTCTCGCCATCATCCTAGGTTATGGTGTATGGTGGGACAGACACACACATACACACACTTCCTTTGCCCTCCACCATCTGCATAACCCATTCTAACAAATGTGGATTTTCCCTCCCCCTCCTGCATGAAAGCAACATTTCACCCTACCCAGGCCCCCAAACCACTGGGGAATTCATTCTTGTGTGGTGCTTTTGGGGTGTGGGGCTACTTGAGGGGGCAGTGGTACCATGGCTGGGAGAAGAAGCACTGGCATGGCAGGGAACTTAAAGGGGTTTCAATGCCCTTTCCCTGCTGAGGGTGGGGGAAGTGTTCCAAAAATGCACGATCATGCTCAGCAGGCCCCTTTTAGATCATGACCAATCGTGGCCAAGTCGCTGATATGGTGATGCTTTGCCCACAGTTTGGCCGTAGAGCAGGCTTGGCTGCCCTCTCTTGCAACTGGAGTGTGGCTGGCAACAGCTTGGTGAATGTCTGTGGTGCAAATTGGAGTTAAGAATTGGAACCCCGGTCATGATTAACTGCGGTTAACCGTTACGTATGAATGCAGCCAATATGTGTTCCTTGCTTCACAGTTCAAACACAAAACCAACTTGGACATATAGTGTCATGGGGAGAGGAGGTTTAAAATCACAACACATGCCCCTTGCTTCACAGTTTCCATGCAGACCTTTTGGATCACACACCACCGGGAACATAGTGCACTTGTTTTTTTAAAAATTGTTTATTCAGATGTAACAGTTCCACTTTCACTAGAAGTGAAGTACTCTATGGATAGAGATAACTATTTTTACATTACTGCTTTACTGAAGTAAGGAAAAAATCATTAAAAACCACAGGATTGACCAATTTCTTTGAAATAAAAATACAGAAAGTTCTGTCATCTTGGACTACACATGTAATCAGTTTCAGAACTCTAAGGCCAGCCATTCTGGAAATATAAAGGGTTAGGCAGGTGGCCAGGGAGCAGGTTCCAAGTTGCATTTTTTTAATGAAGGCAAAGGGAAAATTCCTTCATACGGGGGTGGAATGATGGTCTGTGGGGGGCGGGGGGTGCTTCAGTTCCAGAAGTGTTTGTAAATTCCTTCAAAAAACTTTTTAAAAAGTTTTTAAAAATAAAAAATCATTAAAAATCCACAGATTGACTGATGTACTTCAAAATCAATACACAGAGTCCTGCTAACCTGTCCTACATCTGAGCCCAATTTCAGAACTCTAGACCAAGCCATTCCAGAAACATAAGAGGCACCTCTTTTCCTTTGGTGAAAATCATGGGGCCCTGTAGGAGACAGTCCCTGTAGGGCACACGGACCTGCACACTTTCTGAAATGTGTACTTGAGGGATACTCACTCCTAGCAACAACTTGTATTTTAATCAATTCTACTATTATAGCTCTCTTCTATCCATGCTAAATGTGAATACAGGAATGTGTATGTCAGCGTGAAAGAGAAAGCTCCATCAAGGTTGCCAGATACTGAACATGCTGACAGATCAAATTCGAACTGAACTGCCAATCCGTGAACTGGTCCATTAGAACCAACCAGTGGTTTGGTTTGTGCTGTTGAACCAGATTGAACTGGTTTGGCCCGGTTTGAGTGCCTTGCTTGTAAAGGGGAATCCGCTAAGGATTTAAAAGCAAAGAGGATTCCCTAGCTAAATGTTGGAGATGGAGTTCTAGTGTATTGACCTTTTGCACCAGCTATCCTAATGACCACTAGGGGCACTGGGACTAAAGACAGTGAGTAAGGGTCTCCCTATCTGTCCCTACTCTATGACCCCTGATCTGACTCTTCAGCATTTCCTGTGCTGAGTCACAACCCTTCCTTTCCTTTTAGAGAGTAGATGGAATCATCTATCTCTCTCCTTACTTATTCATTATGTAGTCCTTTAGATTAGGTTTAGGTCTTTCCTGTCCAAGTGTACTTAACCAATAAATACTTAGTATTTAGTTCTACAAGGATCTCCATGTGTCTTCTCTAAATAGCTGCAACAACTAAACCATCCTCTGCTACCTACTCTGTAACTGGAGTGTGTGCTCTCTTCCTTAGTGCTATACTGTTTACCTACTGGGGGTAAAATTCACAACCCCCAACACTAAAAAGGTTTTGAGGGGCAGGTGAGAGGACACTATACCGCCACTGGCACGGTGATGAATGAAATAATAGAGGATACATGGGCCAGAGAACAAAAACATATACAGGATAGTATATATACCGTATATAAGAGTCTATTCACACACACAACTTACATGAATGAAACACACAAATTGCTAAAGAAAATGTCTGTGTTCTAGACCCCCAAAAAGTGTAGCTGAAGGTCAATTATGTCCATGGTCCTTATACATGTAGACTTATAGTCCTTCAAGATCTTTTCTGTTTTCTCTTGCTGGTTCTGTGTTCAAGCTGTTACTCCAAATATTACTCACAATTCTTCCAGACCTTTTATCTTTGCAAGTTCTTATTCTAAAGGTAGCTCCATGTACAAATGTTGCTCCTTCTGATAGATGCTCCTTGTCCAAAAAAATACCCAACAGGTATCCTAGGTAATTTTAACCTGTTTCCTCCTGCTTGAACAGGACTTCATCAGGAGAAGTGAGCTGAATACATAATAACACATGTATCATTTTAAAATACCTTCAACAAATTACGTTAACTTAAAGGGTTAGAAATTTTTTAGTAATTACTCACATTTATTTCTTCCAAAGTGACACTGCACCTACCAGTGGTTTCTAAATTAGAAATCCTACTGGATACCAAATTGTACTGGCTTCAATGGTACTGATAATGCTTAATATATCCTACGGCGTCTGCCAGATGTTTTCACTCCCTTTTGATCAAAAGGGATGTGCTTCATTATCCAATCTCATCTAAATGACCAATTATATTTATGTGCATGTGTGAAGAAACAGCAATGCTAAGCTTCCGAAAGAAGCCGTGGACCTTTTGTCCCATTTAAATTCACAATTATACAAATATAATATGGAACCAAAACGTAGCTCATATAAAAGTTTGTCAAAAATATATAACAGGAGAAACTTTACTCCTTTTAAGGGGATGTCCATCAATCTTGTGTAATGTTAAATCTCACCCCACTAAACCCCCATTCCACATCCAAGTCTCTAAATAGGGCCATGATCAAAAATAGCACATTTGTGCCTATAGATAACTGGAAAGGTCATTGACCTGATTTAAACCAAAAGGCTCTAAAGTCCGGAGCTGATGTATAAAAAATGCCTCCCTCTGTAGGAGGGCAGTTTTGATATTTGCATAGGGAAATTCTTTTTGTTTGTACCTATAGATGACAAAAAATAATCATTAAAGGAGTGCCCTACCTGCATGAAATGATCAACCATAGGGCATTCCAAATTTTGGTTCCTAATGCGAGAGCGATGTTCCAAAATGCGAGATCGAACTGTTCTGGTTGACATGCCTACGTATCTCAGGGAACATGGGCATTGTATTATATATACAATGTTCTTGGTAGAACAGTTAGCAAAAAAATCCAATCTATATTTTTTGCCAGTATTGTTGTTCCTATATTCAGTGGTTTGCAGTGCCACACAATGACCACATTTGAAAAAACCTTTTGGTTCCACGCCCTCCCTCCGAGATAGGCTATCTGCTCTAACAAGAAAATCTTTGAAACTGGGACTTTTTTGAAAGGCTACTAACGGGAAATTGGTGAAACCTGGTAAATCTGATACTAATCTCCAATGTCGTCTGATGATATTTTTAATTCTATAACTTAGAGAAGAATATTGCATCGACCATGTAATCCGAGATTGCCTCCTATTGATTTGTGAAGCTGTCCTAAATAGAGATAATCTATCTCTAGTCTGTGTCCTACGTCTGGCTTTTTGTATAACTTGAGTGGGATAACCCCTTTCCATTAATTGAGAACTCAGTTTATCAGCTGCTGACTCAAAATCCCTGGAATATGAAGAGTTTGCAATTTTGAGCCGCAAAAATTGACTGTACGGTAAGGAATTTTTTTAATTGAAAAGGATGAAAAGAGGAATAGTGTAAAAAAACATTTATATCAGTTGGTTTAGTATACAACGTAAAATATATTTTATTAGATATTCACCCTGATGTCAAGAAAAGGAATAGTCCTGTGATGTACTTGACTGGTGAATTTAATGGTGGGATGTATAGTATTCAACCATTCATCGAATCTCTGAAATTTGTCCACATTTCTAAAAATTAAGAAGATATCATCCAAATACCTTTTGAAAAAGAAAATTTCTTCAAAAAAAGGGTTTTGAAGTGGATTTAATATAATGTTATCCTCCAAATTTGACATAAACAGATCGGCTAGATTGGGGGCAATTTTATTCCCCATGGCTATGCCCTTTATTTGCAAATAGAATTGGGTTTTAAAACGGAAATAACTATGCTCAAAAATAATATCCACAAGTTCCAATAAAAAATAAGAAGGGGGATCTCGATCTGGTCTGTTGCCAAAAGCCTCTTGAATTACCAAACGTGCCTCCTCTAGAGGTATATTGGTGTATAATGAATTCACATCCAGGGTAACCAACACAGAATTCTTAGGAACTAACATCCCTTCTGCCTTAATTATAAAGTCCCGAGTGTCCTTAATGTACGTTTGTACTTGAAGAACCGAAGATTTCAGAAATTGTTCTATATACGAAGATATTGGTTCAAAAACAGAATTAGAGCCAGATACTATGGGTCGGCCCGGTGGATGAAATAAGTTCTTATGTATCTTGGGGAGGGTATAAAAAATCGGAACCCTAGGGTATTTATTGACCAAAAAATCTGCTAACCTCTCAGAAATTACACCCATCATTAAAGCTTCATGGACCACAATGTTAATGAGTTTCTGAACTTTCAAAGTGGGATCATGATCAATAGGGACATATGTAGTCCGATCAGCCAGCTGAGTATTAATTTCTAGATCATACTTTTTCCGATCCTGAATAACCAAAGCCCCACCTTTGTCCGCAGATTTTATAACTATATTACCAACATTAGACAGATCCTGAACAGCCTCCCATTCTTCCCTTGTTAAATTTCCATGTTTGAATTTCATATGTTTATATTGCTTTTCCAATTTATGTATATCTTTTGGGGGGTCTAGAACTTTTTAATAACTTTTTTGGGGTCTAGAACACAGACAATTTCTTAGCAATTTGTGTGTTTCATTCATGTAAGTTGTGTGTGTAAATAGACTCTTATACACGGTATATATACGATCCTGTATATGTTTTTGTTCACTGGCACGGTGATGGCAGATCAAGGTGAAGTCTTTCCAGATTCCCCTTCACAAGCATGGCTGAACTGGGCCGAACCAGTCAATTTCAAACTGGGCCCATTTTGGCTCAAGCTCAGACTAGTCCCATTGTGGGGGTTATGATCCTGTTTGAGCTCAAACTGATTGAACCAGACCTGTTCAGCTAGAACCAGGATCGATTCCAACCAGTTCTGCACACTCCTACTGATAGATTGATTTATGGCCTTGCTGGGTGAAAAATCGAGTGAGAGTGCTAGATTAGCAATGTCCCAGTTATCTACTTTTATGCATTAGCCCCATAGACAAAGAAATAAGGAGCTTTAATTCTGTAACCTTATTTATGTATTACTGCAATTTACTCAGGACACCTGGCATGTGTATTCTATACAGCAATTCAGCATAATTGCAATCCTGCCCCTGGACCCTCCTTCCTCAAATTCCTAAAATTTGCACAACTGATAAAGACTTTGTGAGCAAATGACCAGAAAGGAAAACTGATGACTTTTTCTCAATTAGTGTCTGAACACCAAGACTGAAGACTTGAGTTAAGAGGAAAGAGGCAACAACCTATCTGAACAACTCAGGGTGCAAAACATAAGAACAGTCCTGCTGGATCAGACCCAAGGCCTATCTAGTCCAGTATCCTGTTTCACACAGTGGTCCACCAGATGCCCCTGAGAAGCCAGCAGACAAGAGGTGAGGGCATGCCCTCTCTCTTGCTGTTGCTCCCCTGCAACTGGTATTTAGAAGCATCTTGCCTCTGAGGCTGGAGGTGGCCTATAGCCACCAGACTAATAGCTATTGATAGACCATGGATTTGTCTAAACTCCTTTTAAAGCCTTCCAAGCTGGTGGCCTTCACCACTTCCTGTGTCCGAAAATAGATAAGTGACTGTAGATGCTGACAGGATAAGAGGATGAAAGGAGAACATCTGAAGACCCAAGCCCAGAAAGGTGGTGTCAGAGTTGTCATAGCTATACATTTTGATGGATATGAGGACTGACCCAAAGAGCAGTCAAGGGCCAAGAATAATATAAAACCAGAAGACTTCAGAGTCCAGATCCAGCTCTCAAAGGGCAAGTGCAGAAGATGTGTCCTCTCTCTCCCTAATGGTGCAGCATCCCCACACCTCAGCACCATGCACCCCATCTTCTCATCAAACCTTAACATCTGTAATAACTCAGAGAAATCCTGAACTGGCCATTCAATTGGTTTCCCTACAACTTTGGTAACAAACTTTACCTGCTCCCGTTCCCCTCCTCCCTTTCCCTCTGCCCTTCCCCTACTAGGTAACCTGCTTGTATTAGAGTTAGATAAAGCAGGTTTGCTTGCCAGGATCTTATAACCATTGTGCCTCTGCAAATCTATTTCCTTAAGTAAAATAATAAAAGACATCTTGAGTCTGGTTCCTTGGGTCTCCTCACACATCAAATTGAGTAGATCCCTCCTAACTCTTGCTTTGAGGGAGCGTACTGATCTGCGGGAACATTGGCATCTAGGCCAGGTAAATAAGCCTCCTCACAGGGAGCAAGCCCCACACCCTTCTAAAATAGAAACTAGGGTGGATTGGTGAAGTCTCCAAGTAAAAGGGTAGGTAAAGCTCCTCCAACATAGGGACTAAGCCCCTTGAGCCTATTGGGTGGGGACTATAGTCCAACCAACTCACTGGCAAGGTCCTCAAGGTGCCCCTCCCTAGTACAGGCAAGCCTCCCCCACCATAGGGAGTAAGTCAGTGTGACAGCCCAGGGAATGAGGGCCAAGGCCAGCCATTTGGAAATCAGTGAAGTCTGAGACGATAGTCTGATGCCCCACTGGTGAAGTCAGAGGGGCTCTTTGGACCGCTGCCATGCCCGCCCACCATGCCCGATCTCCTGTTGCTTTGTGCATGGATGGGGGATGGGGGCTGAGAGCCAAGTGGGCCTCCATGGCAGCAGCAACTAAGGCACTGCCGCACTGGTCCTGGGCTGAGCCTGGAGGCTGGAGCAGGCGAGCCACTTCCACTCATGAGCATTGCAAGTATGTGACACGTTTTCTTGGCCTGCAGAGCTCTGCACTGCGTGTCACAGTGCAGATCATCTGGGACTGTGGTCCATACTCTCATCAGGCTTTAGTGATGTGCACGGAACTGCACCTCCGTGGTCTGGCACTGGGGAGGGGGGCTCTTTAAGGGCAGGGGAGGGTGTACTTACCCCTCCTGCTGCTTTTCCCTCTCCAGTGCTCCCAGTTTGGACATTTGGGGAGGCAGGGTACTTCCCTGCCGCCCCTTCCCCCGTTCCTTGGCAAAAAGCTTCAAAAGGCTGACTCTGCGTGTGCACGCTGCTCACGTGTGTCACGTCTGTGCGCCCCATGTGCCCCGTGCATGTGTCGTTCTGATGCATGCATGCATGGGATGCACAGAGGTGACGCACGCATGTGGCGTGCACACGTGCAGTCAGCCTTTTGAAGCTTTTTGCCGAGGAATGGGGCAAGGGGCGGCAGGGAGGTACCTGCCACCCCAAATGCATTAAAAACCAGGAGCGCTGGAGGGGGGAAAGTGGTGGGAGGGGTAAGTACATCCTCCCCCACCCTTAAAGGTCCACCACCCCCCAGCATCAAACCACCAGACCGGTCCCAGGTCCGGATCGGTCCAGAGGCCCTTAGAATGGCTCTGTGCACATCCCTAGCAGGCTTCTTGTGATCATCTGGGCGGGGGAGGTGAGTTGGAGCAACCTTCCCCCCACCGTCCGCCCACATGGCTGCCCAGTCATGTGAATGGTCCCAATGACTCAATGGCTCTTTGGATGCCAGCCTAGATCCTCATTTTAGAGCACAACCAGAAGTACACAAAATATTCTTCTGAAAGAGAGAGGGAGTGTGAGAGTGGGAGTTTTTTGGTTTGGGGAATTGCCATCTCGTTGTGTCTACAGGATCATATTGGTCCTGCAGCTGCTCACAGTTATATGAATGGATGGAAAACCAGCATGAACTAAAGTTCTTTGCAGGTCCATGTGACAATAGGAATAAAGATGCATGGAATGACTCAAACAGATCTTCAAAATAAGCACTGTGCAGACACACACACACACACACACACACACACACGGTGGTCAGGACTGCTTGTGAACATGGAGGTAGTGTTTCTGACCATCTATAGGACCACCAATAGGCCTAGCCTACACAAAATTATTTAATCTTTTTTCTAGCCATTCATGCTAGTGAGTTATCCTCCCATAGCCCAACTTCAAGGAATTCCATGGGTGAGTTGTGTAAACTGTTCATTTACAATATATATTTATATTCTGCTTTCCCACAAAAAGTTCACAAAGCAATTTACATAGCAGAGAATTTTTTTTTAAATGTTTCCCTTTTCCGAAGGGGCTAACAATCTTACTAAAAAGGGGGGGGGGGCAGGAGGACAGATACCAGCAATAGCCACCCTATGCTGGGTTGGATAGGGACAGTTATTATCCCTCTGTAAAATCCAAGAAAACCACCACTTGATAGGTGTCTCTTTGCCCAGTTAGCAGGGGGCAAATAAATTACTTTTGTTTGTCTCTTAAAGCATTTCCACATGTGCATGTTTGTTAAAAGGTGATCTCTTTAATATGAGCTGTTTAGTGGGCATGGTGGATCAGGATGGATAAAATCAATTGTATTTTTATTATTTGCTTGCATGCTGCTGACCTAGAATTGCTTTTATTGAAGAGTGGCGCTGGAATTCTTAAAGTATATTGCTGATGACACCTAGCTAAACCTCACAAGTCCAGATCTCTTTTCTTCCATGATCTGTCTCCTTTGGTAGGATTGCAGCTTTTAAAAACAGACCTATGAACACATAGCCAAAACTGTTTGATCAGGCTGGGGAATTGCATATGGGCAGCGCCCTTTGCACATGCCACTATCTAATGTATAGTGTAGCTTCTACACATGCATGCCCCCTAGCTGGAATGAGCCAAGTGAGTCTGAAACTGCACTGAGTCATCTGGATAAAATATTGGAGAGCATCATGGAAGAGAAGAGATCTGGACTGGTGAGGTAGAGCTAGATGTCATCAGCAATATACTTTAAGAATGCCTGTGCCATATTGATGAATCGGTGGTTCCTGTGCCAAAGGCAATGAAAAAGAGCAGCAAATTAAAGCAGCATAAAAAAACAATTCAGTCAAGAATGTAAGAGCCAGGGAAATAAAAAGGTCTTCATCTGGCACCAAAAAGACATCAAAACAGGCACCAAGCGTCAAGCGAACCTCTCATAAGAGAGAAGTTCCCCAAACAAGAGATCACTTATTACCATTAGATAGTATTGGAAGTCTAATGTACTGATTCGATGAAATCATCCGGGGTGATGTGTAGAGATGTATGAGATAACATTCTAGGGTCTTTAATCCAGTCAATAAAGAAGATAACTGATGTCTCAATCCAAAAGATATGAATAGCTGAGAGGTACCTCAATGTCATAATAAAACTACAGTGCTAACCTCTTCTTCTCAAATCAAGACAACCCTGCCCTGCTACTCTGCCTGCAGTGTTGGATTAAATCCTCTATAGGGATTCACTATCAAAATATGCCGGCATTTAGTTATTGATTACATTTACTTGCTTTGATGGTGTGGGGTGGTTTTAAAAGAGTATACAAAGACAGAAAGAAACACAAACATGGTTATTTCATTAACAAAGCCACAAATGAATTAATTCAGTTCAATACAGCATTCCAATTAATAGATAAATTGATATGACAGATTAATCAAAAAAAATGTATAGAATGCCACCAGTAAAGTACAATATTTGAAAGGCCTTGCTCAGTCTTCTCGAAAACTAGTGCATAGGTCAAGTTCAGATTTGAACACGAAATGTTGAATTGTGTCCTGAATATGCACACCAATCTTTACTCCAATGTCTTGGTCTTAAAGGAAGATATCTCATCAAAATCTGTTATAACAGCTTTTATAAAGCTTGAGCTTTTGCAGACAGAAATATGCTTCATCAGGGGTGTGTGTGTGTGTCTGACTGCCTATAACCAAAGGCTGATTCTCCAAAAGTAGAAATATTCATACCTTCTTTCGGTGATCTCATGAACATAGAAGTGATTAATGTAATAATATGGGATCAGATATACAAAAGTAAAGAAATCAAGAAGTTTCTTATTGGATTGTATGGTTCCCCTTTTTGACACATGACTAACTGAATAAAGGTTAATCCATGAATCTCTCACTTTGATTGGGAAACAGATGTCACTACATAAACAATCACAATATTTCTGAATATTGTGCATAGTTCTGAATGATCTTTCCTCCACCCCAGTATGTTTCGTTTCTCTTCTGTCTCCTCACCTATTTCCTACCCATCTGTTATTCTCCCATGCTTATTTTTGCTCTAATTCCCTGGAATTTTGTACACGTGTTTATTGCTGTTATATAACACAGTAGGAAGGTTATTAACAAAACATTAAAAGAAAAGAAAGTTTGAGGAAGTTCCTTTCTATTGTGGAATAGGGCCCAGGAAGTGCAAAGGAAGACAGGGCTGCCTGGATTTCCCTTTATGTCGTTGGTTTTCAAAGTGTGAAGGAAGGTTGCTCTTGGGGAGGGTCATGGGGTGGAGGTGGGGGCCAGACCGTCCAAGTAGGCACAGGATCATGAAACCGGTAGAAAATGGTCTTGCTCCACCTATAAAAACCTGGATGGAGCACCCCTGGCAGAGGACCAGTGTTCCCTCTAACAGGGATTCTCAGATGTTGATGTCTACAACTCTCTGAATGCCCAGCTATAATGGCTATAGCTTAGGGACTTTGGGATTGGGAGTTGTAGTCAACAACATCTGGGAATCCCTGTTAGAGGGAACACCCCTCGCCAATCAGACCTGGTGTGGTGACTGTCTGCATCCTCACTGCCCCACCTTCCAAGGAGGACTTGTATTGGGAAGAATAGAAGTTCTTCATTGCCTTCTTTTTACGTGGTTCCCGCACCAGGCCAGGCTGTAAGAAGGCACCAAAGACGTCTCTGATTCCATTCACTTCCCATTGCCAGGGTAGGCTTCCTATCCAGATCTACTACAAATCCTTGCATGATCAGAGGCATAACTATAGGGGGGGCAGGGGGAGCACGTGCCCCGGGCGCCATCTTTTCTGGTCATGTGGGGGGGCGCCGCCATGACCAATTTTTTTTTTTAATTTTTAATTTTTTGTTAATATAAATGTTTCCTGCTCAGTGCAGCAGCGCTGCAGCAGTCAAGGGAGCGCGTCGGTGCCCCCTTCCCCACGAGCGGTCCCTTCCGCACCGCCTGCGCCCCCCCATTGCTTTGCTGGCACCTGGCGGCCAGTCAGTGGCCTGGCGCGGCAGCGGCGGCGGGCGCTTGTGAGGAAAAACCTAAGTATAATGTAGTATGTTGGGGGGGCGGCGGGGGAGCTCGGTGGGGGGCGCCATTTCAGTGCTTGCCCCGGGCGCCGTTTTCCCTAGTTACGCCTCTGTGCATGATGCAACACACAGCAGGTTGTTGTAGACACTCGACTACACAACTCTGAGGTTCTGCTCAGAAGCACCACGCCCCCCAGCCCGCTCTGGGTTTCTTTTGTCCGCCCCTTGGGCGATTTGCCAGCCACCCATGCCTTCCCTGGATGGACCTGTGCACTTGGTTGCCCTTTCTCTCCCTACCTTCCAAGGACGTGAGAAGGTGGGCTGGATGTGCGCGAAAGCAGGAGCTGAGGACCCTCTAGCTAGCGGCCCCAGGCAGAAGCCGACTTCTGATCGCCCCGCGCCACCACCTTCTTGCCCAGCCAGCCTCTCACCATGCATTTCGGCGGGGGAACGAACCAACCAGCCTGTCACTGTGCCAAGTTTGCCTTGTTTCCCCCACCGGCCACGCACGCTCCATCCAAGGGAAACGAGTTGCCTTGCGAGAGGTCACTCGCAAGCAAGATCTCCAGGATGGATCTTGGAGGCCTCCTCAGAGGGGCCAATAAGGGCGGGGGGAGGCGGGCTGGTGATGGCGAGACTGTCGGGGGAAAAGCCTCCTCCGCCTCCTCCACAAAAGGGGGGACTTGGTGCATGGGACGGCTCAAGAAGAGCCCTTCGGAATCGAAATGGACCCCCGAACCAGTGGGATGCGTTCGAAACACACTGGGAGGAGAACAATAGTCGAGCGCGGGAATATTTCCGACAGAGCCTCTGTGCACTCGGCTGCAGCGGGGGCAGGGCTTGCCATGATGCACAACCTTAGCATATCCAATCTATAGAGATTACATGTTTATTAAAGGTAAAGTAAAGTGTGCCGTGGAGTCGATTTCCACTCCTGGCGCCCAGAGAGACCTGTGGTTGTCTTTGGTAGAATACCAAAGAAAGGAGGGGTTGACCATTGCCTCCTCCCGAGCAGTTTAGCCACCTAATAAAAAGCTGAGAAATGACTTGATTATTAAGCCAGAGGTTGCCGGTTCGATTCCCAGCTGGTATGTTTCCCAGACTATAGGAAACACCTATATGGGGCAGCAGCTGTACAGGAAGATGCTAGAAGGCATCATCTCATTCTGAGGGGAGATGGCCATGGTTAATCCCTCCTGCATTCTACCAAAGACAACCATAGCGCTCTGTGGTCGCCAGGAGTTGAAACTGACTCCAGGGCACACTTTACTTTACACTTTATTACTTTATATTGCACTTACAGAAGTGCAATAGCCTCAGTTGTTTCAGATGGTTGCACTGTTTCCATTTTTGCCCTAGGAGGTTATTAACCCCCTAGGGCAAAAATGGAAACAGTGCAACCATCTGAAACAACTGAGGCTATTGCACTTCTATTAACCTCTCCACAGCTGGAACAGTATGAATGGTCCTCTGCGTCCAAAACCTGCATCCCTAAAACAGAGGTATGCTGCAGACTAGTGGTGTGCACGAACCAAAAATTGCAGTTCGGCTCGAATTTGAATCAAATTTGAGCCCAACCTTGTGCTGTTGAACTGGATCCATCGAACTGACTGGCCACTCCCGTCGGTTTGACCGAACCAGTTAAGTGGTTCAAACAGCTAATACTTGTAAAGGGGAAAACGGTGAGCCCCTGGCTTCAGACTCTGGAGCAGAATATTGCACCACTGAGATATTTCCATTCTTGCTCTTTTATGAACCCCTTTAGTGCCAAAAAAAGATTGGTGTGTGCAATGGCCTGAACCAGCCCAGAACATCACCCAGCTCTCTTTCAACCCATTTCTTGATTCTATGACTATGTTAAGTGCTATATACTTTTATGAGATATGGATCTATTTATAAATAAGGAATACGTGCTCTGATATAGCTCAAAGATCTTTAATTGTTCCAAAGATATAACATTTTAATATCTAAAGCCACATTCTTTTAAAAACATGAATCAAGGAATATAACTAGAACTGCAATGTCAGCAACTACTTTTTTGTCCGGGGGGGGGGCTTTATTCTTAGCATTAAAAACAAAGCAGTTCTACTTCTCCTCTGTTAGCGTCACTACTAAGGCCCATCACAATGAAGGATGTGTAAAGGGAAAGAGTGTAGCATTCTTTGAAATCCCCCCCCATCACTTATGTCAGCCGCAACACTCTAGACATTTATATATTCCGTGAGGAACTTCGGTTCTCTCAAGACAGGACAGATGATCCCAGTCCTGGCATACACCTTGGCAAAGGACCTTTGTGGCCCCCTTTGGTGTCTTGCACAGTTTTCCCATTAAGCACGAGGACCAAGGAGGCCTGTAATACTCTTCTGCTGCTACTATCAAAGACAGGAATTTGATAGTAGATGATGACCCTTGAGGTGCATTTCTGGAAACGGCTGTCTTGAAATTGGTTCTGACTTGCAACCTATTCTAATGATTTTGGGAAGCAGCTTGACTGGGGGCCATTCAGGGGTGAAGCCACCATTGGGCCAATGGGTTCAAGGAACCTGGGCCGCTGACCAATCAGGGGCCACAAGAGCGGCCCCGACACCCCCCCCCCGTGTCTGACATCAGACGCAGGGAGGCTAGTTTAGCTCCTGAGCGGGGGTTGTGCGGCCCCTTCGGGAGCTAAACAAAGGCTGGAGCTGCGTTCGCAGCACCAGCCAGGAGCGGCTCTTCCCTGCAAAGGCAGGGAAGAGTCGCTCCTGGCTGTGCGCTGCAAACACAGCTCCAGCCTAACTAGCTCCTGAAGGGGCTGCGCGGCCCCTTCAGTAGCTAAAAGACTGGCACTGCCTTCGCAATGCAGCCCAGGAGTGGCTCTTCCCTGCAGAGAAGAGCTGCTCCTGGGCGGTGCTGCAAAAGCAGCGCCAGCCTTTGTTTAACTGCCGAAGTGGCCATGCAGCCCCTTCAGCAGTTAAAGAGCAACTGAGAGTCTCTCAGCCGAACGGAGCCTCCAGGCTCCATTCGGCCAGACCATGCCCCCGCATCTGACATCAGACATGGAGGCGTGGCTAGCCCCAGTGTCTGACATCAGAAGCGGAGGCGGGGTCAGTGGGGCTGCAGCGGCGGCCGCACACAGGCTGCCAGCGGTCCCGCTACCCCACTGGGGCCATTCCAGGCTGTTTTAGGCTGTTGTGCCATTCTGGTCCATTTTAGGCACTGAAAGTTTTCATTGAAGTGCAATATTAGAATATTTCAGGACTACAATATTCTTCCCCACTGTCTGCAGCCCATTCCACTGTTTTGTGAATGCAGCTTGACTGTTTGGAGGGCATTCTGAGTTGCTTCAAGCCATCCTGCCGTTCTGGCTCTGAAGGGGTCAATAAATTTGCAATCACCCAGGCTTTTGCAGGGTGTTCTGGGCTGTTCTGGTCCATTTTTTGCTCTGAAGGGGTTAATACAAGTATAATATTGGAAATATTTCTATGCTAAAATATTGTTCTTTAGTGTCTCTAACCATGTCCCTCTGGTTTTGGGATCCAGTTTGGATTTTATGGGGTCATTCTGGCCTGTTCCACCCCATTGCAGCATGTTCCAGCTTTCACCTGGACCCAGTCCAGGGAAGCATTCATGCAACCCAAGCCAGCAGCAGGAATGGAGGGTCACTTGCCATCCAGAGCCCTATTCATACATTATGTTCAACACTCATAAAATGGTTGTAGAGTGTACACAGGTACAGATGTACACAGATACGATTATTCACACCTTATGCTAAGTGCAGGTACAAGATCACTTCCTATCTGTACCATACATTTGAAGGGCCTGTACCCAGGTTCACTTTTAATGTAGATCCAGCCATTGACACAAAAACATGTACACCTGTACAGACATCTGCACACTTGAAGAACATAATGTCTGAATAGGGCTCAAGTCACTTTATCTTCACTTCACTTTATCCTGGGCTCATTCCTAGCACTGGTATTTGTATTCATAATGGTTCAGCAAGCACCAGCAATGTACAGGGCACTTAACAAACCCAGTATTACTCTTGCTGTTCCTCAGCCTCTCACTATTTCTGGGAAGCAAGGTCCTGACTTTAAACCCATCCTTCCTGATATGGCATGGATCACTAGTTGGGTGGGATTTTGCTACTTGGAATTTGTATGTTATTTTAGAAAGTTTCTGACACTCTTGCAAATAAGCCCATGAAACGTATCAGCACACACCATCATTTATTTATTTACTGTACTAGTAAATCAATATTATTTCTTTAGACCCTAGGATATAACCAAGTAGAAAGAGCATGGGCAAAAATAAAGTATAAAAACATTTCCGCAAAAGAGTCATTTATCATTAAAACAATAGTCCACGTTAACGTCAATGAAAGTTTGACATACATTGCACCAAAAGCAAAAGGTTCACCTTTTCATTTATTTGCCTGTTTCTGCTAGGAAATTTGCCTTAGCTTTTTGTCGTTGTTTTTGTCTAGAGTGACCAATGAGCAATGCTCCAAATATGCAGATCCAAAACCCTACATCTTATGAGTGGGGCAGGTCAAGTAGTAAACCTTTAACCACATCCTCCTCCCCACAAATGCACAGCCGCAAGTTGATGGCTGCACATTCTGCAGTCAACCTTGGGTCTCTCTGAATGTTGCTGGACTACAGCTCCAAGCATCCCTAGTCACAACGGCCAAAGTCTGATGATAGAAGCTATAATCCCACTGCATCTGGGTACCCAAGACTGGGAACTCCCCTGGTCTGTGGCACTGAAGTTTATGTTGAAATCTTAGTAGAGACAGAGCCCTCCTGAATGGAAACTTTTGAGACATATGAGAGAAAGCTTTCATAATCATTATCACAAATGCAATACCTTTAGTCTCTGGGATTAAGGATAAATCAGACTGTGTCAAAATATCTTTAAGCCTATTTGCAAGGCCATTTTGCTGCTGCAGACTGCTTATTTAAAACATAAACTAAAGGTCGAACGAGAAGTTCAGTCTTTCAAAGCCATGACTTGTATTTGTAGAACCTATAGAACTAATCTCCTACTCATACAATGAGTGTACAGTGTTCACAGGTAAAGATCTGCACACAGGAACAGTTATTCACACATTATGTTGAACACAGGTACAGCAGTACACTCCCTATCTGTGCCATGCATTTGAGGAGCCTGTACCCAAGTTTGTTTTTTAAATGAATGCGGGTATCGTCGTTCATTCAAACTCATGTACAGACATCTGTACGCTTGTGCAACATAATGTCTGGATAGGACTAGAGTGTTACTACCTTACCTGTCCTTGCATACTTATGTTAGTAACTTGTGCTCTTAAAGTTTTATTTATCTACTAGCTGACCCCGCACAGAGCATCTGTGCACTTTTTGAGGCCGGTGGTTACCTCTTCCCCCCCACCTTCTGCCCTAGTCTCCACTTCCAGGCCCAGCCATCTCTCCTCCCCACCGCCACTTCTCCCCCCTACTCCTGGGCCTGGCCTCCGTGGCTGGGCCCGCCGCTGCCTCTGGCCTCTGCGGCCAGGCCTGCCACTGCTGCGGCGACCAATCCTCCTGGATGCGTCTCAGCCAATCAGGCCCGTCCGCTGCCCAGCCAATCAGCTGGGCGCTGGGACGCACATTCCAAGGCACACCCAGGATAATTATAGAGAGAGAGTTTTAAGCTCATTCATCACTTCTTGATTTAATACCCAGAGTGATGTACAATATAAAACAAATAATATTTTTAAAAACTGTTTTAAAACAAAACAAACAAAAATGTTTCTAAAGTTTATCTGCCTGGATGTGATTCTTACTGCCTTCGATCTTGGAAGTTGGCAAAGTATAGTTCTGAGGCCATTTCACTGAGGATGTAACAGAAGACAATTATGTTAGTTCATCTTTTTTACTATGACTGTTTATATATTTATATACTGCTTTTCAACAAGAAAAAAGCTGAAAGTGGTTTGCACAAAGTGGTTTACACAGAATAAGAATAATGAGAAGATGGTTTCCTGTCCCTAAAGAGCTCATGATCTAAAAAGAAACACAAGATACCTGTAGATATCAGCAACTGAAGAAATGCTGTGCTGAAGCTGAAAAAGACCAGTTGCTCTCCTGTGCTTAATACAAAGAAAACTGCCACTTTGAAAAATGGCTCTTTGCCCAGTTAGCAGGGACATCTAATTCTCTTTTCTCTCTCTGTCCACCCACCCTTGGCATGGCCACATTTTGCAGCACAACCCAGGCGGGTCTCAGAGAAGCAGCTGATGAAGCTGGCCAAAAATATGGGCAAGAAATGGAGGCAGATTGGGATTGAATTCCTGGAGTTGGAACATTTCTGTCTAGAGCAGATTGAAGAAGAGAATCCCTCTAATGCAGTCATGCGAGCCTTCTGCATGCTTTTGGCCTGGAGGAACTGTGAGAAAGATGAAGAGAGAGCCACTGAAGCCCAGCTGTACAACATCCTCAACCAAGAAGGGGTACCTCTTGCCCAAAATGCATATGAATCCTTGCTAGAGGATCATTCTTTGAGAACCTCAAAGAATTCATGAAGGGCAGAATGCCTTCCAATAACTTTTCAGGAGATGGACTTCCTCAATAACCAGGATTTCTCTACACCTGCCCATTCACTATGATTCAATTACAGGAAATTTTACAAAATTCTGTAAAATTGGGAGCCGAGACCTGTCTCTTTTTCTCTTAGGACTATCATATACCATTGTCATGGTTTTAATCTCTGTTTATTGTCTTTGAATTCCCAAATTCATTTGCACAGGACCAAAGCACTTGGTTCAACCCTGCTTTGAAATGTAATCATTAGCAATGTCTTTTTCAGGTGCTACCATCAAATTGTAGAGATGTACAAGCTGGATGTTAGCCCAATTCAGCTCAATTCTGGACTGGGTTCGAGCCGCCTTGAGCAGCTCAGGCTTGGGCTTGACTGAGCCTGGCTAGTTCTGGCCCAGCCCACGAGACTGGCCTTGACTATCATTTGGGAGGCCAGCGGGGCAGTTGGAAGAGCCCCCACCACTTCCCAAGTCTCCAACATTGCAGTGGCCACCCCCACTGCTGGTTGGGCTTCATTTTAAAGGTTAAAATAAAGCATTTTGCCTACCCACCCCACACCACTTTAAAGTTAAAGGAAAGCCTTTTTAGGCTAGGAAACCCCCTGTGCTTGTAAAGGGGAATCCAGCTAGGATTCCCCTTTACAAATATACCCCACCCCCCACCCACCCCGAGCCAGCCTGCGAGCCAGTTCCACGGACCGGGCAGGAGTCTGGTCCAAACTTGAACTGGCACCGCCCTCCATCTTTTGGGTTCGACTTTAGACCGCCCGAGCCGGCTCGCACATCCCTATCAGATTGTTACGGCTACTGGGATATTCCAGAATCTGACCAATAATCTTTGTCAAAAATCTGATGGGAAGTGGGCCCCTATTAATTCTCCTGGACATCTTGACAGCATTTGATAACATCTGTCACCTCTCTGGGTGGGAACTGGGGGCATTACATTACAGTAGTCCCAATCCTTTTTGGGAGATTAGGTTTCAGAAGTTGGTGTTTGGGACTTCTGCTCCAATGGCCATTGATGGGGGGTGCTCTCTGAGGTTTGTTCATGTCCCCCATGATATTTTATATCTACATAAAACCCTTGGAGGAGATCGTCTAGATCTGGATCTCAGTGTCACCAATATGCTGGTGACACTCTGCTCTATCTCTCATTTCCACTGGAGAAGCAGGGCTGATGTGGAAGTTCCTGGCTGGTGCCTGAAAGTGCTGAAGATCTGGATGTGGGCCAATAAACGGAATCCAGACTCCTGGTCAGTGGGGATGTTAGTCAAGGAACAGGGCACCTACTAGTGTTGAATCGGGTTGCACTCCCCCTCAAAACTCAGGTGTGCCACTTGGAGGTGCTCCTTAATCCATGGCTGAACTGGGATATCCAGGTGGCTCCCTTGCCAAGCTTCAGTTGGTGTCTCAGCAGCATATGTCCTTGAAAAGGCAGTTCTAGCCATAGGAGCGCATGCTCTGGTCACCTTGAGATTGGATTACTGCAATGAGTTCTAAGTGGGGCTCCCCATGAAGGCTAGGGGGCAGGGGGCAAACCCACATGAAGGGGGTTGGAAACTTCAGCTGGCACAGAATGTGGTAGCAAGGCTGCTGAGTGGGACTAGATAATGCCAGCCCTGCACTAGCTTCCTATAAGTTTCCAGATTCAATCCAAGGTGCTAGTCTTTACCTTTAAAGCTCTAAATGGCTTAGGTCCCGTATGCACCTGCTTGCTCTCTTAAGGCCTTTCAGAAGGCCTTCTTGTGCATCCCATCTTTATCCAAGGCAAGGGGTGGCTGGTGACCGTGTAGGAGAGGCCTTTCTCAGCCACCGTGCCAAGGCTATAGAACTCTCTGCCCCTGGAGATCTGGCTCACTCCGTTTCCTGCTTTTGAAAACTTACCTCTTTAAGAAGGCCTTCAGGCTGTTACAGCAAATCTTGGAGATTTCATGAGTCTTGTTATACTGTTTATTCCTGGCTCTTGTCTCTTTCAATCTATTTATGGTGCTTTTATTGTCTGTGTTTTTAATGATGGTTGTAAAGCCACTTTTCCTGTACAAAAGGCAGGAGATACATATTTTAAATAAAGAAAGAAAAATGTGCAATCTGTGGAGAAGACATACTTTTCAGCAGGGGGGCACCCTGTGTCCTAGCCAAGGGTCTGATTATCCTTTGCTCATCTTAATCATTTGGTTTCCTGCAAAGTGGGACTCACAAGTTATACATGTGGTTGCAGACAGTATGACCTTTTGGCTCTAGTTTGCAGAAACGATGCATGTTCAATGCTAAGAAACTGCATTTATGAGCAGTAATTGAGTTGGAAAAACTGGATATAAGGAAACGCATGGTTAATTAGGATGCTGTCAGATGGGGTTTTACATCTTGTTATCTCACTCTTTAAAGGGGCTTTACACAACATTGTCATCTTTGCCAGTCTATAATTCCCCTGCACTTAAATTGTTGCATTTATGCCTAAAATCCAACTTTTGTAGAACAACATATTGATTGCCAGAGATACTCTTACCCCTGGACTTCAGGGCCAAAGTCCAGGATCTCCACACACCCCAGGGGCCTTCATATCCTTTTTAGTCTGTCCCAAGTGGTGTGGTCACGTTCAAATATGTTAAATACTGTGGATGGGGGCTCTAAGGGCCTTTACGTCCAGGCTCCAAAATTACCTAGGTGCACCTCTGTTGATTTCACATGTGAACTGCTGGTAGCACTCCTATCCTATCTTTTTGGATAAATGTGGTTTTGATGTGTCCAGTTGTTCGGGGGGGGGAGCCCCATTGGCATACCTCTGCCCTTCCTTGCCAGAGCACACTCATCCCTTGCAGCTGCCACCAATGAAGCACGGCTTTTTGGCGGGTGGAGGGGAGGCTAAAACTAAACTCTTTTGTGACTCAATGCCACACTTACTTAGCATTAATACTGTATTTGTGTTTACATTGTATTTGCACCTATAGTAACATTATGTAAATAAGTTGGCAAGGTATAAGTCATTTAAAACAATTACTAACAGAGGTGTACACAGGTATATGTGCTGTGCCTGCACAAATCCAGACACAATATAAACACAAAGGGTAACAGGGAGAATCAATAACACCATCTTACACTATGGCCAGCCCACTTGTGTGGATGGAATATAGGGCTATGAAAGCACACACAAAATGCTGGTGTGAAAGCAGCCATGCAAGTCTACTTGCAACTCCAAGCAGAAAAGCAATAACTGGTTGGTGCTAAAGAGCACACCTGGCATTTGGAAGGCCCTTGAGGAATCCTTCCAATTCTTGTTATTAATAACCTATAAATGTTTTGGTTTTGCCTTGGCAATGCAATGCCTGTGCACAGGGGGGAGCTATTTTGGCCAATCTCCCCTGCCTTTGGAAGTGCCCTGTCACCTTCTGAAACTATGTCCCTGAGGATCATGCAGCCCTGATCCAGCACGGCTGTTCTTATGATGTCATGGTTTCAGAAGGTAAACCACTTTGGGCTCCTTGGAGGGAGAGCGGGATATAAAATGTAGATTAATAATAATAATAATAATAATACAGAGTACTTCTGAAGGCAGGAAAGATGGCCCCAAATCCTTCCCTCCACATGCACAGCTGTAGTACTGCAGAAGTCTCCAGTTGAGAGGAAGCTGCTCCCATTGTGGCTACACTTGCTCTGGACGTTGGTCAATATATTTTCATAAGGCTCCAGTAACAATTAAGAGTGGGGGACTACTTAGGATAGCTATTTTCAAGAACTTTATTTTGGCTGACCTGGAAGCAAATTAAATTCAGTGCAGCAGAATTTTCCATGGGCCCACATCATGGACACCCCAGGTAATATACCTTAATCTGGACCAGATTAAGAGCTCCTGATTGAGCCTTATGTGTAGCGTGTGAATGTGGTTGGTTGATGTGGAAAATGCCTTGTCCACATAGGGAATTTCACCTTTCTGTGGCTGTTAAAAATAGTTTTGGTTTGGCAAGGAGTTGATAAAATGTTAATAATGCACAGAACTCACCAACTACTCTTCCGTGTGCCTCTAATATTATCCCGCCGCTGCTGCTTGTTTGCAAAACAATCCTCCCCCGTCCCCAAATGAAAACGGTCCTTTTTAATTCTGACCCGGTTCTGGCTGGAAAGGGGTACGTAAAACTCTCAACACAGCGGCGGTTTCGGATCGTGTTTATTAAGTGTCTCTAACATACATATCCCCTATACGTCTTTATCATAAATTATCAACTGCATTTAACATATCCCCCTTTTTCGCTTCCTTTCTTTTCTTCACCTTTGTTTCGCAACAAGTTTATTCAAATTCTACTTCTGGCCCGTCCTGTCCCCCACTGTCCCGAGGAAACCATTCATTCAGAAATTCCTTCTTACCAGAGATTGCGACGGGGGGAGCTCAATGCCCCCTCCATTCAAACTTGACTGGGGCATTGTGATTGGACAAAAGCGCTAGAACCCGGATCTCTCCTCGCTTCCTCATTGGCAGTTAGAAAGTTTTTCCGCGCCGTCCAGGTGGAATTGGGGAGCAGGCTTTTGTTTGGACTTCTCTGGCACCCCAGGTGCTTTGTCTGCGCCCCCGCCCACCGTCGGTGAGGAGGCACGATGGCAGTGGCGGAGCTCTTGCTTGCGATCCTCAACGATCTGGCGGACGATGAACTGCGCACTTTTGCCTACCACTTGTCCTTCATCCAGCCTTCTGGGATCCCGCGCGGGAGGCTAAGCGGCGCCACGCGCGTCCAGCTGGCCGAGCTCCTCATGCAGCACTACCCCGCGAAAGAACTGGAGGTCACCGCCGAAGTGCTGCGTAAGATCCCAAGGAATGATCTTCTGAGAAGATGCCACCTCCCCCTAGGCGAAATGGCGAGGGCCGGGGAGGAGCCACCTCCTAGGATGGAAGTCCCCATGCAAGCGGCGGCAGCAGGTGAGCCCGGGAAAACACCCTGAGCCAACTGAGTACCAGGCGTTATTTGCTGCTGCTCAGAGCCTCATTTTATCCGAGGCTCAGTCCCGGGTCGTCCTGTGGTGGTTTGTATTAGGGTTAATACAGTACCATTAATATACATGGTGCTCACAGAACGCATATGAAAATAGACAGGCCCCTGCCCCCATGAACTTACAATCTACTTTTTGACATGAGGGAAGGTGGAGAAAGGGAGGCAAGAGTGGGAACAGATGCAGATGTAATGGCACAGAATGATGTGGGCTTGAGGCCCAAGGAGTTTAGTGAAAGACTTCTCAGAAGAGGTGGGATAAGAGGAGAGGAGGTTGAAAGAATCTCAGAAGCCTGTTGCACACATTATGTTTGCATGTACAAATCTGGAGACACGTACAGTTATTCATACACTGTTCAGTACACATACAGTAATGTTCATTGTATTACATACAGTAATACACTTCCATTCTGCAGCCTGCATTTGAGGGGTTCTGTGCCCAGACACTCACATAAAAACATGTAAAGTGCTTGTGTACAAGTACCTGTACACATGTACAGCATAATGGCTGGACAGGGGTTCAGAGAGATGGCACCATGTTGGTATCCAAACTTGTAAAGAACTAAGGAAGAAGAGTATGTCTCGGGGCACGTACAAAGTCCCTTTCATCCATCACTGAGTAATCCTTAAACAACCTCCACACAGATGGTATTCCTAAGCAACCTCTGCACATATGGGATTAGCCGGGCGAGTTCCTTGAACAGATAGAGTAATAAGTTTGATTCCTAAGTAAAATTGCCTTTCCCCATCCTCCCCACCCCCTTTAAAAACTACACAACAATTAAAAGGTGATGCTTTTCCTGGCATGGGGAAACTTACTGACAGATTTCTGCCTGCTATCAGCCTCTCAAACATACGGGAGCAGCCAGGCCAAACAAAAACAAAAGACCCAGGTTGAAAACTCCACTTGTTAACTGAGCAGCCTTGTCAAGCTTCCTGTTGGTTCTCTTTCTAGAACTAAATATTTTTGGAAGGGACATGAATGGAGTTTACAGGGAAAGACCTTCAGAAGAATGAGTCGGTTAATTTTTACTTTGAAACAAATTGGTGCAGAGCAGGGAGATTGTATGGGAGGAGAGCTGGTCTTGTGGTAGCAAATATGAATTGTCCCCTTTGCTAAGCAGGGTCTACCCTGATTTGCATTTGTATGGGAGACTACATGTGAGCATTGTGAGATATTCCCCTTAGGAGATGGGGCCACTCTGGGAGGAGCATCTACATGGTTGCATGCAGAAGGTTCCAATTTACCTGCCTGGCATTTCCAAGATAGGGCTGAGAGAGACTCCTGCCTGCAACCTTGGAGAAGCCACTGCCAGTCTGTGTAGACACTATTGAGCTAGATGGACCAAGGGTCTAACTCAGTATATGTTTTTATCTGGCCTCTGCTGCTTGTTGGAAAGTACAAAAGGTAGAGAAGCTTTGCTCAGCCTCAAACTACATTTGTCCTTGCAAAGATATTTAAGAATACAAGGCCTTATTCAAGAAAGCAGATGGACTGTAGAGGCAGGGTACTTTGACCTGTGCTAACCTCGCATTGGTTAACACATGCAGACAGAGACCAGTGTGACCAGTGCAGTCTGCATGGCTAACTTCTGCTGCTTTAAAAATCTCAGTATTTCTCCAAAGATGTCCCCAATAGATATGGCTTCCCATTTAACATGGCAGCTACAATTAGGGTGGGTCAACTGACCATTTCGATTTCTGGAAAGACCCTGGCCACCTTTCAAATCAATTCATGAAACTTCATAGCCTATCAAAAAAATGTACAATTCTATCTGCCCCCACTTTCCTTTGTTAATTTGTGGCCTTAAATAAATTTGCTTATTGATTATAAGGCATATTGATGCCACTTTATGTAATGATAACGTTGTGTTTTGGGATTGCACTGTCAAGGTTATTTTAATTCTTCATTATGCATACATAGCCTTGGGTGTTACATAATGTGACTAATATGCTTCATAAGCAATAAGTAAATAAAGATTCTTTAAGGCTACAAGTGACTAACTTAGGTATGTTTGGGAAAAACTGGGGAGGAGGGAGCCTTCTTGTGTGGTTACCTGGATGTGCATGTGGCTCTAAGTAGTCCTGTGTCACTGCAGAGGCAAGCAGGAGGCACTCCATGCCAGTTCCTCTCCTTTGCATCTAATTCTCTCTCCTTTCCCTCTCCACTCCATTTTGCAGGGCAAAATGCGGGCTCCATGCGGGTTCCAGAGTCGAAACTGATGACACTGGCCGGAAACATGGGCAAGAAATGGAAGCAGATCGGAATAGAGTTCCTAGGCGTAACAACTACACGCCTGGAGCAGATTGAAGAGGAGAATTCCACGGAGGCCATGCGAGCCTTCTATATGCTTATGGAGTGGAAGAATAATGCAAGAGAGAGAGCCACTCCAGCGCACCTGTTTGGCATCCTGAGCCAGGAGAGGGTGCCTCTTGACCATGATGCTTATAAGTTCCTGGTAGAGAATGCTTGAAGGAATACTTGAGTGCAGGGTGACAGGGCGCACCCACCTGTGCACAGACAAGGTATGCCTGCCCCCAAGGCCCGCCTGCATGGGTGAAGGGTGCAGGCCGACCCTGGATCCCATGTAACCTAGGCCGTTTCTGCCCCTGCCCGCTTGGCGCCCTAAGTGGCCACTTAGTTCGCTTAGTGGGCAGGCCGGCAAGCCCTGGTCTTACCTAGTTTCAGGAGCTGTCCATGCTCCTGATTTGGGGTCATTTGTGAGTGAAAAACAAGCTAGGAGGCAAGGAGTATGATTGTCTGCTAAGCATCAGCTGGGTAGGATGAGTGGGCCCTCCCCAGCTTTTGAACAAGGTAGGAAGAAGAAGAAATGTCCTGCCCTTCTCCCTGCCTCCTACCTTGATCTTTACTCACACAGAAGCAGAAATTGGGATAAATTGACTCCCCGCAGCTCCAATCTCAAATAGTCACACAAGAGCAAGCAGTTTAACAATGTTTCTCCTTTGGAAACATCACCTCATGGTGTCTGCAGCTCCAGACCAAACGTTTTGCACTCTCTTTCCCACAACACCTTTAAGTGGGGCTTGGATAACCAGGGAGGAGAGGTCTATCAGCGTCTACTAGTCGGAGGGCTATAGGCCACCTCCAGCCTCAAAGGCAGGATGCCTCTGAGTACCAGTTGCAGAGGAGTAACAGCAGGAGAGAGGGCATGCCCTCAGCTCTTGCCTATGGGCTCCCCAGTGGCATCTGGTGGGCCAGTGTGTGGAACAGGATTCTGGACTAGATGGGCTTCCTTGGGCCTGATCCAGCAGGGCTGTTCTTATGTAACCTTTTCCCCTCCCTCAGAAAAACAAACATACACCCACAAAGCTAGGATCTCTGTATCAAAGTTTTCAACTCAGTCACCTGCTGCTAATAGTTTAGCAGCAAATGTTAGTCTTGGGACTAAACCACTCCTGCACCAGGGTCTCCTCCTCCTACACAAAATCCCGTTGCTTGGGGGGGGGAGGTAAAGGGTGGGGGCAGAATGAGGCACCTCGCCAGTAATTTTCCCTCACGGCCCAAATGCAGCTCCTCCATGGCTCACATTAAAGAGACAGGTCAACCCTCTGTTTCCTTCAAGTAACTGGAGGAGGGAGCAACTCTGCCCCCTTCCCTTCCATATCCCAAGTGTGTTGGGATGGGAAGGAGGAGAAGGGTGACATTAGTCGGTCTTTCCTCTCCCTCTCATCACACTCAGTTCAAGAGGAGTAAAAGGGCGGGAAGTGGGGGTGGGGGAGAAAAGCAGCTCTGCCCCCTTCCCTTCCACCCCCCAAGCATGTTGGGATGGGAAGGACGAGAAGGGAGACGTGGTCTTTCTTCACAACACACTCGCAGAACAAGAGGAGAAAAAGGATGGGAAACAGCATCGAGCTTGGTCGGAACTGAAGCTTCATGGTCCTCTGAGGGCGGCCACTTTGGTTCTTCCTTCCTCTTGCCTCCTCTTGTTGCTGAAAAGGTCTGTGTTTCAGCATCAGCAACAACACCCAAGCCTCCGCAGCCCCTCCGCAGCCAGAGCCTTGATCAGCAGGGGAGATCGGGCCGGCCGCAGCACTCCGCCGCTGCCCTCAGCCACTACAGGCACACAAGAAGACCTTGGGTGGGCTGCCGGTGGGCCACGGCCTGTTCTCAGCACAGTCGTGCCCTCAGCTGTCAGGGGCAGGTGACAGAGCAGCCGGCTCCTGACCCAGGGCATTATTGGGAGCATTTGGGGGGCCCAAGTGGGTGTGGGGGACCAGACTTTCACCTGGAAGTCCAGCAGCGGCCCTCTAATTTTTTACATCTTTGTGCAGAATGAGTTTTGTTCTGGGCGGCACGATCAAGGCAGCGTGTGCCCGCACCTGCATTCAGAATGTGGCCTTCCTGATTCAACCTGAGTGGGATCTAACATGAACTGAGCGGACATCCAGAAACTTTTGAGTGCGTGCATGTGCACACGACTTAGAGGGAATAGTGAAGTTCAGTCCAAAAGGTGCCTCTGGCTCCCAAAGCTGAAGAAGCCGGGTATATGTGTTGGTTCCAGTTAGTCTTTTTTGGATCAGTTGGGCTGCTGCAGCTGCCTTGGCTGATGGAGTTTTACTCCCTAAATGTTATTCAGCAACAGATGAATAAAATGTTATTCAGACGGATTCCTGTTGATACAGAATATAAATGCCGCTTCCAACAATGTCTCTGTTTTCTAATGTCCACACAAATGCAGAGGATACCAAATAGTGCATTGATTTTGGATAGATGTTTGCTGATGCTTCACATCTTCCATCAATGTTCTGAAAATATTGAGATCCATGCCTTTCTGTAATAAATTCTTAGCATGCTGTTGTGCTAATTCGGATCTCTGTAGATAGTTTCTGAAAAGATTATATGTATATCTAGCATTTTCCTTCAAACTGTGAAAAACATTACCTTGAGACACACAGGATGCAGTGAGAAGAACGGAGTCGGGTGGGAGGCTCAAGTGACATTTTGCCCCTGGCCCCTCTAAAAAAAGAACCTGGTGGGGAGAGGTCTTTGCTGCAGGAGGCTTCTTTGGTGTTTTGGGTTCTTCTTTATTTCTTTTCAACTCCCCCTCCCCTAATTTTCAACTGGCCAAATAAGAGAAACTTCCAGATACACCAGGTTGCACAAGCAGCAGCTTGTGCAACCAATCAATCTCTAACACTATATATATCTTGTCAGTCTCTAACACTATATATATCTGGGGCATTGGTGTTAGAAAGTGGTTATGAAGTAGAAGGATTAATTTCTAAGCTCTATTCGACTCTGTTAGGACAAGAGTTTAAAAATTGACTGGATTAAAATCCATTTGGGAGATGGGTTTACCAAAGGTCTTTAATGAAGGGCATGGAGGATCTGGTCTAGTAAGTCTTTACATTCAGTTTCAGCTCAAATTAAATAAAATTATATTAAGATAATCCATAGATGGTATATGACCCCAGTGAGATTTGTAAAGAGATGGTCAGATTCTTTTTTTGGCCTTGTTGGGTATCTTTTTCAGGAGAACAAGAGTCATTGAAATCTAAAGACTTATTGAAGCTATTCCCACAATCGGCATAAAACGGGCTATGGAAGCCTAGCCCGATTTCTCCCAATCATGAGTAGCAACGAGAGCCATGTGGCTCCCCTTTGAGGCAGGCCCACTTACAGAGCCCGCCGCTAAACCCAGGTTTGGGGCATGAGAGCACCTGAAAAGCTGGTTCCTTGATTGTGTGTCAGGGTGGGGCAGCTCCATGCCGCACTGACTCACAAGTAGCCTCTGGACCAGGACGCTACAACAAGCCTCCCGCTATTGGGAGGCTCCCCAAAAGGCACCGTGCACTTGCGTGGTGCCTTATGGGACTTCCAAGGGCCAGGAAGCCCCCGGACCCCACCGTCTCAACCAACTCCATGATGGAGCCGGTAATCATCTGGGCGGTCGATCCAGCCACCCGGGGGGGCTCCCTGATAGTCTGTGGGGAGGTAAGCACTTTCAGGCTTCCTCCCCACAAAAGAGGGTAGCCACCTTACATGATCGTGAGGATCGTTTTATTCTCTTATATGTTAATAGCAGCCCAACTGATCATTGTTAAAAACTGGAAAGGGAGTGTTATCTTTAGAGGACTGGTATAATAAACTTTGGCATATAGGAACAGCTTAAAAACCAGCCTATTGTCTAAATATTCCAAAAGGTATGATTCAATCTTTATCTTTATGATCTGGCATGGTCTATTATTATTTTTTAATTATAAAAATTACGGAAGTAAGGGAACAATTCAAGTTTGGAAAGATATATTTGTTTAAGAATGATTTTGATGTCATAGATTGTCATCTATCAAATGTTCAGTCAGTCCTTTATTACGGTCATGGACCAGTGCATAGCTAAAACATACATACTTACATGCTTACATACAAGAAAAGAGACTCAGCATAATAAAACGGACAGATTATAACACAATAGTACCAAAATTAGAGCAGTTATGGTGAACTCCAAATAGGTCTGACTGAAAACCTTATTAAGCGGAGCACCCTCCATTGCAATCATGAAACAGGAATCACAGGGGAAGGAAAGAAAAGAACAGAACATTATTGAAAACCTGAGCGGATGGTGCAAATGATATTACAATACCTTATGACAATTACCTCAAATGTTATTTCTTTATTTCTTTGGATTTCTTCCTTCTCTGAATTGTAATATTGTATGGTGTGTGTTTTTAAATAAAGTTATTTTTTAAAGAAACAAAAACAAATGACATTTAGAAGTATAAATGGCTTAGATTAATTTTTTAAAAGGGAAATCTTATGTACTAAGTTCTGCATCTTCCGTTTTGTGTCTTTGGAACAGTAAAGTGTGTTTAAATATGATACCTCCCCCCAAAAAGGTATTGCATATATTTAAATGTTCCCCCAAACTTCTTTTTTCCAAGAAACCCCAGGGGAGTGGGAGGAGGACACCGGTCCCCCCGCCCATAGCTTCAAAATTGCAGGAAAGTATTTTACATCTCTACTTATACATGACAACATCTTCATGTTAGAGGGGCAGAAGGTACCATTCCACCATCTGCTGGCTTAGGCAATGTATGAACTGGGGCTTAGTCCCTAATGCATCACTTGTGAGTGTTGTCTATGCAGTAGAGAAAACAGAAGAGAGCAGTTTTGGCAGGTTCAAATGATACTGGCCCCAGCATATGTGGGGATACATTCTGAGAGCACACCTGTTGGGACATCCTCCATTGACTTGTATGCAAGTAACTTCTCAACTTTAATGCCAGCTTTTTCAGGATAAGATACACACTAGAAAGAGCGGGGAGGGACTCCTTGCTTTGCTGATACCTTTAAAGTTTTTGAGTTTTGGATTGCCCTGCCAATGCAAAATGCAATGCAAATACATACAATTTATTATGTCCATATTGCAGATTTGGCAGGAAAGGGGAGACTGTTAAGGATAAGCATATCTAATGACAGCTCTGTAGTGTAGTCCACTTTTAATCCTGTTCTATGTTTAATATTGTGCTAGATTGTTTTTCATTGTTTACTCACTGAAGGCCACCTTAGAATTGTTTTATCATGGAAAGGCAGGGTAAAAGTTGTTAAAAATAAAATAGATCAATACCTCACTTCACTTCCATTCTGGGGAGAAAAGAGTATATAGAAACCAGGTGTATGTGTCACTAATGATTATAAGAACAGCCCTGCTGGATCAGGCCCAAGGCCCATCTAGTCCAGCATCCTGTTTCACACAGTGGCCCACCAGAGGCTGCTGGGAAGCACACAGACAGGAGTTGAGGGCATGCCCTCTCTCCTGTTGTTACTCCCCTGCAACTGGTACTCAGAGGCAGCCCTGCCTTTGAGGATGGAGGTGGCCTATAGCCCTCTGACTAGAAGCCATTGATAGACCTCTCCTCCATGAGTTATCCAAACCCCTCTTAAAGCCATCCAGGTTGTTGGCTGTCACCACATTCTTGTGGCAGAGAATTCCACAAGTTGATTATGTGTTGTGTGAAAAAGTACTTCCGTTTGTTGGTCCTAAATTTCCTGGCAGTCAGTTTCATGGGATGACTCCTGGTTCTAGTGTTATGTGAGAGGGATAAAATTTATATTGACTTTCTCCACACCATGCATGATTATCATGTCTCCCCGCAGTCTTTTTTCTAAACTAAACAGTCCCAGGTGTTGTAGCCTTGCCGCATAAGGAAGGTGCTCTAGGCCCCTGATCATCTTGGTTGCCCTTTTCTCCACCTTCTCCTGCTCTACAATGTCCTTTTTTAGATGTGACCAGAATTTCCCATATAATGGGAAATTATATGCCTTTTTATAATCCCCTAGCCCCCATAACTTACAGCTAATGAAATCTAAGGATGATGGCCTGTGTCATATTCATGGGTGAAACAGCATCTGGTGAATACGCAGTGGGTGGGGTGGGGAGCACCAAGTGGTGACTGCAGGGCCTTGTAGCCACAGTGCAATGGTCCCCATTCAGTTCTGCTCCAGGTACAGTTGGGAGGCACACTGGAGAATATGTTGGGGACACACACACCCCAACCCCAACATTAAACCCAGAGCCACCAACCCAGAATTATATGGAACCCAGGCCTGTGTCTGATTCCACTTTATAAGAGTTTAATTAAATGCCTGAACTCAAGGTGAACTGACACCCAGATCTCAGGACTGCCTCATGTACTGCTCTGTGAAAGAGGAGGCAACCCAGCATTGTACTGTGAAATGGGTACTCACAGAAACACAAGGGCTAGGCCTGAGCTAATCAATATGCTAAAATGTAACTCACTATCAGATAATGTCTGTGGAAGAGGCCAGAGGCTGATCTTCCCCTTCCTGTTGCAAGTAGTCTATGTTAATCCTTGTCAATGATTGCTCTGCTATACTCAGTTGCTCTCTATAGAAATTCGACTCTAGGTAAATGCACACAAAGAAAACACCTGTAGATTTAGTCCTTGTACTAACACCCTTTGTAACACCTTTTGGGATCAGGCTAGCAAATCTGGGACAAGAGAAGATGCCCATTTGCAGCTCAGAGATGCAGCAGATTTGCTTTGGGCAATGTCCCCTCCTCAAAATAGCAGCTAACAGAAGATGAGATTAAGATCTCCCTAGACTGGGCTAATATCCAGAATAATTAAAAGACATTATCCAGAAGGTAACAGCATTTTCACCTTTCTGGGGACCCAAGAAGGGTGAGGATTTTTCAAATAGACTCTATGGGGATCAAAGGAAGATACAACTATAAAGAATGAGGCTTTTGCCTACTAGCAATCTTGTGCCTACAAGCAAGATCTGCTCATGAGCAATCCCAGAGTTTGCTGCTAAGCCGCGGGGCAACAAGCAGGAACTCTGTCCATGGACAGGAACTGTCTGTGACTTCCACTGCGCAGTGAGAAGTCAAGACTTCCCCAGCCATGGTACCTTCACTCTCTGCCTCGCTCTGAGCAAACTGTCTGCTTGACCAGCCTGCTTGACCACCAGAAGCCAGACCACCACTCCCAAGTTGCTGTTCCCAGCTACAGCCTCTCTTCTTCAGCTGAAAGATCCACCGTTCTCAAGCCTCTGACCCTGGTAATATGCTGCCTTCACAAGCCTTGGATCCCTCTTCCCTCCTTCCTACCAATCACTGCTACCCCCTTCCTAAGCCCCCCCCTCCTCCTCCTTTCTCTGCTTCTCTCTAAATGTTTTATTTAGGATTTGTTAGATTGTTAGATAGCTGTAATTACCGACTGCACACACATATGTTAACTAGGCACATTGCACTACACCTTGAATCGGAAACATGTTTTTAATTTGGATGACCTGTTTGAATTTTATCCTGATGAGCAACTTTTTATAATAAAGCCCATTGAACTTTCTGAGTGTGTCTCTCTCTATCTCTGTTTGCGCGCCCAGATCCTACATGGTCACCATCTCCAAGAACCAATTCAGTTTGTGTATGATGTGACTTTGCCTCTTTCCCTCTGAGCATGTACAGAGTGCAAAACCAGGTGTAGTTCACAACAAAGGGCTCATTCCCAGCGTGTGCAAACTGGCAAAGAGGGAAGTCTTACTCTCATGCCAGAGAGATGCACCCATTGATGGTAAAGAAGGAGATGGTAAAGAAACGATCCTTCGTGGTTTCCCTCCCCCTTTAAAATGCCTGTAATCCTATCTGTTCCTTTGCTCAGCTTTTGCAGCTATTTAAAGGTTGTGACCCTATGCATACTTACCTAGAAGCAAATCCCACTGAAGAGTTAGGACTTAATTTTGAGCAAACCTCCTACATAGGATCACACTGTGCGAATACACCATTTGTACTTTGCTGCAACTCAAGCTGGCATTACTAAGGAACATCCGTTTCTGAAACCAAGATGGCACATAGTATAGCCATCTAGTATCTGAGAGGAAAACAGACACATTGGTTGACATCTAGAGCAACAAAACATGCAGAAAGATTTTTCCACTTGTGCAAAACTGTCTTGTGTTCCGACTAGTGTTGTGCTACCACAAGTACACCTGCAGCATGCCTCACCTATTTCGATAGGAACTTTTGCACCAGAGGGCCTTTGCAGAATCACTATTTTAAACTCAGCTACACTATTCTCTTGCGCTAGTGCACCAGTACTCAATGTGCCTCTTTGCTATGAAGGTCCATTGTTTTTTGTATGAAGTGACTAAATAGTTCATAGCGTGGATCTGAGTATAAAGTTGCTTTGTAACAGCCCTGCTTTTATGAGTCTGATGCACATTAATTGAGCAGGGGATGGTGATGGAGAAAACATTGCCATCATGAGCTCCAGTGGCAAGCCCAAACAAAGATTGAAGTGCTGGCCAATGCATGTTGTTCCTCTCTCTCTTTACTTACTTCAGAGTTTGTCTGCAGGCGCTATAAATATATGTGTTTTGTTCATTGCATAACATCCGGCTTCCTCAATACTAACATTTTCCAAATGCAATAAACACCGCTTACATTAGGAGACTCCTTGCCAAATAAAACAGATGGAGCATGTCAGCTAGATACAGCTGACAGGCAAGCTTTAGAAAAGTACATTCAATAAGACAAGTAACCCAAATGCATGGTAAGTAGCTATTTACTAGTTCAGCTCCGGAGTATGAATTGAAGATCTAATTGGCAGAAGTTGTTTTGGATCTGGCTGTGTTCCCTCTGGTCTGTATCCATCAAAATACATTTGTCACTTGCAAATGTATAAAGGATATATCAAGAGAACATGGACCTTATTTAGGGGAGTAAATGACCTGTACAGGGTGCTTTCCAGATTAGCTGCTCAACAGCAGCAAAATGCTTCTGTTCAGGCAAATCACATTTGAAACGTAAACAGCAGGGGGAGCAGTCTTGCGAAAACTAACAAACCGAAAAAACCAGCAACTTTCTTAAGCCGGATATACGACGTCATAGCACTATATTGCAGCGATTAAATTCAAAGCTTTGGAAATCTTTACGGCACCCTGCTGTCAGCATAGGGACTGTGGTGTCACAACACAGGAAGTATGGAAGTGCACTTCAGAGATATGATGTGACCCCATTGCAGGGTCTAATCTGGAAAGCACCCAGGCAGGGTATTTGGGCCTGCACTTGTTCACATGACTAAAAGGGTCAGATGTGACCATCAATGGCCCTCGCCCCATACTTCTTGCCCTCCTTCAGAATGCCCAAGTGATGAAATGTTGCCTTCTATAGGGACAGCATGTGTCCCTTATTTTGGTGGCAGGGTGAGCAGCTTCTTATTTTGAGAAGTTTTTGGTTGAAAAGTGGTATTACTTGAATATGTTCTAAATAATAACAATGCTGGCATTATTCAATAGCATATAATTCAATTACATATATGTCGGTGATACTCAGGCTCTTGATTACCACTGCATACACCTCCTGCCCTCCCCCAACCAGCCCCCCCAAACTTATGTCCCTCATTCTGGCAATGAAATGTTGACAACCCTATTGCACATACTAGCATGCTGTAGCTTTTCCTGACGCTTGCAAAGTTTGCAGAAAAGGGCAATGAAACAAGAAAAGTGTAAAAGCTCGTGTATTTTAGGACAAGGTCCCACCACCGTTGCAGAAAGCACACAAGTGAGAAGGGAAGGTGTGACACAGGGGAAGGCACAATGGCTACAGGTCTCTGCCAAGCCTCTCAATCTCATCCAGGAAGAAGTCCAAATCTTCTCTGGTGACCGCTGGGTTGGTGACCACCTGGCGGAAGAAGTTGACTTTGCTGCCATGTGGTTGGTAGCTTACCATCATGGACCCTTTCTTCATCATCCGCTCCTTAATAGCAGGAGCTACCTAGGTCAGGGAAAACAGGAAAGTCATTTTAAGGGATTGAATTAGGGTGTTATGGGAAGGAAAGAAGTAACTTTTCTTCCTCCCCACCCTTTATCACATACCTGTATGGTGTTTATTTTCAGAGATGGAGCTAATTTCTATGAATGCTACTTTGGCCTTCATGTACTGGAGGAGGGCCATGTCCCTGCATACTCCGCAAGCTAAATCTTCATGTATAAAAGGATGGGTGCTCCATCCTGAGACACAGTTATGCATACACCCAGTTCACACAGCTTTTCCCCTTCAAAAGGAGGAGGGAACAGGTGCACTGTGTGTCCATATAGCTGGGCACTGGTGTGCGGCAACTAGTTTATACGTGAACACATTGCATGGAAGACTGTGCAGGTAGGGACTGGTATGAGCACCCAACTTACACCTGATGATATTCTCCCACCATGTGAAGGTGCAGGTAACATATGAACTGAGGCTTACTCTCTACTGTGTCACTTGTGAATTCTGTCAACACAATAGAGAAAGCAAAAGAGAGTTATCTGAAATCAAGAATACAGTGCATTCTGATCCGTGGGACACTTCCACTAGATTTACAGCTGCATCTGCCTCTGGCCCTAGACTAGCCCGCAGTCAAACCAAGAGAATGACTAGAAGCCCTCTACCAATTCATTCCCGGAGGAATTCTTATTTGGTACAACTCCAGTCTGCGAACCCAACATCCTGTCCTTAGCTGTGACAGAGGAGAAGAAGGGGGTGAGACAAGGTCCTTTAGAAGAATAACGCTTTGTTGACTCCACATAGATCTTTGACCTCTCATACACTCTGGATTGCACAGCGAAGAAAGACTCTAGGATCCTTCTTTCCCCAACCCTTTAGGGGTCTCAATACTTACCTTTCCCAGTCTCACATAGTAATCGGTGCATTTTTCCTTTCCTCGTAAACTGGGAGGCACAAACCAAAAACACAGATTGATGAACTCTGGCTATAGCAGAGAAAGGAAAACAAAATGATTAGGAAAGCATTCTGGACCAGATTTCTTCAGTACCTGCCTTTGGGGGGGGGGCTAGTAGTGTGTATCTTTACGTGTGTACCCACAAAATCAATCCTATCTGTTTGTGTTACAAACAGATTAAACTGAATGTTAATCTTTGTATGAAAAGTCACATTCCTTTAGGGAAAGTAATACATTGCTAACCACAGCCTGGTTGGGGAGATACTACATTCAGTCATTTGGAAAGGGCAATAATATTTATCTCAAAAGAACGGGAGAGAAAGAGATGTGCCAGGATTCAATTCTGATTGGAAGTCACACCCTCTGATCCTGAAACTTTGCTCTTTAATTTTAGACTGGGGAGGGGCGACAGCCTGAATTTTGCATGCTATGAGTTCAGTTCCTGACATTTTCAGAAGGATCTGGACTGGGAAATCCCTCTCTGCCTGAGATTATGAAGAATGGCTGCCAGTCAGAGTAAACAATACTAGGTTCAATGGACCAATGGTCTGAATCAGAATAAGGCAGCTTCCTATGTGTGAAAATACTATGCAAATCTATAAATACAACTCTGGACATGTTTAGAGCTTTTCTCTTTTATTGCCAGTTCACATGGCCCATAGGTGACCTCTGCTACTTGAATATAGATTCCATTCTACGCCTTACCTCTATCACCAGCTGAAACCCTTCTCTCTTCTTAATCTCAGCAGTCATATAGCTATAAAAAAAAAATGAGAATGCCATTGAAATTGGCAAAGAATGCCAAAGAAATTGGGCTGAGCTACATGCCATACACCAGCTGGTGCAGAGCTATCGACTCTATTGCCTAAGGACAAATTGTGGAAGACCATTGCTATGGGAACTGGATCCCAGATCTGATGGTACACTCCCACTAGCTTGGCTTACACCCCTACAGGAGTGTTTGACACAGTTGATGTGTGTCTGTGATCAATGGCGCACCTAGGTAATTTTGGTACCTCGACCGCCCCTGCTGCGAGGGCTCACCCTCGTAAAAAAAACCCCTACTGCCGCTATTCCAACTGCACAAATATGCTGGATTGCCTCACAGTTCTCAAGGGCTGCTGGGATAGATGGACAGGCCCAGCAGCGGCTCCACCCGCCGCTGCTGCTGTGGGTGTGGGGGGAGAGAGGCCTGCTCTGCTCACCCCCACCCCGCAGCTGTGTACATGGTGGCTAAAATTACGGGGGAAAGATTGGCAGCGGGTTAGCAGCGAGGCGGTGTGGGGTGGTGGCAGGAGGCCCCCCTGATGTGGAGGAGGCCCCCCAGGATCTTGGAGGCCATGGTCCGGGGCCCTAAAATCTGGAGGTAAGAGCACCTCTGTCTGTGATAAAATAGTCCAGGAATAAGCAGTGTTTTTGCACTGGAGTTTGGAATAATCTAGGAAGCCATAAAGAGGGGAAAGCACGGCAAATGCATTTCACTTTCATGAGGGTCCAATACAGACTCTCTGATCTATTAAAATCAGGCTGACCACATGGTTCATTCCTACAGCCTGAGACTTACCTCAGATGCAATCTTCATTACTCAGTTCCCTCCAGAGCAAGTTTGCAACATCCCTGCATTCCTGCATTCAAGTATCCAAATGGCCCAGTTTCCTCTTGGATCTATTCTATTACCACAGGGAGATTGGCTCTTCCAGCAAACTCCATCTCCTGTATAGGTTTTCTAGCACCTTCTGGGAGTTCTTTTTGTCTGTACCTGGCCCCCATTGTTTTCCTACTGGATCACCCATTAACCATGACGGCTAAGCCAATCACCCTTTCTTAGAAGATAACTGTCCAACAGCAGTATTTTGTATTTTTGTCATCAAGATAAACCTGTTTTCTATTTGGTGACTTGTAATTCAATTATTTCTATTGTCTGATACAAGAAACACATTTAGGAGTTCAGTGATAGGGATGTGCACAAAACCAGTTTGCCCGGTTTGGTTCAAATTTGAACCACATTCAAACCAGGGTAGGGAGGTTCAATTTCGGTTTTGCTCAAACCCCCCTTTGGTTTGGTTCAAATTCAAACCTGTTCCAAACTGTTTCAAACCATCTCAAGCCTCCAAAACTGGGTTGGGTGGTATGCACCCATGGGTGCCGACTACCACCCAAACCCCAAAGCAATCAGACACTCCTACAATTTTTAATGATTTTTTGAAAAAATATATTATTTTTCTCATAGGGTATAATGGAGACTCAAACCAGCCCATTATTTCCTATGTGGAGTACCTAGGGGCACAAAACTGGGGTGGGTGGTAGGCACCCAGAGATGCCTACCACCCACTGAATGGCAAAGCAATCAGACACTCCTGTGATTATTAATGATTTTCTGAAGATTATTTCAATTTTTGTATTCCTCCCATAGGGAATAATGGGGATTTGAGGATGCCCCATTCCCCACCTTTGGGGGGGGTAACAGGGCACCCCAAAGTGGGTCTGGGGGCACAGCAGGGCTGGCCTTCACCCCACCAAGCCCCCCACCAAGTTGATAGGATTTATTGTTGATTAATCAGGAATTTTAAAACAATTAATTTTTGTCTCCATTGGAAACCATTGCCTGAGGCTTTCCATTCAGAAAGAACACTGTGTTCCCTTTCACCTTAATAGCTTAATTGCTGTGAACCCAACTCAGAGTTCAGAGCAATAAGCTATTAAGGTCAGTAGGTGAAAAGGCACTCTGTTATTTCCTATGGAGCCAATGCATGTCTATGGCACCAAAAATTAATTCTTTTAAAATCCCTGATTAATCAGCAATAAATCCTATCAACTTGGGGGTGCCTTGTGGGGGTGGAAAGCTCAGTAGCTTTCAGTTTGTAAGAATGAAACCCTTTCTTCCCAATCCTTCCTAATTTGTCTAATTCTATTGCTTTCTTTCACTCTGCTTCATTAACATAGCCTGGACCTGTCCCCTAGCTAGACTCTCTCTCTCTCTCTCTCTCTCTCTCTCTCTCTCTCTCTCTCTCTCTCTCTCTCTCTCTCTCTCTCTCTCTGACACTGCTTTCTTTTGGCCTTTGGTTGCTTTCGCTCTCCCTCTCTGCACTGAGTGCTCTTTATTTCCCTTTGTCTCTGGTTCTTCCTTTCCCCTGCCAATGTCTCTTCTCTGACATTGATTGTTCTTTGGCCTTGTTTGCTTCTCCCCACCTTTTCCTTTTTCCTTTCTTCCTCCATCTCTATTAGAAATTAGCCTTGATTAGAATAAAACCTTCTTTTTCTCTCTCTCTCCCTAACTCTGACCCTTTTTAACCTGATAGATTTCCTTGGACTCTGACACTAAGGCTGTTCTCACGAACAGCCTAACCCAGGCTAGGGCAGCCCAGCCTGGGTTGGGCTGCTCGTGTACAGCACCATGATCCACATGGATCCCAGTGCCTGCCTAACCACTCTGAAGCCCAAGGTTAAGGGTGCGAGTGCTCCCTTAACCCTTAACCCTGGCACCAGGATCGTGTTTGTGCTCAGGCTGCTTGCAGCCTGAGGGCACACAGAGATGAGTGCCTAGAGCACCTATCTCATGGGGGCATCCCCCAATGCACCACGCTAATCATGCAGTGTATTGTGGGATATCCAGAGGCTGGGATGCATCCTCCTGGCCTCCAGAGATCCGTGCTGCTGCGCTGCTTAGAACAGCGCGAATTATGTGGGTGCACGATTCTCACACTGAAGACAAACTGAGACATCATCTGGTAGGATGGTAGGTTGAACCCTGCCTTCCCCCCACCTGCCCTCCCCGCCCCAGTATCAGTTATGAGAATGCCCTTACTGTGTTGCACCTAGTCCTTGTCACTGTTTGCTTCAATTGTTAATCATTATTCAAAGGTTTAGTTAAAATCATTTACAGTTCACTTGCATTCTGTGTTGGGTTGTTGGTTCACCTCACCCTTTCCCCTGATCCCTTCTCTGACACTGAGAGGCGGGCCTCATGATCGCAGAGACCCGCCTCCATAGGGTTTGCGGGGAGAGCGAGCTAAGCCTGCTCTCCCCGCAGACGAGCAGGGCAGCAGTCCTGGGTGGCCGAATTGGCCACCCACACGACCGCCGGCTCTGTAACGGAGCCAGCAGGGGCTGGGAGGATCAGGGGCCGTGCGGCCCCCGGAAGCTCCAGTATGCCCTGCGTGAGTGTGCAGGGTATACTGGAGAGACTCCCAAGCTGGGAGGCTGCTTTTAAGCCTCCCAGTTGGAGGTCTCTTTCTACTCAGGATCCAAAAAACCGGGTTTGCAGAGCGCTCACTCTGCAAACCCGGTATAAGGGGCGGGTTACTTGAGCAGCTTACCCGCTCAGGAACCACCAGGCTCGCAGCCGAGCCCGGTGGTTCACATGGACTGCAAAAATCAGGCTAGGCTCCCTTAGCCCGATTTTTGCAGTCCGTGTGAATAGCCTCTGAGTATTCTTGAGCCCTGGTTACTGCTCTTAATTTTATTTCTTTGCTTCTTTCTTCTTCTATGCTCAATAGAACTTAGGCTTGGTTAGTGATTTAGATACATTTGCCTAGTGTGTTAGCTCACTGGTTAGTTAACTGTTTAGTTATTCATTACCTAGCTAATTACATACATATTAGAGAATCCACTCTAGTTACAATATAATAATATATAACTTTATTTGAACCATTAAATCTGTGGCTGTTTTTTTCTTCTGGGGACTGCTTGACCAAGCCTTACAATCCGAATTTAGGGGTACCAGGGTACCCTGCATTTCACCCCAACCACACCATCACCCTTAATCACCACACCATCACCATCACACTGTGTTTCACCCCAACAACTCCATCACCACACCCTCACCACACCTAGTAAAAGCAAATGCCCTGTTCACTCTCTGCTCCAAGCCTCTCGTGCCATTAGCTTTCCACATCAGCCACAGCTTAAGGCAGTCTACTTTGCGTCCACATTGGATGGTTGCGTCTCCCATGTCATAGGCCATGTTGTAGAACTTGTCCGTCTGGAAGAGGTAGGTGGCTTTGGCACAGTGACATCTCTGCAGCAGACCCTGCCAGGGAGGAGAGGTCAAAGCTAATAGAGGTGGGACCTTGCCTGTTTGAGAACCAAGCATCCACCCTGCATAAACCAGTAAGAGCAAGAGGAATATGACCAGGTCTTTATGTTTTCAGCAATTCCACACAAATCTAAAATTTTGAACTGGGCATCAAAGTCGACATCTTTTGAATCTCAGCTTTTGCTAAAAATCTAAACTTTATTTAGAAGTCTCTAGCACTTATGGATGTGAATATACCCTTAAGTGTTTGTAGACAGTGAGGCTGTTCACACAAGCAGCCCTACCTGGCTGGGGCTGCTCATATGAAGCGCTAGATTCAAAGCCGATCCTGGCGCTGCCTCCCTGGGTAGCTCGAGTTCTTTCCTCAGGCTTTTACCTGGGTAAAAGGGTGGAGTGCATCCTTTTACCCAGGTCTGGGATTGTGTGTCTGCTTGGGCTGCAGGCAGCCCACACAAACACAGAGCTGGGCACTTAGAGCACCCGGCTTGTGGGGAAATCCCTCAATGCACTGTGCTCCTCGTGCAGGACATTAAGTGATATCTGGAGGCCGGGCTTCATTTTCCCAGCCTCCACAGATCCGCGCTGCTGAGAGCAGCACAGACCTTGTGGGCGCATGAGCTGTGCGCCACACAGAGGCTCTGTGGTCATCTGGGGGGAAGGTAGGTGCAACCCTGCCTTTCCCACCTGCCCCCATCACCCCAGAAATGGTTGTGTGAATGACCTCCATGGCTAACATCCTTATGTGAATGACGAGATGACTAATGAAGCACTTGCATAATGAGTAAAGTTCCGCTAGTGCAAGAAGATCACATTGTTGCACTAATATTTGCACAATTGCACAAAAGTTCAATTTAGAGCCATCAAGGTGTGGTGCAGTTGTGCACTGTTGCACAAGCATGCTTGTGGTAGTGCAACAGTAATCTAGAACGTAAGGTCTAGTAGTAAGGTCTAGAACGTAATCTAGAACGTAAGGTCAAGTAGATAGTACAACAGCCTTGCACTAGCACGATGTTCTTCCACAAGCGCTTCATTAGTCAGGATATCAGCCAATGCTTGGTGAAAGTTCAGAGCTAGAAAGCAAGCAGTCAGGCAGGATTTCCCTTGATCAGAGTGTGGGACTTGCTTGTCCTACATGCTCTCACATGCCCCTCCCCTGCAATAGCTAGCAGAAGTGAAGTATGCACGCATATCTCTTCAGTTTGTGGATCATGTGCAGGAAGTCACAAAGCTCAGCTCTCCTTGCTGACAAGGGGCAAGGAACATATGATTTGGAGGTGGAGAATCCTTCAGTTGAAATATTCACAGCCCCTCTATTTACAGAAAGGCTGCCTTCCTCTGAAGAAAGGGAGCAGAGTTGAATACTTACAGAGGTGTCTCGGAGCAGGAAGGCAGAACACTGCAGACCAGTCATAAGCATTTTGTGGGGGTTCCAAGCCACAGAATCTGCTCTGTGTGGGGAATGGAAAGGAAATACATTAGGCTTAGTCCCACATTTATATGTGAAACCCAAATGCCACGCCATGCATGGAAAAGCAATGCAAAAGAGTGGGGAAGGAGGCAGATCAGAATGTAACTTCTGTTACATTACAAGGCTTCTCCAGAAGACAATGAGGCTATTCACACACACGGAGGAAACCGGGCTAAGGGAGCTCAGCCCAGTTTCCCCCGTACGTGTGAACTGCTGGGAACCGTGCAGCTCCTGGCATTAGCCCACTTAATTGCCCCTGCCAACAAGGTTAGCAGAGTGAGCACTCCACTAACCCTGTTTAGTTGGTTGTGAGTTGTCACGGCACAGCTCCATGGCATGATGACTTGGAGGCCTTCCCAGAATGCGTGGGACATCTTGGGATGTCTGGGGGCCAGGTGGCCCCCAATCCTCACCGCCCCTACCAGCTCCATGACAGAGCTGGTAGTCATGTGGCCAGCCAATCCGGCCATCTAGGGCTAGCCTGATGATCATCTGCAGGGAGAGCAGGCTTGACCCACTCTCCCCGCAAAACTCTATTAGGCTCTACACACCAATCTTATGTAGAGCCTCTACAGGTGAAACTCGGAAAATTAGAATATCGTGCAAAAGTCCACTAATTTCAGTAATGCAAATTAAAAGGTGAAACTGATATATGAGACAGACGCATTACATGCAAAGCGAGATAAGTCAAGCCTTAATTTGTTATGATCATGATCATGGTGTACAGCTCATGAAAACCCCCAAATCCACAATCTCAGAAAATTAGAATATTACATGGAACCAAGAAGACAAGGACTGAAGAAAAGAACAATGTCGGACCTCTGAAAAGTATACAGTATACTGTGCTTGATTGGCCAGCAAACTCACCTGACCTGACCCCATAGAGAATCTATGGGGCATTGCCAAGAGAAGGATGAGAGACATGAGACCAAACAATGCAGAAGAGCTAAAGGCCGCTAATGAAGCATCCTGGTCTTCCATAATACCTCATCAGTGCCACAGGCTGCTAGCATCCATGCCACGCTGCATTGAGGCAGTAATTGCTGCAAAAGGGGCCCAAACCAAGTACTGAATACATATGCATGCTTATACTTTTCAGAGGTCCGATATTGTTCTATTCTTCAATCCTTGTCTTCTTGGTTCCATGTAATATTCTAATTTTCTGGGATTGTGGATTTGGGGTTTTCATGAGCTGTACGCCATGATCATCACAATTATAACAAATTAAGGCTTGACTTATCTCGCTTTGCATGTAATGCGTCTGTCTCATATATCAGTTTCACCTTTTAATTTGCATTACTGAAATTAATGGACTTTTGCACGATATTCTAATTTTCCGAGTTTCACCTGTATATCTGTCACAATGATTGTTGTGAATGCCTGAAGATAGATGTACTTACATTACTTTCAGGACAAATATAGGTGAACAGTCACATTTAATGAGGTCATTCACACAATCAAAAATTGTGTTCTACCTGGGTTTGGGAGCTGTGTGTGCTCCCAATTTTTGGTTGTGTGGAAGCAAGGTGGGAGGAAAACCTGGGTAGAAGTGACTGTGTGGGGTGGGGGCAAATTACTTCACTTCTACCCAGGTTTTCCTCTTAACGTGCTTCCACACAACCAAAAATTGAGAGCACACATGGCTCCCAAACCCAGGCAGAACACAGTTTTTGATTGTGTGAATGACCTCATTGTATTAATTGCTAATACCTCAGATAGTAGCCATTGTACAATAAGATTTCAAAAAACAAACCCTGCTCATTGGCTTGCAATCTAAGCAATTTAAGTGACATATACCTGAGTTTACAGATGCTCAAAATGTTTGTCTGGGATTGACAACATTAACTGTAACATTTAAGGAAGAGAATGATCCTAACACAGACCCACAGTCCATCAAACCTGACATGCAGGGGCTCACAGCACAGAACTGTGCCAATCTGATATTGTTCAGTTAGAGACACATGGTACGGAAGCTGCAGCCTCACACATAACATGTAGTAAGGTGCCGGGGTCTTGAACAGAGGAATCTGGAATTGGGACACAGGCACCCTACTTTCTGTCATGGTATTTTGCCAAAAGAAGGCATTCTTGGCCTGCTTTCTGCTGCACTTCACTGCCACCACTGTGCATGACCAAAGGGTGATATTGCAGCTGTCAGCATAGCAATGGCCATGTGACAGAAGGGGCCAATAGGATTCCACCTGGTCCCATAAAGTTGCTGACTCCAGACTGGCTCCTCAGGCATAGAGCAGACTGCTCAGACTATCCATCCCTGCTTGCCCCCAAAGAAGCCCTGGCAGTGCCCGACCACTGATATCCCAGCACAGACAAGAAATAGAGTCTACCGCTCAATCCCATCCAATAGGTGCCGGTGTTTTCGGGAGAGAAGGGCGCTGCCACCCCAAGCAGCCTACAGGGAAATAAGAGAAGCACATCAGTCCTTAGAATCCCTCTGGTCTAAACCATGAGGAGGAAGCATTTGTGTTATAATCCCTGTCTGAAAGCAATGAAAGAGCATCAACAACTCCAGAATAATTCCTAAGGAAAGCCTAGAAGCCCTGGAACAGGAGCCTTCTGATCTGTCACAGGAGGCAAAGCTGGTTGTGTGCAGGCAAGTGAACCACAATTCCCCATTCTCAGCTGATAGCTCAGGCACCCTAAATAAGTATGAGAAGTCACTCATCTCCTCAGCCATGAGAGCTAGACACTTAAGTACTTATTTAAAGGTGAAAGCTGAGATTATTCTGCACCAGCTACCAAAATCCAACCTTGTGTGGTGTGATCACAGATGTGTAGCATATATATGGCTCTGCTTCTCTCAGGCCTTTTTCTGCCTTGATTTGAGTACTGTTTGTCAGAACTCCTATTATTCCTCCCTCCAGTGGATATTAATTAGATAGTTAAACCCTCCTTTGAGCCCACAGTTCCTGTCCAACAGGTTGCCTGCTGCTTCTGTGCATGATTGATTCATCATTTCTGAAAGTAGTTCCGCTGCTCTGTGAAAGTTACATGTGCCCTCACTCTAGTTTTCCAGAGGATGATCTTGTGAGTGGGCTCATGAGGTCCGCTTCAAGCAAAAAATGTATGCGGGTAATACATTTTAACATGACTTTCCCTTATATATGTGGTACATTTGTTGGTAACCTCCAGACTTGACTTCTGTCATGCGCTCAGAATGCGGCAGCCAGGTTGGTCTCTGGGTCATCTCTGAGAGACCACATTACACCTCTGCTGATGGAGTTACACTGACTGCCTATAGGTTTCCGGGCAAAATACAAAGTGCTAGTTATAACTTATAAAGCCCTAAACGGCTTAGGCCCTGGGTATTTGAGAGAACGTCTTCTTCATTATGAGCCCCACCGTTCATTGCGGTCGTCTCTGGAGGTCCATCTCCAGTTGCCGCCAATTCATCTGGTGGCCACACAGAGATGGGCCTTCTGGGTTGCTGCTGGACTATGGAATGCGCTCCCTATTGAGATATGATCCTTCCCATCTCTGACAATTTTTAAAAAATATTTTAAAACCCATCTTTTTACTCAGGCCTTTTCAGCTTCTTAATAATGTATAGGTTTTTAATTCTGCGATTGATTTTTAAATTGTTAGTTTTAAATTGTTTTAATGTGTTTTTATATGTGTTTTTAACTGTTTTACCATTGTGAACTGCCCAGAGACATGAGTGTGGGGCGGTATAAAAATGTAATAAAAAATAAAAATAAAAATAAAAGGATAGATAGATAGATAGATAGATAGATAGATAGATAGATAAGCACATCTGAGATGACTGCAAAGGGTAATGCCACGAATGCCAAACTTTGACCAAGGTCCAAGGTGGCCTCACACCACATGGAAAGGCACTTCAAGAGAGACTTTTGGAGGAGGCAGAAGGGACTGTGGTAGGAAAGGGGTCTAAAAAGTCCCGGTACATACATACAACATTGTGTGTGGCCCTTTGGATCCTGGCCAAAATGTCAGAAGTGGCCCCTCTGTCTCCCAATTTCCTTTTTCTGGTGGCATCCAGCATTTAAAGATAAAATACTCCCTGATTATGCCAAGCACCTGCTGCCATCTGCATCTGCAGAGGCTCTCACCTCAGCATACTTACATCCACATGCAGCCAGATCCTATGCCTTGCGCACAATTCTGCAATCTCGGTCAAAGGGTCAAAGGAGCCCAGCACAGTTGTGCCACAGGTGGCATTGACAAAGAATGGAAAGGCTCCCTAGAAGGAAAGAAGAGCAGACACTGGTAGACGGAAGGTATATTTAGGGCCTAAGTGAACATTATACAGGGGGTGCGTGGCTACTGGTAACATACACCCTACTGTCTGCCTCACACATCCCCATGGTAAAATTTGGTATGAGAGATGCATGATGTGACATCATTAAGTTCAGTATTCCCTACCCCTTGCAAGTGGCAGCCAATGTACTAGTGTAAGGCAGGCCTGCTCAACTTTGGCCCTCCAGCTGTTTTTGGACTACAACTCCTATAATCCCCAGCCAGAGTGGCCAATAGACAAGGATTATGGGAGCTGTAGGCCAACATCTTCAGGAGAGCCAAAGTTGAGCAGCTCTGGTGTAAGGGTAGGAAAATGATGAATATGATGATGGCATGTTACATATTTATTTTACCAAATGTTATCAGAAATATATTGAAGAGGAGACACACATCTCTGTAATGTGTAGCTAAGAAATGGAGTGAAGGGTTAAGTACAACCTCCCACACCTTCAATTCCTCCCCCTCCTCTACTCTTGGCAAGCTTACCTCAGATTTGGCCTGGTTGATTTGTTTCTCTAGATCAACAGGGATCATTTTCCCCCTGAGGAAGAAAAGGTTGGTGCACACGACTCAGGCATGATAGTGAGACATGAAGAACAAATGTCACACATGAAGACCTCCTTCTTTGCTTTCCCTGGGTTGTACTATTTCAGACTGCAGGTGTACAATTCCATGTGTGAATGCTTCCCTGTGAGGAAAAACCCCTGTGCACGGAAAGCTAATGGAGCTTTTCTCACAATCAGTGAGAAGAGCTTCTTTTGGGTCTGTGGGGAGAGCAGGCTTAGCCCACTCTCCCCGCAGACGAGCAGTCGCTGGATGTCCAGATTGGCTGCTCACGCAACTACCAGCTCCGTCACAGAGCTGGTAGGGGCTGCAGGGATCAGGGCGGCTCGGACCCCAGAAGTCCCAGGATGCCCCGCGCAAGTGCACAGGGCATCCTGGGGAGACCCCCCAAGACCGGGAGGCTTGTTTTAGCCTCCCGGCAGGGGTCTTCTCACAAGTCGCCATGGTGTGGAGCCGCGCCATGGAGACTCACGATCAGGAGAACAGGGTTAGCAGAGCAAGCGCTCCGCTAACCCCATTTAAGGGAGATGGTTTCTTTGGTGGGCTAGCCGCCAGAGAACCACCAGGCTCGCCCGTGAGTTCGGTGGTTCTCACGATGGGGGGAAACCAGACTGGGCTTCCTGGTTTTCCCCCATTGTGAGAATAGCCTCTCTGTCTGTAGATCAGAGTAAGGATTCTTACAGGATTTAACCAGACTCAGGGCTGATTCACACAACCACTTTGGGAGCCCAGCTTACTGTCAATTCATGCCAACATTGTTTTTTATTCTACACACTAAATGGCCCTATTCAAAATGATGTGGTGGCCTAAGTTCTCTTTGATGTGATGGTGGGGGGGGGGATAATATTTGCAGTCTCAAGGCTAGAAGGAACTTGCTTTTGTTAAAGGAAACGAAAACCAGAAAGAAAGCTTAGGTGCTCAAGATGCTAAAATCTACTAGGAAAACATTTATAGAAATGATAAGGCCAGCTCAGCAATGGAATAACCAGTAGTCAAGGGTGTTTGTGTAATCTGTGTCCTGGAGGATTTCCAAGGAAAAGCTGGACTGGGATCTATCATGGGTGCTTTCAGCAGAGAAATTCCTTGGCTGGATTAGATGATCCATGGGGAATGCGAGGAAGAAACCCTGAGTCAGGACAAATCTCACAAAGGTTTCCATAATGGGTGCTCTCACTTTTCATCAGCGGCCACAAGGTAGATGTTGTCTGTGCCAATGCCCAAGAAAGCCGCTCCCTTCTGCATGGAGTAATGACACTGGAAGGGAAGCAAAAACAAAGGGGATAAGAGAGATGCTAGCTCAAGATCTTTCTTGCTCAATAATCCTCTGACTTTTCTTAAGACCCTCTGGTTTGTTGGTTGGTTTAAGTGAGTGAGTGAGTGAGTGAGTGAGTGAGTGATTTCTATACCACTTTTCATTAAAATAATCCCAAAGCAGTTTACAATATAATTAAAACCATGCACAATTAAAATACAAAAAGTACAGATAATAGATAATAAATATAAAAATAATATATCTCTATTTAAAAGTTTAAAAACCTACATAAAACAGTAAGACACAAAGCAGCAGCAATATAAACAATATTTAAGCACTTTAAAGTCACTCATACATGCTGTAACGTTGGTATCTGCTTCTCTGGGATTTTTCCTTAACTCAACATGGTTAAGAGAAAAGGTATTTCTAAGTTATTTGGTTTGAGCAGTTGGAAATTGCCTCAAGAGCCGGCCATGCCTATGATGATGGAAAAGCTGCAAAAAAGTTTATCATGTGGTAGTTGTACATACTAGGCTGGAACTAAAGGTTCTCCAACAGAAGGGGATGCCTCTGGAGAAAGGAGCCCTGTTGTTGGAGGAAACTACATTGAAATGAATCCACAGACAACTGATCAGCTGTAATCTCTGATCAATAAGTAAGCCCTGACCCGAAAGTACGGCCACGCTTGGAGCCAAAAGCAAGGGATTTAGAAGCAGTGGCAGAAACTTCAAGGACATTTGTGAAAAAGAGATGCTTAAGAAGACCATACACACCTCCTGTGAAGTGAATATTGCCAGCTTTGGTATTGCCCAGTTACCCTTCTGCTTGCAGTCTGGGAAGTAGTGGAATCGGGCCACATTCATGGCATACATGTTAGAGATAGAGCCTCCTGCAGAGAAGCAAAAGCCAGAAAGCTCATGATCTATGCTATTTTATTTCTTTTAAGGTATTTGTATCCTGCTTTTCTCGCCAAAAGTGACCCAAGATAGCTATTAACAATCAAAAGCAATAACAAAGCAAATCATAAAGGTGCAAAACAAGTATCATAAAAGGTGGCTAAAATGAAACTATACAACAAAAGCCCCCTCCAAACCGCTAGCCAGCCACCAGCCATCATCTTCCCCTAAGGGCACAATTTTTAAAAAACTAGGTTTTGACACAGTGCCTGAAAGATTGCAGAGTAAGAGTCAACTAGGTCTCTATGGGGCATCCACATCAAAATGCACCATTTGCATCCACTTTGATTTTTAAGGGATCCTTTTTGTTCAAGCTTTCACACTGTCCCACAAAGAAAATCACACCTCATAGCCATGGCTTACGAACCCGGACAGAAGATCCCATCTCCACTCTCCCAGCCAATCAGCTCTCGCAGCTTCTTCAGCACCACCACCTCCATCAGCACAAACACAGGGGCAATCTCATATGTATACCTGGAGGGAACAGATGCGTGGGTGGCCTGGTTTTGCCAACAACATATTGCAAACAACATATAGGAAGCTTCACCCTGGATGACCACTTCTGATTCAAGAGCAGCATATGAATGGTTGGATGGATATTGCCAAGACTATGAAGAATCTAATGACTAAAGACAAAGCAAGTCCCAATCTCAGTTATTCTGCTAAAACAATACTCTTATATATCATCTGCACAATGGACTAGGCAGATAACTAGATTTCCACATTCTTGAAAGGTGGTTTTAAAAAGAAAAAATTAAAATAAGTTGGAACCACGTATTGAACAGTGGTAACATCACTGTGAACAAGCTAGAAGAACTGAACTTAGGTCCAGATATTTTGGTTCAGAGAAGCAGCCATGGCATTTTGATATGATTTCTATCATAGTGGCCTTAAGAAGTTAGTTCAGAAAACTTTCCAGGCAGAAATCTGGGGCTTAGAATCAATAAATTCAACTGTTCTGATTTGATCTTTCTCTATTAACCTTAAATAAGCATAAGAGCTTTAAAATGTTGTATCTGTTCTCCAGCATAACATCCTTGGCTACAGAAGGGGAATTTCCATTTAATTACAATCATCCCTTGCCAATCACAGGTTTCCCAATCGCGGTTTTGAGAATCTGCGACCAGGAAATTGTGGCAGATCTCACCAACTGCGACCTGAGTATCTACAATTTGGTGAGATTTTTTTTTTTTTTTTGCAATTTTGGAGGGGAGGTCATGATTTTCAGGGGTCAGGGGCCATTTTCAGGGGTCAAGGGGTCATTTTCAGGGGGCCCCTTCACGCCTCTTACTCACTCCTGGTGAACTAGGGGGATCCCCCCCTATTTTTTACTGTATTTTGCGGTCCTTTCACGACCATGATTCCCCTAACCCCCGTTTGCCATTGATTTCAACGCCTTGTCTACTGCGAATTCACCAACCAGAAGGTTTTCCCTCGTGGTTGGTGAGGCCTCGTGGTTGGTGAGGGATGACTGTATTTTTCTCCCAAAGGGAACACAACCTAGATAAACATAGGTTGCTTATAGGAAGGTTTTCATTAAACAGCTGGCTTTCATTAAACAACTGTTAAAATCTGCTGCTGATTATCTATATATTTATTTCACTAAGAAGGTCCATGCATGGATGAAGGGGGCTGCATTGTGGAAATCTTGCAAGAGCCACGGAACTCTTGCAAGGAACTCTCACTGAGAGGCAGAGTGAGAAGTAAACTGGAACAGAAGGTTGCTGAGCGGGTGGCGAGGGGGCGGCAGTGGTGGCTGGCAGAGCCACGCCATGCCCGGCAGGGAAGGAAAGCACTGCTGGACTCACGGGTGGAGAAGGAAAGGCGAGAGCAGGTGGGTGGCAGAGCTGCGCTGCTTAGAGGAGCCTGGCCGGGCAGGCGGTGGAGCTGCACCACGCCACACCTGGCGGGAAAAGAAAGTGCTGCCAGTGGGCAGGGAGGGAAAGGTGAGAGGAGGCGGGTGGCAGCAGGGGGAGGAAAGTGCGGCGACAAACTAGTGGCATAGATGCTATGTGCCGGGTCTGCTAGTATTCAGAATTTCTTCTTTTTTAAAAAAAAAAAATTAAACCTTGCCTCCAGGATAGTCTGGTGAAAAAAATAATGCATTCAGCTAATTTCAGGGGCATGATTGTTCATGCAAAATTTGGTATCTGTATTTAATTGGGAAGTATGATATTTAGAATTTCTTTTTAAAAACTACCCATATTTTTTCTCATTGAGCATATTCCTGTATAAAAAATAGTGCATTCAGCTAATTTCAGTGACAGGATAGTATATGCAAAATTTGGTATCTGTAAATCACTGGGAAGTATGACTTTATTTCCACCGATCTACGTACCACCAACTCTTCAAAATATATAAAAGATTGTTTAAAATGAAAGTAAAATAAAATGGAAGGTTCATAAATGATAGCACATGTACATGTGAGTGTGGGCTATGTGGGGGTGGGGGTGGGAAGAAATAAGGATAGGTATCCTTGATTTTTTTTCCAGAAGGGTAGCCAAGATAGGCTTTCCCCTCTCACTTAAAAAATATTCAGTTAGATGAAAGCTTCATTACTAGAGTTTCTCAGGGCTGTTACCAAAAATATATAAAATTGTAAAATAAAAACTAGAAAAAGGAAGTTTACAACATGTTGTGGGTATGTGTGGACATGAGTTGTGTTTTTGTTCCTCATTAATAGAGTTACTGGGACCAACATCCAGCAGGTATTCTGACAGTCACATAATCACATTCCACACAATCACTAAAGTACTCTTGGAGCAAGGCAAATGATCACATTTCCCAAGGTACAAAACTCAAGCTCCTTGAAAGGCGTGTGAGCTGTAGGCAATATATTAGTAACAAATACACATTTATCACAACGAGGCTTTCAAGGCATATCTGCACTACAGACTTAAACTGAACTAACATTTATCCCCAGTTCACAGATAATCCTGAACTAAAGGACCTTCCTCCGCATCCTAACTACCATTGTTAGGATTCTTTTTGTGGGGAAAGCTATGACAGTTGAGCTGGTAGAAAAACAACACAAATGTATAGTGTAGAAATGCCCAGGGTATGGAAAGATCTTTATGCCTAGTCCGCAAATTATAAGGAGGTGTGTGGGTGCTTCCAATGCACATTTCCCTATGCAGCTGTAAAACATATGTGATGTGACATCAGCACCACACTCTGCTTTATTGGCTGCCACTTGCAGAAGCCAAGGAAACATTAATGCAATGACATCACATCATGCATTACTTTTCAGCTACATATTACCAGGAAGAAGCAAGTTAGCAGAATTAGAATAAGTGCTTCACTGAGAGGAATGCTATGCTGCCATCCTTCTTGGATCAAGCTGGAACAGGTGACAGTTCTTTTCCAAGACAGAGCTGAAGGTGGGTGAAAGAGAGATTGTTGCACGTATCCCATTTTCACATCTGGTAAACAGGTTTTGCAGGGTTTTGTACTGTTCCAAAATCCTGCAAAATTTGTTTGACAGGAGGCATACATGGGACAAAATAAATATGGTATGCATCATGGTAACCAATTCCTCTCGGAAACCATTTGCAACTCTTTTAAAAGATAGCAACATCAGGAATTCATTTCAGTCAAACCTGAGCCATAGAACCTCCCCCTGCCCATTCCAAAGTTCAACATAAACTGCCAACTACATACTGGCTGGTGTTGAGCATCTCTGTTATCATCCGTCCAGCCAGAGCATGAGGATCAAGTCCTGAAAACAACTGGTTAAAAAAGCGAGGGTGACCTGTGAAAAAAGAGAAAGAGATTTCAGCTGTGTTGAACACCACGCCTTTACGGAATATGATCCTCTTTTAAGTGAGGAATGTATTCTTGTATGTAGAGCATGAATGGACCCTGTGACATGAAGGCACTTGAGTTCTGAAATAATTCCCACAGAAGCACACAGTACTTTGTTTGCTTTTATTTCTATGAATACTGTCTCTGTTTGCTGAAAACTTATTGGAACATGCTGAAGGCTTACTAAAGGCTTATTTACATTGCCAGGGATATCCAAACCCAAACTGATTTTCATATAGTTATTCTGAGTTCTAACCCCTGTTGTTTTAGCCACACCCAAGGAATCACAGAGATGGTGGGGGGGTGCGTACACACACGATAGATAGAGAGATAGAGAGATGCCCAGTCTCTTGCACCCTTAACCTCAGATAAAAGCCGGGTTTGTTGAGTGAGTTAGGCAGGTGGGAAGCGAAGGGATCCGCAAGGACCCTATCGCTTCTCACAACCAGCCTAACCCTACCTGGGGCAGCCCAGGAAAGGTTAGGCTGGTCGTGAGAACAGCCTCCCTATGAGCACAGTGACCTAAAGGTGATTAAAAGAGTGAGCCAAAGGGTGTGGCTAAAACAATCCAGTTTTCTGCAAAAAAGGGGGTTAGAACAGGGGTTATTTACAAAATAAATAAAGAGAGATGATGATGATGATGATGATGATGATGATGATGATGATGATGATGATGATTAAAATATATAAATAAATAACTCAGAATAACTATCTGAAAATCAGTTTAGCTATCCCTGGCAATGTAAATAAGCCTTTAGAGCATGCTGCGCGTTGCATTGAGAGGTGCCTGGAGGCCGGAACCACAAGTTCCACCCCCAGATCCTTCCTCCACCCTGCTCTGTGCTTCATAGAGTTGCATGTAGCAGGGCTGTCCATGTGGGCACGCGGGAGGCACGTCGAAGCCAACCTGCTGGGTCATCTGGAGGGAAGCTAAGTGGGAAGCAGCTCCCCCCCCACCCCCGCCACCGCACCCTCCTACCCACCTGGGGCAATCGTGTGAATCACCTCAGGATCTTCTTAATTCATCTGTCTCCACATCTGAGATAACAAGCACATGCTGAGGCGGTTCTCATGAACAGTCAAGCTCAGGCTTAGGCAGTGGCTGCTCATGAGAACTCCAGAGATCTGTGTGGGTCCTGGCGGTGCTGTGGCACCAAACCCAGTGCCGAAGCCCGGCTCTTAGTTGGGGTTAAGGGCGCAAATGCACCCTTAACTTGGCTCCCGGGATCACGTGTCAGCACTCAGTCTCAGAGAACTACACACTCTCACAAGTGGCTCTAGAACAGGAGGTACACCCTCTCACACTTTAGCTGTCATAGCAAGACACTCACACGTTTTCACACTGTGTCTGATAACATCCCGACAATGCTCCAATAGTCTCTCCTGTGGCTCTCCATTGTCTTTTAGATCAAGGTCCAGAATTCGCTGCAGCTCTTCAGGCTCCTTCCAATCACACACCTGCAGGGAAGAAAACAGGATGGCCCACTAATGCCCCAAAGGTCCTGTGGGGCTACATACTAAAAGTCAAATTGTACAATTTTATCTTTAAGTTATGCCAGCTAGATGAGGATAGGATTACTACTAAATTCCCCTTTGCTCAGAGTTATACTGGTGTGCAGCGAAGTTAAAATGGCCTAGTGCAGGGTTTCCCAAACTCCCATCACCCCCAGCCACAAAGGCCAAAAGGTATAATAGGATTTGTAGTCCAACATCTGGGGACCCACATTTGAGAACCTCTGCTGTAGTGAAACTGTTAGGCTTTCATAACTTCAAGTCAAGTAATACACCATTGTAACTATGATGGTGCAAGGAAAGGGAGAAAGGCAGCAATGGGGTAGAAGTAACTAAGGAAAGAACAATTTAGTTGGTATCCTCTCATCCCCCAGGGACAGGTTAAGTCTAGTTTACCTCACCAGTATAGTTATGCTGGCAAAATATCTGTCATAGCTAACTAGATACCTAATGGAATCAGGGAAAATGATGTTGATTAATTAGATGGGCCAAATTAGATGGTGTAGTGGGAGCTCTGATTGGATCTCCCACAGTTTCTTTCAGACTTAAGGTAGCTCCCTCTCAAACTGGTTCAGGACTATGGGGAGAGGAAACTCAGCTAACCTTGCACCATTTTCTTAATTTAAATTGTTCTCCTGAAACTGACATTTGTTCAGTATATAGAAAATAACAATATAGAAAAATAATATAGAATATTAGAAAAATAACCTATATTCTACCAAAGAAAGCCACATGGCTCTGCGGTCGCCAGGAGCTGGCACCGACTTGATGGCACAACTTTACCTTTACTACATGGGCATCTGTATGTTTTCCACTGCAGAGCAAAGAGCAACTTGGGGGCGGGGGTGTCATTTAAATCAGAAACACAGCAAAAGGAGAAAGAGTAAATACCCTCCGCCATCACCATGGCCCTGAACTGATATGCCCCCCCCCGCAAGGCTTGTTTTAACTCTGAAAGAAATTGCAGAAGATTTTAAATTAGTGATTCTTATATACAGAACCCCTAATTTGGCCCCAAGAGATGTTTCAAGAGCCATGGCAATATTATTCTTTAGCGGTTAGGAGTGTGAATGAAATTTCATACAGATTTCAGTCGCTATTTCACTTGCAAATTTCAAAGTGTTTCTGAAAGCCTCTAAAGCTATATTTTGCACACTTCTGATAGCTGAGGCACATTTCTCTTCTGAATTAAAACAGGATGCTTGATTCACTCTTATGCAAGAAAAGAATGACTTTTGGACTGTGTAAATGTAAGAATTACCTGCCCATTTGTGTTTCTCTATGAATCACTGAACTGGGCATGCCTCTTCTTTGGATCATGGGAGGAAGGGAAGCCTAGAACAGTGACACATGCAGACACAACAGGCAGCCTCTTCAGAAGACAGGTAATTCTGCTGAGTTTCTGACACAGGAGTAGCTGAATGGTTATAACTGCCAAAGTGAGTGACACAAAGGCCACATTCACACGTAACATGAAATTAGAAGTTGCCAGACCTGCAGTTAATATTTCTAACCATGAATCACATCACAGATGTTCGTCTGGCTACCTCTGTTTTCAGGGCAGGGGAGTCCCTCCTTCTTCCTGGTCTCACAAGGCCTCATTCCAGCAAGCTCCATAGCACTTGCATACTTCAGCACGTTACAAGAGCAGCAGCCATTGGCCACGATCTTGAAGGGGGTGTGCCGAGTGCAATCGCGCCTTTTTGGAATGACCCGCCTGCCCTCCCTGGGGCCTGAGGTCTGGCTGCTGTGACCAAGGATGCTCTTGTGAGGACTCACCCCAGCAAAGCAGCCCAAGCAGAACAAACCATGCTACTGCCCACATGTAGGCTTGCCGCCAGTGGACTAGCACTCTCGTGAGAGGGCCAGTCTACTGGGGAGGACCTTAGGCTTGTCAAAACCTTAGGACTTCCGTCAAACTGCACACTCATGAGTTGAGCTAACCAAACAAAGGGGGGCCCTCGCTCTCTTGGGTTAATGATAGTACTTTTGCACAGTGACCCCCTCCTCTCCAAGGAAGCCTTTCATGCACTCAAAGAACATTTTGAAACTCCATGTGTCCAAGCATAACTGGGTGTGCTGACTGGGGAAACACCGGGACTGAGGACGGATCTTTACTCTCATTCAAAATTCCTGGGTTTGGACTGGCATTGTGCCATATACCACCCAGAGCCTCTGGATGGGGCGGTTTATAAATGTAAGAAAGAAAGAAAGAAAGAAAGAAAGAAAGAAAGAAAGAAAGAAAGAAAGAAAGAAAGAAAGAAAGTGCAGATCTGCCACCGTGGGGAATCACAAGTGATGGGAGCCCTGATATCCTGCAGCCCCAGGAAAGTGAGGTCGCCATTCTAGGCAAAACCAAATGTGGACATGTTCAAATGGGTGGACAGGCTGGCAGAGGGCACGCTTTGACAGCTTCCTGGCAGCAGTCACCAAGACAGGGCTAGCTGTTGCTGGGGTCCCGTCCCTGTGGCTTGCTTATATAGAGCAACCTGGTAGGGCGGCTTCTGCCTTCCGGCCCCTGTGGTCTGACACTCTCATGAGAGAGCAGTCGATGGGAGAAGGGGGATTGTAGTCATACATTATTAGAGATTCTGCCCGACACCCTTGTCCTCACAGACAGTTCTTCTCATAAGTTCTGAAGGGGTATCCCCATGCCATTACACTCTGAGGAGTCTGGGCATTCATCATCATCGCATATGTTGAATTTCTCCTTTCACTGGGACAATGCTGAGCCTGCTACCCAGCCCTTCTCAAGCCTAGGGACTGCACAGGTAACCCCAAGTGGAAGGGGCTGGGCTACCCAACATCATTGTACAAAAAACAGACCTGCCATATGTTGCTGTTCCAGTGCTCTAATACAGTTGCCCTGCCTGTATTGCCATCTTGAAGGAATGTGCTTGTGAACATACATCGCTACCGCTTCATTTTCAGAGAGCAAAGCACTTAGTGCCCCTCTTGCCATACCCTCCCCTTTCTCTCCTGATTGCCAGGAGGTGGGGAGCAAGGGACAGAGTGGGAATGCAGGGCAAGTGCTCAGAAAGGCAGCCAGCAAGAAGAGCCACACAGGCATGGAGCGGGCGCAATCCTGGGCAGGTCTACACCACCATTTCTGTGATTGCAGCTCCAGAAAGCAAGCAAAACTGCAGTTATGGCACCATCTGTGTTCAGACATAATGCTGCCACCAGAAAACCTCAGGTTATGGTGGCAAAACTCACTATAAGCCAAAAGTTCAAACTGGAGTTTGGTGAGGCAACCCGCAGGTCGCTTTTGCTGTGAAACTATGATTGCATACATATGTACATAACAGAGTGCCAGCCTCTGCCCCGTTTACCTCCACTTTCACATTACATGCCAATGTGGCCAAATAATAATTCATCCGAATTCTATATCCCCAGTAGAGGTTGATTGAAAGGGAGCAAGGTCAAAAGAGGGAATCATTTAGAAAAGTAGCAGAAGCCTTCCCCCTGAACGGGTACTTTAGGCACAGAAGGATCTTGGATAATTTGATTAACATATATCTTGTGGCACACTACAGTGAGGAGCCTAGTTTGTGTGACAAAGTACATTTCTGGACCTTGGACCATGATCTAGAGCAGGAGTGAGCAGGCGTCAAGCTTGTGGGATCTGCTTTGGACTGTTTGAGGTTTTAAAATTAGAACTTAAAGGTCCACCAATCAAAACCAGGTGAAAACTAGTGATTCATGTAGATTGGATTAGAATTAAGGAACAGAGTACCTCTAAGAACATGCTTAACCCAGGAATTTGTTTCCAGTGCTAGAATTGAGCTCACAGATCTTTCACACACAAATCCACTCCTGGTTTTCCCCTAAGCTTTCAGTAGTGTAATTCAGAAAGAAAAAGAAAGGCCTTTTTGTTATAGCTATTGGGAATGAGAAACCCTTGCTGATCTAATGCAGATCTTGCAGGGATCTACCAGCAAATCCTGGAAGATCTCTGTTTACTTCTAGTAGCTACTTTCCCGCAATGAATTTACAATGTTGTAGGGCAAAAACACATCATTAAAATTTGAATCAAGGCATGGGAAATATGAACGGCACTCTGCTGAAAATGCAACAACACTGCTGTGGAAACACGGGCAATACAGAGGGGCACTTAACAGACACGTTGCGAGTACAGTTGAAGTGTGTAATCTGGAAAACGCCCCTGACATTTTTTTAAAAATGGTATTCCACCTTGCCCCAGGGAAAGCAGAATAGAAAATTCCAAGATTGTAAGAATGAGCTCTGATAGCTTTACCTTTTCAGAGGCATCCATCCCTTTTCTGATACCCTCCTGCAGCATGATCTGGAAAGCTTCTTGAAGGAACTCCTCACCAGCCACCTTATCCAAGGCAGGACATGACAATGAATCTTTTTCCGCCATTATCAGCCACACCTCCTAAGCAGGCTCCTGCAGATCCAGGCAACATGAAACATATTCAAATCACAATCACCCCTCAAAGCCAAAGCTATCTCAGGATACATTATTACATGTGCATGTGTGCAGATAGACAAGTTACCTCTTTCCCTACAACAATGCATTACTATTTCAGGAATAATGTATCTTTTTTTTCTTTCCTTTTTAATTTATTATTTTGAGGCTATGTACTTCACAAACCTGGCTTGACTTTAAAAACAACAACAACAGTTATTTCTCCCTGCTATCCTGCAGCAAAGCTGCCTCCATCTCTCACGTGGGGTTAGAAGAATATCACTGGGTTGATTCAAAGCAGTGGAACAGGTTTCACTGTGTTAAGGCTGAGCACTTCTTTGCATCCTGTGCCAAGTATAGCAGAATTCTATGAACTGCAGATATGATGCACATTAAGAAGTTCTGCACATATATACTGATTATTTTACATAATTTATTCTACTTCTTGGGGTCATGGGCTGGGCAAGGACTATGCAGAACACAAAAGTACACCCCCACATCCCCATCCACTTATCTGACCACACCCCCACATACCTCAACCACATACACACACTTTCAAGTCTATTTTTCCCCAGCCATCAAAGCTAAAAACTTGCTTTTGAAAATGCAAATTGAGACACACACCCCAGAAGCTGAATTCTTTGCCAAATTCCACACTTTCAAGAGTGATTGCGGAAAAGCAATGATATATACCCACCCTCAATAGTGATTACTACCCTTGCCTCACTACAGTCTCACTTGTATCTGACATAGTGTCAAACATTCAGCTGGACCTTTTTGCCGTTCCTCACTGCAGGGACCCCTTTTGGGGGCCAAGCAACCCTTCTCTCTCCTGCCAAGTGGTATTTAGGTGTTCTCTCTATCAGGAAGGCTCCGTTGCTTCCGAAAGAATGACTATTCCATGCAGAGAATTATCCCCATTCTTCCAGATGATCCAAAACTCTTCTAGAGCCAAGTTGTATCCACCACTGAAAACTCTTTCAGTCTGTACAAACATCCGTCTGTAGGGGATTATTCCTCCCACGTCAGAGAGGGGAAACACCTTTATGCCCAATTGCTATGGTTACCTTCCCACTCCTGCACAGATCTCCACTGATTTCAAGGACAAAGTACAAAGGGAGCGACCGCTTCCTGACAAGTATCATTATGCACTCTGAGAGCTAAATATCTCCCTAGTGGTGATATTTACATACACATCAACAATTGTGTTTGCTTTGCCAGATAAGCCATGTATTTCATATATTGATTCATTTTATCTCTTTTTAGTCCTGAAGGTTCAGGATGGGTTATATTTCAGGCTTTCCCAGATGCCAAAAAAGGCTTTTGTAATCATAAGTTCTAAAAATAGCACACATTCTGATCCAGTGCCACTGGTGCTACATATATTTTCCCCATGTAACTGAAAGGTGTGGGAGTAAGGCTATCAACCTTTAGGGCCCCTACATCTGTGCTTTAGCCACCTAATGGCACAGCGGGGAAATGGCTTGACTACCAAGCCAGAGGTTGCCGGTTTGAATCCCTGCTGGTATGTTTCCCAGACTATGGGAAACACTTATATTGGGCAGCAGCGATATAGCAGGGGCGTAGCCACCATTGGACGACTGGGTTCAAAGAACCTGGGCTGTTGCCCATTAGGGGCCGCGCCCTGTTCAGGAGCCATATCATGCCCCCCGCATCTGATGTCAGATGCGGGGGCGTGGCTAACCCCCGCATCTGTCGTCAGACATAGGGGGTGGAGCAAGTGGGGCTGCGGTGGCGGCTGGACACGGGCCACCCACGGTCTGGCTCCACTAGTGGATATTGAAAGATGCTGAAAGGCATCATCTCATACTGCATGGGAGATGACAATGGTCAACCCCTCCAGTATTCTACCAGAGACAACCACAGGGCTCTGTGGTCACCAGGAGCTGACACCAACTCAACTGCACACTTCATCTTTACATCTGTGCTTTAACATTAGCTGAATTTGTAGACATAAGCAAGCTTTTCATACTGTAAAAATCTTCACCAGTTTTTCACACAGGGCTTTTAAAGCCCTTTAGCTCACATCTCCACCAGAATGGAGGGGCTGTGTACACATATAAGCCAGATTTACCCTGAAGTTCATGCAAGTTATCGGGGAGCTGTTCACACACAATCCGGGATTTTCACAGCACAGTAGAGTGTAGCCCGATTTATATCTGGGGTTAAAAAATCCACTATTTTCATAGGTTTCTTTGGACAGTGCCTCCCAGTAAACTTGCGGTAAAGCATGCTGTAATTAAGAAAACTGTAATTAACAAAAACAGAGCAATTAAAATGGCTAGACATTCAAAATAATGCAGGGGGGAAGGGTTAAACCCACACACACCCAAACCATGGTACTGATCGAAATCAGAGCCCCAAATCAAGGGCATGGCAAGGCTGAAGTGGACCCTGACATAAGAAATGAAGATGAGCCCCTGAGCCCCATGTCTTCTCCTCCGCCTCCTCCTCTCCTGGTCTTTGCTTCAGAAGAATTATATGGTCATGGTGACGAACAAAGCATTCTCTGCATGCCCTTTCTCTGGCTCTTATGGAAATAATATCGCACTCGCTGACTCGTATCAGGTGCCAGCAGCTTGCCAATGAGTCAAGGAGGCAAGCAAGGAGAGCAAAGACCAGGCTGCTTCTTAGGAAGCAGGCCTCCTCCTCATGGGTCGAGGGACACTCATCACAGTCCCACCTCCAACTGCTTCCTTTCAATTATAGCTACACCCCTGCTCCTTGTGCAAAGTGTAGTTTGGCCATGAGAGGTCAGCCCAGAGCAAACTGAACAGAAGATCAATGATAGCAGCGAATCTGCCTCTCAATGAAGCACATCTGCCATTACAGGTCTCTTCACTAAGGAGTGCCCAACTGGCTTCCAAAACCATTGCTGTAAAGAATACTGAAATGAACTGACGGATCACAGTTATTTTCTAGACCTTTGGAAATGTTCATTTCATGTCCTGCAGCACAGGATGTCCTCAGTCTTATCTAACTTGTGAGTCATTTAAAAAAAAAATTGTTACTGTTTCCAACCATCAAGTCTTGTCTTGTATCCAGTCATGTAATGGTTCTCTTTCCTTCAAGCATCTCCAGCAGAGATATTTCCTCAAGTGAATGCAGTAGGCAACATCCAGACTACGTTAATCATGACTAATTTGTCTCATTGATTTCAGTGGTGCTTAGTCATGACTAATTAGTCTGGACGCTGTCCATTATTTCCTAGACTTGTAATTCCAGGGCAAAGCAAACTATTTAATGAATTAAGTTAAGTGAGTAAATATGCACATATTATTGTGCTGTAGGGAGCCTTACAGGCACCAGTGACGTTCATTTTGAACTTATGATTGATAATATATTGAAGGGCAATTGTGTTTTTGTCGTATATATTTTGAGCAAAAGACCACTAACCATTTTATGTTTACATTCACATAAGATAGGCCACTACAGAACCAATAACACAAAACAGATTTGATGTCACAGCTATGTAAGAGTATCAATATATTCATTTGCAAAAAGTATGGAGCTCAATTTTTTGAACATACATGAGCCCTATTTACATGTTATGTTCAATGCATGTATAATGTGTGTACCATGTGCAGATGTACAACCATTCACACATGATGTTCTGCACATATTAGGAAAACACTTTGTATCTGTACGCTGCATTGGAGGGGTCATGAACCCAGGTTCACTTTCAAGATGAACACATGTACAGTTGTTCACATAAAAATATGTGCATGTGTACAAACAAGGTTTGAATAAAGTATAGTGAGATACATTGCTCCCTTCCCTGCCACCAAATCTATGCACAAACCAGGTAGTGGAACTGCTTACACTGCTTGCAGTGTGAAGCAGCAAGTTGGAGCCCTTTCTTGCTTACTGATTTACTTGTAAATCCACTCCCTTGTGGAGTCCGGCTCACAATAAAATTTCTTCAAAGGCTCAGAACTTTTCAACTGGCAGCAGTAGCTGTGCCTTTAACACAGTCCTGCTCAACTTAGGCCCCCCAGCTGTTTTTGGACCACAACTCCCATAATCCCCAGACACAGTGGCCAACAGCCAGGGATTATGGGAGTTAACCCCTGTTAACTGGGCAAAGAGACACTTTTTTAGTGTGGTGATTCTCTTTATTTAACAGGGGGAGAGTAACTGGCTCTACCCACGCCCAGCACAGTACCTCCAGTGAATGTTGCTGGTGTCTATCTTGTGTTTCTTTTTAGATTGTGAGCCCTTTGGGGTCAGGGATCCATTTTATTTTAATTAATTAATTAGTTTAATTCTCTATGTAAACCACTTCAGAAACTTTTGTTGAAAAGTGGTATACAAATATTAGTTGCTGTAGGCCAACAGTTGCAGGAAGGCTCAAGTTGAGCAGCCCTTAAGAGCTGTTTGATATGGAGATGTTAGCAGGTGATAATGCTTATCTCCAGACTGTAAAAAGCATTATCTTTTGCCCCAAACCAAAACATCCACAAGAATGCCACTGGCACTCCCTCAATGTATGCAGGGCTCTGTGCACCTATATTAGAAGGACGAGGGAACCGAGGCCGTCCGAGGCCCTCTTCGTCTCTTTTCACACTGCTTCCCTGGGTGCTAAGGCCTCCAAGGTGACTCTTGCATGCTAGATCAGGGCAAGTATCACTCCCGATTCCCTAGGGCATCACAGCACACTCCATGCACAGCACATCCACTTCAGCGGCCTTCACAGTGCAGGCACCATTGGGGGAAATCTGCTGTGCAGCCACATGGTCCTCCATTGCCCCCTTTTTAAAGCATCTGGGGGCTTTACACACAGGGCTTCTACCCCAAACCTCCTTCAGGAGAGAGTGTGTGCATTTACACACCCACCAAACCTACCTGAAGTCCCTTCAAGATCCTTGGAGCCACTCCACACACAAATCGGGCTTTGCCTTGTGAATTCTAGCTTATCTTGAGTTATTTTCGGGTCTTTAAAATGCTGAGTTTAAGCAACATTTTCTGAAAATGCCAGAGCAAATAGGGAGAGGCACTGATGTAGAATCATTAGCATAATGAGAGGGACACTCTTTTTACAAATGTAGATGCAGCTCTTTAGTAATCTCCCCCCACCCCACCATTGGCTAGAAGGAAAACATGGAGGCATGCCATGTGAACTTGCATCAAAAGCAAACCTGAGAGCGGAGGGGGAGGGGCTGCTTCCCTCAATGCCACAAGTGTAATTCAAAGTGGCTTTGCTCAACATTTACCCCACAGCATCAAGCCATGTGCAAATAACTCCCTGCTATTTTTTACACACCAGGCTGATGTATGAGCTGCTCCCTGACAACCACTTGCAAGGGAAGATCTGCTACCAACATGGGCTGGGCAAGTTCTACTTGCTTAGCTGCACTGCCTTGCCTCAGTGGGAGTTAAGAACATAAGAACAGCCCTGCTGGATCAGGCCCAAGGCCCATCTAGTCCAGCATCCTGTTTCACAGTGTGGCCCACCAGATGCCCCTGGGAGCCTACAGGCAGGAGGAAAGCCTACAGTTCATTGTTAGTAAGAGAAGACTTGCCTCTATCGAGGACTGTGTTCCAGATACTAAGTCCCTCCATCTTTTGCTCAGAAATCCTTAGCTGTCTGGAAGACATTGGCCAAAGGGCAGCACTGGGGAAGAACAAGGACAAGGTACAGTGAAGCATCTTTACACCAGGCGGATAACATGGTATTGTCCTGTTCCTGGTACTAGCTTTAATGTGACTTTATTGCAAACATCTTTTATAAACTTCTTTAACAGACTCTAGGAGCTATAAACAAGGATATAAGTATTTTAAATAAGGGCACAAGAGTAGTGCACACAAGGATTTTGTTTTGTTTTTCTGGTCTGTTTGCAACCCTACATTCTTCACATAGTTATGTATCCATATGCATAACTCTGTGGAGGAACTGGGCAGGAGAAAGCCCATAATAGGGTGACTGAGACCAGAAGCAAAGGAAGTCAGGGACTGCATAGTTTTCATAAAAGTGTAGAAGCAGAAATGTCAATAGGTGCAATCTTTTCTCTCTCTCTCACCTGTGTGAGATTGTATCTACTGAAATATACCATAAATCTTTACTGGTGTTCTAAGTAGAAAGGGGTGACTCTCTAGATAGAACAACTAGTTTGGGGGAACAACGGGGTGGCAAAGAACACAATTAGGGAAGCAAGGGTTTTGCTATACATTAAATATTTATAGATGTAAGGTGCTTAATGTTACTAGTTTTATTTTCCTTATTAATGAAGTTTGCTTTTCAAACATTCCAAAAATGGGCCAGATTGCTCTTAGAAAATACTGAGGATATTGGGCAAAAGCAGGCTAAGGGAGCCTAGCCCGCTTCTGCCTGATCGTCTGCTGCCACAGGAGCTGCTCGGATCCTGGCAGCAAACCGTCCTAATTCCCCTCCCCTTAGACAAGGTTAGCAGAGCGAGCGCTTCACTAACCCCATCTATTTGATCATGTATTGCCGCAGTACAGCTCCATGCTGTGGCAACACATGAGGAGACCCCTGCTGGGAAGCTGAAAGAAGCCTACCAGACCTGGGGGTCTCTCCAGGATGCCCCGTGTGCTCACGCAGGGCATCCTGGAACTTCCAGGGGCCACCTGGCCCCTAATCCCCACAGCCCCTGCCGGCTCCATGACAGTGCCGGCAGTCATGTGGGCGGCCAATCCCACTCTCCCCAATAAGCTCGCTCTCCCCACAAACCCTTTTAAGGCGTGATTGTGAGAATCACATAACTGTCTTTTTGGATTAGGCCATATCTACCAGTCTTCTTTCCAGCAGGCTAGTTTTCTTCTTTTCCTGTCCATTACCATGTGGCAGGAAAGACTGGGGTGAGGAGATGACCCTTCACACATGGTCTCTCACAGGCCAGATCCTGGCCAGGAAGGAAGCTATGGGCTTGGCCTGGCATCTGAGAAGCTGGAGGACTCTCCTATCTACCTGGCTACACTGGCTTCTGCTGCTTGTTCTGGGATAGATATACCCCTGCTAACTTGGTAAAGAGGCACCTTTTAACATGGTGATTCTCTTTATTTAGCAGGGGGAGAGTAACTGGCCCTATCTGCACAGTACCTCCAGTGACTGCTGCTGCTGTCTGTCTTATGTTTCTTTTTAGATTGTGAGCCCTTCGAGGACAGGGATCCATCTTTATCTTATTTACGTATTTGTTATTTCTCTGTGTAAACCGCCCTGAGCCATTTTTGGAAAGGCAGTGTAGAAACCGAATTAATAATAATAATAATAATAATAATAATAATAATAATAATAATACTAGAGGAGTAAGTGAATGAGGCTTCTTTAAACAATGGAGGCCTTTTAAAATAACAAATTCAAGCTATAGGACCACAATATACTATGACTATATTATCCGGCACTTTGCTGTAAAGTTCCAGTCTGGTGGATGAGGGAGTGCAAAATATTTTGTGAGGGAGTGCCTGCTACCCCTGGGGACGGTAGGCTCTGCTCCTGACATACATCATTTGTTTATTTAAGATGTATATTCTGCTTTTCAAAAACAAAGTTCACAGAACAACTTGCATAGCAAAAGGAAGGGGAAGGTGGTTCCATGTCCCATAGTGGCACATAATCTGAAAAGAAAAACAAGGAAGACCTCGCTGGAGAGATGCAATGCCATGTTCAGAGGCATATCTAGGGTAGGGCAGGCAGGGCACGTGCCCCGGGCGCCACTTGAAGGGGGGCGCCATTTTAAAAAATAATATTTTTTTTTTAAAAGGCCACCGAAAACAAAATGGCCACCGCGCATGCTCAAATGGTCTCTGTGAGGCCCTAGGCCATGCAGTAACACAGTTTACTCTGCATATCCTTTAATTATTTTCAGAGTATCTGGGAAAAGTCAAATTCTCCATTTATTTTTAAAACTCATGTAATAGTGATGCTACAATGCATAGTAGAGAATTGCATAGGCACTTCTGTTTAGTTTTCCAAATACACCTCCATATAGTATTTGGGTATTTTATGAGCCCCAGCATACTGAAATTTGTAGTTTTCCAGCATTTTTTAGTCTGGCTATGTCCACTGCTAAATAGTTTTTGAAATATTAAAAGATTAAGGAGCTTGACTTGTATTTTTCAGCTGATATTATGGTAAAGTTCTCTGAAAGATGGATGTCAGATGTTTGGACGGGGGCGCAATTTCAGTGCTTGCCCTAGGTGCTGTTTACCCTAGATACGCCTCTGGCCATGTTGAATAGGTACAATTGCCATTTCCCTCATAAATCTAAGAGAGCTGTTTCTTTTCCTGCTTTAGGACAAATCCACTTAGGACCTCTGGATGTGTACTGATGTGTACATCTGTTCTTCACATTTACTAAGAAAATCTTTAATTGACTCAAGGGGTGCACTGGTTTGATTTGAATGCTGTTCTGTGTTATGCTGTGGCTTGTTCTGTATTTATTGCTGGTGAATCGTTTTGACTAGAGACTTGCATTTTGGGCAGTATACTGTTGCATCTATATGTGGCTTAATTTGAATCCAAGTTTGATTCTGAAACATATGAAGTAGTGATAAAAGAATAGGATGCCTCTGAGCATATACAGAAAGAATGCTTTTAGCAATAGCTAATTATAACCCACTCATTCTCTTCAGGGCTTCCTGGTGAGGCCTCAGGCAAGGCAAGGTGTCCAGGCCAGTTTGTACTGCTTTTTGATGTGAGGTACCTAACGTTGCTAATGATTGCCCAAAGGACTGTGTTTTCTTGTAGACAATTCAAGCCAATTTTCTAAGAGTGTCTCAAATATAAATGGGTAGTTATATCCCGCCAAACCACTGGGGGCGACGAGCAGAGTCTCCCTCAAATTTGCTTTCTTGGTCTAGTAACCTTGGCAACTCTCCCTGTCCCTGCTTTGCCCCATACCGAGATGGCGGCAGCAGGAGCACCAGAAAGTCGTCCAATGCGTGCGCACAATCAGCAGCCAAGCGGAAGTGGTTTCATTGTACCGGGCTGCAAAGTTTCCGCTTCCGAGGTGACGACGGCAGCAGCGGTAGCCGGGAGGGCTCGACGACGGGGGTACCAATTTGTCCCCCCGGGGAAAGGGGAGCTTGGAGCGACGGGAGCAGAGTCAGGTGCGGCGTTTGCGCGCGGGAGTCGTTTTGTCCTGCAGGCGTGCAGTGCGCGCGCGCGCGCTCCTTCGGCCAAGCATCCCCGGGCACGTTCACGTGCGCGCGGGACTCCCCAAGTAGTCCCCCCCCGCCCGATCCCCGTCCCATAATGCGCCAGCTTCCAAGCGCATCCTGGATGTAAAGTCTGGACTGGCGAAAGAGGCTCTCTCTCCCCGGCTCCTGGAGCGGGTGCCTTGCACGGGTGGTGCGCGTGCTTCGGCCCCCCAGTGCGCTTGTTTACCCGGGCATCTCCTCGCACGCCGATTGTGACGCTTTGCATGGTTCTTGTGCACGTCACCGCACATTTTGCAGTGGCGGGGTGTGGCGGGGGGCTGTTCTCCTTCCGAATCTCGCCTTTGCTATGCTTTCGCTCTCTAGCCCCTAGGCAAGCTACCTCAGCCCCCCGCTGCAGTACTGAGATAATACTGACCTGTTGCAAAGATGACAAGATAACGTTGTCTTATGCTTTGAACACTGTAAAGATACTATTATTCTAGTAACTTCTAACCAAATATTGACATTCACAGAATGACTTCTAAGTGATCCCATAAGCTCATGTTCAAGGGGAAGTTAGGTTTGGCTCTCTCATTTCAAGTGTCTGAAGCATAGTCAGGCCAGAACTATCTCAGTGCATTTGGTTAAGGGAGAGCTTTGAAAAGTTAAATCTGTGAGCAGCAAATGTTTTGTCGGGCTTAGCCCCAACGGAGGTTGCTATGTTTCATGTTCTCTGTAGGGCAGGTATCATTTTGAGGGAAATGTGTGATGTTTGCTGAGATGCTTTTGACTCCTTTTTTCAGGCCAAAGAATATGTAAACTGCCCAAAGTTAGTGCTCCTTTATGCTTCATACAATACAGAATTACTGCATGGGAGGGCATTTTTTCCCTAGGAATTAATGTGAAACCTGTGGGCAAGGATATGTCTGTTTTGCTTATTTGGGCACTCCCCAAGTCACAAACATCTGACTTACAAACAACATATTACATTAAGGAAGTCCCAGATTTACAGACACCAACCCAACATATGAACAAGTCATCACTCTTGGGAATTACATACATTCGTTCTAAGTTATGAACGTCTGGGCTTACAAATGAACTTTTGGAACACAACCCATTTGTATGCTGGGGTCTTGTACTGTAAAGCAACTTGCATAAGTAATGTCACACTATCATTGGCATGCCAAGTTTCATACTGTTTATCTATCTATCTATCATATTTCTATACCACTTGATATGTACATTTCTAAGCGGTGTACAAATTGAGAAGCCATTCACAGAACTACTTATCCATTGCTTCATATAATGACATTAGGAATCTCAGTAACTTGAAACTGTGCATAAACATGGACTAAATAAAGCCACCCCCAACTAAAGCTACAATATCGCCTTATTTAATCTGCAGTGTGTGTTTTCTGGGATTAACATGGTAGCTCTTTGTACCTTAATTGACCTGGGCATTCATAACATTTTGTACATGTGTTTTTTCTGAGGAGACATTGCTATTAGTAATAGCAATCCTTACATGGTGCCACCGATTGTCTAATATCTGTCCCTTCAAACCTTTTATGTTAATCCACCCTGAGCAAATGCATAGAAATCACTGGCCCTCAAGGCAGGTTTCCAGATGGAACACTGTCTATGCTGAGCAAAGTCATCCACACTAAGCAAATCTAATGTGTTGTGTCATTAATCCCTATTGCTGTGCTTGCAACTCTACATGTAATAGTTTGGTCCCTGTAATGTTACATGTACAGATTTCAAAGTGATAGATTCATCACATGTATAGCAATACTAACTTAACACTGTTACACTGAGTGCTCAGTCACCTTATGTCAAACACTAGATATTTTGACCTACACTTTTTAAGAGTTTTTTGTTTTGTTGTAAATATCTTCCCAGTTATGCTTTAATAATTCTGCTGTCCATGTTCTTCAGTATTTTTGAAGGGGTAGTTGGTATGTCTGAACACCATACCACCAAAGCTAAAGAGGTCACCTGGGTATGAACACCAGGTTGATTTCACAAGTTACCTATGGAAACTCCTACATGAGCTGCTTCTCTATGAATCTGTTAACAGAAGTCTGATTCAGAGATCCACAGCTTGTAGAAGGGTGTATAATGTGTTCAGACATGCTCATTCAAATGAGTGATTGATTGAAAAGGCTAGTGTGTCAACTGACCCTCACCTTGTGAGGGTGATCAATTGCTTAGATGTACTTCCCTTTTTTATATCACATAACAGTTCTGAGGTCTGTGCAGGACTAAGAACATCAGGTGTAAATTCCAGTCAGGGAACTGTGTGTTCTCACGTCTAAGGAATTTAACAGCTGGGGAACCAAGGTTTTCTTCTGTACTCATTTGTTTTACTTAAACTGAGGATGGTGTGTCACATCGAAACATCTTACATTTTTGTTTACCAATTTTTAGTTTTCCTTTGTGTGCACAATTTTAAAAAGTCTTTTTGTTGAGAGTTAGGTGTAAAAGCTTTCCACCAGTGTCCTCTTATGGTTTTGCTGGTATAGCAAATTGCTAGGCTGTTGCACTGGCACAACAACTTTGGACATCGCACAAGGTCTCTCAAAAAGGGAACGCTTGCCAACTCTTTTCTGCCCAGCCCTAACATTGTTATAGTCTCTTACTAGAATGTTTTCAGTGTTTCACGCTTCCCAGGGCAAGCAGTAATCAACTACCACTAGTTGAGTGTGAGCCCTGCAGTGCTCAGAGTAAATGCATCAGGCCAGTGATAAACTGACTGGGGAACTGCATTGTTCTTCACTTGCATTGCCACAAATGCTGAGCAGCCCTTTGCAGACATCCATAGGATCAGACTGCTTGTTCTTTGGCTTTTCCCTCCTATCACAAGATCTTTGGATGAGGCCTGGCTTTGAGTTACTTCTTCCCTAGACGTACAGACACAGGCTGCTAGATTTTAGTTCTCTTCCACAGTGTCACTGGAACAAGGGAGCCTACCTACCAAACTCTGCCTTGACAGTCAAAGATTAGCGTTTACTTTCTTAGTTGGGAAGCTTTTAGGGTCTTGGTGGGGGTGCTTTTTTGCCACTTTTAGTTTATTCTGGATTGGACTTGCTATTTTAATTGTGTACAGATTTTTAAAATTTGATTTTATATATTGTAAGCTTATTTGAGAATCTGGGCTAATAATAGAGAAAAATTCTGAAAATACTCTGCAACCAATTAAAATAAATGACTGTGTTGAGTCATGCATTGCTTTTTGTTGTTTTTGCCTGGCTTCAAAGGTTCTTTGAAGCCCTGGTCCATGTATTTTATGTTCGCTTCAATCCAAGGTAGATGGACCAATACATCTCTTATTATTTAACCTGCAGGTTGAAACTAGAGGAAGAGACGCAGTGATTTTGTGACGGCTTCACAAGAAGGACCTTGGCATCTTTCCTCCAGAGTGGGCCACCCTGAAGGGTGATTTATGTTTTGGGTGTCCCGTCTGCAAGAGTGGTGCAGTCTGTAGCTTCCCCCAGCTTTCACAGAGCTGCGGAAACTTGCTGTGCACCATTCTGGGCTCTCCAACTCCAGAAAGATGTCAACAAAGTGGAAGCTATTGGACAGGACCAGCGCAGAAACAACTTGCTGAAAGATTTTAAGAGTCTTAAAATTCATTCCTTGGTGAGAGAGAGAGAGAAAGCGTAAGCACTTGGCGTAATCTACGTATTGAGGACTGTCAGACAAACGCAATGGCTCAGGTAATAGGCCCTAGTTTTTCCTATCCTGTCCAACAGGAATTTGACATTACAGGAGGTGGGTGCGGAGGGCCCTTGGTGATAACCCACTCTGTGTAACACAAACAGTTATGCTCTTGATGGTCTTTTCTGGAGATGGCCACCCTTTCTAAGCCTGATGATTAATTGATTGATTGTGCCGTCAAGTCGGTGTCAACTCTTAGCAACCACTATCTATCTGTCCACCATCGATCTTGGCAATGGATTCTAAGCCTAGGCCCTTCATAACCAAGGTGCTTATAGTCTGGACCATGCTGGCTCTAACCTCAAAGCCAGGCTTGGTGTATGAGAGAGGACAGTCTGAAAGCAGAAGTTATCTGCCTTCCTCTTACGTCTCCGGACAGAAGTGCCGCCTTGCCTTAGTTCCTTTTTATTCCAGGCCTTCAAGGGCTCCTGTGCATGTTTGGTGTAGAGGTTGATGAAGGATGGGGAAGAGGAAGCTGAGGCACTTCCATCCTTTGTGGAAGTTGCATGGAAGAGGAGCTTCAGTGAGGAGGACCTTTTGCCCCCACCCCGTCTTGTCCTGTCCTGTATTCTGAGCATGGTGGGGCACTGGCCTGGTATGGGAGCAGGATGTAGGAGCTGGACAGAGTCATGTTATGGGCCTGATGCTGCCTGTGGGCCACCAGTAGGCTATCCTTGGTCCATTCAGTTGCAAGAGATTCAATAGAAGGCTTTGCATATGGCTGCATGTTCTGTGATGTAGTGTTCAAGAAAACTACACATTCACACTCACTGAAAGCATTTTCTTTTTTTAAGAAGAAGCAAAGGTGAACAGGCGAAAACCTTTGAAAGTTTTGCAGATGTGTGGATGCACAGGGTGCATTTACATCTATTAATATTAATATCTGTGCTTCCTCTAAGGCAGGGGTTCTCAAACGTTTCAATACTGTGACCCCCTAAAACAGGGGTTCCCAACCTGTGGTACCCCAGAAGATGTTGCTGAACTACAACTTCCATTATCCCCAACCACAATAAATTGTAGCTGGGGATGACGGGAGTTGTCGTCTAGCAACATCTGGAGTACCACAGGTTGGGATTCCCTGTCCAAAATCTGTGTAACCCCACCCTCAAGTTTAAAGCTACTGGCTGACATCCTGGCTAATGATGCATAGACCAGAAACATGTTGCCGAGGGTCAAGCCACATGATTCCAGTCTAGCAGAGTGCTCCTGGATTTGTGCTCTTGCACAAGAGTTATTAGTCAAGATGTCAGCCATTGATTTGATTAGGTAGAGATAAATAAGCACAATTACCTTTTTAAATGAGGATGAGCTTGCTTGCTCCTGCTTAGTTTTTCAAACCTGGGTTTTAGGTTTGAGGCTGTCGGTCTAATTTCAGGCTCCAAGTTATTTTCACTAGGTAATTGCTCATGTTAGCAGCTGCTGCTGAAAACTCTGATCCACATAAGTCGGAACTGAGCAAAGGGAGTCAGTATTTTCATGGCTTTCTTATTTAATCCTTCGTACTTGGCTGCATACTAATTCAAAATTCAGAAGAAGAGCTTGTCAAGAACATAAAGCAAAGAGCTGTTCTGACTTCTCCAAGGCATGGAGAGGACAGACAGGAGCTGAAAACCACCTGGATCCTCCCTACTCTTGAAGCCAAGGACACCACAGCAATGTCACTTCTTTGGCCACTCGCCAGTTGAGCTCTGGCAAGTATCTCCCGAGAAAGAACTCTCCCCTGGCTTGTCAGCCAAAGAAGTGCCACTGCTGTGCCTGCCCTCGACTTTGTGAGTGGCAGAGGAACCAAGTAGTGGTTGGCTACTGTCTCCACACCGTGGACTTGTCAGGTCAGGCCCTTCCTTTCTGACATCTCCCTCCTGAGTTTCTCGGAACCCCTGCGGAGTCCTGGCCCCCAGTTTGAGAACCCCTCCCTAAGCACATCCTGTGGACTTCATGGCTGAGCAGGAATTTGAATCTGACTGTATTTGATTCTGGCGCGACACAGTTAGCCATCTACACCACACACTGGCTCTCTTTAGCATTGTATTTTTAAAACACTGGGCAAACTAGCATTACACCTAATCCAGTGCGAATCGGTCTGCTTCTACAGTCATACATTTTAAAAAATTTAAACTTGTGTTTAAATCACTAAACTTAATTAAATGCAGAGACTTGCATTTTGGGCGGTATACAAATGTGTTAAATAAATAAATAAATAAATAATATTTTAGAACTCTCCAATATGTACTAGATGCTATCAGGCTTTTTTAGCTCATAGGCTAAAAAAGGACATGAGACAAAAGCAGAAGGAAGTTGGAGGGAAAGGTTCCATAATTAGGACCAGATTTCCCTTTCTGCTCCCCACCCTCCTGCCCATTGGCCCCAAGTTCTGAAAGACTATACCATAGCAGGTGGTTATAGCATCAAAGACAAACCAGATGTTATTGCTGTGAATGTTTATGTGAGGTAGCTGAATTAATTATCTCTCCTTTGGGGCTACATCTCCACCTTGGCCAGTGACAGTGCTGTACTTCTGTTTGAAAGATTTCAGGCATCAATTATACTGATGTCTTTATCATTTTCATATATATGCCGGTGTTTGGCGTGCAGTGCCCTAGCTGTTGCCATGAACCCCTCTTCTCAGTTGCTTATCTGCTTACTCACTCACCCACCCTGCTGCAGAGCGCTGCACATGGACCTGGGGACTTGCTTGGATTTCTTTCTTTCCAAGAAACCTAGGACCGAAAAAAGGAAGTACTTTTTCCACACGATACATAATTAACCTATAGAATTCTCTGCCACAAGGTGTGGTGGCAGCCACCAGCCTGGATGGCTTTGAGAAGGGCTTAGATAAATTCATGGTGGTCAATAGCTACTAGTCTAAGGGCTATAGGCCACCTCCAGCCTAAGAGGCAAGATGCCTCTAAATGCCAGTTGCAGAGGAGCAACAGCAGGAGAGGGGGCATGCCCTCAGCTCTTGCCTGTGGTCTTCCCAGAGACATCTGGTGTGTCACTGGGGCATGCTGGACTAGATGGGCCTTGGGCCTGATCCAGCAGGGCTGTTCTTACGTTTTTAACTGGACTGTGTCTCCGCATCTGTTAAAAGTGCTGGAGGCCAACTGGACGCTCTTTCCATGTTTGGTTGCCTTGCCTGGATCTCTCATTATTTCATGAGTTTTTTTCTTTGCAGACTTCTCCCAGTATTGCATTTCCTTATGTGCTTTTTGAAAACCTTATGCCAGGAAGCAGCCAGATGAGAACCCAAGAATTCTATATTTGATGGCATGGGAGAAGTTTGTATACAGTCCCTGCAAATTTGCCAGGTGTGGATCTCATGCTTATACTGTCCCAAAGAAGCAGTGTTTCCACCATTTTCTGGCTGCTTCCCTGCACACCTTTTTATACATGAGCAAGACAAGGTAACATTAGAAATGGCCCTTAAGTCTGTCTATAGGCTCAGGAGGAAAATGAGTGGTGTCACTGTAGCCATGGAAATCTTTGATTTCTTCCCCACTCCACTTGCTGTAGGACAAGTAGAAAACCTCTGACTAGATGACAAATGAATATAACCTCCCAGGCCTACAGTTGTACAGCTTCTGTATTTGCTTGTAACCCAAAGGCCCCTCCCAGTATTCAAGCTGGCTTGTCAATAGCCAGTTGTCTTGTCACCTGTGGCGAGTTAGAATTGCCTCTAAGCGACAAAAGGATGAAATTGTACAAAAGCTGGTCCTTTTTCTTTCTTCCTACCCCCACCCAAGAAATGGGCAGGCATGCTCCTAACTTTTGTGGACTTGTTTGCAAGGCTGTGTTACTGAGATACCTTTGGATGATCTCTGAGCTAGCAAAGACAATAATGCTGTGTTCTAAGTTGACTCGTCTTTTTCTGTTTTGGGAAGCTGGCAAATCAGCGCTGTTCTGCTTGACCAGCCTGGAGTCCTGCTCTCCATCAGGGGCTGGTAGTGTTAATCTATATCTCCCAGTGTTATGTCATATTGCAGCCCACAACTTGGAAGACTTGAGTGTGTTCTGCATATGGATTTTACTGGTTTGGATTGTGTTCAGCTTCACTTAGTTTGTATTTGTTACATTTTTATCCTACCCTGTCTCCAAGGCACCATAGAGCAGCTTTACATCCTGGCTCTTTCCTCCCGCCGCCCCCAAATTTCATCTTTTTAAGCAACCCTGTGATTTGGGTTAGGCTGAAAAATAATGGTTGGCCAAGGTTACCCAGTAAGCTATATGACTGACCAACGATTTGAACCCTGTTCTCCCTGGACCTCTTCTGACACTGTATCCCCTCTACCGCACTGATTTTCTTATCTATTTCTCTGCAGGCAAGTCTCCTGGCCTGCGAGGGCCTCTCCGGGGTTTGTCTTGTTCCAACTGTGGCCAGCAAGAAGATGATGCCGAAGCAAAGCTCCAAGCAGGTGGAGAACGGAGAGAGAGGGGGTGCAGCGGACATGCTGGTACGGGGCAACCCACTGACAGCTGTCTGCTGCTCCACTCACACTTCCTTGTGCCCTCTTCCAGTCGTCTCAGTGGGTGATGGAACAGAAGGACTAAGATGGGAAATTTGGTGTTTAGGGTTTGGGGTTCAACTGCAAGAATTCTTGTGACATGCTTTCTCTCTGCCAGGGCCACCATAAAGAGAGTGAGAAATCACGCAGCCGGAAGGAAGAGGAAGCAACAGAAGGGTCTCCAACTAAAAAGTCCCTTAAAAAGGCAGGTAATCTTAAGTCTTATGGCCTAGCAAGCTGTAGCCCTTCTCAAAATTGTCTTCCTGCTCCCATGAAGTCATCAAATGGCATACCAGTTGGCTTCTAGTGCAGTTAGAGTGGGATACTTTCCATCAGTTAGAACTGGACGGCTACTCTCGAGAATGGAGGATCTTACACATTGGACAGCAGTAAACCCGCCACCAGGTGAAAGAACTGGTCTTGCGTGGTGGCAAGAACAGCTACAAATTAGAAGGTCCCCAATTTGAATCTTGCCTCTGCCACAAACTAGTGGCATTAGGCAAGCCCCTTCCTCTCAGCCCTAGTCCTCCCCCCTGCCATGTGCATTGCATGATAAGGATAGCATTCCCCCCCCAAAAAAACCTTTTCAGAAAAACAGCTCAGACAAGTCATTGAAAAGAAGAAACATGGGTGCTTCCCACTCTGCCCATTTTGTGCATTCACAGAATCTGCCAGGGCTCCTCACTCTGCCTCATAGGCCCTACTCTCAGCCCTGCCACTGACACGGATCCAGTGGGGAGGTATTGGGGACAGGGCCTCAATAGTGCACCCCTGCCCCAGGTCTCTGGAATGCCCCCTTAGAGGAGTTTCCTCAGTCTTCCTTCCTGATGAGGTTTTTAAAAGAGCGTGAAAACCCCACCCTTCTGAGAAGTGTTTTTAATCTCTTCTTCAGTCTTAATCAATTTTAGCCCTTTGTATTTCACTTTTGTTTTGTGGATTTGTATTATTATTGTAAGCTTTCTCAAGCAGCAGTGTGCTGGAGGGGCAGGGTAGAAATACTTTTAAGTGTTTAAAAGTAATTCTTTTAAGAGCCAGCGTGGTGTAGTGGCGAGAGTGCTGGACTAGGACCGGGAAGACCCGAGTTCAAATCCCCATTCAGCCATGACACTAGCTGGGTGACTCTGGGTCAGTCACGTTTCTCTCAGCCTAACCTACTTCACAGGGTTGTTGTGAAAGAGAAACTCAAGTATGTAGTACACCACTCTGGGCTCCTCGGAGGAAGAGTGGGATATAAATGTAATAATAATAATAATATAAATAAATTGAAAGTGCAGGGAGCAACGTCCAAAGAAAGGAGTGCACAGAGTTGCTCAGGGTTTTTGTGCAGGATTCCCCGATGGTGGAGTGCAGGAGTTGCACTGCAGCTCCTGGAAATTATGAGGGTTGTAGTCCAGGAACAGCTGGAGAACCTCCCCTGCTATTGGGCCTTCTCATTGCAAGGGCATTTAGGAGAACATCCCACTGGCCAGTGGGAGCGAGAAGAGTTTCTCTTGAGCACCCAGTGACGGCTAGGGATGTGCACGAACCTGTTTGGAGGCCCTTTTGCAGGCCTCTGAACAGGTTCAAACACTGGGGGGGGGGGTTCAAAGGCGGAGGTGTGTGTCTCACTTTAAGGATGGGGGAGGGTGCACTTAGCCCTCCGCTTCTCCCCGCTGGCGCTTGGAATTTTTAACGTCCTGCGGTGACAGTTCCTGCCACCCCATTTGCTCCTTGGCTTGAAGTGGCTGGAAGTAGCTGGCGCACGTGCACCTGCCCAGCGAACGCGATGTGCATGCGCACCCGATGGATGCGCACACGCACACCAGCCACTTCCAGCCAGGGGGGTGGGTGCAGGGAAGTATGCTGCCGCCCAATGGGACATCAAAAATACCGAACACTGGTGGGGGGAAATTGGAGGGGGGGTAAGTGAGACACACATCCTGCCATCAAGCCACCCCCTCCTGGTTCCATGCACATCCCTAGTGATGGCAGCTCCACTTCTCACTCTCTGGAAGAGAGTATGAACTTGCTGCCAAAGGACTTGAAGGTGGTGGTGGTAACTCTTCCCTTCCCAACCTCTAAGAGCTCTTTTGCAGCAGCTTCCCATCCTCCAAGCGTGGGGAGGCAGAAGCTATTGTTTCTCCTCTGTTGCCTGGTAAATATGGGTGGGGAGTGCAGCTTGGGATTCTGCCCCAGGGCCCGGCACGACCTGGCACCAGCTCTGTGTAGACTAGGGGAGTCCTGGATTCAGTTCCCCACTTGGGTACAAAGCTTCCTGGATTAGCTTGGGCCTATTGCGATCTCTCTGCCTAAATCACCTCACAGAGTTGTTAAGATGGGAGGGCTGTGAAAACTACCCTGAGCTCCTCTTGCACTAATCACTTATTAAATACATCTTCAAGAACTCTGTACTCCGTGCTGCACTCTAGATTGTGTGTGCACACACACACTGACATGCACATGCCTTGTCCAGGGTTAAATTTTAACAGGGCATCTTTGGAGCTTAAACAAAGGCTGGGTATGACTTGAACTACAGGGTAGAGACTATGGCAGAACAGTGTGGTGTAATGGTTAGTCTTGGTCTAGGAGCAAGGAGACACAGGCTCTAATCAGGCTGTGAAGCTCATTGTTGACCTTGGGACAGTTGCCTGCTCTCAGCCTAACCTCATGGGGTTGTTGTGGGTGGATGGGTGGGGGGGGGATGCAAGGGGTGGGGAGAGAACCATGTATTCTGTGGGGCTATAAAAATGTAGTTTTAGGTAAAGTAAAATGATGATTTTGAGGGAGGCAAGAATGCATTGAAAATGTGACATTGGCATTTGAATGCCTGCAGGTAGCAGCAGAGAGCTGTCAGTACAACTGATAGGAAGGAGGTAGAAATTTTGCAGGCCAAGCTGAAAAGGCGTAGTGGGCCTGATGCATGGCCTGCAGGCCTGTTACTAAGAAACAGGGACCTGGAGGGGCATGTTGTGTGTTGGCTGAGAAGGTGACCATCAGTGCCTTGATTGCAGGTGGTGGTGATTGAGCAGAATGGATCCTTCCAGCTCCGGATTCCCAAGAACTTTATTTGTGAGCACTGCTATGGAGCATTCCGGAGCAGTTACCACCTCAAGAGACACATCCTCATCCATACAGGTCAGTGGATGGATGCGCTTTGATTGTTGAGAGTTTACCACATTTAACAGTGGATGAGGATCTCATAGAGACCAAGGCAGTGGTAGGGAGTTACCTCCATGACAACTGTGGGCCTGCAGTCAAGGAGTTAAACCGTTAAAATTTGAGGGTTTAGTTTTCGTTCAGGCTCGTGAATATTTCTTAACTCACCAATTCAGACACTTAACTTTCTAAAGTTATCTGTTTTAGTCACTTAGAACTGGTTTAGATAGATTTCATGCAGAATAATATTTTATAATAATTTTTAAAACAAAGTTTTTACAAGCAGGATTAAAAAAGCATGAATCGTATTACTCCAAGCTGAGTGCTGATTGTTGAACTACTTGTTTTGAACTGGTTACCATTTTTTGTGTTTAGAGGCTTGGTTCAGGTTTAAGGTAATCAAGAGATTTTTGGTTCAGGTTCAGTTCCAGTACATTGAAAAAGCCTCTCGGAACTAGTTTTTGGGTTCAGTTGCAGGTATGACTCCCTCCTTGTTCACCAGCTGCCGCTTGGGTGTTATCTCTTTGTAGTTACATTTTGCCCGCCAACACCATCAATAGAACAAGCTTTCCTTCTAAACTTATCAGTGGGTACAGATTCTGGGTCTAGAGCAGGCCTGCTCAACTTGGAACCCCCCCCCCCAGTTGTTTTTGAATAACACCAACCATAATCCACAGCCACAGTGGCCAATAGCCATGGATTATGGGGATTGTAGGCCAACATCTGCAGGAGGGCCGAAGTTGAGCTGCTGTGGTCTAGAGCAGGGAGTCTCAACGTTGGGTGTCCAGATGTCATTGGACTTCAGCTCCCATTATCCCCAGCCCCAGTGGCCTTTAGTTAGGGATTATGGGAGTTGAAGTCCAATGACATCTGGGGACCCAGTGTTGAGAAACCCTGGTCTAGAGGATGACAAAGCACAAAACGGTTAACTGTGACTTAAGTTGGACATTTGACTAGCAAAAAAGGTTTATCAATGGACCAAATCACATATTGGTTCAGTGTTGTTGAAGCATTAAATTTATTTTAATAAACACAAAAATCCCTTTGAAATCATATATTGTTATACAAACAAAATAGTTAACATTGTGCAACTATGAAATTACTTGAAAAAGTTTATCATTAATTTGTATAATTTAATAATGTTAGGTTTTTTATAAATGTGAATGATTCATCAAACAGCTCTTCTCTCTTACTTTATCCTGGAGTACCAGGGTCAGCCTATAACATACAAAAATAAGTATTAAAAATGAAACAATTGTAAACAGAGTAACTTTTAGTTTTGTAGTAGTAACACAGAGTAACAAGTTTCCAACTTTCTAACAAAGTTACAAAGTTTTAGTTACTTTGTAGTAACTAAGTGCTTAGTTACTTTGTAGGAGTAACAGTAGTAAAGCAGCAGCAACTATTAGAAAACGAGTCAGCTTTTAAAGGCCATCTTATTAATTTACTCACTTTGACAACATTTTCACCAGTCAGTTGACCAGCAGACTAACTCTAAAATTGAGAGCTTACTCCACTTCCCCACTCCCACACAACCCAGGCAGAGTAATAAATGTGTGTGTGTGTAATAGCCAAGCTGCTCATTCTTCAAATGTCATGAGCAGCAAGTAAAGCTCCTGCCTTTATCCTGCAAGTTTCTGCCACGGCCCAGTGCAGGTTCCTGAGAAATAGTTTTGAAGATGATTCCCTATAGCTTCCCAAGAGCTGTGTTAAATGCTCCCCATCTGAGCCTGCTAATCCCTGCTAACTGAGCAAAGAGGCACCTTTTAAAAGTGGCGATTCTCTTTATTGAGCAAGGGGAGAGCAACTGGCCCTATCCAGGTCCAGCATAGCATAGCATCTCTCCAGTGGCTGTTGCTGGTGTCTGTCAAGTTTCTTTTTTAGATTCTGAGCCTTTTGGGGAGAGGGAGCCATTTTAGCCATTTTATTTATTTATTTACTTTATTTCTGTGTAAACCGCTTTGGGAAACTTTTGTTGAAAGGGTGTGTGTGTGTATGTATGTATATGTATATATGTGTGCGTGTGTGTGTGTGTGTGTGTGTGTGTGTGTGTGTGTGTGTGTGTGTTGCCCTTGGTATTCACTCCCCTTCCTGAGTCTTCTGGTGGACAAAGGGATGTCCCACCCAGTCATCTGCAGCATACTTTTAAAGAGCCATTCTGATGACATGCCCTGTCTCCATTCAGCATCCCCTTTGAAAGGCATCTGTCGGAGGCCCAATGGCTGTTTGACAGTTTAATGATGTAATGGGAAGGATAAGACTATATTAGGTAGGAAAAGAATCCTCCCCAATTCTCTTTCAGATTAGCCATTGACTGGGGTATGAGGAGCTGGACTGCCCTCTTCTGCAGCATATGACTTTGCCCAAGATGAATTGTTCAAGTGAGAGTCATTTGTTCTGCAAGCACAGAGGCGTATCTAGGGAAAATAGCGCCTAGGGCAAGCACTGAAATTGCGCCCCCTGTCCACGCATCTGACACCCATCTTTCAGATAACTTTACCATAATATTAGCTCAAAAATACAAGTCAAGCTCCTTAATCTTTTAATATTTCAAAAACTATTTAGCAGTGGACATAGCCAGACCAAAAAATGCTGGAAAACTACAAATTTCAGTATGCTGGGGCTCATGAAATAACCAAATACTATGTGGAGGTGTACTTGGGAAACTAAACAGAAGTGCCTGTCTAATTCTCTACTATGCATTGTAGCATCACTTTTACATAAGTTTTAAAAATAAATGGAGAATTTGACTTTTCCCAGATACTCTGAAAATAAAGGATATGCAGAGTAAACTGTGTCACTGCTTGGAATATATTCTAGTATTTCAGAAAGACAGTTAAAATGAGAGAAAGAGAGCAAGAAACTCCCAGTGGGCCTCAATACTAAGGATTTCACACTGATTCAAAAACAAACTCACCATTAATAGCCATATTATTAAGACATCACATTTAACTCACTTCATTCATTCTTTCAATTTCTATACCGCCCTTCCAAAAATGGCTCAGGGTGGTTTACACAGAGAAATAATAAATAAATAAATAAGATGGATCCCTGTCCCCAAAGAGCTCACAATCTAAAAACTTATCACAAGAAGCAAAGAGCAAATGAATACAATCCTAGCTCATAAGTTTCAGCTCAGTATTCACAAGCCTGATTCTCTGTACATAGTGCCAGACTGACTATGTGTACAGTGACTTATATCATATTAAATTTTTTTTTAAATTACCTGTATCCTAGGGCCTCACAGAGGCCATTTGAGCATGCGCAGTGGCCATATTGTTTTTGGTGGCCATTTTTTAAAAAATTATGATTTTAAAAAATGGCGCCCCCCCCCCCCAAGTGGCTCCCGGAGCACATGCCCTGCCTGCCCTACCCTAGATACACCCCTGTGCAAGCAACTTCCTTTCTCTTTCCCAGTGTACCTGCTCCTGGCTTGTGGCACACTGTGGTCTGAATTGCGTAGGCCAACCAATAGGCTGGGTGGGTTGCCCTGTCTTACTGCAAGTGGGCTCTTGGTCCCTTCCACTCACTGATGTGCCAGCTGGGAAGAAGAGGGATATAAAGAAGGCAGTTTCAACATAAGTTTGATGCTTAGAACTGGAGGACACATTCCTCATTTTAGATTGCTCAGTGGGCTGCACCCATAAGACCTGTGCATGCACTTGCTCACAGGCAGAGGCAATTCTGTGTGCTTAACCTAATGCAACAACAACAAATATTTATATACTGCTTTTCAACAAAAAGGTTTCCAAAGCAGTTTACACAGAGAAATGATAGATAGATAGATGGCTCCCTGTCCCCGAAGGGCTCACAGTCTAAAAAGAAACGTCAGATAGACACCAGCAACAGTCACTGGAGGTACTGTCTGTACCGGGGTTGGATAGGGCCAGTTACTCTCCCACTGCTAAATAAAGAGAATCACCACGTTGCAAAGGTGCCTCTTTGCCCAATTAGCAGGCAGAGGTATATACATCCTCTCAGACACCGCTTTTGTCTGTGGAATGGAGCAAAGAGTAGGCCCTATTCCAGCCAAGCAAGCTGAATCTGGGAACAAGAGGAAACGCTTCCCCCGCCCCTTTTATTTCTGGCCAGCCCTCATGCACCAAACAGCAATTTCCCTCTGTGATGTAAACTGCTTGAGTGAGCATCTACCATCTGGTGCAGTTTTGGAGATAGTAGGGTAGCAAGAAAAATGATAAGAGAAGCAGCATTGAAAGTGGGGTACTGCAGTTTGACAGGGTGTGAAGTCTGTGCAGGACACAGTCCACCAGGCACATCTCCTGTTCAAGCATCATTGCATTGGAAGAGAGCTGTAGAAGAGGCTGGCTTTTGCACAGACCTCCTTTTGCTTCCCTTGATGCTTTCATAAAAAGCATTCCTGGTGGATATTGTGCCATTGGACTGTTTTGGGAGAAGAATACTGTAGAGGGTTAGATTTTGGGGAATAAGGAGAGGAGCACCCAGTGTTCCTTCCCACCCCCAAAGCACCTCTTTTCTCCTCCTTGCAGGTGAGAAGCCGTTTGAGTGTGATGTGTGTGACATGCGCTTCATCCAGAAATACCACCTGGAGCGCCACAAACGTGTTCATAGTGGGGAGAAACCATACCAGTGTGAGCGCTGCCTGCAGGTAATGTATCTGCTGTCTTGTCTCACCTGTAGGGCAGAAGATATTAGCTTCCTTGTCTCATGTTCTGCATACTTCTCTAGATCTGCAGAGTGAGGCAGTTGTGCCTTTCTCCTCTCTAGAAGATCCTCTGAGTGGATGCAGAAGGAATATCCCCAAGTGCTGTGACTGGCAGCACACCCTAGCATCAGTGGTCCCTGAATCCAGACAAGCCTATTGCAGTAGCAGGAAGAGATTCCCAGCTGTGCAATGTGGGCGAGTCTATTTTCTAAGCTTACTGGCTCACAATTGCTTATGCTTTGAGCCGTTTGCCTCCTGCACATCCGTGGAATTATTGCATATTCACAAAAGCTGGAATCTGGCACAGGATTCTCAGAAGCTTTCAGGGCTTATTTTAAAGCACGTCTCTAGTCCTTGAGGCTGCAGAATAAATACATGGGCAGTCTTTTCTTAGAAGCCAGAGAGAGACTGCCCTGGGCTGCTAGTAGTCTGGGGTAAGACTTTAGTCAGACTGTATGTACTTTAAAAAGAGAAGATAAAAATTCTGCACCAAGGGGGAAAAAACCCCTAGGTTTTGCAAGCTGTATAAATAGTGAAAATCAAGCCATTTTCTATACATCCATAACTAGCCAACTAAATTGAGAAAGCTACTCAGAACACTGGTTTCTGCCCTTAACCATGGTTTGCTCAGTTCACATGTACTACTTGGCCCTTGATTTCAAACCATGGCTTTACATCCTAGTTGATGGTCAGTCTTGAATATGGTTAAAGTATCTATATTCTGTTTGCAGTGGTAAAGTCTCCAAATGGCTGAGCCTGGTGTGGTGGCACAAAACGTTAAGTTGTTTATGGACATAAACAGTTCAGCTTTAGTGAGGGCAAGAAAAGTCACTTAAGTTGGAATTAAAGCTTCTCACTGAGGATCAGGAAGAAGACCCAGAGCAGAAGGAAGCTGCTTTTGTTTGTTTGGGGACAGAGAACCAAAAAGCCAAAAGCCTGCAGGAAGGATGCAGAATAGGGAAGAAGAACCTGAAGGAAAAACAGGTAGAAAAAATAGGCCGGGAATGAAGGCAAGAAAAGGCTAATCCCCGAGAGTCCTCGGGGGTGGGGGTGAGGAGAGTCACACTGCTTAAGATGAGTCGCTGTATGTTTCTGTGGGAGAGAAGAGTCCTAGAGTGGGGCTGCTCAGCAGATACAGTGAGGGAAATAAGTATTTGATCCCCTGCTGATTTTGTCCGTTTGCCCTCTGACACAGAAATGACCAGGCTATAATTGGAATGGTAGGTTTATTGTAGCTGTGAGAGACAGAATAACAACAAACAAACCCTCAAAAGCCCAGTGCCCAAAAGTCAGTGATGGATTTGCATTGTAGTGAGGGAAATAAGTATTCGATCCCCTATCAACCAGCAAGATTTCAGGCTCCCAGGTATCTTTTCACTATATGCAGGTAACGAGCGGAGATGAGGAACACCCTCTGTAAGGGAGTGCTCCTAATCCCAGCTTGTTACAGTACCTGTATAAAAGAAACCTGTCCATAGAAGCAAGCAGTCACTCAGCTTCCAAACTCACCACCATGCCCAAGACCAAAGAGCTGTCGAAGGATGTTAGGGACAAGGTTGTAGACCTGCACAAGGCTGGACTGGGCTACAAGACTATCGCCAAGCAGCTTGGTGAGAAGGTGACTACAGTTGGCACGATAACTTGCAAATGGAAGAAACACAAAATAACTGTCAGTCTCCCTCGGTCTGGGGCTCCATGCAAGATCTCACCTCGTGGAGTTGCAATGATCATGAGAATGGTGACAAAGCAGCCCAGAACTACATGGGGGGAACTTGTCAATGATTTCAGGGCAGCTGGAACCATAGTCACCAAGAAAACAATTGGTAGCACACTACGCCGTGAAGGACTGAAATCTTGCAGTGCCCGCAAGGTCCCCCTGCTCAAGGCAGCACATGTACAGGCCCGTCTGCAGTTTGCCAATGCACATCTGAATGATCCAGAGGAGAACTGGGCGAAAGTGTTGTGGTCAGATGAGACCAAAATCGAGCTCTTTGGCATCAACTCAACTCGCTGTGTGTGGAGGAGGAGGAATGCTGCCTATGAGCCCAAGAACACCATCCCCACCGTCAAACATGGAGGTAGACACATTATGCTTTGGGGGTGTTTTTCTGCTAAGGGGACAGGACACCTTCACTGCATCACCGTCAGATCTTGTGTGAGCACCTCCTTCCCTCTGCCAGGGCATTGAAAATGGGTCGTGGATGGGTATTCCAGCATGACAATGACCCAAAACACACAGCCAAGGCAACAAAGGAGTGGCTCAAGAATAAGCACATGAAGGTCCTGGAGTGGCCCAGCCAGTCTCCACACCTTAATCCCATGGAAAATCTGTGGAGGGAGCTGAAGGTTCGGGTTGCCAAACATCAGCCTCGAAACCTTTCTGACTTGGAGAGGATCTGCAAAGAGGAGTGGGACAACATCCCTCCTGGGTTGTGTGCAAACCTGGTGGCCAACTACAAGAAACGTCTGACCTCTGTGATTGCCAACAAGGGTTTTGCCACCAAGTACTAAGACATCTTTTGTGAAGGGATCGAATACTTATTTCCCTCACTACAATGCAAATCCATCGCTGACTTTTGGGCACTGGGCTTTTGAGGGTTTGTGTGTTGTTATTCTGTCTCTCACAGCTACAATAAACCTACCATTCCAGTTATAGCCTGGTCATTTCTGTGTCAGAGGGCAAACGGACAAAATCAGCAGGGGATCAAATACTTATTTCCCTCACTGTAGAATGGAAGTGAGACAAAGCAGGAGCTTGAAGAAACAAGTAGTGGAGACGTGAAGCTGAAGCAAAGAGGAGCCAGTGAAAAAGTAGGATTGGGGCAAAACTACATAAATCCTTGGGACAGAAGAGACTGAGGCTGAGGCGGGTCTCACAATGCGTGAGACCCGCTTTCGCCAAAACTGCGAGCAGAGCAGGCTAAGCCCGCTCTCCTCGCAGACGACTGGGGCAGTAGCCCACACAATCCAGCCGCCCACATGATTGCCGGTTCCGTGACGGAGCCGGTGGGGGCTGGGGAGCTTGGGGGCTGCGCAGTACCCAGAAGCCCCAATATGCCCTGCACAAGCGCGCAGGGCATACTGGGGAGACTCCCAGAGCCGGGAGGCGGCTTTTCACCTCCCCTGCGGGGGTATACTCATGAGTAGCCATGGCACGGAGCCATGCCACAGCTACTCACAATCAGGGAGCACGGTTTTGCGGAGCACTCGCTCCACAAGACCGGGCTAAAGGCAGGGGTACTTAGGCAGGTTACCCGCCTAGGAACCACTGGGCTCGCAGCCAAGCCCGGTGACTCCCACGATCGGGGAAAATTGGGCTAGGCTTTCCTAGCCCGATTTTCCCTGATCGTGAGATTAGCCCCACTGTGTACTCTTGAGGAAGAAGTAGGCAGGCAAGGGAGGGAATTAAAGCATTGTTGGGTTGCTAGGTCCAAAGATTAGATCCTAGAGCAGGGGAAGGCAACCTTGGCTCTCCAGCTGAACTACAATTCCAATCATCCCCAGCCAAAGTAAATTATAGTTCAACAACAGCTGGAGAGCCAAGGTTGCCTTCCCCTGCCCTAGTGGGAATTTTGCCAGTTGTAGTTCTTTTATCATTGAATCCTGATAGCCCTAAAGAACAATACTTATTTTTCATTTATATGCCACCCATCCAGGACAGCTCAGAGCAGTTCCCAATCAAAAATAAAACCATTTAAAATATTAACATAAAACTTTCTTGACAATAAAGATCAAGAAGCAGGAAATGACGAATGTCACACACATTTGAACTAACCAGCCAGTTCTTTGGCTGCAGACCTTTTTCTTCAGATCCAACCCTTAACCACAGTTTAGGAAAACAAATCCTATTTGCTTAGGGCCTGCAACGTTCCACCTGACCTGTGCCCAGACACCCTTGTATTGTTTACTTCCGTGGTTCACTTCTGAGATGTCTCTCTCTTGACCTGTTCCTTTCAGAGCTTCTCCAGAACAGATCGGCTGCTGAGACACAAACGAATGTGTCAGGGTTGCCCAGGCAAAGCATCCGACTCACAGCTGCTGCTTTAGGGGTAGGCTGGGAAAGGGGCATTTACAAGGAGTGAAAAGCCAACAGGATTCTCTGTGGGTTCTTTGTTGGTTTGGGTTTTTTTGGCGCTTCTGTTTGCCTGCTGGGCCTACCCCTCTGGACTGGGGGAGACCTGAGCGGGGCACAGACTTTCAGACAAGGTCTTGACACTGTAAATAAGTTGAGGACAAACAGGGGCTTGCTTCCCAGCCAGCAGAAACCCCTTGCAATTGTGGATGAACTTTGCCTGGGTTGTTCTCTTCTTTTTTTCTTTTTTTGGAAGTAATCACCATTTGCCTCAGGAAAGGCTTTGAGAGAACAGCTGGGCCTCCTGCAGGTCCTCATGAGGACAGTCAATGCTCTTGATTGATAGATCTGCCAGCTGGCCCAACCTCTGAGCTTGAGAAGATGACAGAGCGACAGCCTAATCCATGGTCTTTTAAAGAAACACGCGCACACAAATTAAGACACACAAGCACCAAACTGTTTTTTTCCAGGGCTCAGACACAAAAGCAATGGATTTAAGAGAGGTAGCAACTGAAGACTTTCATTCCAAGAGTCACGGGAGTCTGTTTCTCATCAGAGCCTTGTTGTAAGGTCTACAGAGCTTTTTATTTTCCTAAAGTATCTTGGTTTATGATTTCTCGACCCTCAGGTTTCAAGAAACAAGGGCTGGAGAGGGTGGCGGTTATTGTTAAAGTCTGCTCTTCAGGTGTTACCACTGGCACGATTCATGAGATACTGATGATATTCAGCTGGTTGGCGGGACACATCTGACTACTCTCCATGACTTGAAGAGAGTTTCAGGCCTTTACAGAAAGTTGGCTCCTGTCCCCCTTCCCTGTACATATCCATAGATTCAGGATCCATCCAACTGAATGCCCCTGCATCGTTTTTCAGATGTGAATCCTTGTTTCCTGAGCTAGCTACAGTCCAGGGTCACCAATCTTTGACTGTCTACACTTCAGGGATTGGGACTCAAAAGTCTTCCTCTGTGGCAGTGGGGAATGATAGTTCATTTTGGGTGACATGGGGAAATAATTCACAATATGAACTACAGAACTGAATGTTTGGGGGCCAGAGTCCATTAACACCCTTGCTCCATTAAATCATTTTCTTGAGCCTGATGGAAGTACAGCTGCTATCTTGGGAAGCAGAGGCTCCTGGTTGCTCTGGGCTGCCCAGTTGTTACAGGCCTAGTTGATAGAAGCCTCTTGCCAAAGGGTTCAGCCTGTTTCAGAATACGCAGTTTCAGCCAGTGCTATTTTCTCTGCTTGGTTTCAGTGAAGTCTTACAGGGAAAGCAGAGGTCTCCAAAGTCTGTCATTGGTTCTTGCATTTGCAGAGGTTTGGCCTAGAGAGGAGATAATGACCCACTACGTACTCTTGTCATTGAAACTTCCACCTGTGCAACTGGAAAGGTTTGTAAATAGAGGTAGGATGTTTCAGCCACAACTGCTTTCTCCAAATGTACAATCGCCTAAAGAATTCCAGTGCACAAGCAATAGAGGCTATGCTCTAGAGGCTGAGCAGAGAAATACCACTTGGTAATTTGTAGAGATGTTTGTTGTAGAGGTGACAGTTATGCTCTTGGTCATTTCCAAAGTGGCTGTCTCCCCAGGAAACCCTGCTACTTAGATTCCCTTGCCCTTCCATAGCCATTCTGGCTAGAGCAATCTGGGACACTTGAGTGCTTAGTGATCTGTGGGCCTGTACTCTTCCCACAAGAGACACTGCACTGGAGCACTTAACCCAGCACAAGCTCACAATTTAGCCAAAGTGGTATGATGGAACAGAAGGAACCATTCGGAATATACAGGAAACACAATCGCAAGTTTTGCAACCATTTCTTCTGTGCTCCTTTTGGAAGAGCAAGTCAGGTCCTGTTGTGAGAGGGAAAGGATGTTAAATACTCAGGCTGCTTCCTGGTCTTTTTGGCTACTTCCCCTGTAGTCTGCCCAAGTAGACACTGAAGAGCAAAGAAAGCTTGTCGAATTCTTTTTCTGTGTGTGTGTGTGTGTGTTTGTTGGAAGAGCCAGTGTTTCACTTCCACTCTGCTTAATTAGGTAAAGCACAGTGCAAACTCCCATTGTAGCCAGAGTTAGCAGCATTTCCTTTTACTTGGCACACCATTTATGCTGAATAGTTCATGTGCCTGATTGTCAATGTAACTCTTGGAATTGTGACTTGTTGCTATTTTGATGGGGGCCAGCAAAAAGCATTCTCCAACCACTGCAACTTTGAAACAACAAATGAGCAACCATGTGGCTTGCTTTCTTTCATCTTTATAATTTCTGCTTAGAAATTATAACCACCTATACTGCTTTCCCCAAAAGGATAAATGGGATTCTGCATTAGAAAAGGTGCATGGAAATATGGGGCGTTGAGAAGGAAGCAGGAGGGATTGTTTCTTATGCCACAATTCCATGAGGAAGCAATAGCATGCTGAATCTGAAGAATCTTGGCTCAAGGTGAAGAGAAAGGCAGAATACTATATATACTGTGGAGGGAAAGTCTCTTTCTCGAACACTAGGTGTTGCTGTTCTGCACTCTTCTAGTTAATCCTCCGGCACTAATCCGTCAGGAATTGAGACATGACATAACCAAGCATAGTCAGTGTTGCTGCTTATTGCTCCATTCAGTAGGCTGGAAACATACATCGCTTGAGCTGAACTGCTGCTTGCTGCGAATTCCCCTCTGTGCCAAACAGGGTAATAGCCCCCCCCATTGCCCAGATCCCTTTTAAGCACGTGTGATTCAGATTTCAAAGGTGTTTGGGTTTTTTTAAATCTGCCTGCAAGTATGCTATCTATAAGGCTTTGGGATGGTGGCAACACTGTAATGTGCTGTGGAATGAGCACTCTTTTTGTCTGCTGTTATACTTGGAAAACAAAGGAGGGAGGCACTGATGCAGAAGCAGGACAAGAAGCATAAAAAGTGTGCTGAAGATGTATTTCTCTGAGCCCAGCATGTTTTGAGTCAATGCCTATTCTAAAGAGAGCTATATGAGGTGATATAATGAAGTTGTAGACAAGCCATTTAGTATGGTTTTAAAAGACTATCTACAAATGTAAATGCATCATAAAAACTATGCATCAAAGTTGTATACAACACTACTTATACAGTGGCGTAAATTGAACTTAAAAATTGTCATACTTCCCTGAAAATATACCAGCCCAATCATAAATGCCAAAAAAGGAAGGGTTTTCTTTATACTCTTATAGGCAAGCATGGTCATTTATTTGACATGTCATCACAGCTCTGTCACTGTTTCATTTTACCATCCTTTTGGTTCCTGTAATATTACAGGCTCTCGTGCCTTTAAGTACATTGCAGTCATATGGCTAATCTCATTTCTGAGACAGACTTTCTTTTTCAGTTCACTTGGTTCTGTAGGACTATGTGCCTTGAGGTTTTCTGCTGCTGTAGATTTAATCCCTTTCCTGGGCTGAAGAGCATTTTCCCTTCCTCCTTTTGAGAAACACCATAGTCCCTTTTCTCATTTGGCCATGAAGGCCAAATAAAGTTTCCTCTGGACTTATTCTCTCAAATGACTCTTGGGACAGTATAGACTTCTTTGTTTAGTCAGGAAACATTAACCTCTTTCCAACATAGGTTAGGTTTTGATAAAAGGACTTTATCATACTTGTATGATAAGGGGACACAGATAAGAGATTTTGCTTACAGTAAATCAAAGACTTAGTTGCATCTTAAGTTGTGTTGTGCAAGTGTCGTACTTTGCTGCAACTTTTGGCATCATGATGCATTTAATTTTCTAGATATTATTTCTAGAAAACATCTTATTGGCATTTTGGATTATATACTGCCTCTAGAGTCACAGACTTGATACATGTTGGGCTTAAGAAAATACATAACCTGTAGACCTTTTTCATGGTTTTCGTCTGTTTTTACTGTTGCATTTAGACAATGCAGTTGTTTGGTAGCCATCGGTCTCCCCACACCCTGTAAATAAGCCAGCAAAGGAAAACTTGTCCTCTTGCTCAGGACAAAATGTGGTGGAGCCCTAACCTTGTTCTGGAGCAGAGATGCAAGTTTTCTAGACATTTTGGGGGAAACCCTTTACATGAAATTCTTAGAAAATTTTATTATGCAGATTCTCCTAATGCCCTCAATATATTGCGATCTGGTTTGATATGTTTGAACTATATATTTGGGTTTCTCTTTTTAAAAAAAATCTCCATATTGATTTTTCCATACCATATTGCAAGGGTGTTCAAGTAGCCAAGTAGTTGAACTGATATATATTTAACTGGGAGGTGGGGGAAGGAATAAAGACACTTAATATGGTTTTACTGAAACAAATTCAAAACATTATATGGAAAGAAATGGTTTTTTACTGGAATACTAAAATCAATAAAACATCCATATACTCTCTCACATACTTCCTGGGGTAATCACCTGAAAAACATTAATATAACTTAGAAGATTGCCATGTGATATCACATTGGCATCCATTCTTTGTTACTAATGAATTTTATAAAGCAATGAGTTTTTAGGAATGGTAATTCTTTTCAACAGAAAAGTGTAGGATCCCCATATCTCTGCTCTGGAGCCTGTCTCCCCACACATAGTAATAGCTTACATCAGACACTGACTGCACATGAACTTTGCTGTTGTGGTTTTTCTTGGAATCTGTCAATAGTGTGTGGGCCACATAGCTGCTACAGAGAGAGTGGGTGGGTGGAGAGGATGTAGCTTCTGTTTTCTGTTGCAGACACCTTCCTCGTACAGTTGGCATGCTGCCAATTTGTGGTTTATCTGCTACCGCAGGTTGCCATTTCAGCATAGGGCCCTGTGGTTCCACTCAACCCTGAAAGTGAATTGTTTGCAAAGTATGACTATCTTGCATAACACATCTGTGTCTGATGTACCCTATTGTTCTCAGAGGGAGAGTTTTCAAGTGTCTGGGGTGGGGGGGATGCTTTGGGGGAAACATGAAACATGGGTCCTCCTTGGGTGTTTAGAGCATAGTCTGCAAGTTTCTAGTGGCTACTGCAGAGTAATTCAGCAAAATTCCATGGTCAAGCTCTTCCTAGACAGTGCCACTTCAGGTGGTAGGTGGCATGTATGAATGTGTTGTGATGAGAGGGGAAAGTGCTCTACACACAGGCTGACATACAGAGAAAGGAAGTGCACAGGTGCTGTGAAAGAGCAGCCTTACAGAACTTCCCAACTAACTGTACTGGTGTACCAGGAAGCAGCCATTTTTGACATCCTCCCTTTCCTCAGGAAGCCCTCTGTGCCACCTGGAAATGCATCCGCTAAAGCAGGTATCCTCAATGTTGGGCCCCCAGATGTTCTTGGGCTTCAACTCCCATAATCCCCAGCCAAAGGCCACTGGGCCTGGGGATTATGGGAGTTGAAGTCAAAGAACATCTGGGGGCCCAACGTTGAGGATCCCTGCGCTAAAGGGACTGCTGTGAGATACATTTTCAGGTGGCTCAGAGGCCTTCCCGCCTAAGAAAAGAGTGTCAAATGGCTGCTTCACTGTTGCAGATAGTTGGGAGGTTCCGTTGGCCTGCTTTCTCGCTGCACCAGTGCCTCCTTGCTCTGAATGGAAAGCTCTTATATGGGAGGGCAGGGTGCATCCTAACCTCCTCCCTGATACTTTCATTTTCTGCACATAGGGGAGTATTTTCTTTCTCCTTTCCCCTTCTCCATAGAGGAGCAGTTGAGCATGCAGCTTTCCCTGTCTGAAATGGCAGTCTGAGAAAAGCCTTATCATATTCTGCTGTGGTAAATTGGCCCTTAGTCCCAGTGAAGTCAGTGATACTTTGATTAAGCAATTCAAGCATTTCAGCATTTATGATTTAAACCAGGGTTTCTTAACCTTGGGCCCCCAGACGTCGTTGGACTACAACTCCCATCATCCCCAGACATGGCCTTTGTGGCTGACGATGATAGGAGTTATAGTCCAACAACATCTGGGTGCCCAAGCTTAAGAAACCCTGATTTAAACTGTTGGTCTTGTTCTTGACTGTTGTACAGCAATGACAAAAGCCCTTGGCTAAACTGCTTGCAGGTGGGATGAGTGGTTCATATCAACAAGGGATTGGCCATAGCTCTTAGTGAGATGGGTGTCCTTGAAAAGGGCCTCTTGCATTTCTTGTTGGTGGAGGTGAATTTGGGTACAGAAGTGCAACCTGACTAGAAAGTTTCACTGGCTGCCACAGGGGAAGGTGCAAAGGGCCACCAGTTTCAAAATGAATCTTGTTTGTTCAAATAGTAGCGTGAAGAAGTGGTGTCAGAAGAAAGTTGTCTTGACAACGTGTCACAAGGGTGAGATGAACAGAAATGCTCCCTTGCAGCTACAAGCAGGAATGTCACGTCGGCTCTCTGTGTTAAACGTTCTTCATAGTGCCAGAAAGGTCAGTTGCCCAGCTCTCACGGTTGTGAAGAATTAATAGAACTGCAAGGCCGTCTGATGCAAAGCAGTAGCAGCTTGGAAACTGGGCCCTGTGTAAGCTGTGAAACGTTTTCTCCTAGCATGGAGAACATGCAGATTTCATGCAGACTTGCAATCAAACACAGCCTGTTTAGATGCAGTGTCTTAACCCTCCTGGAGGTTGCAGAAAAGCCCAGTGTTGTGAATGCACTTGGGGTAGTGAGCTTTTGCCTGAGGTTCCCCGCCCCCTCCGCCCGACTCAAAATGTTCCTTGTATACACAGCCAAGTTCATGGATAAGCTGCTCGCTTTTTAGCTGTGGCCTAGGATTAATACGCTTTGGGGAGTAGCTGCATTTCCCTTTGCTGTCTACCCCCATGTTCTCCGAGGCCAGCATCATGGGTCTGGGGGCATGGCTTGGAGCTTGTTGAAACTCCTCTTTTCAGTGGTGTGTCCATGAGATTCCCCCAGGGAATGGTGCTTGGTGAGACTCAGTGTATGCAGTAGACTTGCTTCTGGGTGGATTTTTTGCTAGCCTTGATTTTAGAAAGGGGGTGAGGCAGGGAAAAGGGGGTGCTGTTTTGCAGTTCATACTGATGGACACAGCGTCCTTCCGCTCAGCAAGGGAGAGAAAATCCCAGCACTTCTTGGCTTTTGTGTTCAGCCAGACCTTGCCCATGTTACTCCAGCCTCACAGCCTAGCATTGGTCAAAGTCAAAAAGCCTCTTTCCTCTCCTCTCCCGTGCTTATTTTCTCTTCTCCCTCCCTCCCCCCACTTCCCTTTAATTCACTTATTTTTATTATGGGGGAGGGAATTGGGGCAGGGGTGTGTTACCCAAGGGCAGGATCACTTTTAAACTAGTTTTTATAAAATGTTATAAACTTGTATCTTTTTACTATTACAGTGTGGTGTCTGTCCCTTTTTGTGATCTATTTTAGGCTACTGAAATAAAATATGTTTGCTTCTCCCCCTTCCCTCAGCTTTACTGCTTCTCATCTCAGCTCCGTCAGAGATTTGATTATGACATAGCCAGTTCCCACCACTGAGTCACGTGCTGGTGTGACCAAGGCATGAAATACAGACCACGGCTAGGCAAGTAGATGCAGATTTGGTTCTCAAAGACTCTCACTGAAAGAGACTTCATGCCTAAGTGGGCCCCTTTATTTTTGGCTATATAACTCAGTGGCCATCACTTACTCCTAAGGGGTCAAGCACCACATGTGTAGGCCACACTATAGTGGAGCCCTGCTGACCACCCTAACGTGGCAGCTTCAAATCTAGGAAGCACCATATTCAATCTGGGAAGGTTTTGTAGTCACGTATAAAAACTGAATTTTAATAATCTATACAGACACAGAGATCCCAAACACTTGGGAAAATGACTTCAGAGGAATGACTAGTTTAATGTGTAATGAAAGTTTCAGAGAATGGGCTATGTAGCTACTAGCCATGATAGATCAGAGCATAGGCCATCACCATAGTTCCTTGCTTGGGGGCTTCCAGAAGCATCCAGCTGCTAGAAACCATTTAGAATGTATTGTCCTGGATCTCTTTAATGCAGCAGCAACTCCAGTCTTCCCAGTAGCTCCCATAGTATGGTCTGGGGGGCACACTAATGGGCCAATGGAAGACTGTTCATACGAACATAGGAAGCTGCCTTATACCGAGTCAGACCACAGGTCCATCTCGCTCAGTGTTGTCTACACAGACTGGCAGGGGCTTATCCAAGGTTTCAGGCAGGGGTCTCTCTCAGCCCTATCTTGGAGATGCCAGGGAGGGAACTTGGAACCTTCTGCTCTGCCCAGAGTGGCTCCATCCCCTGAGGGGAATATCTTACAGTGCTCACACTTTGTCTTCCTTTCGTATGCAACCAGGGTGGACCCTGCTTAGCTTAAGGGGACAAGTCATGCTTGCTACCACTAGACCAGCTCTCCTCCCTTGACTGTTAGAATAGCCCAGGGAGAATATCCACCAGGGAGGCTGCTAGTTGCTTCTCTGTGCAGTTCACTGCTGTGGCCCCTTGCCTCCTTTCAATTTACTTAATCGATTAAGTATTTCTGCTAGGTCTTTGAATGATCCAGAGCAGGGATTCCCAAGCTGTGATACTCCAGATGTAGAACTACAACTCCCATTGTTCACCACAATGTAGTTCAGCAACATCTGGACTTCAGAGGATCTGCACCTAGATTAGAACATGATTCATGGTAGACAGAGAAGGTGTGCAGCATTCCCTGTAAGAGGGAATCCCAGATGGTAACTACATCTCCCAGAATCCCTAGCTGCAGTGGGCTTTGGCTGAGGATGCTAGGAGTTGTAGTCAAGAATACCTGGGACTTTCTGTTAGAGGGAACACTGAAGGTGAATCCCTTGAGTGGATTGTCCTTATGCTAGTTGCACAAGACCAACTGCAAACACAGCTACAGCCCTTCTAGTTGCTGGTCTGTTTCCTGTGTGGTCCAAACAAGATACAGACCACAAATGGGGTGGCAGGGTTATTTTATTTATTTTGATTTATATACCATCCTTTCTAAAGTGGCTCAGGGTGGTTTACAGTAAACTCACACACACAACAAAATAAAACATTTAAACCAGATTAAAATTTAACCTTGTATCATTGAATACCAGAGTAAAAAGATGGGTCTTCAGGTTGTCCAAAGGCCTCCAATCCTCTCATGCCCATGGGGAGCATGTTCCACTGTAGCAAAAAGCTTTACTATTTTAGTTCACCAGTACATGATGAAGTGGTTAGCTATGATGTACACCCAGAACAGACTGAGTTCATCATTTCTATCATACCCCTCCCTCTCAGAAATTCAGGAAAACATGCAAAAAGTTCTGTTCTTGCAATAAGCCTGTGAGGTAGATCCATCATGGCTGAACATATGACACCCTGTTCCAGATCCAACAGTCCTAAAAGTCTGAGGCTGTGTCTGCTGTGCGTTAATCCTTATTGTACTTGGGGTTGATGGTGGTGGTGGTGGCACTCTGATATATTGGGTTGTTGACCTGGGGAAGAAAGGGGTTAAAAAGTTAATGGTGAGAGAAGCTCATGGTACATTAGCAACTAGGGTACATTTTATACCAGAGCAGAGCTGTAGAACTTGGGCCCTCCAGCTGCTGTTGGACTACAACCCCCATCACCTCCAGCCATAGTGGCCAGTAGTCAGGGATGGTGGGAGTTGTAGTCCAACATCTGCAGCCCTACCCTAGTGTTTCATCCCCTGGAGCTGAGAGTGTGATTCTACCTTTTTTGCTTTTGAGGACACGAGAGTTGGCTATAACGTAGCTGCACAACACCACGACAACAACAACCGGGAACTAGAATATTCAGGTTAGCTTTGCTAGATACTTCTTCACTCTTACAGAGATAAGGAGGGACATGCTTGCTGTAGCCTGTTGCCAGAACCTAAGGGGTATACTTGTGGGTCAAATGGCCCATAACCCAGAATTTGGCTTTTTAAAAGCCAAATCTGGCAACATCTGGCACTATGTTGGAATCCAACATAGTTCAAATTATGCTACGACTAGCTGAAACACACTTCATGTTTATAATGTGACTCTCTCTATCCATCAGCAGATGGAGCTACTGGTTTGCTTGAAATTAGTTACTGGCAACCAGATGGGAGAGACTGTGTGTCCTATCAAAATTTGGCGTTTTTAAAAAAAATCAAAATCAGACAAGTTAGGTATATATAAAGTAAGTAAGGTGTGCCGTCAAGTTGATTTCAACTCCTGGCACCCACAGAGCCCTGTGATTGTCTTTGGTAGAATACAGGAGGGGTTTACCATTGCCATCTACCACGTAGTATGAGATGATGCCTCAGCATCCTCCTATATTGCTACTGCTCGATATAGTACCAGTGGGGATTCAAACCGGCAACCTTCTGCTTGTTAGTCAAGCATTTCCCTGCTGCACCACTTAAGGTGACATTAGGCATCTGTAGCTTGCACAATTATATTTGCAGTGTTTAGCCTTCCAGTATGTGGAATTCTGGATTGGAACTTGCTATAGAAGTGGCATCATTCTAAACTACTAATCTATTGTTTAGTAGAGACTACTAATCAATTGAGAGTAGAGCTGGTCTTGTGGTAGCAAGCATGACTTGTCCCCTTAGCTAAGCAGGGTCCGCCCTGGTTGCATTTGAATCGGAGACCACATGTGAGCACTGTAAGATATTCCCCTCAGGGGATGGAGCCGCTCTGGGAAGAGCAGAAGGTTCCAAATTCCCTCCCTGGCTTCTCCAAGATAGGGCTGAGAGAGATTCCTGCCTGAAACCTTGGAGCAGCCACTGCCAGTCTATGAAGACAATACTGAGCTAGTTGGACCAATGGTCTGATTCAGTATATGGCAGCTTCCTATGTCCTATTCTAAGGACAGAGCACAGCTTTGTGGCAGTAGACAGCAGCCCAGCTGGGCAGAGCTGAGCAACTTCCTGGACAGCCAATCAGTTAGGATCCTGCCATACAGGGCTCCCACCTACAGAGGTGGCTGGCCAAGCAAGGAGCAAACCAAACGGGAAAGCTTGCTCCACTGACCTCATTCCCCTTGGTACGTTTGCACTCCTCTTCAAACCGCTTGAACTCCTTCCAGTCAGAGATACGTATGTAGCTGTAGTATATTGCAATGAGGAGAAGTCCAGAGCCGAGTACTGAGCCCAGTACTAGCTTGACTATCTGCTTAGTCGTACCTGGCAGAGAGGTGAGCAAAGGTGGTGAGGAGAGGGTCCCTGAGGAGGTAATCTGCTTTCCCTCCCCCCCCACTTCTAGAAGCAAGTCTCCCCTTCCCCAATTACTGTCTTGATCACTGTATTTCCTGCTGCAGTCGTACAACACATTCTTCGCTGCCTGCTACCAGTTAGCGCTCCTGTACCCACCGCCTCCCTGTTGCAGGTTCAAAATGCAACTCTTCGGCAATCCAAAGCAGCACCAGTATGCAAGGGCTCTACAGTGTGAGCCCTTCAAGACATGATCTAAGGGCACACGATGCAGCCACAATGCGGAAGCTGCACTGGCCTGCCCCAGCATCTCCAGGCAGGGCTGGGAAAGCAACTCCCCAACCCTGGAGAGCCACCGCCAGTCAGAGTAGACAATATTAAGCTAGGTGGACTGACGGTCTGACTCAGAACAAGGCAGCTGGCAGTTTTGTATGCAGCGTTTTTCAGAGTATGTACAGATCTCCCTTGTCCGATGGGGGCAAAGGGTATCGAGGATGGAAGACAGCCACTCAACATTCAGTACCATTAACCCCGATTACAGACTTGGGGAAACGCTCAACTTTGCAACTTCCAGACTGCCTGTCCAAGGTGGACACACACTGCCTTGCTGCCCCATCCTTCCTGTGATCTCTCTTCACTCACCCTCTTGGTTCTTCACTGTTAAGATGATACCACCAGCCTCATCCTTCCCAATGAGGTAGATGAGGAGGCGACCATCTTCTGCCTTCATTTGGCACCAGCTTTCGTTCACTGTGGGGGCCAGCAACACGCTCACCGTCTGGTTGCAGGAGGCACTGCAGGTTGCACTCAGCGGTCCTGTGCCAAAGGCCTTGCACTCTGCACAGTCCCTGCCAACATACAGAACAGCCATGGATGTTTTCTCCCTCTGCCATGCCCCTTCTTCCTGTTGGGGACTTCTTCCTTTCCCACATCCCCCAGCAGAGCATCAAAGAGGAAGTATTGGTCACATGATACTAGGGGTTAGTTATATTACCCATACAATATAAATGTTTTGCTTGAGCTCATTTGGAGAGCAGTGTCCATAATAGGTAGAACATGTACAATGGATTGTATTTGTTCATTTTTAAAGTGAACACAAAAGTTAAGAGTTAACTTTACTTTCTAACTTGTAATAAATTTTAATTGGGTCTTGTTTTTAGTTAATTTCTATTAATATTGGTTTTTAAAAATATTTTATCTATTTTACTAATTTTGTGAGCCACCCTGAGCAGTAGTGCACCAAAGGGGTGAAATATAAATATTGTAAATAAATGAAATATTTCTTTTCCTGCTCTCGTTGCTTCTTAACTATAAATGGAATCTCAATGGACAGAAGCAAATTTCACATAAATGATGACGACCCAGCAGCCACAAAGGCCTCCTCACAGCTCTAGTGCAGTCATTAATGCGCCACCAGCAGCTTTGTTGGATGTGCATTAAAGTTAATCGAATAGCACTCAAGTAGATCAAAGTGCAGAGTTCTATTTTCAGCCATCAGCTGGATGGCTCATTTTGGTCAACTCTTGTAAAGACCTTCAATGGACAGCAGCTACAGTGTGGGGAGGCGCCCTCTCAAGTGGTAAGAAAAATATGAGGGAAGGAGATAGGTGGTGATAAAGCATGCTCTCTGCTTGAACAGGCCATTCCCGCAGACATGGAGAAAAGCAACTAGGCTGATAAATCATTGCCCCTACATTCATTACAAATTGTCCATCTGCTTCCCCTTACCCTCCTATATGCTGCCTTTCCTCCCCTCATCAGGCCAGCAATGTTTGTTGTCCCAGATATAGTCATTCATTCATTCAGTCTTATACACACACACATACTATATTCTCACCTGTGCTCCTCGCAGAGTGTCTGGCAGTCAGCACAGCGGCTGCAGTGGCTGTCAAACCAGCCAGCATCACACTGGCATCTGTTACAGACACAGTGCCCGTGACTGCTGCATTCAGCACCCTCCCACATGCAGCCACTGGTATCCAGGCTGCACTCACATGCGCTGCCAGTGTAGTTTGCCTGGCATTCACACATGTTGCATCGGCACCTCCCGTTGCCTATCAGCAGGAAGAGAAGCTCGTCAGCACCACAAGTGTCCTTGTCCATGGAACCATCCCACCAAGTATATGTAGATCATCTTCAGCCCCAACTCTTTTGCCTAGATTTCAGCAGGCATTGCCCATGTATATCCAAGCACATATTTGCAACAGTAAGGACTAGAACCTTGCCTTGTTTTTGAAACAGGTCTTCAATACACTGAAACCTCATTCTGTGCTTTTCCTGAATTGCAGTGTGTGTACATGTGTGTGTGTACACACACACACACACACACACACACGCATGAGTGACCTGCACTCCAACTCCCAAGTTTACACTGTGGCTAGGCTAGACCCCCCCCCCATGATTATTCTCTGGCTGAAATAAACCCCTCGTCCTGTTTGTCTCATCCCATTGATGGTGCAGTGAAGTGCAGCATTGGCCAGACTGCAGAGTTTAGAAGCCTACAAGAGAATCATTAGAAAATACTGCACTGTACCTGCACAGAGCTGCCCATTGTGCCGTTTGCAGCCGGTGTTGTCACATTTGCAGAAGGGCCCACTCGCTGGAGGGTGGCACTGACACTTCCCACACATACACTGCCCCTTGCCACTGCACACAGGGCCTGTGTCATTCACATCTCGGCAGCTGCCCTCTGGGACACCCAGCTTCTCTTGCTGGCATTCACAGAGCTGACCGACATAGCCTGGCTGGCAGCTAGAAGGGCAAAGAGGGTACACAGGCTGAGATCAAACAGCTGGCCACCCCTGAGTTTGCAAAGTCTCCTCCGCATAACCTGCTGTCCACTTCCTCAAGAGACAGGTCACATCAGGCCTGCTGAGCCACTCTTCTTCCCCATTGCTTTGGCACCTGCCTCTGCTTCACCCAACAGGCATAACGGTCACCCCCCACCCTGAAAGGCAACTAAAGCTAACAAAGGCTTAGACCTCAGCACTGGGTCCCCAGATGTTATTGGACTTCAACTCCCATAATCCCCAGCCCCAATGGCCTTTAGTCCAATAACATCTGGGGACCCAATGCTGAGAATCCCTGGCTTAGAGCGCTTTCCCATTGAAGAAAGATGTTTGGGACCTTTTAGGTTTTGTTTTTAAAAAAGTTGACCAATGGAGGAAGGACATGATGGAGGTTGCTAAGAGTAGCCCACATTCCAAGTAGTGGTATGCCAGTGTTAGGGACCTGCTGGGGCTGCTGCATGGCAACTTAAAATGGTGTCCACGCAACTCCCTGGACACCATTTTAAGTCTGCTGTGCCACAACACTGGGGCAGTCACGGTGGATTTCTAAGACTGGGGGAATATCAGCCATTATGAATAGGTTGGAGACTGGATAGAGAGAAAGTGTATTCCCCGGTTGCACTAGAAGGAACAATCAGTTACATTCAATTGGCAATACATTCAGGACAGACAAGAGAAAGAACTTCCTCACATAAATACACTTTTAACAAATGGAATACTTTGTCACAAGATGAGGCGAGCGCTACTGTGCCCATTCTGTTTGTTGAAAGATGTTATAGACCTTTTTAAAATAAAATAATGTTTCTAGAACAGTTTTTAAAATAAAAGAGTAACATCGGGACACAAAGCGGATTAAAAATGAAGCAGGTTTTATTTAGACCTCTTTTTTAAAAAGATCAGACCAATTAATGGAGGGAAAGTCTTAACAGCAGCTCATCTATGACAGCTAAAGGGAAATCCAATAGTCAGGGCCATTCTACCTCTGAATGCTGGTTTCTGGGGGGCAAACACAGGGAAGGGGGATTCCTTTCACAACCTGCTTGTGAGCTTCCTGGAGGGATCTGGTTGGCTGCTGTGAAAGATAGGATAATGGACAAAATGGTCTCTACAACTGATGTGTTCTTATGAGCTGGACACACGCCTCTTGATTCTCATTCCCATTTTACCCATGTTGCTCCATACCAGATGCTGATGACTACAACTCCCAGCATCCTTGGCTGCAGTGGCCTTTGGCTAGAGATTATGGAGTTGTAGTCAACAACACCTGGGAATCCCTGTTACAGAGAACACTGTTCCCTACTCAGATCTCCAGGAAAACCTCCCTGGTTGTCTTCCTCCTGATGGAGACAAGCCTTCCCACCCCCATACCCTTACCTGCAGACACCACAGGTGAGGTTGCCATGGCCGCCAGAACAGTGGTGTGCATTGGATTGAGTGTCTCCACACTGGCACTCACACACTGTTGTCAGCTGTACATGCAGTTCCTCACTCACTCCCGGCACCCGTAGCACCAGCTCCTTTGTACCAAGTAGGCAGGTAGTGGCTTTTATTCTCACTGTGAATTGCACCTATGGGAAAGGTGGGAATGACATAAGCCAGGATTGGCCAGCCTCAGGCTTGTCAGCTGTGCCTGTGGACCACAACTCCCACAATCTCTGACTGTTTATTGGCCATTGTGGATGAGGAGGAGTTGTAATTCAACAGCTATAGAGCCTCATACCAGCCATCTCTGCAGAGATAGAGAGACCCAGCATCGCCATCCATATTACTCAAACCCACACCAAATAGCCAGCCTTCTGCCTCTAGTTTATGCCTCATTTGAAGCCAACAGTCATCGGCTCTCACCGACTGGTTGATCCGTACGCCAATGCATTCTCCACCCCGCGTGTGTCCGAAGGTTTCTGAGTCCCCACAATGCGAATCGTAGGTAATGGACATGTCAGGAGGAAGCTCTGACAAGGAGTGCTCCAAGCTTACGGTGGAGGACAGGTTCTGTGGGGGAAACGGCAAGGAGGAGAGTGCGTACTGGATTTAGAAAGGGCTCCTGTTTCCATGGTGCACCGTCAGTTTGGCTCAGTCATTTATTTTCTGGGTAACCTTGGGCAAACTCTTATTTCTCAGCCTTGAGGGAGAATAATACTGGCCTACTTGTGCCATATGTAGAGGACAGGGACAGAACATTTGGGCCATGCCTGAACTGTCGCTGCTGAACATATGTGGTTACTTATATTCACTTTCCATCCTGTTCGACAGAGGCTCACATTTGTTTCCCAGGTGCTCTCCAATCCAGGCAGTTCGTAAGGCCTGCATAGCTCCAGCATCAGAGTGACATCAGGTACCTTCACACTACGCTTGGAAAAACTCAAGCAGATGACACTGAGCACCCTCATTCGGGCACTGATCACCTGCTTAGCTTCAGCCACATGACAGAATTGTGCATTAGCAGCTCATTGACTGGGCCCACAGGAAGCTCCAGATGAATGAGTGAGCCAAGCCCTAATACACTTTTTCGAAAATGCCCAGGATCAACAACACCTGGGAATCCAGTCTGAGCTAGGGGGAAATTCCTTCCCACTCCCAATCATAGTGATCACTCAGGCCCCGAGTGTACAGCAAACCCTGCCCCAAGTTTCCCCATCAGAAATTTCTTGTTGGGCACAGCTTTTTTTCTGCATTTGGTTTCTAGCTGTCTCTAGCCATGGGGCAGTCTAAAGCAGTGTACTAGCAATGTACACAGTGTACTCAACTGTGTACTAGGAGAAAGACATTTATTCAATAATTAACTGCTGCCATGAGGATGTCAGAGACTTTTGCACCCCGCAACAAGGTCCAATGCCTCCCACACTCCCTGAGTCTCCAAACCACCTGCCAGCTAACCCTGAGCCTGTTTCCCATCCATCAGAATCCAGCCCCTTCCCCATACTCGTTTACTTTGAAGCTCTGGCTGCAGGAGTGGGAAGAGGAAGATCTGGATGTCAAACTGTGTTTCTCAGCACTCCAGATGCCAGGCTCACTGCAGGCATCTGGGAGATGCAGGCATCTGGGAGAGATCTGCCTCCCTTCCTCCCTCTGCAACCAGAGCTGGGTGGGTTAGGAGGAGGGAGGGAGGAGCTGAGCTTAAGAATCCAAACTGGAGAAGAACTTGGGCTCATAATGCTTGCCATAGTGTGCAACAACGCAACCATTATGAATTGCCAAAATTCATATTCTGAGTCACAGAATGACAAAGCTGCACTTGAAAGCAACAAGGCTCTCTTTTTTCACAACCATTCTAGTGAGAGAAGCAAGTTGGACATGCTTGTCATGTTGAAAATCTCAACCACAGTGGTCTGCTTACTAATTGACCCCCCAATCTGGGCCTGACTCTATAAAGCAAGGGTTCCCAAGGCCACGGTGGATGGGGATTATAGTCCAATGACATCTGGGGGACCCAAGGCTAGATCAGTGGGGCTCCTCTTGACCTTTCCTGCCCATCCCAGTAGGGCCTTTCTCCCCCTTTTGCTCCCTGGCTCCTTCTCACATGGTAGGCATCTGTGATGAGCTGCACCACATTGCTGGAATCCTCCTTCAGTACCCCAACGACTGACTTGGGAATGAACTTGCTCAGCTCCTGGAGAGAAGGGGGAAAGAGAGAGAATGAGCCAAACACCCACCCCTCAGAGATACACTCATTCCCCTCTCTTCCAGTTCAGTGCTCACCGCATACATCGGGACCCTGATGCCAGTCACAGCAAAGATGGGCTGGATGTTGGACTTGGAGAGCACCTCAGCCAAATGTCCAATGGAGGGGTAATCCTGCAAAGAGACACAGGCCAGCAGGGCATCAAGAGGCATTCTGTTCTTCCCTGCTTCCTGCTCACTACGCTGACCCCAGAGCAGAAAACAGAATCTAGAAGCCTTGGCTCTCTGCCTTCCAAGCTCAGAGTTCTAAACTCTGCACAGAATATTGCACAAATAAAAGGTAAAATAGATGTAAAGAAGTTTCTCCAGTGGCATGACTAGTAACAGAACCTTCATTTTCTGGCTAGAAGATTTGGGGTTTTGTTTTTCATCAGTGAAGAAAACCAGACACACTATCGTTAAAGGCCATGGGTGGGGCCATCGCTCAGTGGTTGAGCACAGGCTTTGCGTGCATAAAGCCCAAGGTTTAATCTGTAGCTTTTTCAATTAGGTGGGTCTTGGATAGTAGGGCTGGGAAAGGCCCAAGCCAGAGACCTTGGAGAGCTACTGCCAGGCAAATCTGACAAAGTTGGGCTAGCAGAACCAATGGTCTCCAAGAATGCAGCTTTCTATGTTAATATGTATAGTGCCCTCACTATTATGCTTCAACCACATATAATGGTACACTGACAATATACACTATGCCAAAAGAGCTAGCTTATGGGCTTCACAAGAACAGATCGCATTGAAAAAGGCCACATGAAAAACTACAGCAAGGAAGCCCAAACTTGATGGAATGCCAAATATGCATGCCCCACCAGACATGGCTGCTTCATCTCTAGCTCTCCTTCTGCAGCATTTAGTAGGACTGGCCTGTGTTGTGACATCACAACCTTCTGTATTTCCTCACCCCACTTCATTGGCTGCCACCAATGCAAACAGCCATAATATCACAACATGGGTATCGCTCGGAATTACGGGAGTGGGACAGAATGCTCGACACATAGCTGCCATTTTCTGAAGCAGATCTGCAGTTATTGCCATCTCTAGTTTGGGTCACAGGGCATACCTTTCTGGCAGCTACCTCTATTCCTGCTCAATCTTATTGCTCACAATTATAAGTGCAAGATGTTAGGATATCCTATGGGATACCTTCATATCAAGAGTCAAACATTTGCTATGAGAACTGCACAGCCTGTGCTAGTCCCCAAACCTCAGTGTAGATTTAACACTGTCAGATCACCTAACCAGGAGTCAATCAGGAACACCCTACAGCTCACATGCTCCTTCCCCTACCACTGCTCTTGCCCGTTCTTTCCCCTTTCAGTTTCAGAGCTAACTATGATTAGTATTATGGCCCATTAATCCTGACCACTGATCAAGCTAAACCACAGTTCAGTCATCAGTAGAAGCAGGTTTCCATTTTGGAAGCATCAGAGCATACATAATGCTAAGCATTTTTAATTCCAAAACTTAAAAGCATTTTTAATTCCAAAACTTAAAACCCATGTGAATGGAGGAGGAGCATGGGTGGGGAGAGCCACACAAGCCCAAAAGAAAATGGGAGAAGCACATGTGGCCATCAAGTAGCATCACACCCACATGGAGCCATTATCTCAAAATTCCAGTTCGGTAATTGTGGAGGCATTCCAATTCTGCTTGAGTGTATTTGATACACCAACAGGCAGTGCCCTAAGTTTCCTGGTACTGTTGAGATTTCTCTTCTGCTTTTTGTTTTTGTCTTGCAAGGACATCTCTATTACCATCATATTTCAACATGACCAAGAAAGACCTACATATAGGTGGCTTTTAGTGTATTGACCGTTGGCATCCAGGTGGCAGCGCCCATCATTGGGGAGGTAGGCCCCTCCCAGCTTCCCATCCCCTGCCATGTGGTAGGTGCCATCTGAAGTGAAAACCAGTAGCTTTGTCACATTACGCCAGCCAATCTGTTCCTAGAAGGAGAGAGAAAGTTAACTGATCATGGGTAGTTTCCTTTACAGCAGCAATCACGAAAGGATCAGGACCCACTTCCATATATTTTAAAGGGAACAGCTGCAATTTATACATGTTGGGGAGAGAAAGCAAAAGAAATTGGCTATTCACATGTCCCAAACTGATCTGGGTCTATTCTGAAAAGGGAAATAAATTTATGTATTCAGTAGAATCAAGTGATAAAACTGTTACTATACCATACTAATACAAGCTGGACATGGTGGGAGGAGAGGTTAAATATTAGAATGTTCCCTGACACCCCCTTTTAAGGCTAACCCAAACCATTCTCCTCAATACGCATGAATTATATGTCCATGGATTGTTTTTGTATCAGGAATAATTCCATCATGCAATTTCCCCATGCATACAGCTTAATGTCCAAGGAAAAGGCTTTATCACTTCATTTTGTGAATGTGTAAAGCCAGATGAAGCTGCCGAGAGCGGAAGCACACACACAGTATCTAGCAGTCACAGAATGGGACCCAAGTCAGGATACCTAATGGAACTGACCAGGAGGTATTCTGAATCACCTGTCTGGATGGTTCAATCCAGGATCAACAAAATGTCTAATAGATTAGCCAGCCTTGTATAAGATCTGCATTGCTAAGGGGTCCTCCTTTGGACCACTGTCATTTGCACCGAGTTGAGAGCACACACTTCTTACCTATGTTTATATGCCCTGCACCACGACTAGACACAAACTGAGGAGAATCAGTGTGGCTTCGTGTTTTGCACATGCACATGCTCATGCCTCTGCCTGGATACTCACTTCTCTGCATGCATGATTGTTACTGAGGGGTGCCAGCGGAGCAAGGCTTTGAGTGACATCCAGGAGCTAAGCCCAATTGTTACCGGAGGCTTTTTGTACACCACAAACTCTGCAAGCCTCCACTTTGAGCCACGTGCACACCGCCAACATCCTCTCACCTTGCAAACAGCTGCCTGCATGATGGCGTCGAAGCCTCCCTCTGCTGGGTCTTGATTACCCGAGATGTGTTGCTGGCCGACTCTGCTCTTGAACTCACTGGCATTGCCAGTGAGAGACAGCACGTGCTGATAGCTGAAGGAGGGCTGACAGGCCTCAGCGGGGTCTGGGCAGGGGTGGCGCCGCTTGGAGGCAGAGGTGCTCACAAATGGCAGCACTGTCTTGTCCACAAAGGAGCCAAACCCTGCAAGGCAGAGGGGTGAGATCAGTGATGGGGATGGGGCCACAGGACACGGGGAGGACACTTGCTTTATCTGCCAAAGGCCCCAGGAAAGCTGCTTCCAGTCAGTGTAGAGAATATTGGGCTAAGTGGGACCATGGCCTGATTCAGTAGATGGCAGCTGCCAAGGTTCAGCTGTTTCATTTAGTCCTAGGAACCTAGGAAGCTGCCTTATAACAAGTCAGACCCTTGGTTCATCTAGCTCACAATTGTCTACCCAGACTGGTAGCTGCTTCTCCAAGGCTGCAGGCAGGAGTCTCTGCCAGCCCTATCTTGGAGATGCTGCCAGGGATTGAACCTGGGACTGTCTGTATGCAAGCAGATGTTCTGCCACTAAGCTATGGCCCCATAAGCCAATGACCATGGTGATGAGCAGGAGTTCCCCCCAGCACTACCCTCTGGAACCTACACTGGAGGAAGGAGTAGAACCACTGCAAAAAAAACCCACCCAGTGCCTCCTAACTCCCTCCCCACAAGGAGGTCCAGAAGGAAACCATGGTCAATGGTATCAAAAGCCACTGAGAAGCAACGGACAAATTCCCCCGGCTAGATCCCAGCAGATGTCATCCACCAGAGAGCTCAATCCAGTTTCAGTCTGAAAACCAGGAGCCAGCCAAACTGAAAAGGGTTAAAATAGTTTGCTTCATCCAGAAACCCCTGGAGCTAGGATGCCACCCTTGACATCAATGGCACTCAGAAGAGTTTAACTTTGGTTGGATCACACCATGAGTCTTTAGCTCTTCTCCTTATGGACAGCAAGCAGCAAACCTGCTTCTAACTTCCAATGATTTCAAAGGCTGACAAACACTAAGCATTTCTGTTTTCAATGCTATCAACATTTCACTTCATTAATATTATTTAATAAATTAAATAACTCTGATTTCAAACATATCTGAATACACAAATTTAGGTTTCTTGCTTGTGATGCCCATCTGCATCAACAGGCTCACCCCATTTCCTGCAATTGTACGCTTTGGCTTCCCATATCCACCCACACATTTTATTGTTTTAACCTGATGGTTGCTTTAAGCATCCCATACATAAAATGGAAAAGTGGGTGGAAAATGTTTAATTTATTTAAAATTAAAGCAAGTGTTTCTGGCTAAAGGTCTGCATACCAATCTTCACAGAGGTGGTAACATCATGTAGGGCAGCCATCAGGTTGTTTCCCAGGCGCTTGATGTTCTCCAGGTCATCCTTCATGGAATAGGACAGATCCATGAGATAGTACAGGTCTACAGGATAGCCTTCAGACCGTCGGAAACGCACGGTGAAACGCTGCTCCTCCCCTGTGGACAGAGGAAGAAGAGGAAAGAACAGGTAACCGGTCTGGAAGAGAGGAAACCAAGAGAGCTAACAAACTATTGCCCATCCATCCATTCGCCAGTCTTGTGAATGGTTATGCCTGGTTCAGATTGGCCAATGGCTTGGACACATATGGGGAAGCAGACAGAGTGCTTAAGACCTAACAGCACTAGGATCATCAATGCATACAATAAATAGGCATCCCCTCTGTGTTGCCACAAGCATATCATGGGTGTAGAATACAGGCAGAATAGAAATGCTATATTGTTACTGAGGTGTGGTTTAGCCTCAATCCTATGCAGTTGTCTAGAGATTTTAGTTTGTACTCTGTAAGATTACCCAGAAACAGAGAGCTTCCTCTCGCTCAGCGAACGCAGAGTAAGTAGCTCTCCCCTTTGTTCTTAGTTCAGATTCCCAGGGCTGCTCTCTATGATGGATCCTTGTAGTTAGATGAAAATAACACAGGCTTTTATAGGCAGAAGGAATCCACATGTCTTTTCACCTAGCAATCATCTTTCCACAAGTCACCATCTTCAAGTATTCATCTCCTGGACTTGATCTCCATTTGAACAGCAAGCCCCCTACAAGCTGATGTGAGTTATCTTGCATGCTTGGAAGAAAAATAAAACCTGTATAAACCAGTGGGAATTTGGTTGTTTGAATGACACTAGCTGGGTCCAGTTCCTAGTCCAGAACACCCTCATATATAAAATACAATGCAATGGTCAGGGGAGGGGGCGGGCAGAGTCAATATAATACCTGGCTGCACCATTTCAGCCCTCCTGCAGATGTTGGACTACAGCTCCCATCATATTGGCCATTTTTGCCAGGGTTGCTGTAATCTAAAAAGAGCCAGAGGGCCAAAGCTGTGCAGCCCTGGAACAGAACTGCTGCACTGCTCTAAGTGGGGTAACCAGAGCATCTAATAAATAATAATAAACCTTACTTGTATGGTTGCCCCCATATTGTCCTAGCCGGCATCACAGAGTTGTTATGAGAACATACATTAAAAAATGATGCACATTGCTCTGGGCTCCTCAGAGGAAGAGTGGGATGTAAATGTAGAAACAACCAACTGTTTTCTGGGCGGCTCACAAAATCAAAACACAAATAGTAAAATAAAGCATACAAAGTAAAGGCACACTAAAACAATAAAATTCAACTAAAAACAAAAACATTCGAAACCATTTTTAAAAGCACCTAAATGCCAGTCCCAGATGATTTGTCAATTTACTGCTGAATACAGACTGGTAATTCTAATGCACTTTGGACACAGATTAAGCAATTCCTAAGAGAGGGGTATTGTGTCCACATGCAATCCAAGCTGACTAAAGAAATAAACAAAAGCTAGAGTTGGGACAGGGAGGTCTGAAAGGTAAGGCTGCAGGAATCCATCAGCACCTCTAGTATAGTAGTAATCCTGGTGGAAGAGCAGGGATCAGGACAAAGACAGACACATTTTTAAGGAAAGCCAATATTTGCTCAGCTATCTGACATTGCTTTGAGAAGGCTTGCAAGTACATTACATAAGAACAAAAGAGCCCTGCTGGATCAGGCCAAAGGCCTCTCTAGTCTAGTGACAGTTTCCAGGGAAGAAGGACTGGGTGCAAGGAGAAGGTTTCGACTTGGCCCATCCTTGTCAAACAGCTGTCTTCCACCCATCCCGGGCCTTGGGCCATTCTTTCCCCTTGAAGGACCTACCAGGCCGAAGCTTCAGAGCAATTCTCTGGGGTGCCAGCTGAGTGAAGGACTCTTGTTGGGTGCTGCTGCTCAGGGGCCTGTCCTCCAGCATGTGCTGCTCGCCATGGGGGTCCATGATCTCACTAGGGAGGCAGCCACGGCGTTCCAGCTCCAGCCGAGTAGCACAGCGCCCTGCATCCACTTCACCTGCTTGCACAAAATCCTGGGGAAGGAAGGGAAGGAAGCCGTTTCCCCCAGCACAGCCTCAGCATACACGCACACACGAGGTTCATTCACACGCTTATCATTAGGGTAGGACAAGTGTCCTGCCCTAGTTTGGGAGCTGCGCGCACTCCATTTTGTGATTGTGAGTGAGGGGGAAAGCAAGGTCGGAGGGGGAGGAAGTGTGGCTGTGCATGAGGCTTGCTCTGAGTTGGAGGACTCCAGCTGTACCCACCTGCTGAATGACGGGGAGAGGAAAAGCTCTCTGACCCAGTGTGAGCATCACACACAACCACTTCTTCTCCCTCCAACTTTGCTGTTTCCCTCACACATGATCCCAAAATGGGAGCATGCACAGCTCCCAGACTAGGGTAGGATGTTTGTCCTACCCTGTTCATCATTGTGTGAACAGGGTCTATCATCTTTTCCTGGCCTCTCAACCTGAGTTACCCAGCATCTTGGTCACTACATGCTGGATCAAAAAGAAACATGACAACTGGGAGTGGACTACTGAAAGCCCCTGGATGTGACTTGCCTTGTTAAAAGAGAACAACTCTACCAATTTGGTATCTCACACACAATTCAGCATTCTGAAGGCATTAGCTTTCATTAAAACACACACACACACACACACACAACCAAACACACAGAGAAGTTTCTTGTATGGGTTTTGCATTGAAGCTTGAGAGAGAAGGCTGGATAAAATGGCAGAAGGCAGTGAGGAGATAACCAGAAATTACAATGGCTGGGAGGAGCTGGAGCTTCTGCATGGCTTCTTCTCTGTCACACACCACCATGGCCAGCAGAAGCAGGCTACATTACAAAATATAAACAAATGCATAGTAACTTACTTCAAATGCAGAAGTCATTCAAGTTACAAAATCACATTTTTCCAAAAACGGGTTTTTCTCTCTAAAAACCAGCACACACATAGAATTATAAGAAAAGAAAGTAAGCCCAGCCCAGTTTTCGGTGCGCATGTGCAGTTTTCAGTGCGCGTATGTACTGCTGGAAGCTGCATGGTGCCTGGCGGCAGTGTGGCAGTAAGCCTGCTGGGGAGCCCACCACTTAGCCCAGATTTTGGGTGTGAGGACACCCCCCAACTAGGCTAAATGCTCGTGTTGGCTTTGCGTGGCACCTATACACATAGGCTCCTGACCAGCATCGGGAAGCTCCCCATTATGCTCCGTGCACTCATGCAGTGCAGTATGGAAACTCTGAAGGCCTCCCAGCCCCCAGACTTCCCTGCTACCAGCAGAAGCCAGCAATCGTCTGAGCGGCTGATCTGGCCGCCCAGCAACACAGATGGGATTGTCTGCGGAATGGGCTCACAGAGTTGGAGGGGATCTTACAGGCCACCGAGTCCAACCCCCTGCTTAATGCAGAAATCCCAGAGCTAGTGCACTCTCCCAAAGATATTGCTGTCTAGCCTCTGAGGGAAGACCTCCAGCAAGGAACTGCCCACCATTCCCTCAGGTAACTGGTTCCATTCTCAAGATCAAGCGGAGTGGGTGGGTTTCCATTGCTACCTAAGCCTGGCAGGTTCCTGAACCCTCTTTGGGTGCAAGTGCACACACTCTCTCTCTCTCTCTCTCTCTCTCTCTCTCTCACTTCCCTGAGGTGGGCCGAGATCAGTGTATTCAGTATCTGAAATGCATTCATGAGGGCTCCTTCTCAAGTTAAGTATATGGCATGAGAGCTGCTATGACACAGCTGAGGTGACATGAGAAGCCCCTGGGCACAAGGGAGAAGCCAACACTGTACCTCCTCCTGCACGCACACACCAGCACTGTACCTCCCCAAAACTGAGGAAACAGTGGTGTGGAGAGAAACCGCAGTGTGGGTTCCTCCCAAGAGGTGCACATTTTTTCAAGTTACTACAGCAGCTCAGGGGAAGGAAAGGAAAGAAAGCTAATTCCCGACTGCAAATGTAGCATTAGAAGAAGCCCTAAGACATCTGCAGTTTGAAGTGGCATAGTCCAGAATGCTACCATTTTGTTCTGGAAAATGTGTAGAAAGGCTGCGGGCGGGCATCCCCTCCCCCACATTTCTCTCCTGAAACATTTGCTAAAAGAAACATGTAGAATGATATTTTCACATTCAGAGTCTTTCACTGCTCTTCTCCAGAAGAAGAGCAGCAGGTTATTGGAGCCACGAATATATCTGTCCTGATGTCGCTGGAGGATGCCCAGATGTGCTGTTGGGACATCCTTTAATCACATGAGGGGAATGTTTATCCGAATCGCCCCTCTACACACACTCCAAAACATTGTTTAAACAGAGGTTTGGGAGTGTGTGCAGAGGAATGTCTCTCCCCGCCCCCCGACTGCCATGTAATTAAAGGATGCCCCAGGCACATCAGGACTCCCTCCAGGGACAGGGACACTCCCTCCAGGGCAGACACACTCTTGGCACAACCCCATCCTGATTGCATGTTGTGGTCGGCTTTTGTCTGAACTGGCCCTCCAAGAGCTTAACTACACATTGTAAAGGACATGTAGGCATCACCAACCTGTTTCTCCTCAGTAACAGCTTGCAAAACATACCCAAGATTCATCATTCCCCTGCCCTGAAAGTAGCAGCCAATGAACTGGAGAAGAGCAGAGAAACTCTGAATGTGAAAATATCATATTACAGGTTTATTTTCCGCAAAGGAGAGAGGTGTGGGGGAGGGGATGCAGGTTGGCCGCAGCCATACATTTCCTGTGTGTGTCATGCAGATAACATCTCTTGACCCTGCAGTAAACAAATTCCTTCAATAACGTGTTGGAGGTGAACTTCCAGTGCATTGACCTTTTGCACCAACTGTCCTAATGACCACTAGGGGCATTGGGAGTAGAGACAGTGAGTCAGGGTCTCCCTATCTGTCCCTACTCTATGACCCCTGAACTGACTCTGCAGCACTTCCTGTGATGAGTCACAAGCCTTCCTTTCCTCCTAGAGAGCAGATGGAAACATCTCTCTCTCTCTCTCTCCTTACCTTTCCACTATGTAGTCCTTTAGATTAGAGATAGGTCTTTCCTATCTATTTAACCAATAAATATTTAGTGTTTAGTCATACAAGGATCTCCATGTGTTTTCTCTAAATAGCTGCAATATCCAAGCCATCCTCTGCTACCTACTCTGTAACTGGAGTGTGTGCTCATTCCTTAGTGCTCTGCTGTTTTACCTATTGTGGGTAAAAAATCAACAACCTCTAACATAAGGTGGATGCTTAGTCTAAAAATACCCGAAGGATCCATTAGGGAGTTTTAGTACCACACAATTCTATAGATACAGATGTATGCGTGTGTGTTTTTCAAATTTCATTCTTACAAGACAATGTACTTATGAAAGTAACAGGTCGTATTCTTGCTTACAGCTCAAGAAAGTAAAACCCTGCCTCAACTCAAGCATCTGGTCAGGATGTGGTGAACTACTCTCTCCCCTGTGGGTAGGATAGCACCTGGGAAATTTTCCTGCCACAGCAGCCATGCTCACCCTTGACAGATGATTTGTGTTTATTTGTACACATAAAGAAGGTTTTGCTGGGAGCAGAGGACCACTTTATGGTTCTGGGAGGGCCGGAGACAGAAGCAAATGGAATAACTGATCCAGAGAATTATGGTAGAGGTTTCCTGAGGGAAGGCATGGAGTTGTTGCCCAGATGACACTCAACAGCCTGCCATTTTAATAGGGATGCCAGCAGAGGGATATTATTGGAGCTTCATGGCCACTGGGCAGACAGGACAACTGATTACCTCATGGAACTAGGCCAAAAAGCCTATCTTGTTCCAGTGGGGAAGTGGCACAGTGGCCCTTCTGAGTGAGTGGAGAAAGTCAAGTACAGAGCACTGTCATAAGTGGTGATATGGCATTACCACCATAAACATTTAACCTTTCCCTATAAATTTGGACTGCATTCTCAGAATGTGTTGTGCTGAGGAGAGCTGTTCTTGTGGTAGCAAGCATGTCTTGTCCCCAGAGCTAAGCAGGGTCTGCCCTGGTTGCATATGAATGGGAGACTTGATGTGTGAGCACTGCAAGATATTCCCCTCAGGGGATGAAGCTGCTCTGGGAAGAGCAGAAGGTTTCAAGTTCCCTCCCTGGCAGCTTCTCCAAGATAGGGCTGAGAGAGATTCCTGCCTGCAACCTTGGAGAAGCCACTGCCAGTCTGTGAAGACAATACTGAGCTAGATAGACCAATGGTCTGACTCAGTATATGGCAGTTTCCTATGTTCCTATGTTTCTGAATAGACACGCCAAGACTCAGGTCGATGTAGGAGCTCTGACATCTACTCTAATAGGAAACCCTGCTTTGCAAATCTGTAGGCTGGTGGTTCTCACAACCAGCAACAGGGTAGAACAAGCATTCTACCCAAATTCAGAAGCTGTGTGCACTCCTGCTTTGTGATTGTGTGCTTGTAAAAAGCAAGGTAGGAAGTGGGGGGGAGTGGTCATATAGAAGGCTCACACTGGGTAGGAGGGCTCCATTCTGCCCAGCATTTGTGCCCAGCTCATTAACAAGGTAGGAGGCAAAGCCCTCCTACTCAGTGTGAGCATTATACACAATCACTTTATCCGCCTCCCACCTTGCTTTTTACAAGCACACAAACAAAAAACAGGAGTGTGCACAAGTCCCAAACTTGTAGGATGTTTGCCGTAGCCAAATAATGATCATGTGAACTAGGTACATAAAAGTGTAAAATACATTCTGTACATGTTCAGAGGTAAAGATAAAGTGTGACGTCAAATCAGTTTCGACTCCTGGCACCCACAGAACCCTGTGGTTTTCTTGGATGGAATATAAGAGGGGTTTACCATTGCCTCCTCCCACGCAGTATGAAATAATGCCTTTCAGCATCTTCCTATATTACTGCTGCCCAATATAGTACCAGTGGGGATTCAAACCAGCAACCTTCTGCTTGTTAAGCATTTCCCCACTGCACCACTTAAGGTGACTGTTCAGAGGTACTTTCCTAATAATCTGCATGTTTGTAAAGAAGGGGCATGATCACCGGCGGTGATAACTAGACATGGTTAAAGAGAAAAGAGTGTCATGGAAACACTAACCTTTAAGAGAATGGTTTGTCTATTCGTACCACCCCTCCTAGCCCAGTGACCACTCTTGATTTGCTGCTCAAAGGAGGCGGGGCCACACCCCACCTTAAACACATTATTTTTTAACTACGTTGTTTAGAGCAGAGTCGCCACCCTCTCCCCAAAAATGGTTTTAATGGTTTCAGCCATGTTCAGAAACTCAACAGAAAGATACAGTTCTCCCCAGGCATGAAGGTACAATGGTAAGGAATACTTTATCCATTGAACTTATGCTTGTCAGGCAGATGTTAAAGGTTCAGGAGTCCTTTAGAGAAAGGGAGTAGGAGATGGGCATTCTCAATTTGAAGGCAAATTCATGACTGTTTGAAACATGCCAATGTATGTGTAGTAGACGGCTTCAGGGGGATCACATTTGACTGTGTTAGGACAGAGGTGGGAAGGTCTGCCATAGCTAGTGGGAGAGGGTGGGGAAGGACCAAGAAGCAGGGTGGTTTCCACTTCCTGTGCCCGGGCTCCCAAAAGAGAGAGATCTCACTGTTGTTCTCTCCAGTCTTGTTCCCTATTCCCATCATGGCTCAAGCCTCACGGATGTAAATTTCTAGAGCCGAGCAAGAAAATGCCAAGTCTGAAGACAGACACAAAGGTTTAGCGCACAAGCACCCTCAAAGGCCAGGCTTCAGTAACCTTGAACTTTCCACAGTATTGAGGATGGGCAGCTGCTGCCATAGACACTTGGTGGTGACTCAATACATGATCTTTTTACACACATTGAGAGAAAGTTGGTGCGAGAAACTAGAGTGAAAGGGCAAAAGGTGAAACAGAGGACAGGTTGGTAGCTTTCCATCTGCTGATGCTAATGCTTTCAGGGGAAGCCTCTGTGTTGGCCAAGTGCAAGGGTTCCCAACTTTGGGTTCCCAGGTATTACTGGACTACAACTCTCATCATCCCAAGACAAAATAGCCTTTGTGGATGATGGGAGTTTTAATCTAACAACATCTGGAGATCCAAGGTTAGGAACCCCTGACCAAGGGCACAAGTTAATTAGGGGATGGGGCCATGCTCACTTTTTCTTCCTGCTTGATTCCCTCCCTTCTCTCTTCTGTTTTAAGTGCAAAAAGACCACTCAGAAGGGGGTCTCATCCCTCTCCCCCACCACCTGCTTTTTAAAATTTCCCCCATACTGGTTCTGGGTAGCTGGGCTGTGAGCTGGCTGATTATAATCATCATCCTAATTGCTTTTTATTAGACACTTTTTAAAATCTCTTCTAAATAAATGCAAAAAGGAATTTGGTGTGTGTTTCTTGTGTTTCTCTCCACAATAGCCAACACAAGTATGAACCCAAGCGAGGCTGTGCCAGACTCCTAGTGCTCATGAAGAGGATGTGCAGACTGCCCTAGGAGACCTGGAACACGACAGCCAGAGCTCAGTGGCTCAATCCCTGTTACCTCCAGAGAAGGTTGGGAAAGACTCTTGCCCAAACCCTTGCAGAGTAGCTGCCAGGCAGTGCAGACCAGAGATTCTCAACGTTGGGTCCCCAGATATTATTGGACTTCAACTCCCATAATCCCCAGCCCCAGTGGCCTTTAGTAGGGGATTATGGGAGCTGAAGTCCAATAACATCTGGGGACCCAACACTGAGAATCCCTGGTGTAGGCAATACTGAGCTAGAGGGACCAATGGTATAAGGAGTTTCCTATGTTCCCAATTATGCTGGCTAGAAGCATAATGGAATCAGAGGTCAAGAGCAACCAAAGGATCGAGTCCAAACCAAACACCCATTCAAAATATCCAATACATTTCACAGTTGTACCATAAGCAAGGAGGCATAGGCGTAGGGTCCATTGGACAAGGGAGGGCAGATGTCCCTAGGCCCAGGGGGTCAGGGGTCCCACAAGGGGCCTATAAGCAGAGGCCTCCTGCAGAGCTCCCAGTGATCTGGGGGGGGGGCACACCACCACTGCCCTGCTGCTGCCTGCCGCCCCACCAATATTTCTCACATCAGAGCTGGACAATTAGAGCCCGGAGAACATGAACATGCATCCACTCCCTTTCTCTTCAGCGGCGGGGAGGGAGGGGGGCTACCAGAAGCTGTCCCCAATAGAAAGTCCTCTTTCTGTTTGGAGGACACAAAGCGTTGGCTCCACTGGCAACCGCTTGGTGAGGGCTGCGTTTCCCTCCTCCCTCCGGAATGGAAGCGCTGTTTTGTAAAGTGCCCTTGGATATACCATCTCTGGACATCATGGTGGAGAGGAGGGAGAGACAAGCAAGTTGCCCGACCCCCTTGTGTCTGCTGTCAGGCGCAGGGGCATGGTTTGGGGTGCTGGGGCGTGCATGTTTTGCACAGACGATAGGGGCCCCCTTCTTGCTCTTTATCTGCAGGCCCCAGGGAAGCTTGCTACACCCCTGCAAGGAGGAGGTAAGCCATGCAGAAAGGTGCCCAGGGAGCCAGCAGTCTCCAGATGCCTCAAGCAAACAGGTCCAGCTGCACACGACAATCTCAGAAATATTTTGTTTCGTAGACACCTGTCAGCAGTCTGGAGAAATGAGGGCCTTTTGGACATGCACAGGGTGCCTTTCCCTCACCACTAAGGAACCACAGATAGAGCCACATATGGGGAGCTTTGAGCCCTGACCACACATGCCTCCCCTTAAAAATAAGTGCACTCTGGATACCAGTCCTAAGGAAAAAGCTTCAGGGAATTCCCAGAGGAGATGTTGGAATCGGGGTTGGGAGGAAAGACTGATCAATGAAAGAGCTCCAGAAGACTAAGCACTCACCAATTGCTTGCACCAGGCACAGCTGGGGTGGGACTGAATGCACTCATGGCAGGAAGGATGAGGCTGGCAGGAACCTGCAGAAGAAGCATGCGGAGGCAGATTCTGTGTCACGCTGATCCCAGAGTCCCACCTGCATCCTCTCTCTTCCCCGCCCTCCGGCTTTTCTTCCTTGCCCCAGTTTTCTCCTTTCCTGAGCACAGGAGGCACCTTCATCCTTTCCATATTTTAAGACTTCACCGAGACCACTTCCATTTCTAACCATATTGCAATGGGCTTGCGGAGGGGAACCTCCTAATGGAACCTTCCAGTTAGAAGGAAGGGTGGTTTTCCCATGAGGGTGGGGCTCTACCACAAGCCACTGCCTTAGGTGGCAGATTAGGATGCAATCCACATAGGTGCCTGTATGACTTCCCCTGTGCAGCAAATGGCAGCTTGTGCAGGGAAGCAATTTAGATCCAGATGATGACACTGGAGAGAAAGGGTAAAACCACCCCTCCTCCAGTGGCATGGCCCCAATCCAATTCATCCCACCACCCCAAACAACAGCTTTTAGCTGAGAGCGAGAGAGCGAGAGAGCAAGAGAGCGATATCTCCTGATCACAGATGTCTGGCACCAGGGATTTCTTTTACACACAGCAGGCTTTACCACGGGTTTACTGGGAGGCTTTACTGTGAACTTGAAGTTGTACCAAAAAACCAATGCAAATAGTGGATTTTTTTTACCCCAGATATAAATCAGGCTCACGGTTCCCTCTAACAGGGATGCCCAGATGTTATCCACTATAACTCTCAGCATGCCTAGCTACAGTGGCCTTTGGTTGGGGATTATGGTAGTTGTAGTCAACATATGAGAATCCCTGCTAGAGGGTACACTGATCGGGCTACACTCTAATGTGCAGTGAAAAACATGAATTGTGTGTTAACTGCTCCCCAATAACTTGCAGGGACTTTGGGGTAAATCTGGCCGATGAGATGCGAGTTAAAGGGCTTTAAAAGCCCTGTGTGAAAAGCTTCCTGGTTTAGTTATGCCTGAGACACCAAGACATTCCTCCCTAGAATACTTGCCCTCCCCACCTTCTGTGCTCCCCAACCTGCTCCTCTGCCCATGGTAGGGCAAGCATATGAATAATGCCACCCAAGTGTCATTGTACATGCATGAGCACTTATACACATGCATTGTAGAGCGGCGGCGTTGTTTAATTTTTTAAGTCTGTTGAGTAATCTTGAGGCCATCATGTTAAGCAGTAACTTGCCAAATTCAGTGGATCTACTCATTCCCTCTTCCTTCTAAATCCAGCATTACTAACTGCTGGATGAAAAAGCCAAATATGCAATGAGGAAGAAAAAAGGAGAAAGATATGCCATTTGAAATAGTATATCTATTTGAACAGGTTAGGAGAATTTGCTTAAGAATTCCACACCCCATCCCCTGTCTGCTTCAGCCATGGCATCTGCACATTGAGGTCCCATGATGTTAGGCTTCGGAGCAGAGACCTATCTTGGAATAGGGCCTCTAGGAACACAGCCCAATTTATTTGCCCGGCACAGCAGAATAAATGTTCTGGGCACATTGCTGGCAGCTCAGGAGGCCAGGTCATCCTCCAACCAAATTCCCTCACAGAATGTCAAGTGTTGGAAGGGACCTTGGAGGTCTTCCAGTGCTTAGTGCAGGAATCGGCTACAACAGATGGTTGTCCAGCCTCCATTTCAAAAACCCCAGCCAAGGAGAGAACACCGCTGTGCAAGGCTGGCTGTTCCACTATCAAACAGCCTTTGATTGATTGACTGACCGACTGATTGATTAAGTACATCAAGTCAGTGTCAACTCTTAGCGACCACATTGACAGATTCTCTCCAGGATGATCTGTCTTTAACTTGGCTTTTAAGGTCTCTCAGTGGTGCATTCATCATTGTCGCAACCGAGTCCATCCACCTTGCTGCTGGTCGTCCTCTTCTTCTCTTTTCTTCAACATTTCCCAGCATTAGGGACTTCTCAAGGGCGCTGGGTCTTTGCATAATGTGTCCAAAGTATGACAGTTTGGTAAACAGCCTTTGCAGTGAGGAAATTCCTCCTGACATCTAGGCTGAATCTGCTTCCTTATGATTGCAACTCATTGGTTCTAGTTTTGCTTCCAGGAGCCACAGAAAACAAGTCCGTCCCTCTTCCTAGGTGACTGCCCCTCAGATATGTGAAGACAGCTATCATATCTCCTCAGTCTTCTCTTCTCTAGGCTAAACATACCCAGCCCCTTCAACCATTCCTCATAGGAATTCCCTTTCCTTCCCCTAACCATTTTGGTTGCCCTCCTCTGAACCCAAGCCAACCAAAGTCCTCCTTATAATGCAGGACCCAGAATTGGACACAGTATTCCAAGTGGGGTCCTCCTGCCAGTGCAGAGTAGAGGGTGCTGCTTCCCACATTCCCACCCTTTCCTTCCTTGTTTTTAGCATATGTCACACAGATATGCCACAATGATAATTATCAAGACCCATAGCTAGATACGTTAACTGACTAGGTTACAGAGGTTTTCCTTGAACAAAAAGCAATATAGGGTTCAGAGTGCAGCCTACAACATTCTGATGCCCATCTCCACACCCAGACACCAATTCTCCGCCTTACCCATATCTGGGGTCTTCTCTCCACATCCCATTCCTAAGAGCAGGAGCAGGAGACACAGTCTTGGGGTCGTGGGCAGGGCAGCCTGGAATGCAAGGGGGAAATGGTTAGGGCCATTGAACTGGTGGAATTCTGTTCCCACCACAACCCCCAAAAGGGACGGAGACAAGGATTATTGTCAGAACCAAGCTTGGTTGCCCAGTTTTCTTAGCTCACATACACGCCGGAGCATTTTCACCGATGACCTTAAATCCATTTGCAATATGAAGGCAAGAATTTCCTTGGCTAGAACACATGTACCATTTTAAAATGCCTCTCCTCTATGTTGTAACAACCCACATGTTAACACCGGCACATGGCACAAGTACTACCACTCAAGAGGCTCAAAGTCTGGCCTTGTGCCCCCAAGAGCAGCTAGGCATGTTGCCCTGGAACAGAATTTTTATCCTGGCTATGAAAGTGTCTGTGCGTCCCTGCTCTTAGCTTACCAAGGGTAGCATTTGTGTGTGTGCCAGCTATCAGGGCAATGCAGATTGCAAACATGCACGTATCCATCTAAATTTGATGCTTTGGAAATGTTATGACGTTCTGCAGTACATCTATTCGCAATGTTATTTCAAGACATCTGTATTTCTGTGGGAAAGGCTGCAAAGGTAACGTGAGTAAAAACATGCTTCTGAAACAAGCAGAGTATGTGACTTAGTCATTTTAGGCCCTCTTCGTTAAGAGACAAAGGGCTGCAAATGTCACGAAATCCTCCTCTCTCATGATTTTACTCAAAGGATGTGAAAGTTAAGAAAACCTAACCCAAAAATTACCCGTCAAAGCATTCCTGGAGTGTGCAGCATCTGATTTCTCAAGAAAGAGGAACTGGAGATCAACCTACCTTGAAGGAAAGGCTTCTCTGACCTAAAAACTCTGACTGCTAGGCAAAGTTGCAGGTGGCAAGAGCTGCAGTAACTGGAGAACTGCACTCTGCACACGTTCAGAGGCAATGTTTAAGTTGTTGCTTCCCATGTTCCAGGTCTGAGGAACCGTTTCTGGGGCCAACTCTATAAACCCAGAATTTGGTTAATTTGATTCAAATTAAGCTCCAGACAGATAAAGCAACAAGGAACACTACAAAGTTACAAAACCCATTGTCGCAGCATAACTCCTCTCTTCCTTTGAATAATAACCCAATAATAATAGAAGCAATGAAACCATCTGCCTCAGCTTTGCAAATACCTTGGAAAGCGAGCAAGCCACGGCCTACATTTTTAGAGGAGGTGCACAGGATGAATTTGTATCTCTCATGTATATCCTGCCTTTCATCTGCGGAACTCAGGGTGTCTGGAACTCAAAACTGTGTTCAAGGGTTTTCGAGGAAATCTTCCATCCAGGCATTGATCAGACCCAGTCCTACTTAGCATCAGCCAGGTGGCTATGTCATGTGCCTTTAGATCATACTATTTATTTCTCTCGCGCGAATTTGTAGACCACTCCAAACTTCAGTCTCTGGGCAGTCTACACACTCTTTGGCTGGAGGATACACCAGGAGACACAATTAAGAGGCTTCTATGCTACACTACTACTACTATAATATTTATATACCACTCGTCAACCAAAGTTCTCAAAGCGGTTTACATAGAAAAATGCATCAAGAAGATGGTCCCCTGTCTTCTAAACAGTGAACTCAGCACTTATCAGACTGGGAGCAAAATAGGGCCAATTCTAATGCAAAGCATTGATGGATACCCCTCCCCCAAACCCACCCACCCCCACAATCAAACGTAAACTGAGCATGCTCAGTGAACTTCAGGAGCCACAAAATGTTGAGGGGGGGGGGGACAGAAGGGGGAGGAATTTGCCTCCTTGGGCCTTTAACAGTTTATAATATCCTAGAGATGGACATAAGGGTAAGGGAAATGCAGTATTTTGCTGCAGGTCTTACTGGTAAAGGTAAAGTGTGCCTTCAAGTCAATTTCGACTCCTGGTGACCACAGAGCCCTGTGGTTTTCTTTGGTAGAATACAGGAGGGGTTTACCATTGCCTCCTCCCGTACAGTATGAGATGATGCCTTTCAGCATCTTCCTGTATCACTGCTGCCTGATATAGGTGTGGGAAACATACCAGCGGGGATTCGAACCAGCAACCTTCTGCTTGTTAGTCAAGCCTTTCTCCGCTGCACCACTTAAGGTGACGATCTTACTGGTACCACTATAGCAGGGGTGGGGAACCTTGGCCACCTAGCTGGTTTTGGACTACAACTCCCATAATCCCCAGCCACAGAGGCCAATAGCTAGGGATTATGGGAATTGTAGGCCAACATCTGCAGGAGGGCCAAGGTTCCCCACCCCTGCACCGTAGTATAGTATTCACTGCTGTCTTCCTTCATGGCTAAGACTTCTCTGCAATGTTTTCTCACAAGGAAGTGTCACTTAGCAAAGGTTCTCTCCAATGTTAAATGTTTCCTGTTTGCAGGACCTGCCCATTCTATTGCTCCCTATTGATTGTGGTGGAGAAACTGATGATGAATAAACTCCCAGTTGCCTCTTAAATAGCCTCCCTTAATTGCACTAATGTCAGTTACTCCTCCTGCAGGGGAGAGGCTTTAAAGTACTGATTTCTCCTCTCCATTCCCATTTCTTCAGCAAATAGCTCTACTCTTTTTTTTTAAAGGAGGAAATCAAAAACTCTCTCTCTCACACACACACACACACACACACGCACGTGTGCGTGGCAATCAAGAGAAACAATTTAAAAGCCAATTCATCACTAATCTCCCCAGCCATGAGGAAGGACTTGTAAACAGAACACTTTTCATTAAAGATACAGGGGCCCTGAAAAACTTTAATAGCACTTTGTCCACATTTGAGAGGCTAACACTGCAAATGCAATTTAATACAAACACAAAGCATCACAAATCAGACATTAAAAAACACAGGACGTTGATGCAGAAAACCCAGACTGCAACAATCCGATAATGACATTGGCTGATATCCAGATTATGAAAGCATTAGTGCAGCTAATGTCCAGCATGAGCTACAGGGAAGGGACTATTTTTGTGGATCGCCCACCATTACTCCCCAAAATATGTCCCCGAGGGCTGTGTGCCCTCAGTTTCATACTTTAGTGAGGGGCACAGCAGGCTTCACAAGGAAGGGGAGATCCACAAAAATAGTCCAGATTCCATAGCTCATGCTGCACCAGTGCTTCCTTGGTCTGGATGTTGGCCTCAGTCTGGACTCTCCAGTCTCCATAAAAAACAAGCAAAGGAAGGATGGCACAATTAGGGAAAAGGGCTAGTGTGCAAACAACAAGGTCTGGATTTCATAACTCGGTTTATTATTTATATTTTGTGTGTGTTTGGAAGTAGGCCAGGGAGGCAGTGCTCCCTCTAAGGCGTGTGTGCGTACATGCATGTGTGTGTGCGTGCTCACATGTCTTTTGATGACCACTAAGTCAATTTTAGATCCCGCCCAGGTTGAATTTATTTATTTTATTATTTATTTTATTTATTTAATACATTTCTATACCACCCAAAACGCAAGTTCTCTGGGTGGTTTACAAACAATAAAAACAACCAATAAAAGATTAAAACATTTCAACAATTAAAATTAAAAAGTTAAAACTATTAAAACACAATTAAAACAGTATCTAAGTAAAAGCCTGGGTGAACAAATGCGTCTTGACTGCCGTTTTAAAAATTGTAAGAGATGGGGAGGCTCTTATTTCCACAGGGAGCGTGTTCCAAAGCTTTGGGGCAGCAATGGAGAAGGCCTGTCCCTGAGTAGCCACCAGATGAGCCGGTGGCAACTGCAGACAAACCTCTCCAGAGGATCTCAATGGACGGTGTGGTTCATAGTGAAGGAGACGTTCTCCTAAATACCCAGGGCCCAAGTTGTTTAGGGCTTTATAGGTTATAACCAAAACCTTGTACTTTGCCCAGAAACTTATCGGCAGCCAGTGTAGAGTTTATAAAATAGGAGTGATATGGTCTTTCCGAGATGACCCAGAGACCAACCTGGCTGCCACATTCTGGACTAACTGCAGTTTCCGGACTACATACAAAGGCAGCCGCACATACAGTGCATTGCAGTAGTCAGGTCTGGAGGTGACCAGCAGATGTACTACTGTTCTGAGGTCATTTAGCTCAAGAAATGGACGCAGCTGGCATATCAGCCAAAGCTGATAAAAGGCACCTCTGGCCACTGCCTCAACCTGGGACACCAGGGAGTCTTTTGTGTCCAGAAGCACCCCTAGACTGCGTACCTGTTTCTTCTGGGGAAGTGTGACCCCATCCAGAACAGGCAGATCAAGATCATCTCCCGAGTTCTGACCCCGCACAATAAGGACCTCCGTCTTATCTGGATTCAGTCTTGTTACCTCTCATCCAGCCATCACTGCCTCCAGGCAGGCATTTAGGGAGGTTATGCCTTCTCCTGGGAAGTCCCACTCTGAATGCATGTATGAACACACTGCCTTGATACTGCCGCTCAGAACAAAACTCATTCCGCACACAGATGGGGAAAAAATTAGAGAGAACATTGCAGGGAGGTATGGGCTTCGTAGGAAATGGTGTGCCTACATGTACTGTATGTGCACACCACTGTGAACAGAACAGATTAATTATGTGCTGTTTTCACACAGCAGGCCTTTCTTATGTTCTTAACAGAAGCAAAAACAATTCACACAGGATGCATTACACAATACTGTGATAGTGAAATTACTTAAATAATAAATGAGGTGAAGGGGGAATTGAGACAAGACAGCATTGCAACCAACCCATGACCATTTGATGTTCTGCTGTTATACTGTTCAACATATGATATGGTACAGGGGCATGCATGTGGATTTTAACTAGACTAGGGCAGTTTAAAAAACCCATGGTCTGGCACAGATTTGAGAAAAACCCTACCTCAACCCAGCATACAAGTAGAAGCAGCAAGCAACCAGCTATCTCAAATTGCGCTGATTTCCGCTGTGTCAGCCTCTTTAGAGGGACTTTTCTGCCTGAGGTTGATAGGTGGTTACAGACAACACACTGCTGTCAGTACACACCTGCTGCAACATCAGAAAAGAACACAACGACGGGTGCGAAGATGCTTCCATGCAAGAAAGGCTAAAAGGTGTGGCCATTTTTCTTTTTAGAGACCTGAAAGACACATGATACAACCATTACTGCTTGTGGCATTGGCATATGCACTAATTTTTCTAGTCTACCATCATCTCTGGTTAAAGGTGTTTTGCAGGTTCTTGTAGCACTTCCAAAACCTGCAAAACCCATGTGATCATCTACAACAGCATGGCCAAAGCAGATGCCAGTCCATATCCTAAGAAGCAATGGACTCTGCGAATCCACTTTCAGTTTCCTTAAAAGCATAGGAAGCTGCCGTATACTGAGTCAGACCATTGGTCTATCTAGCTCAGTATTGTCTATCTACACAGACTGGCAGTGGCTTCTCCAAGGTTGCAGGCAGGACTCTCTCTCATCCCTATCTTGGAGATGCCAGGGAGGGAACCTGGAACCTTCTACATGCAAGTATGCAAATGTTCTTCCCAGAGCGGCTCCATCCCCCAAGGGGAATATCTTACAGGGCCCACACATGAAGTCTCCCATTCAAATGCAACCCAGGGCAGACCCTGCTTAGCAAAGTGGACAATTCATGTTTGCTACCACACGACCAGCACCTGCAAACATTACAAATGGAGAAGGGAGGAGTGATTGTCTGCTAGCCCTGATCTGGGTAGGATGGCATAGGGTGTGCTTTCCTGTACCCTCACTACAGTCCTGGGTACAAGTGGTGTGTGGGTCACTGCCCTCCTGCTCAGATTGGGGCCAGCAGACAATCCACACATAAATAGATCTGGATATAAATTATCATTAAACAGTGGCGCATATGCTGGTAACCTCCCAGGCTTTACAACTGTAATGCACTCTATGTGAGGCCACCTTGGTATGTAGTCCAGAAAATACGACTGGTACAGAATGTGGCAGACAGACTGGTCTCTGGGATAACCCGAAGGGACCATATAACTCAAATTTTAAAAGAACTGCACTGGCTGCCAATATGTTTCCAAAGTGCTGGTTATTACCTATAACGCCCTCAATGGCTTGGGTCCAGAGAGCGCCTTGTTTGTTATGACCCCAGCTGCCGATTAAGATAATATAGTGAGGTCTGGTTTATGGCTACTACCGGCCATTTGGTGGCGACTCAGGACTGGGCCTCTCTGCGGCTGCCTCGGGGCTCTGGAATATGCTCCCTTTCAAAATAAGAGCATCTCCCACTTTGATTGCTTTCAGATACAGATATCCAAAGACTTGTGAGCGGGCACACATGTGCTCGACTTAGAGGGAATGCTGCCCCCAAACCTTTGTGGGGTCTTACCTTAGCAGCAGCAGCTTGGGAGTGTTCTTTGGCAGCTATGCCAATGGTCCCCATCTTCCTTCACTAATAATGCTATACTCCCACTGTTGAGTCCATTGATACAACAGTGGGGGCAGAGCCCCCCCCCCAAAACTGGCAGCAGCTCTGAGGTCAAATGTTCTCAGAGAGGGCTGGTTTACAAGTGCCTGTTCATGACTTGATGATCATTACAACATCTAGTGACGACCTGTGTACAAATGGGTGATCCCAGAAGAGATGGAACTTCCAGAGCACCTCAGATGCTGCAATGCTTTTCAATGGAGCCAGCCCACATTTTCAGTTCTCAGTTATCAAAGACAAAGCAATCAGGTGGCATGCATGCATGTGTGGACCAGGCTAACATTCTATCCAGCTCAATGGCATGTAAGCACTGCCACAAAGCACAGTTGCATTTAAGCTTTAAATATTTCCATGCATGTTTATTTCCATCCATTCCATGTTTATGAATTCTACCTCATTAAAAAGAGAGAAAGAAACAGCTGATGGATAAATTGCAAGGCACCAAATCACAACTGTACATTTGTGTGTGTGGCAGGGGGAGAATCCGGAACTTGTTGTATAAGCTCCAAGGTAATTTCACCCAAGAAATTTGACACCATTTGAGAAATTTAGTTACAACTAACTTGTACCATTAGTTTCAGCGAGCCTAGTTATGTGTAACTTAGTCTGGCCATCAGCCACTGATATTAATACAGTCACAGGAGTAAGGCAAAAAAAGCAGGATTCAAACTGAAGTATGCATGATGCACTTGAGATATACAGCATGCATGATCTGAATGTAACAAAAGATCAAATGATGTCAATGATATTGTAGTGACCAGCCTCCCTATCCTCTAAAGAGTTAACAGGAAATGAACCCCTGTCTTCACTGACAGGCTGGTGAATTCTAGGGCTCAACCAATCAGTCGACTACGTTGGTGGGACATGAGAGCTGCAGGGGGAATTCTGGGAACAAGAAAGGAAGTCTGGGCAGAGAGTGCAGACTAGCATGAGGTCAGATGCCTCATGGCAGAGCTGCAGGATAATCTCTCAGGGTGAGAGATCTGCAGGAGGCTTGATTCTCATCAGGAGTTTGGTGAGTCAAGGAAAGGGGAAGCCAGGACTTTGTTTTATTTGGGAACCCAGCATAGGGAACAGTTTTAGTCAGAATGTGCATCAGGAGTTTATTTTGCTTGTGTGTGTGTGCGCTTTGCATTTTCCTAAATATCTGTTCTTTGCGAATAAGTAACTAAGTTTTGCTGTATGCTGCCCCAGCATCATTGGGGTGCTTTTGAAATATTTTTGTAACCAATTAAGTATTCTTAAGTGTATCTAAAACACTAAAAGTCTCAGACAGAACCCTTTTGTAGTAACTGAATCAAAGTTTTCCTTCTCTGTTCTTTTTACAAGCCTCAATGGGTTGGTTATTAACCCAGCAAATGGGGTGCGATAAGGGGGATTTCTCTGGTGCAGAACATGTCTCAAAGACAGCTTGGCCAAATTAATAATTAGCTCCACGTGCTGGCAAAATGCACAGGAGGGAAAGGTTTTTTTTTCTTTAGTCTTGCCTGTTAGCAAAAATGGGGAGCAGATTTTTGCATCTGCCCCGTACCCAACCATAAAGGGACCTTGGACTAAAGCACTCAATCCAATGGTCCAGTTCCAGGCGAGTCTTGGAGTGCTTGGTGGCAGCAGCAACCTACCAGAACTTCTGGGTTTACCTGAATCTTTTCTTAGCTTTTCTGGGTTTGGAAAATTCAATATTTTTTAAGCCAGCCAGTCTGCTTCTCTGAGCACAGGAAAGGGAGGACTTAGAACTAAAGTCTCCCTCGTGCTGCTCAACTGGTTTAGACTGGTCAGGGAGATTATCCATTAACCTGGCAGGAGGCAGGAAGGAAAGGAAAAATTCCTTTCTTTCCTTCCTGCACAAATCTGCTACATGTATTGAAACACCAGAAAGATGGCTGAACCCCTTTGGGACAGGGCATCATCTTCCTTTTGCTATGCAAACCAGCATGGAAGCTTTGTTGACAAGCAAAGCCATAAATACTCCTAAGTAAGTTGTGCTAGTGCAAGAACACCACATAGCTCCACAAAATCACAGGAATGCTCAGAACTGCACTCTTGTGCTATTGCACAAATGTTCCCAGCAAACCATATGAGGCATGCCACAAGTTGCACACCTTGTTGCACAAGCATGTTTTATTTATTTAGCATATTTGCATAACACCCCATATGTAAGTCTCTGGGCAGTTGTGATTAAATGCTGCAGGACTACTTTTATGCAAATTGGCTCAGAACTCTTTGGAGCTGTCAATCATAAGAGGCAGTTAGAGAGTGAAAGTTAGAAGTTGGAAGGCAAGTTCAGTTAGAGTAGGGGTTTGTGTGTGGGTAGAAATAGCCTCAAAGAAGAGTTGTTCTGAGACTCAAAGGATAAGACAGTCTAAAAAAAGTAAAGTAGTGCCGTTGAGTCGGTGTCGACTCCTGGCACCTACAAAGCCCTGTGGTTTTAATTCGGTAGAATACAGGATGGGTTTACCATTGCCTCCTCCCGCGCAGTGTGAGATGATGCCTTTCAGCATCTTCCTATATCGCTGCTACCCGATATAGGTGTTTCCCATAGTCTGGGAAACATACCAGTGGGGATTCGTACCAGGCTTGCTCCCTAGGCAAGTTACTTCTCCGCTGCACCATTAGGTGGCTTCAGACTGGGTTATTAGACTGGAGTAGGTTGTGAAGTACAGTTCTGAGAAGGAACTGGGTTCAAAAGGTGAAAAACCTTAAATATTGTGTGTAAAGTAACGAAGTACTGTGAGAAGTTCATATCATCAGAAGTTCAAATCACCAACTTTGTAACCAGGCAAGATTTCAGACCTACTATAGGGGGATGTGCATGAACAGAGGACATCCCTATACTCAACAGCCAAAAACCAGGTCAAAAACCAAAAACCAGGTCAACTTATAAACAAAAGCAGATACCTTCTATATTGAATTTTGGCACACAATTTACTTCAGTGTTTGTGTAAATGGGTTGAAGGGGCTAAAGCTGGCACAACTGAAAAATTATTGGAGTTATTTGGGCTTGATCAGTTTTATTGTCAGTTTCCTCTTGAACTGAAAATTAAAGGAACTAGCTTCTGAAACAGATAACAAAGCAGCAGAGATTGCAGTTAATTTTAAACACAGAAGAATCACCCTTCAGAGTAAAAAGGTCTGAGGTAAACACACACACACAAAACAATTTATCCAGGCTTCTTAAAGAAACCTATTAATCAGAGAGCAAGAGTCTCCTGTAAAGGAGAAGGGAGCTGGTCAGAAAACTTATTTTTTAAAGCTTGAGAGTGATGTGGTTGTGGAAGGAAAGGACGTGTAAAGGCTGGATGTCTCTGCAATTCTCCAGAATCCTCTCAAAGACTAATTAACAACCTATTACAAGGCAGGAACTCATTTGCATTTTCTTATTTTGACAATATTGATATATTTAGTAACAGTATAGAAAACCATGTAAAACATCTTAGAGTGGTGTTCCAAAGAATCAAAGAAGAGGGTCTGACTGTAAAGGCTAAAAAATGTCAGTTGAACATGTCAGAAGTAACTCATTTAGGTTATAAGGTGGGAGGCGGAAACGTCACACCTGTCCTAACTAAAGTGGCAGCAATTAAATATTAGAAAGAGCTAAGTAAAAAAAAAACCCAAGTAAGATCTTTCCTTAGTACTAGCTTAACCCACACAGAGCATCTGTGTGCTAGTACTTGATTGCTCCCCTCACCTCAGAGATCTCTCCACCCTCACCAGAGCTGCACTCCTGCTCCTCCTCCTCCATCTGGTTGCTTCCATCCCCCTCACCCCTCTTGGTCCTGGCTGCAGTGTTGCTGGCACCTATTGGCCAACCTGCAGCCCCCTATCCCCAGAGACCTCCCCACCCTCACCGAGCCCCACTCCTGCTTTGCCCCACAGGAGCAGCAGCAGTTGACTGGGCTCTGCCTTGCTACCACCACCACCATGGCCGCTCGTTCCCCTCAGGCCGCTGACAGGCCCAGGCCCAGGCCCATCCCTTGCCTGCCTGCCTGCCTCCACCAATGGCCTCAGTAGCCCCAAACAGCAGCAGTGGTTGACTGGGCCCTTCCTTACTGCCAACAGGTGCCGCCATGGCTGCTCATTCTCCTCAGGCTGCTGACAGGCTCAGGCCCTTCCTTCTTTCTCTCACATCTTTAACAGAGTTAATAAATTTAAAAAGCCTGATAGAGTAAAATGGTCTTCTGAATGCCATAGAGCTTTTAATGAAATTAACAAGTTGTTCTAGTAAGAACTAATCTGCCAACTTTCCTTTCACTATCCCTATAGCTGGACTAAATTTGGTTCAGATCGGTTAAGCAGTCCACAAGTTAGACCTCTTGCGCCTCAAATGTTCATGCATCTGCCATCTTGGATTGGGGTGGATGATATCATTACAAACTATACCACTGAGGTGTCCCTATGTGTCCCTACAGCTGTAGCAAATTTGGTTCAAATTGGTTAGGTGGTTCACAAGTCAGCCCACTTTTGCCTCAGACGTTCACATGTTCACCATCTTGGATCAGGGTGGATGGCATCACCACAGACTATGCCATTGGGGCATCTCTATGTGTCTGTAGCAAATTTGGTTTAAAGCTGTAAAAATTTGGTTCAAATTGGTTAGGCAGTTCACAAGTTGGCCCACTTGTGCCTCAAAGGTTTACACATCCACCATCTTGAATTGGAGTGGATGACATCATCACAAACTATGCCACTGAGATTTCCCTATGTATCCCTACAGCTGTACCCAATTTGGTTCATATTGGTTCAGGCATTGTGAAATTGATGCAGGGGACGGACACACTCATAAGCCTACTGGAAAGTAGGCTAAAACTGCATTGTGTAGTGATCCCATTTTGAAAGCACCTATCAACAAAGGCTTTATATTGCTACAAATGCATCCAAAGCAGGTTTAGATGCCGTTCTGTTACAATAATACAATAGTTTAACATCTCGTAGTCTAAAGTAGAAAATTGTTACCTAGAGAGAGAAATTTGTCCTCTATACAAAAAGAATGCTTATCTATTGTTGACAAACTGCAACCATATATTTGGGGTCAGGAGTTTACTATAATCACAGATCATAAATGGTTACAAACTATGACTGACAGCACACAAAATTTCAGAGATGATCTTGGAGTTTACAGGAATTTGTGGTGAAATATATTCCAGGTAAACAGAACGTTGTGGCAGATGCAATTTATTTATTTATTTACAACTATGTAAACTGCTTTGGGAACTTTTGTTGAAAAGCGGTATATAAATATTCATCGTATTCGTATGCCCTATCCAGAACGGTAATGTGAGTAAAGAGGGAAAAACAAATCTATACTGTGACGTTCAATGTAGTTATATTGCTTCATGAAATGGTTTGTGTAATTGTTGTTCTTAAGCAAGAGAAACATCCTTTGCTTAGACACATCATCCAGATGTGAATGATAGTGCTAAGCAAAGATCATATGATGAAATGGTGCAGGACCACTTTAAGCAAATTGGCTTAGAACTCTTTGGAGCTGTCAATCATAAGATGCAGTTAGAGAGTGACAGAAGTTGGAAGGCAAGTTCAGTTAGAGTAGGGGTTTGTGTGTGGGTAGGAACAGCCTCAAAGAGGAGTTGTTCTGAGACTCAAAAGATAGGACAGTCTAAAAAAAGTTAAGTTGTGCCGTCAAGTCAATTTTGACTCCTGGCAACCACAGAGCCCCATCGTTGTATTTGGTAGGATACAGGAGGGGTTTACCATGGCTATCTCCCACGCAGTATGAGATTATGCCTTTCAGGATCTTCCTATATCACTGCTGCCCAATATAGGAGTTGGGGGATTCGAACCAGCAACCTCTTGCTCCCTAAGCAAGTTACTTCCCTGTTGTGTCATTAGGTGGTGCAACCTAAAAAATAAAGGACCGGGTTATTAGGAGAGTTTGTAAATCAAGAATGGGTTGTGAAGTACAGTTCTGGGAAGGAACTGGGTTCAAAATGTGAACAACGTTATATATTGTGTGTGAAGTAACTACGTGCCATGAGAAGTTCAAATGATCAACTTTGTAACCAAGCAAAATGTCAGCCCTAGATGTCAATAGTGAAACAAACAAACCTCAGATGACTTCTTTAAATGAATATTCTTCTCGTACTTTAAAACAAAACAAAATCTGTCTGAGTGATTTCTGTAACGAACCCTAGATCTGCAAAGCCATGTTATAAGGATAAAGAAACCAACTGAGTGACAGACACTTCATCATGTGATTGGTGGCAGAAGAAATGTAAGTACTCTTATACAAGCCAAAGTAACATCTCCGGTGAAAACCAACTGAAAATTAACTTTACAAACATCCGTGACTCAGACCAAACACCACAGTGATTCACAGTGTTTGCACTAGCACTAACACTAGTCTGAAACACAAGCTCCAGGCTTAGCAAAACTAGTGAGCACAACAGCCTTGCAATAGTGTTGCATCCTCGCACGAGCACAGCATTAGGTAAGGCCATTGACCAACAACAACAGTAGTAACTAAAACATGATCAAGGAGGCTTTTATTTTAACCGTTGAAGGCTGAAGCAGCTGCCTCCCATATGAACTTCCCACTATGATCAAGCACTCCCCCACCCCCATGATTGACACTCCCCCACCCTCAGATTGAGATGAGAGAGTATTTTCCATTGTAGCACCCAGAAATGGGAACACCCTTCTGAAGAAGGGCATGGTTCAATTGTTCTTTGCCTTTTGGCAAGCAGGCAAGGCTTTTCTGTTTCAGCAGTCTTTTTTTGGAGGGGGGGCTTTCTTAATTAGAATAACATCCAGACATTTCATAGTTAAGATCTAACTGCTTCTTAAAAATATTTCAATCAGGGATTAGTTTCCCCCCCTTCAAGAACAACAAATATTTATATACTGCTTTTCAAGAAAGGTTTCCAAAGCGGTTTACACAGAGAAATAATAAATCAATACAAGAATATTAATTTTAATGATAGTATTTTGATTATTGTTTCTAAACACTGTTATTGATTTTCTTATCTATGGCTGAAAAGCACAGAAATGTATTTTCCGCTCATGTAAGTGACTCATTAGTGAATCATTTAAAAAAGAAACAACCCAACAAAAACACAGACCTATACAATCATCCAAATAAACAAAAGGGTTATTATTTTGACTGAAATATTTTCTACTGGAAAAAATATATAGTTAACTGCCTTGAAAATGGTGGAAATCTAATTTCCAGAATATTTATTTGTTTATTTAATCATATTTTTATACCACCCGACAGGTAAATCTCTAGACGGTGTTCAGAGTTCAGTTATGAGTGACTAGATATAACCCAGCACTGAAGCCCAAAACAACTGTATTCTCCTATTCACTTCAATGAAGCCTGAGGACATAGGATTTCCTGGTGGATTGTGTCCTAGGGGTCAGATCTGTCTCCCACTCTGCCACCCTGAGTGGACCTGAAAATCTGCCACCTGAAGCAGCCTGTCTCTGAAAATACTTTAAACAGGGCAGCACAACTTCAGCCCTCCAAGCTGTGCTTGGATTCCCATCATCACCAGCCAGCCAGGGTTGATGGTCTTCTAGTCCAGCATCTGCAGGAGGGCCAGAGTTGTGCAAGCCCTGCTTTAAAACAAAAAGGGTATTCTAATGAGAGCCACCACTGCACTTGTGCAATGGGACACCCTGGGATGGGTGGGGGAGGGAAGTCATCCCACTCCCAGAATCTCCCTCCGCTGCACAACCACTCGTGTGGGCATGTGGTGCAGCAGAGGGGAGGACAGTGGCCAGGTGAGCTCTGGCCTTCCCCACAGCCTGCCCGCCCCAGCAGCGAGGTCCTGTGCACAACCTCAAAGTTTCTCAACCTTGGGTTCCTAGATGTTGTGTGACTACAATCTCATCATCTCCAGTCACAAAAGCAGAAGATCACTGGGGTGCGGAGTGGGGGGGTGACCCCAAAACATCTGGGAACCCAAGGTTGGGAACCCTTGCTTTAAAAAAATAAAGGGGATGAACAAGCCAAAATGCTTTCATGTAAGGAACAGTCAAAACCTGTTGAGCCTGTTGATGGGTGTTGGCCATGATGGCTCTAAGGAACTAGAGGCAGTATGCTGGGCAATCACAGGAAGAGGGCTACTGCTTCCATACTCTTCTTCTGAGTTTTCTGGAGATACATGGATGGCCACTGAGGGAAACAGGATGCTGGACTTAATAAGCCTCTGGCCTGATCTTGCAGGGCTCCTTTTATGTTCTTCTGTTAGGGTACCATTTGCTCAGAGGCAGTTTTCAGAATGACCTTTGAATGAACCTGGATGGGAAGAGGCCACAGCAAGCTCTATGCATGTTTGGCAGCAGTCTGACACAGACAACATGTGGTGATGCAATGTGGCGTAATGAAAGGGAATGAAGCTTACAAATATGACAAATATTTATATAAAGTTTTTCAACAAAAGTTCCCAAAGAAGTTTACATAGATATAGCTAAAGAAGAAGGAGATGATGAGCATGGTTTTTGAGCTGGAGAAAGAAACATCAATAACCTTCTCTATGCTGATGACACCACTCTGATAGCTGAGAATGCAAATGATCTGCAAGCTCTAGTAATGAAAGTCAAGGAGCACAGTGAGAAAATGGGACTACAACTAAATGTAAAGAAGACTAAACTAATGACAACAGGTACAGCAACCAGCCTCAGAATTGATAATGAAGATACTGAAGTGGTGAACAGCTTCTGCCTTTTAGGATTGACCATCAGCAATAAAGGATCCAGCAGTCAAGAAATATGTCACAGACTAGCACTTGGTAGGGTTGCAATGAAGGCTTTGGAAAGGATATTTAGATGCCGTGAGGTGTCTATACCTACAAAGATTAGAATCGTTCAGACGATGGTTTTCCCTGCAACACTCTATGGATGTGAAAGCTGGACTTTTAAGAAGCGAGACAGAAAAAGCATTGACACTTTTGAACTTTGGTGCTGAAGAAGACATTTGAGGATACCATGGGCAGTCAGGAAAACAAACAAATGGATCATAGAACAAATCAGTCCAGAATTTTCACTCGAGGCACAAATGACCAGGCTCAAACTATCATACTTTGGACACCTTATGCAAAGACCCAGCTCCCTTAAGAAGTCCATAATGCTGGGGAAAGTTGAAGGAAACAGAAGAAGAGGACGATCAGCAGCAAGGTGGATGGACTCGATTACGACAGCAATGAATGCACCACTGAGAGACCTTAAAGGCCAAGTTGAAGACAGATCATCCTGGAGAGAATCTATCTATGTGGTCGCTAAGAGCTGACTCTGACTTGAAGGCACTTAATCAATCAACCAACCAACCAACTAAACAAATTAAAGAGCTCCCTGTCCCCAAGGGCTCACAATCTAAAAAAGAAACAGACATCACCAGCAGCCACTGGAGGGATGCTATGCTGGGGATAGATAGACACTTCCTTTTGGCTGGCTAGAAATTCCTCTCTTTTTACTGAACCTTGTTCTTATTCAAGCATTATTGTGTGAGAGATGTCTGTTTTATCTAGCTACCTATGTCAGCGCTCTACCTCTGTTTCCAAACAATCTAGAACACAGGAAGCTGCCTTATACAGAATCAGAACACTGGTCCATCTAGCTCAGTATTGTCTATACTCACTGGCAGTAGCTCTCCAAGGTTGCAGGCAGAAGCCGATCCCACTCCTTCCTGGAGAGGCATGAACCTGGAACCTTCTGCATGTGAGCATGCAGATTCTCTTTCACTGAGCTATGGCCCCATCCCCTAAGGGGAATATCTTACAGTACTCGCATGTAGCCTCCCATTCAAATATAAACCAGGGTGGGCCCTGCTTAGCAAAGGGCGCGGTTCATGCTTGCTACCACAAGACCAGCTATCTTTTCCTGTCAAGGGGTATGCACTCAAGTACATGTTCTGTGCCATGGTAACAAAGATACTTGTTCCTTGCCACCTGTTTAATCATCCTGTGTTCAAGCATCACAATCAAGATGGCAAAACATTCCTTCCACCCCAGTCATTTTAATGCATGCGTTGGAGTAGATTCAAAAACTAAACCACATCACTTGCTGTTAATACAGAATCAGCAGTAGCAGGCATCCTGGATTACTCAACACCGAGGAGATGATGTGGTATACAGTATGTTAGATAAGGAAAATAAGATGGTGGTATTGCCACCCATACAACCTGTGATAAGAAACTGTTTTTTGTGTTCCAGATTTCTGTACTCACAGATTTGTTATCAAAACAAAACCATTCTGTGACCTAAATACATTGGGCATGCTGGCAAAGTTGAGTCAGTTTTCTTCACTGCCCAAGTTTGATCTTCCCACAGAAACCTGCCCAATTACCAAGATGATTGTCAAAGAACTTTTTTTTTGTTCCTTTGCCAGCAGAGATTTATTTAATTCATGTTTGTTTGTTTTTAGTATATCCTAGCTTTCAAACAAAGCTTTCACAAGGTAGCCAACAACCACTGATTAAAACATGAATAGCAACAATTAACAAGTTGTTCTAGTAAGAACTAATCTGCCTACTTTCCATTCACTATCCCTACAACTGGACTAAATTTGCTCCAGATTGGTTAGGCAGTTCAAAAGTTAGCCCACTTGTGCATCAAATGTCCATGCGTACACCATCTTGAACTGGAGTGGACGCCATTGTAGTGACCAACCTCCCACCTCTATCATATCTCCTCTTTAGTAGCCTTTTAAAAGCAGTAACAGCAATCAAACAAGGCTATAACAGACTATAATTAAAAGCTCGCAGAACAGAAGAGCCTGCAAGGCCAGCTTAGAAGCAGCAAGAGTGGAGGTCTGACAAACCTTCCAGTGAAAGAATTTCAAAACTGTGGCACCACCACTAAGAAAGTCCTGTCCTTGGGCCCTGCCAGTTGAATGTGAGTCAAGGGTGGGTTTGAGAGCAGGACTTCCTCCAAAGCTGATCAAAACACCCAGCTAAGTTCATAGGAGAGAGGACAAGTCTTAATATAATCTGGTCCCAGACCATAGAGGACTTTATGGGCAGGTGCAATCAGAGAAAGGGCCTTTCTCTGTGGCACCCCACTATGGAATGCTCTCCCTATAAAGGCTCACTTGGTGCCAAAGTGAAAGTGTTTAGGCCAGGGGTGGCCAACCTGAGACCCTTCAGCTCTTGAACTAGAACTCCCATCATGTTGCAGCTGAGGAAGATGGGAGTTGCCATCCAACACCAGCTGGAGATCCTCTGGCTGGCCACCCTGGGGTGCTGGGCAAGTGGCCCAGATGGGCAAAAAGCTATTTTGAACACCGAAGTGTTGATTCTGTTACTCTGCTGTTCTGAGCTGTTCACTTCAGCTGCAGTGCTCTTTTAATATCATTTTGTAGACAGTATTTTTGAATTGTTTTAAAATATTCTTAAGTTGTCAGTTGCCTTTGAAACTTTTAAAACTGCAAAGGTGGTAGATTTTTGTTCATAAGGAGTTCCCATTGAATGTAATGCTAATCCATTGTCCATTTGCTTGCTTCATACAAAATATAAGAAATCAGAAAATAAAAATTATGTTTCCTTTATACATATGTAGCCTCAGATGGACTAACCATGTTCGATTTGGGTTCTCTCTCCCTGCTCCTTGCCCCAGCTGAATGCATGTAGAAGAACCTCATAATTCTGACTCCAGAAACCCCAGATTCCATGCTCTACAATGGGTATTATGGGTATCAAATATTATAGACAGTTGGCATATTTCAAACAAAATACTTCATATTCTCATTTCAGTCATGTTGCAAAATGTAGGTTTTTGCAGAATTTTATTTTCTTGTCACATCTGTTTTTGTTATTGCTAACCACCTTGTTATTGAAGGGTGGAATACAGTAAATTTGTAAAATTGAATGGCTGACATCCGGACTAAGTCACTCAATAGTACTCTTTAGGAGTTACTAGAATGACTTAATTTCAACAGGACTTCCACCCAGTAGCAGCCTGTATGGGCAGCATGGAGGGGGGCTGGTAAATGAGCCACAGGTGGTGGTCTATTGCGGTGGGATAAGATCCGTTAATCTGGTGACAGTTAATGGGAGGGGGGATGAGGCAGCCAGGGTGGGAAGAGGAGAGTGGGAACAAACCACACCTGAAGCTCTTTTGCCGCCACCATCCCACCCCGCTCTGTGACTGCTTTCACTGAGTAATTCAGACAGGATGTCAGCCAATAAAGAAGCACGGGCTTACATTTGATCATGCAGCTGGATAAGCAAGAAGACAGCAGAGAGAGAGATGGGGGTGTGCTCAATAAAGTCATGCTCCCAAAATAAAGCCCATTGCCCACCCAAACTGGCACTTTTCTGATTTTCAAACCTTTTGTAAACATTGACCCAACGTTTCCCTGCAGTCACATTGGCAATGCTGGAGGTGGGGGAAGCCCTTCCAAAGAAGTAGCTCACCTACCTATTCCTGAATCATAACAGGACATTAAAATAAGTTTGCAGTTCTAAGCATATTAAGAACTGAAGGAGAATAACTCCATCAAAATCAATAGGACTAGAGACAATGCATCAAGCAAGGCAATGTTAATGTGAAATATATATCTATTCTTATAATTTCTCTTCTAGACATCCAGTGTATTGGACTAAGCTCACTACTCCCAGAAATAAATTTTGTTCAATTTGATCCCTCCACTCCATTCCTTTTTTATTTTCTTTTTTGGTGCTGCCATTGGCAGCCAGGAAGGCTAGAAATTTGCCCTTTTTATAAAGCGAACAAACAAGTATACTTTCCAGCATACATCGAATAAATCATAGAGGTAGGCAGGATCCACTTAAACTGAGGTCCTGTTGAGACCCTAAATAATACAAGGAAAATTCTGGAGGGCTAGAGGTTTCTTTGACGTTTCCACTGCATGCTGAGCAGGCAACACCCTTTTCAGTATGAATTTTAATACTCAAAATAGAATGGCAGTTTAAGTTTTCCACGCTGCTGGGTGCACAGCTCTCCCCCATGGGCATGCACAGCTTTGTTGGAGAGTGTAGTTCTAATGGACAAAGGCAGCTTTTACACAGTCCCCAGACTTGGTGATCTTAAGGGAACAGAGCTGTCTGCAAAGAGCAAACACACTGGAATAGTCGTCCACTCCACTCCTAGCCTAGGTGCAACTCAGTTTAAGAATCACAGTAGTTACAGGCTTACATTGAAATTGATTGATTAAGTGCCATCAAGTCAGTGTCGATCCTTAGCAACCACATAGATAGATAGATAGATAGATAGATAGATAGATAGATAGACAGACGGATACACACTGAAATTACAAATGCATAAAATGCACATTACTGATTTAAGTCTCCAGTGTGAACCCAAACTTTTCTTTACAAGATGCATTTATGAAAGGGCACAAACTTTTAAAACAGGATAAGGATTGCGTTCTCCAAGAGCCAGGATAAAATGAGTTTAAGCTGCCCACAAGTGAACTGACAAAGAATTTCCTAAAGAGAAATCAGACAGTGGAGCAAATGGTCCAATGTGGTTTAAGAACTGGTGCGGTTCAACAGAGAAAAAGTTGGACATTGGATCCCACAGACTACAATGCAGTTCCCACCTCTCTGTCATGGACTTGTTGGATGACCTTAAGCAAGTCAATTGTTCTTGGTCTCCATTTCTCACCTGCAAAATGGAAAGATTAGCGATCTAGCTCACAGGTGGAGGGGAAGTGCAAAATAAAATAGAACAGAATAAAAAAAGAATTGAAAGCACTTCACGCATCAACAGTTCTATGTACAGTAAATGGAAGAACATCTTGTAGGGAGATTTTTGTCATGGGTCCCTAGGGTAAACACCTGCCCTTTGTATGAGATTAATTCTGAATCGGTGACAGCATGGACTAGTTTACCTATAAGACTTATGAATCTAATAGCAGAAGAAGAATCCTGCTGGATGACCTAGTGTTCACTGCAAGTAACCAGTGCTCTGGGGACTCTCACAAGCAGAACACAAAGGTGATGCCCCACCCCCACCCCATTGAGAGCTAGTGTAGCCTAGTGGCTCAGCTACAAGTCCGGAGCTTCCCAGTCCAACAATCTCACCTCTACCATGAACTCACTAGAATGCCTCTGGCAGCCCATCATCATCCGGATCTCAGCCTCCCATATACAAGATGGGGACAGGACAGTTATACTCTTTAACAGAACCTTGGCACGTAAATAAATATAACTACACAATGAAGTGCTTGGAACATTCACATGTGCTATATAAATGCTAAGTAGTACAGTTTGTCCCCTGCATGAGGCATTCAGAGGTGTATACTGCTTCATAAACATGGAGGTTTCATTCAGCTACCATGTCTAATAAACACGGATTGACCAATCCACCACGAAGTTGCCCTGTTCATTCATACATGGCAGTTTAATAATGAGCAAAGGGACACATGATCTTACTAGCATTTATTTCCATAGGGTCTGAAAACCTAGCCGGTTCACAGTCTAAAAGGGATAAGAAAGGTATGACAGAATACAAATGGGAAGCCGGAGGGGGACTGCTTAAGGGCTAAATGCCGCGGAGAGGAGATACCTGCAGCCATTTCTTAGAGGTGCTAAGCTACCTGTCACAGCAAATCCCTCCTCCTCGCTCCTCCCCTCCCTGAAACTTCATTCAAACTCTCCATCAGACCCCATATAATTGAGTATCCATTCCTCCCCGGCAAACGCCGCCCCCCCCCCCGCCCCCGCGCGCGATGTCCTAGGACTGCAGCAACAACAACTCACAAGTCCACGCCTTTGCATGCTGGATCCAGAAGAGGGACCCATCCCGAGCGCGCCCTGTGCCTGAGAAGGGCGGGGGGCGCCCGGAGCAGCTCAGTAGGCTGGACCCGACTCCCGACTGGGGAGCTTTCCAGCCCACAGGAGTAGGAGCAGGAGCAGCGCTGCCCAGACACGTCCTCCGCTGCACGCAGCCTTGCCGGCCAATACCAATTTGCATGCATCTATTCTTCTGCTGGCGGAGAGGAAGCTAGCGATCATGCAGCGGGAACGCAACAGAGTGGCGAGGAAACCGCCCGCAGCCCCTGAGCCAACCAGGCGGCGATGTCTCGCTCCAGAAAAGCAGGCGCTCGCAAAGCACGTGCTGAAAGGGAACGTGTGGCCGCCTGGACCCGGGAAAAGCGGAAATGGCTGGCGGGGGGGGGGGGAAGAGCGTCTGAACTTAACTTGAAGCGTTCGTTACGTAGCCACGGCGTTGCCCAAAGTAAGGTATTGGTCTGGATCGAGGGGTTTCAACAGAAATGGGATGAGGAGGAGGACTATGTCCAGAACTGCTGTAAGCCCCATTGCCAGCTGGCCAGAAAAACAAATCTGGCCTGCTCTTTTATTTTTAACAGCCCCTGGTTGTGCAGAAATCTGCTAATTACACGTATTTATTTCAGAGCACAGAAATAAGCATCATCAGTTTGCTAACGCCATGTTTCCGTTTTGAAGGGCTTCACAAGTTGGGCGACAGCAGTAATTTTTCATGGTGGTGGAATTATATACATATAAACAAAAGCAACTCCTGTTCCTTATTAATCTGGCCATGAATCCAGTTAGGGCGAATTATCCTCTTTGCCCTACCCTTTGGGTGTCCATTTTTCCCAAATGGAAAAGCAGCTTAAAATATTAATAGAAATGTGAATATATATAATAATGTCTGTTGTTAAGGATATAGCCACAGCAGCTAGTTCAACACTTGTCATCTTTTCCCAACAGCTTCTGTGCATTTAAACATGGTATAGTTGGTAGAAATTAAGTAGGTGAAGTTCTTCCCATCAGGGCCGCTTTATGCTAGGGAAAGCCCCACTTGTTGATTTCTGTCTGTCACACATGAAAATTCAACAATTAATCATCATAAGCAAATCTGCTGCTAAGGGTGGGGTTGTGGTCAGGGTGGGTGTGTGGCCCCATCCGGAGCACTGGTTTGCCCCACCTATATAGATAATTTATTTCCGTCATTGACAAGCATATGCCCCACCTCGTTTTTTCTATTTCAAAAGAAAAACAAACTTTTAAATTTGTGACACTAAAACATTCATTTAAAAAGTGATAACATATCTTGGTAAAATAAACAGTTATTGTCATTGTCGTCATCATCATCAATATTAATAATATTTTTTAAAGTTGTTGGTGCTTCCCTGAAGTGATCGTATTAAAAACTCCACCAGATTCCCCCTAGCTCAAAGTATATTTCTAAAATTCACTATCTCCCTTTATCATGTTTTCGTGATCCTTAAAAAACCCACCTTTAACTATACTATAACTGTGAGAATGGCAGGATGGTTAAATGAGGTAACGGGTGCAGAATCCCCTCTAAGCATTTGAGGACTTCCCCACCAAACCCATATCTCCCTCCCAAAAAGTGTCTTTCCTTTCACACACACCCCCATGTGTCTTTCCTCCCCCCCAAAAAATGTGTGAGGAGTTGCTCCTCGAGCTTTCCTTCTGTCTAAACCCCTGAGGGCTCATATACTAAATGGTGGATTCCCCCCTCTCCTCTCAAGACCCTTAACCCTCTTTAAACATCCTGCCAAGATATGAAGTATAGCTTCCAAGTGGAGACCAGCAAAGGAGAGCATTTCTTTCCCTCTAACATTTTGCTTCTTCTCAGAAATTCTGGTCTCCTTGGGGGAAGTGCAAAATAATGGCTATGTTACTGAATAACTGAAGGTGTTCCATTTTCCCCCCCAGACTTGCTCAAAGGTGGTGATAATCTCACCATTTACCACTCTCACCCTTTTCACTTAAGAAATACTTTTTAAATTAACATATACATACCCCCTTTGCCTGGATTGTGCTTTTCCTCTGTTTCTTGAGGACATTATTTTTTGTATCGATGTGCAACAGAAGATTAAAAACAAATGTTTGAGGGGAAAAAGAGGCAACTTTTTTCACTTCCTGGTTCTAGCATAAACTTTTGTTTATAACAAATATTCATTATAATGAATCATGTACTATGAATATTCTTCATTCTTATGGAACTAAATATATATACTTATGCACCAGTCATTTGACTTAAGGGGTTTTTAATTTAATTTCCACCTGTTATTTTTGACAATGTCCTTATTACATTCGTATTCTTAAAATCATGAAAAACTAGCTTCATGAAAATCTAGTATTCCTAAAAATTCACAACTCAGTCTTCTGATAGCCTGTATAAACTCATCTGTTATGTCTTACTCTTTTCACATGAGGTATTTATTGAAGGAACATGTTCATTTTGAGTAGCTGCATGTTTCTGACCTTAAAAGCAAGTGAAGTTGTTCGGCTTATATATTTCTGCTGCAAGGCATTATAGACACTAAAATAAATATGCAGAGATACGTAGAAGTTTCCCTGTTGGTAATGGGGAAATCACCAATTCTTCATTAAATGTTTGGAAGCCTCCACTAGCAAAGATGGCTTGGCCATTCACATGAACCAACCATATTTATTTATTTATTTATTTATTTTTACATTTATATCCCGCTCTTCCTCCAAGGAGCCCGGAGCGGTGTACTACATACTAGAGTTTCTCCTCACAACAACCCTGTGAAGTAGGTTAGGCTGAGAGATACATGACCGGCCCAGAGTCACCCAGCTAGTTTTATGACTGAATGGGGATTTGAACTCGGGTCTCCCCGGTCCTAGTCCAGCACTCTAACCACTACACCACTCTGGCTCTCATATCCCATATGCTGGATCTGAGAACTTATTTTGATCTTGCTATTTTGTTCATTTCTACACCAGATTTATTGGCATATATAAGGAAGGAGTGGGGAAAAAAACCCTGTTAAACCAAAGTAGCAGCCTTTGTCTCACTTCCCTTTTATTTCTGCCTAAGGATTTATATGCATACCAGAAAGACTTGCTGTATCATCTGAATGTAGACTTCTCCTTTCCATTCTTCATTTTGGGTGGGGATCACCCATGCCATACTGCCTGACAGTGCCTGTTACACTTGCAGACAGTGGTGCAGCTAGCTTATCCCAGAGCCTGGACCTAGGAGGCTATTCCCACAACTGCAGGAAAGCAGGCTAAGGGAGTGCAGCCTGTTTTCCTTCGGTCATGGGAATAGCCTCCTCATGTCTTATGTCTGCCCCGGTACAGAAGGTTTAAAAAGAAGAAGACAACGACAAAGATGACAATGAAAGCAACAATATTATTTGCAGATCATCTAAAGTTGCAAAGATGCCAAAGGAGGAGCAGCGAGTTGCCAATGTTTCAATCAGCCATTGTAACCATGCCTTTTATAGTAGTTTGAGGTGCAGATATTAACAAATGATAAACATAGTGGAAGAGACAAGCTGCCCTGCAAAGCATAAGTGCATGCAAACACAAACTTCCCCTCTAGCTTGTGGCTTCCCTCATCTGGAACCAAGCATCTCTGTGCAGTGCATATGCTGTCTGCTGGATGCATGATTTGTTCTGGATGGTATTAACTGATCTGTGGGGAATCGAGTATGGGAATCAGAGGCACTGCGTTGCAGTGGTTCCAGTCTTTTCTTGGGGGGAGGGTCCAGAAGGTGGTGCTGGGGGGACTACTGCTTGGCATAAGACCACTATTAAAAAAGCCCTCCCTTGATCCCTCCAACCTGGATAACTATAGACCTGTATCTAAGCTTCCCTTTTTGGGCGAGGTGATAGAGCGTGTGGTGGCGTCCCAGCTGCAGAGGGTCTTGGATGATACGGATTATCTGGACCCTTTTCAATCTGGCTTCCGCCCCGGGTATGGGACTGAGACGCCTTGGTCACTCTAGTGGATGACCTACGCCGGGAACTAGACAGAGGGAGTGCGTCCCTGTTGGTTCTGCTGGACCTCTCGGCGGCGTTCGATACCATCGACCATGGTATCCTTCTGGGCCGCCTCTCGAGTATGGGAATCGGAGGCACTGCATTGCAGTGGTTCCGGTCCTTTCTTGGGGGGAGGGTCCAGAAGGTGGTGCTGGGGGACTACTGCTCGGCCCCGTGGCCGTTGGCCTGTGGGGTCCCACAGGGATCGGTCTTGTCCCCCATGCTGTTTAACATCTACATGAAGCCGCTGGGAGAGGTCATCCGGGGATTTGGACTGAGTTGTCAGCAATATGCGGATGACACTCAGCTCTATCTCTCCTTGTCATCTGATCCTAGGGAGGCGGTGGATGTCCTGAATCGGGGGCTGGAGGCTGTGATGGGTTGGATGTGGGCTAACAAACTGAAATTGAATCCAGTTAAGACGGAGGTACTGTTGGTCAGTAGGAGAGCCAATCAGGATGAGGAGATTTTACTGGTTCTGGATGGGGTTGCACTCCCCTTGAAGGAGCAAGTACGCAACTTGGGGGTACTACTGGACCTGGCTCTGCTTTTAGAAGCTCAGGTGGAGGCGGTGGCCAGGGGTGCCTTTGCACGGCTTCAGCTAGTGCGCCAGCTTCGTCCCTTTCTCGAGAAGGCAGATCTGGCCACGGTTACCCACGCCTTAGTCACATCGCGGCTGGATTACTGTAACACGCTCTACGTGGGGCTGCCCTTGAAGAATATCCGGAAACTGCAGCTAGTGCAAAACTCGGCAGCGAGGGTTTTATCCGGAGCTGCCCGTTGGGAACACATCACCCCAGTTTTGAAAGAGCTGCACTGGCTGCCGGTTCGTTTCCGGGTCCAATTCAAGGTGCTGGTTTTGACCTTTAAAGCCCTTAATGGTTTGGGCCCGGGGTATTTGAGGGACCGCCTGCTCCCAAGGGTTGCTGCCCGCTTGACGAGGACATCTAGGGTGGGCCTGCTCCAGCGCCGACAATGAGAGAGGCCTGGCTGTCATGCACTCGGGACAGGGCCTTCTCTGTTGCTGCTCCTAGACTCTGGAATACTCTCCCAGTGGCCATTCGTTCCTCGGACTCCATCACGGCTTTTAGAAAGCTTGTAAAGACTTGGCTTTTTACCCAGGCTTTTACATAATCATTTTTACTGCTGCTTCTGTGTGTTTTTATCTTTTTATCTGTGTGTTTTTATGCCTGTTTTTATACTTTTTAGCTTGATGTTTTTATTGACTTTTTTTTGTATGTTTTAACTTTTGTAAACCGCCTTGGGGTTGTCTTTTAACGAAAGGCGGTATATGAATGCAAAAATAAATAAATAAATAAATAGATAGATAGATAGATAGATAGATAGATAAATAAAAATAAAAAAACTAACTGCAGTATGGATGGTACTTTCAGGGGTGAAGACACAGGGGTGTAGCAAGATATTATTCATTGAGGGAGCAGAGACAAACATGGGAGGGACAGGAGGGTTGGGGAATAGATCACAGTAAAGGAGGATTCAGGCAAAAAGTTTTGATAAGTCATGATGACAAAAGTAAACTCCAAGTCATATTATAAAGCATTTTAATTCACTTGGGGTGGAGGTCTAAAACTGTTGCAACTAAGGCTGTAGCCACACAACACTCTTCAAAATCATTTTGAAATGGATCCTTGAAAGGATTCTGAGCGTTGTAGTTCTGTGAGCATGCCCTAGGAAAGTTCAGCACCTCCACTGGTTTCCATAATTCTTCCAAACCGATTCAGCTTCAAAACCATCTTGAAGAAGAGTGTATTGTGGCCAGAGCCTGTGTGTCAGCAATAAGTGCTATGAAAGTTCCAAGCTAGTACTTAAGAAATGTGTTAATTTATTAATTGTAATTGTGCAATCAAAATTTGTTATAGGCAAGAAAAGCAACGAAATCAATTTTAAAGAGAGGAGAACTAAGTAAAACAAATACTGTAATCACAGAACTGTCCCTGTGATCGCTTGTCAAGATTATATATTTTTCAACTGCTTTAATAAGCTAGAGAAGAAACTTTCCCACCACCCATCATACTCTGGCTCCTCATTGCCTAGGCCCTAGGCTAAGTAAGGGCTCCTTCAGGCTTCCTGAGCCTCAGAGAGACTGCTTGTAACCATCTCCTAATTCTCCACCTGCCAGTGTCCACCCTCCAAACCCTGAAATCAATTTAATCATTAAAAAGATTTAAAGTAATCAACTTAGGAACATAGGAAGCTGCCTTCTACTGAGTCAGACCATTGGTCCATCTAGCTCAGAACTGTCGGCACTGCCTGGCAGTGGCTCTCCAAGGTTCCAGGCAGGAGTCTCTCCTAGTCCAACCTAGAGATACTAGGGACAGGGGTGGAGCCACCATTGATCAGGTGGGTTCAAAGAACCTGGGCACGAGCCACAGAAAGGGCCATGCTCAGCAGAGCCGGACTGGGGGCACTGAGAGGGTGGTGGAAGGTATGTGGGGAGGGTGCCGGGTTTTGAGCAGAATGGGTACTTAAGGGTGGGAGTGTTCACGGCTGCCAAGTGTGGCGGGGCGCACCCGGAATGTGCCCTGTTACCCTGTGGGCCAGTCCGAGCCTGTGCTCAGATGGGGCTCCCGGAGAATGGGCCACACCCTCATGTGTGTGACATCACACGCAAGGGGTGTCACTGGTGCATACAGCACGCACATGGAGGGGGCACCTTGGATGGGGCAGAACCTGTGCCTCCGTTCCCTGGTTCCGCCACAGGCCAGGGAGTGAACCCGGGACCTTCTGCAAGTAAGCATCAAGATGTTTTTCCACTGAGCTATGGCCCCATCCCTTAAGGGGACTATCTTAAAGTGTTCACATGTAGTCTCCCATCAAAATGCAAACCAAGGCAGACCCTGCTTAGCAAAGGGGACAATCGATGCTTGCTACAACAAGACCAGGGAGCTATTATGACGATCAGTGGAAAGCGGACTAAGGGTGCTTAGCCTGCTTTCCACCGATCGTGAGACTCACTGGGCCCACAGCCCAGCCCAGTTGAATCTAAGTGGGTCACCCGCTTTTGTAGCCCTCCCCTAAGCCTGGGTTAGTGGAGCGAGCGCTCTGCTAAACTGGGCTTCCCAATCATGAGTAGCTGCGGTGCGGCTCCACGCCACAGCTACTCATGAGTAGAACCCGGAGGGGAGGTGAAAAGCCGCCTCCCGGCTCCAGGGGTCTCTCCAGTATGTCCTGTGCGCTCGCGCAGGGCATACTGGAGCTTCCGGGGGCCGCACAACCCCCGAACTCCCCAGCCCCCTCCGGCTCCATCACAGAGCCAGCAATCTCATGTGGGCGGCTGATCCAGCCGCCCAGGGCTGCCACCCTGATCGTCTGCGGGGAGAGCGGGCTTCACAAACCGAGTCTCACTGATTGTGAGACCCGGCTCCAGGTCTGCTCCCTCAGCTTAAACAAATAAACATTTTACACATACGATACATATAGGTATTTGAAGCAAATGCCCCAACTCCCTGTTCAGAAGCAAACAAAACAGACCACCAGGAGTTACATAGATTTAAGGATCGGCGAAGCAGCTGCCCCTCAAGCTTCTCTGGCCCCAGTCTGCTCCCTGGCTGCTGGTGCTGACTCTCTGGCGGAATGAATGAGGCTGAAGACCAGAAGAAAGCCTTTGTTCTCTTCTCCTTTTCAGCAGTCCGGTCTCTGCCCTTCCTCTTCTTGTCCTAAACCTCTCTTCTTCTCAGTCTCCTCCTTTTTCCTCACAGTCTCTCCCTCAGAAGTCTCCCCCTCACAAACACGTCCCCTTGGCAACCCACCAGGGCCAAAAGAAATCCAAGCCACTCCACATCCAACAGAAGGCTACACACTGCCAGGGTTACACGCTCACTCACCTTTCTGATTCTTGATGCCTGGACTAGGCTAGATTGGTGCACGCACGATGTACTTTCTGCCTGGGGCCCTGAAGACCTAACCACCACAGATGCATTAAACACCCATCCCCTACAGACACTGGCAGAGCACTGCATTATGGGAGGATGAGTGAACAGTAGTACAGTACTACACACACTACACTCGATCTTAGCCCAAAGGCCGAGAAGTGGTGTGTATAGCAGTTGTGCCCAGGGGCGTAGCTAGGGGAGAGGGGGTCCATGAGGGGGCCCCCTCTCCCCAGTGGCCCTTTGGCGTGAGGGAGATAATGAAGAAAATAGAGAAGGGTGGAGTTGGGGGGCACTCTGGAGCTGGGGGCAGGGCCTAGGTCAGGCCTGCACCACTCAAATGACCTGGCGGGCCGAAACCAACCGTGACTTGGTTCATGGGGGCCGAGGTCAATTCCTAAGGTGCTGGTTATTAGAGTAACACTTAATATCAATCAATCAACCAATCAACTGAATTAAAGTGAAATGAATTAAAAATGAATTTAAAATGAATTTAATCAATATTTAACTTTTGATGTTCTGGCAGGCCAAGATTGATTTAAATTAATATGAAATAAGTTGAATTAAAATTCATTCTAATAATATAAATATTATACAATCTGTACAAAATACATAATAAAATGCATTGTTCTTCCTTTCCACCTCTGCCAAATCATCACACAAAACATGGAACACTTTTAAGGAGAAAAAAATGAGAACCTCTTCTCATAATTTTGGAAAAGAATGGAGAAGGGGAAAGAAAGATGGAAAGGATGCAGCAGGAGGCTTGACCTGAGAGAGAGAGAGAGAGAGAATGGAGCAGTCTTGGTGGGTGTGTGAGAGAGTGAGCATGGAGCAGTCTTGGTGGGAGGGAGGGAGAGAGAGAGAGAGAGAGAGAGAGAGAGAGACTTAAGAGACTTAACTGCACAGGAGCGCCTCGCAGTTGGGAAGCAAAACCAGGCCAAATGGCAGACCCGAGTGTCGCTCTGGTTTCTGCCGCTATGCACCACTGCTGCCGTGGGGGAGGGTAAGGAAGAACACCCGCACCCCCGCAGCCATCTCCTCGGCCATGCAACAGCTGGAATTTTTTTTTTTTTGAGGAGGTGTTTTTTAAGCAGCAGGGGGAGGAAGAGGAAATAGCCCCGGGGGCCAGGAAAAAAGGCCTCACGGGCCGCATCCAGCCCCCAGGCCGCATGTTGTGCAGGCCTGGCCTAGGTTCTTTGAATCCATCCACTCAATTATAGCTACACCCCTGGTCAGGGGCGTAGCAAGGTTGGAGTGGGCCCAGAGACAAGATTTTAAAATGGGCCCCCCCCCAAAGTCCAGGGCCTCCGCACACCCCAGGCCCCCAAGGATTTAAGTCTGATATTCCAAAATAAGTATGCTGCCTGCAAATACATTTCACTGAATACACACACACGTCACAATATATAGTGATATACATTGAGTACTATACATTTGTATTACTTTTAATGCCTAGAACACACTAGAAAGATGAATTATTAAAATGGGCCCCTCGCTGCAGATTAGCAAAGGAGACTTTCAACCATGCAGGGTGAACCTATGTTTGTTTTCTCAGAATTCTGAACAAATTCAGTCAAGTTTGATTGCAGGAGGTTTTTCACAGGAGGCTTTTAAAGCCCTTTAAGACACATCTCCTCTGGAATGGAGGTGCTGCATTCACATGTTGGCCAGATTGACCCTGAAGTCCCTGCAAGTTATTGGGGAGCAGTTCACACACAAGAAAAATAAAATAAAAGCACCACACATGCTTCACAGTTCTCACTCAGACCTTCTGGGTTGCAAAACAACTTGAACATAAGTGCATTTATAAATGAATGAATGAATAAATAACATTAATAAAATACTGTTCCAGAAGTTTTTGCAATTTTCTGCCATGAAACAAGCCACTTATAGGACTTTTTAGATAGTTTTTTTAAGTCAGCAAATTTTCCAAGCTGTTTCAAAATAAATTTTCAGAGACTTCTCGGTCCCTCCCCCCCCCCATATCCAAGCCCTATGGCAAGCAGATCCCTATATATGGGGGGGGGGGGCGGGAAAGGTAACCACAAAAAGGAGTTCACACTCTACCTGGAAAATGCTGGTCTGGGTTAAGCAGGGCAGCAAGGGGTCTTCTGCTGCAGAGAACACTCTGGCTGCCTCCTCCTTCCTGGCTGGCTTGGGCCCTACTCAAGTTCAGGCTTCACTGCGGCCTACACGGAGGCCTCCGTGGAAGCCCCGCCCACCCGCCGATCAGCTGAGAGGCGGGAGAAAAGGAGCTCTTGGCAGCTGGGCTGCTGCTTCGATTGTGGGCCAGCAGAACAAGCAGGAGAGACGGCGAAGAGGGCAAGTGGCTGAGGGGCCTTGGGGCTGGGCAGGGGGCAATGGGGAGTCACATGAGGTGCCCCTGGGGTGCCCCTCCAGGCAGTGGGGCCCCCAGACAACTGTCTCCCCTTGCCCTATCATTGTTACGCGCCTGCCCCTGGTCCTCTTCTGTTTCCTTCCTACAATTCAAACCCTTGGAGTTGTCAGCTTTTCCTTGTTCCATTAAGATGTGTATTAAAATGTTATCACTGTGCTGATGACACCCAAATCTATTTCTCCAAGTCAACATCATCAGGAGAAGATGCATAACCTCCCTAAACGCCTGCCTGGAGGCAGTGATGGGCTGGATGAGAGGGAACAAACTGAGGCTGAATCCAGATAAGACGGAGGTACTTATTGTGCGGGGTCGGAACTTGGGAGACGATTTTGATCTGCCAGTTCTGGATGCTCCCCAGTAAGGAACAGGTGCTCAGTCTGGGGGTGCTTCTGGATCCGAATCTCTCCCTGCTCTTCCAGGTTGAGGCGGTGGCCAGAGGTGCTTTTTATCAGCTTCGGCTGATACGCTAGCTGCATCCGTTTCTTGAGATGAACGACCTCAAAACTGGTAACCTCTAGGCTGGATTACTGCAATACGCTCTATGTGGGGCTGCCTTTGTACATAGTCCAGAAACTGCAGTTGGTTCAGAACGCGGCCGCCAGGTTGGTCTCTCTGGGTCATCTAGGAGAGACCATATTACTCCTGTCTTGAAGGAATTGCACTGGCTACCAATACGTTTCTGGGCAAAATACAACGTGCTGGTCCTCCCCTAAACAGCTTAGGCCCTGGGTATTTAAGAGACCGTCTTCTTGACCATGAGCCCCACCGCCTGCTAAGATCATCTAGAGAGGTTCACCTGTGGCTGCCGCCAACCCGTCTGCTGGCTCCTCGGGAACGGGCCTTTTCTGTTGCAGCCCCTAGACTTTGGAATGTGCTCCCTGTTGAAATAAGAGCATCCTCATCTCTGGCAACTTTTAAAACAGCACTGAAGACACATTTTTTCACCCAGGCCTTTAATTAGATTTATAGTTTTAAATAATTTTAATACTGGGTTCTAAATGTTTTTTTAATCTTTTAAATGATTTTAATTGTTAATTGATTTAATTGATTTAATTTTTTTAATTATTTTAATTGTAAACTGCCCAGAGACACAAGTTTTGGGCAGTATAGAAATATTTTAAATACATACATACATACTCATTTGAATGGGTCCTGTTTGACCCTATCTCAGTTTCTCTCAGGGAGAGTGGAGATTGCTGCCAAGTTGACATGAGTTACTGAGCAGCTTGTGGGAGGAGCCACATTCTTTAGGGATGTTTCCTGAACTGAAAGCTGCTGCTGGGTTTCTCTCAGGGACCAGTTAAAAAGCTGCCATGTGACCTGGGCAGATGATAGCAAACTATTTGGGCTAGAGAAATCTATAATGGATTGTGTCAGAAGCTTCAAAAGGATCTCCTCAAACTGGGTGAATGGGCAAGAAAAAGGCAAATGCAGTTCAGTATAAATAAGTGTAAGGTGATGCACACTGGGTTAAAGCATCCCAAAATCTGAGCTGACAGTGACTAACCAGACCAGACAAGGGATCTTAAAGGTCTGTGGTAGGCAGCTCAGTGACAACTGAGTGCGTGTGAAATGTCAACTCAGTGTGTGGCAGCAGTGAAAAAGGCAAATTCCATGCTAGGAATCATTGGGAACAGGGCTGAAAATAAAACTGTTCTATTATAATGCCATTATACAAATATTTGGTGCAGCTACATTTGGAATGCTATGTACTGTTCTGGTCACTATCACAAAATAGAATTCTAGTAGACAGAATTTCTCTTTCACTTTTTTGCAGCACTAGAAGTAGGGATCCCATGAAACGGACTGGCAGGAAATTTAGGACAGATGAAATACTTTTTCACAAGGTGCTCTTAATGAAACTGTTCCGGAGTGCTGGCTAAACACTCAAATCAGGCTTTGAGACTAATGTGGGGAATCAGCATGACTATGTAGAACAGTTCATTACAGAATAAATTTGTGCAAATTTAGTAAATAAATAAATTTGGTCTGGAAAATGAGGAGAAGACAGGAATATGGTACAATCAGATTTATTCAGGGATAATCAGGGATAATGGTGCTTAACAAGTGCCCTCCACAAAGCACCAGCAACTATAGCCCAGGAGGTGGACCCTGCAATTTACAAATGTTGGCTGTTCTTCCCTGCTTGTTTAGGGCACTTGATGTGTATTGTAATCCCTCTAACTTGCAAAGTGAGACTATTTTATTTTATTTTATTTTATTTTATGTTATTTATTTAACTAACACATTTGTCTACCACCCAAAACACAAGCCTCAGGGCAATTTACAACAAAACCATCAAAACAACAGAAGAAAAGATTAAAACATTATAACAATTAAAATTTAAAATGTTAAAACTATTGAAAACACAAAACAATCTATATATTTATTTCTCCTAGGAGTGCCTGTCGCTAATCCCATGCGTGGCAGCTCTCGCAAGAGCAGCTGCCTGGGGGAGAGCGACGGGGATGGGGAGGCAATGACAGCGATGGCGGGCCTAGCCTACCATGCTGGGAATAGGAGGCTGCAGCAGCTGCCGCCGGGAACAGAAGGAGACAGGCCGGCCTGAGCCAGCCACCAAGAGCAGGAGGTGGTGGCGGCCCGGCCTGGCCCAGCCACTGGGTGGAGGAGGAGGCGGCCCGGACGCCAGGAATTGGCGGGTGGGTGGGTGGGTGGTGGCGGCAGGCCGGCCCGGCCGCCAGCCAGAAAGTGCCGGGCGGGTGCAGGGAGAAGCAGGCGGTGGGGAGAAGCAGGCTGGCGGAGGCACAGATGCTCTGCGCTCAGCCCAGCTAGTATCTAATTAAAAGCCTGGGTGAACAAATGCTTCTTGACTGCCCTTTTAATAGTTGTAAGAGGTAGGGAGGCTCTTATTTAGCAGGAAGTGTGTGGTTCCAAAGCCTCGGGGGAGCAACGGAGAAGGCCCGTCCCTGAGTAGCCACCAGACGAGCCGGTGGCAACTGCAGATGAACCTCTCCAGATGATCTCAATGGGCGGTGTGGTTCATAGCGAACAAGGCATTCTCCTAAATACCCAGGCCCCAAGCTGTTTAGGGCTTTATAGATTATAACCAAAATCTTGTATTTTGCCTGGAAACTTATTGGCAACCAGTGTAGATCTTTTAAAATAGGAGTGATATGGTCTCTCCAAGATGATCCAGAGACCAACCTGGCTGCTGCGTTCTGAACCAACTGCAGTTTCCTGACTATGTACAAAGGCAGCCCCACATAGAGCACATTGCAGTAATCAAGTCTGGAGTTGACCAGCAGATGTACTACTGTTCTGAGGTCATTTATCTCAAGAAATGGACGTAGCTGGCATATCAGCAAAAGCTGATAAAAGGCACCTCTGGCCACTACCTCAGCCTGGGACACCAGGGAGAGTTTTCTGTCCAGAAGCACCCCCAGACTGCGTACCTGTTTCTTCTGGGGAAGTGTGACCCCATCCAAAACAGGCAGATCAAAATCATCTCCTGAGTTCCGACCCCGCACAATAAGTACCTCCATCTTATCTGGATTCAGCCTCAGCTTGTTACCTCTCATCCAGCCCATCACTGCCTCCAGGCAGGCGTTTAGGGAGGTTATCCCTTCTCCTGATAATGTTGACATGGAGAAAAAGATTTGGGCGTCATCAGCATACTGATAACACTCTGCACCAAATCTCCTGATGATCTCTCCCAGCGGTTTCATGTAGATGTTCAACAACATTGGAGACAATATGGAGCCTGGCCCCTGAGGGACACCATACAAAAGTTCAGTTTTTGAAAAACAGCAGTCCCTGAAGGACACCATCTGGAATCTGCCTGAGATGCAAGAGTGGAACCACTGCAAAGCAGTGCCTCCCACCCCCAACCTCCTCAGATGCTATTGTTCACATCTTTATGTCTTGTATTTGTCATCTGTGCTCACATTTCCTTGGTGTGACCAATTAACTTAGGGATGTGAGGTGTGTGCCTAAACTGTATTTCTAAAGGCTGAGTTTTGAAATGTTAGGAATTTTAGGATGGAAAGAAAATCTCATACTGGGGGGGGGGGGGCAGAATTATAATTTGCAGGCAGGGGGTGGCACTGCCAACTTGCCCTCCTCTTGCTATACCCTTTGAGGGTGGGGAGCTCAACTGGATGAGCTTTTGTTCCCTTCTGAAACTGATCAATGGATAATAATAATGAACGCCTTGAATGAATCAGACCATTAGTCCAACTGGCTTAGTACTAACTACAGTAACTGGCAGCAGATCTCCAGCATTCCAGACAGGGATCTTTCCCAGCTCCACCTGGAGCTGCTGCTGGAGATTTTGAACCCGGGATCTTCTACATGCAAAGTAGGTGCTCTCTCACCAAGTTTTGGACTCTCCCCCAAAACCTCTGTGGGTGTGTTGAGGAGAGCAACTGTGATGGGAAAGTGAGATTATGGATATGGATCTATACACAAGATCATTGGACATGTTCAAGACATGAGTCATTTTTTGACCATCTTGTCATATTTACAACCAGAGTTGTTAAGGATTGATTTAAAAGGTAGGCTGGTTTTTCTTTTCAGTTTTTAAAATGAGTTTTAAAGGGGTCCCCCCCAGTTTTAATTTGCTTTTTCTATTTACATCACTAAAATAGTGTAAAACTAACCCTGCCCTTCAACAAAATAAATTTTAGTTGAATAATTGAATGAGTTGTGGTTGATTAACCATTTGAATGTGCATATGAGTAAAAATAATCATTCTCTCCTCTGTGAGCAAAAAGGGAAAATGCCTCTTTCAAGATGTTCCTGGTCACCTGCAGTTTTTAGAAGTACTTGCCTTATTATCATTTGTTATACTCCATCCCGCCTTGCTGGCAGGATATTCCAAGTGGTTTACTGCCAAGTTTAATAAACAGATTAAAAAATGTATATTAAAACTACCCATAGGGAACTTGCAGACATCGAAGAAGCAACATAACACGCAAAACCAAAAGAGATCAGAACTCAGTCCAGGGAGTCTCAGAGAGCATGGCCTTTATTGATGTGCTTTTGGAAGACACAAGAACAAGCATTTGGTTTTGAAGCAAGCAGAAACTCAAATTGTATACAAATGTTTTGGCATTTAAGTTCTGATATGTAGCATGTGCTTAAAATGTATGTATATATTAATGTATACATTAAAATTTATGTGTTCTATATAAATAATCATGCCTCCCAGGGGCTACTGCTGGTGTTAGATTGTAAGCCATGGTGGGACTGGAAACCATTTTCTCATTCCTTTTGCTGTGTACTACTTGCACAGGTATGCCTAGAGCGTCCAACTCCTGGGAGAATCCCCCAGTGCATCACACTCATTGTGTGGTGCATTGTGGGATTCCTGGAGGCCAGGAAAACGAATCCCAGCCTCCAGAGATCCATGCTGCACGCAGTAGTAACGTGGATCGTGTGGGTGTGTACCAGTGCACCAAAGAGGACATCACTGATCGTCTGAGGGGAAGGTGGGTCCATCCCTGCCTCCTACCCCCCACCCCTATTTTGGTCATGAGAACGATATCTATCTATCTATCTATCTATCTATCTATCTATCTATCTATCTATCTGCTGCCCAGTTGATGAGGGGCACTGTTTTAATCAATTAAAAGTGTTTTTTAATCATTGCTTCTCATCACTGGTTAACCAATTAAATTTTGCAGACTTATTAAAAGCAGCTCTTTTGGATCACATTTGTTTCATGGGTTGGAATCTAGTCTGTGATGAAAGGGGTCTATTTCATACAGAAAGCCCTGTACTTACACATACAAATCTTACACTTTGTTGTTATTTTTGACATTACTGCAGCTCTGACTTCTCTAAACTACACATCCATTCTCAAATACACTGATCTGTTCTGTTTCCAGAATTCCAGAATTCTAACAGATCATATTAAAACAAATGTCTTCATACTCTTTGAATAGTAAACCCTTTGTGTCTGATGATGCCGCTGTTCTCAGAGGTAAAGTTATAATGGAATGTTGTAATATTCATGTCTCTTAATACAGTTTTCCAGTCCTTTTGGCCTCATGAAACCCTTTCAGGGCTTGTTTATGGATGAAGTCAGGAGCCTTCTCCATGGTGATTTTGAGTGCAGAACCTGAGAGGAGTTCTGAGGGTTGCCAACTTCTCAACCAACCAACCACCGTTGCTGGTTGTGCAGACATTGTGTGAAGCAATTAGCAAATGATAATGTTTATCTCCATGGTGTGAAAAGCCTTGTAGGCTGATTTCTGCACATCAAGTAGCCCTTAATGTCACAAGAGCAGCTGGGCCTCACACCCCAACTAGTTGGCAACTGTAAGAATTGATCTGGATTGATTATCATGGAGTAGAAGGCCATAATTTTGTGTGATGTTGCACAAAGGCCCATGATACTTTCCGTGAGTAACACATTTGTTTCAGAGGAAGGAGTTGTATACCTGAGGAAGTGTGTGTGTGTGTGTGTGTGTGTGTGTGTGTGTGTGTGTGTGTACCTGTGAAAGATGGAGAGATTATCTAGTATATAGCAATAGCACTTACATTTATATACCGCTTTATAGCTGGAGCTCTCTAAGCAGTTTACAATGATTTAGCATATTGCCCCCAACATTCTGGGTACTCATACTGAGTAGTATATGACACAGGAAATATAATGGGGAAATTTGTATGAGAGTGAGAGTGTGGAGGAGGAAAATGTTTTCCTCAGTATACAGTAGGGAACATGTGTGTGTGTTTGTATGCATGTGCTACTGCTGCATTGTGTTCAATATAGAAATTGTTACTGCGAGCGGGGATCCAGGAAACTACAGGCCAGTTAGCTTAACTTCTGTACTGGAAAAATTGATAGAAATCATACTTAAGGACAAAATTGTTAAACCTATAGAAGAATAGCCTTGCTGAGGGAGAACCAGCCTGGCTTCTGTAAGGGCATGTCTGGCCTCACTAACCTTTTGGAGTTTTTTGAGAGTATCAGCAACAGGCATGTGGATAAAGGTGATCTGGTTGACATAGTATACTTGGATTTCCAAAAAGCTTTTGACAAAGTTCCCCACCAAAGGCTCCTGAGTAAATTTAGTGGTCATGGGATAAAGTGACAGGTTAATGTGTGGATTGGTGTCATGCCCTTACCTTCAGATAGTGAAGAGGAAGTTGGCAACCCTCCAACACAGCAATAGGAGGAGAATTCATCTGTTGGGCTGCAGGAAGAAACTGAGGCAGGCCAAGTTGAGGCTGCAGCTCCCGAGGGGCTGTCAGAAGCAGCACAGGAGAAGCAGGGTGCAGAGCCAAACCCAGAGCCAGAGAGCGTACAAACAATAACACCCCAACAACGGAGATATGAGCATCGCCGGTGACAGCTGGAAACACTCAGATGGAGCAAGTGGCTGCTTAACAAGCAAGATAAATGCTGAATTGTTGGCAGCTGATTGGAGGTGGAACCCAATTAGTCAAAGCACTATAAATCAAGGCCAGCAGGCTATGAATGCTGCTGGAAGCAACCTAGGCTTTTCCTGCTGCTACTCTGCTTACCTGAGTCCTGATGGCTACTCTAGCTGCAACACCTTCCCTGGAACACCTTGCACTCCTTTTGCTCTGGAACCATGCTATCTGGTGAGCAGATTCAGCTTGTGGGGGAGACTGTCTGAACCTGATACTTCCAATAAAGTGTTCTCTTGTGTTTTCTTTACAAACTGGAGAGACTTCAAGATGTTGCCTCCGACCTTGACAGTGACCTTGATTTGGACACTGGACGGGCAGGCTCCTGACAATTGGTAACTGGTTAAAAGACAGAAAACAACAATAAATGGACAGTTTTCACAATGAAGGGAAGTAATCCCCAGGGACCTGTCCTAGGACCAGTTCTCTTTAGCTTGTTCATAGATGATCTAGAAGTTTGGGTGACCAGCAAAGTGGCCAAATTTGCAGATGGCACTAAACTATTCAGGATAGTGAAATCCAAAACAAATTGTGAGGAGCTCCAAAAGGATCTCTCCAAACTGGGTGAGTGGGTGACAAAATGGCAAATGTGGTTCAGTGTAAGCAAGTGTAAAGTGATGCATATTAGGGCAAAAAACCCAGCTTCACATATACACTGATGGAGTCTGAACTGTCAGTGAGTGACCAGGAGAGAGATCTTGGGTTCATGGTGGACAGCTCGTTGAAAGTGTCAACTCAGTGTGTGGCAGCTGTGAAAAAGGCAAAATCCATGCTAGGGATAATTAGAAAGGGAATTGAAGATAAAAATAATATTATAATGCCCTTATAAAAATCTATGTTGCAGCCACATTTGGAATACTGTGTACAGTTCTGGTCACCATATAGAACTTGAAAAGGTGCAGAAGAAAGCAACCAAGTTGACCAGGGGCCTAGAGCACCTTCTTTATGAGGCAAGGCTATAGCATCTGGGGTTTTTTCGTTTGGATTTGGAAAAGAGGCAACTACAGGGAGACATGATAGAAGTGTATAAAATTATGCATAGGGTAGAGAGAGTGAACAGAGAGAAATTTTTTTCACCCTCTCTCACAACACTAGAACTAGAGGTCATCCCATGAAACTGAAGGCCAGGAAATTTAGGACCAACAAAAGGGAGTACTTTTTCACACAGCACATGATTAATCTATGGAATTCTCTGCCATGGGATGTGGTGATGGTCATTAGCTTGGATGGCTTTAAAAGTGGCTTAGACAAATCCATGGAGGACAGGTCTATCAATGGCTAGTAGTCTGATGGTCCATAATACTAGTCTGATGGTTATAGGCCACCTCTAGCCTCAGAGGCAAGATGCCTCTAAAATACCAGTTGCAGGGGAGCAACAGCAGGAGAGAGGGCATGCTCTCCACTCTTGCCTGTGGGCTTCTCAGAGGCATCTGGTGGGCCACTGTGGGAAAGAGGATGCTGGACTGGATAGGCCTTGGGCCTGATCCAGCAGGGCTGTTTTTATGTTCTGATTTATAGCTTTCTGAGAAGCCCAGCTTTTAATTAAAGAAAACAAATTTCTGACCATTAAGTCCTCTATTAAAGTCTGCAGGGATGTACAGGCTGTTCCTCACAAAGGTATATTCTGAAAATGCTTGAAGCCACCACCACCACCTTACCACAGATGAGCAGGGCTATGTCTGGTCAATGTGTGCCTGGGAGACTACCTGGGAATGCCATGTGCGCCACCTTGAGTTCTGTGGATGCAATGCATGTTTAAAATTCAGACAGGATGGGGCTGAGCAGTGCGTTCAGTGCCTCCCCATGAGGATGAGCTGTAGAATGATCCTCACAAAGCAAATGCATGCAGATTTGCTGAGTGTGTACCTCCTCTACAGAAATCACAGAGTCCAGCTTTTCTGGGCACAGAATTATGCTAAAAGAAAACATGTTTTAAAATCAACCCCATTATAGAGACAAATGCAGTGTCTGTGAATTCCCATTTTAAGCCATTATATGGAGGCTGTTAGGGCAGTTTTTTTAATACCATAGAGGTAGAAAAGACTAGAGAAGCATATGATCCTGCAGTTCTGGCTACTAAATGAAAGATGCCATAAATGAGGCGGGAGCACAGTGTGAACAGTCAGTGCTGCCCTACCCACTTCCCCAGCTTTTCTGTACCATAGAGGTAGAAAAGGCTAGAGACACATATGACCCTACACTTCTGGCTCTTAACTGAAAGGTGCAACATGCAGAGCAGAATCACAATGTGGGCAGTCAGAGCTGCTCTACTCACTTCCCCAGCAGCTCTAAAGTGCCCAGTCCCTTTTGCATTTGTTCATACTTAGCTGGTGATCAGCAAATAGCATCACTGATTTGTGACTCTAGGAGAGGCCCCCCACCCCACCCCGCTCCCCTAACTATGCCCCTGAACATCTCTTGTCATGGAAATGCTCACAGACCCTCTGAAGTTTCGCAGTCTGACAGTAGGGACACTTAAGTGTGCTTATGATACCCCTTAGCCTGACCACAAGAGTTGCCATTGCTTGAGTCCAGTGTCGGGTTGTGCACCACATGGAGCCTTGGTAGCCATGCACATGCATTCCTAGACATGTGCGTTTGTGTACAGTGCAGTCAAGCTGCATCTACCTGCCCCTCAGAGATTTCACCTCAGAGGGGGAGCTGGAACCTGAAGGATGGTAATTCTAGAGCAGGGGCTCCCAGCCTGTGGTACGCCAGATGTTGCTGAACTATGACTCCTGCCATCCCCAGGTTCCCCGGCCACAATGAATTGTAGGTTGCAAGGGCAGTGCGAGCATCATCATGAGTGAACAGAATGGGATGGGGAGGGTTGTGTGCGCAACCCTGTATATTCCCCCCTCCAAACTGTTTCACCCCTGCTGCATCTCAGGGAGTCCAAATGGGAGGAAGAGAGAGAGAGAAACTACTTGGGACCCAGGAGCATTTGCAGGGGAGAGAATCGGCAGGTGCAGGAGAGGAGCACCCCTCTTCCACTCTCCTGTTCTCCCCCTCAAATGACCCTTGTCTTGATATCTGTTTGGGAAACCCTGGCTTGTACAGCCACTCTCAAGAGCCTGGGTCCAACTCCTGGAGACCTTTGCAGGCCAAGCATCACGACAGCACCAAAGATTGCCGCTTAGCACCACCTAGAGGACAAAGTGTAGAACAACACTTCTATTTTGCAGTGTGCATGCCACCACCTGGACACATTATGGGAAGACCCAGCTCCCTTGAGAAGTCCATAATGCTGGGAAAAGTTGAAGGAAAGAGAAAAAGAGGGCGACCAGCAGCAAGGTGGAGGGACTCGATTACGACAGCAATGAATGCACCACTGAGAGACCTTAAAGGCCAAGTTGAAGACAGATCATCCTGGAGAGAATCTATCTATGTGGTCGCTAAGAGTCAACACCGACTTGATGGCACTTAATCAATCAATCAATCAATCCCACCACCACCACCCTCAAGCCACCCTCCTCTCATTTAAGTTCATTGCCAAGGAACTTGTACCAGAGGTGGCAGGATCTTGCTACAGACTACAGTAAGTAGTCAAGAGGCAATCTGTGGGCATAGTGTTCACCAAGCGTCTCCTTTCGACTGCAGTGCCTCCCACCCCTTCCACTGGCTACAGCGGAAGGGATTGCTTCCACCCCTTAAGTAAGCAGGGGTGGAAGAATTGGACAGGAGCAACCACTGTTTCATTGTCATTTTTAACGGGGACTGCAACATGACTCTGCTGCAGCAATTTGCACAGAAACAGTCAAATGAAAAGGGTGCGATGATAACTTGGAAAATAGTGCCAATCAGTAAGTAAGTAAGTAAATTTATTACGGTCCTTAGACCGGCTTGACATTTAGAAGTGCCAGTCATAGAATGGTAGATTTGGAAGGGGCCTTGGAGGTCTCCTAGTCCACCACCTTGCTCAATACAGAAATTGCTTCAGCTAAATCAGGCCTCAGTTAAAGAGTGCTGAAGTTGCTCAATCCATGGGATAGATTGGATATATATCCCACCCACACCCACCCCCAGTAGTGAGCATGGGGTGAAACTCAAGGAAGAGGACTGTAGCCACAGTCACCCTTTCAAAGAACAGGAGTTTATTCTATTAACATCAGGAATGAAGCCCTTCCCTGCTGTGCCATTTCATCCTGCCACTTGCATTGGGCTTAATCTGCTGTAATGCGGAGTGACAAATCAGGAAGCCCTCAGTTCAGATCTTAACTCTGCCCTGAGCTTGTGAGATGCTGCTCTCTTCCAGCCCCCATTAAGGAGCTATGGAGGGCACTCCCTTTGAAAGGAGCATTGTGGCCCCGGTTGTGGCTCAGGAGGGCAGCACTATTCACACACTGCTCCAGAAGCACCCACAGCTTCTTCCCACCTCAAGTATCGCAGGGGGAACCGTAGTAGTAAGCGGTCACTGCACCTTCCAGTGGGAACACAACATTCCACCACGATGGGTCCAGTGCAATAATACAGCCTTAGGATGGGCGGAAGCTTAGAAAGAGCAGGCTCATAGCTGCTGTAGAAGAGGCAGTGGCTGTAGGTAAGGGTTGCTGTGCCCAGGTGAGTATAGCCGGGCCACACACACACTTCCTCCTTCTCCATAACTGTTCAAACTAAGCCAGTTAGTGCTATAAGTGTAAGTTAGTGCTCAGACGAAAGGCTTCCATTACATCCCTATGCAGGAATGGCCCTGCTGGGTCAGACCAAAGGGCCGTCTAGTCCCGGATTCTTGGGTCCTCAGATGCTGTGCGGCTACTACTCCCATCATTCTCAGCCACAATGGTCTTGGCCATTGGGTCTGGGGATGAGGGGGTTGTGGTCCAACAAGGTTGGGAGCCCCTGATCCAGCCTATCATTCTGTTTCCAACAGCAGCCGAAACTCACAAACCAGGTAAGAAGGCAATTGCCATGCCATGTGCTTCAACAGACTGCCTCTGAACATGAGGGTTCCATTTAGTTATCATAGCAAATAGGTTTGGCATTGCCATCATCTGTCAACCACACCTAGTAGTAGTAGTAGTTTTTATTTCAGTCACTGACCAGCAAAAACCACACCCTGTGAGACTGAATGACAGTTATATGGCATAACTGACCAATCAGGCTGCCCTATAGGGTAGTGAGGCAAGTAAGTTAACAGTGTTGCTATAACAACCCACGTTTTCAAAAGGCAGGTGCGAACACAGCCAAGATATAGCCCCATTCCTTGCTTCCTGATCTAGCCTGGAATGGATCAGGTGTGGCCACTGGGTCCACCTCTGCCTGTGGTGGCCGCTCTCAGGAAGTGACCCTTCTCTGCAACCCTGCACTTGATGACAATGGCCTTTGGTCTCTGCAGGGAGCACTGCGCCACACACACACACACACACACACACACACACACACACACACACACAGAGGCTGTGAGAGAAATGAAGATGGAAGAGGTGTCCAGGTTTCCATCACTTTATTTTGCAAAAATAGAAAAGTCCCCTCTTCTGTGGCACAGCTGGGAGTGCAGGGGCAGGAGATATTCCTCTAAAATACCAAGGAAAGCTGGTCTGTAAACATCACAGAAGGGCTTCACCCTCTTTTCTATCCCACCCCACCCCACAGCAAACAGACCCCATTTTAAGGCCTGCGGTATTTTTTTTATTTTTTTAAAGTTTTGGCAGCTTAAGACAACTGGGGAGGAAACCAAGCCAGTTCAGCAGAGCCCCTATTCCTTGGGGTGCTGTTACCCCGCATCACCTGATCCAGTGCGGAGGGGACACAACTCCCCGTGCTACCAACCCCTGGTGTAAACAAAGGCAAATAAATAAAACCACCCAAAGTGCTGCTCCATTCATGCCCAGCAGGGGGCAGCAGCACCTTCAGCGCTTATTCCACAGCAGCAGGGGGGCAAGAAGATGTGCAGGCCCTCCTGCACTCCCACTGCTGTGGGGCTAGTGCCATCCCCAGCTGTGATGCAATGTCTTGCAGCAAAAAGGGTCTGGCTGGCTGCCTGGCTCTTGCCACGGGATAAAGGTTTGGGGTAAGGTGGGAGAGATGGAATAGCAGCTGCTAATGGCGAAACATCACTGTAGTGTTAAGGGTTTCATATTGCTAGGAGCAGAGAGTGAAAGCACGTCTTCTGCAAGACTTTCGCCCTCTAGTGACAAAAAAGAAGGTTGCGTTTGCTGTGCCTTTATATTTGGTCCATTGGAACTGCAGTGGGGAAGCAGGTGTAGCACAACAAGCATGGCACCTCCGGGTGGGGTAGGCCAGGGTAATAAGGGCAAGGCTGCCTTATAGCAGGAGTAATCTGCCCCCTCCCCTTCATCAAAGTGCTGGGGCAAAAGTTAAAGGCAGGCTATGGTAAGTGGCCCCCTGCAACTTCCACTGGACTGCTGTACAGGCTTCCTATGGGAGCAGGGGACACCAGGCGGGCGGGCAGGCAGGCAGTAGGGGCCCCTGAGGGACAGGAAATGGGTTCAAGTCTGCAGCTCTGGACCCCTAACCTCCACCCCTTCCTTGATCAATCTTTGGTATCTAGTGTCCTTTGGAGTCTGTTTCCCAGAATTCTTAGCACCGGGGTCAAAAGCATCCCAAGCAAGGGCATCCCCTCTCCTCCCCCACTGCCCCTCCCCCACTGCCCCTCCTCCACCTCTGGGCTGGAGAGGCAACAGAGAGGACTGCAACCCCTCCCCCACCCCTCTCTGGAGCCACTCTCCCCCCACCCCAAACAACAAAACATTAGCACTTTATACAGCGAACAAAAAAGAAGCCCCTTTCCTCACCCCCCAACACCTCCCTCAAAAAATCCTTACCCCACTGGAACCCATGAGAGACGGATATGAATACCCCTCCCACCCCCAAACAAAAACTTCTGACAGGCCACGGGGATGTTGTGTTGAAGTCCTGGCTTCACTCTCCCCATACCCCATAAGGAATGGTCCAAGTTCTCTCGGGGCGGGGGGGGGCATTGTGGGGACACGCCATCCCTCTGTCTTCAGAGACTCAAATAAATAGTGCCTCGGATGCCTGGGTTCACGCCTGGGAGGCTGAAGGGCATTAGCTGATCCCCAGCCAGGAGTGTGGACTGGGTTGGAGGGAGGAGGCCACGTCCATTGCATTAGGCCCATGTGCTGCAGAGTCTCTCTATGGGCTCTTGAGGTGCCCCTTTTCCCACAGGCGGGGGAATTGCACATTTGGAGCTCCTCCCATTTAAAAAGGGAGGGCCTCCAAGTCGAAGCCCCTTGGGGGCTTTCCCAGGTCCTGAATATTTGGCTTGAGAATGCCCAACACAGCTGGCTGGACGAGCAGCCTGGGACTTTGGCAAAGCTTTGGGGTTGGGGTATGGTAAAGGCTTCAGAGTAGGCATCCAAGGCCCCTTAGGAAAAGGTTAAGGCAAGAGACATCATCCTCCCCAAGTCACCAAAGATAGAGCGCGAGTGGGGCATGGGTGCCTCTGAGTTGGTCTTGAGCATTGCCATCACACCCGACTCCAGCGTATGGCCAAGAGCAGGAAAGGCAAACGAAGAGTCCTGGAGGAAATGGGCAGTGGGAAGGACGGAGGAGATCCATGGAAAAGGGTTTTCTCCTGGCCTTTCCTAGCCTAGATCCTGGCTCGCTTGAGATGCTAAGGGGCTTCCTCCTGGCTCTTGGTGTCAGCTGGGCTCTCCTCGGAGCTAGGCGGTTCTGCCAAGGGTGGGGGCTGTGACAATTCATCTTCAAACATCTCAGGATTTTCCAGCATTTCTCGGATGAGAGGTGGCATGGGGCCCGGAATCTCCATCTTCAGGGTGATGGCTCGTTCCGCCCCTGTTGAAGAGGGGAAAAGGCACAAGAAGACATAAATTTCCCCACCAGCAGAAGTTAAAAGAGGAGCTGCATTGTCACAGTTTGGCCATGGACAATGCAATCCAGGGCACATCTGCTGTGAGCCTCCCACTGGGAGTGCTGCAGACACATGGTAGGAGGAGCCTGTTTATGGCAGTGCAATGATAGCCCACTGGCAACCTAGGGGCAGAACGTGGCTCCCAAGGACATTTCTCCCAACCCCTCGGAGGAACCCAAGACTGGCAGGATAGCAGGAGGTGCACAGCGTTGTGCTTCAGCGCCACTGTTTCGTTACAGAGGAAGTGCTGCGCTCGGTTACTGCTTTGCACAGGGAGGAAGCAGAGATGTCTGAGATTCCTGGCTTGTACCAGTACTAAGCACACTATGGGCAGAGGAGGAAAATGCTTCCTCTACTGCACTGGGAAAGCCAAAAGCAGACCATGGGTGGGCAGAAGGTACATTAGGATCTACTAGCAGATCTCTGGGTGATTGGCAGTAGATCCACAGGGGTTCCTGATTACTTACTTAGCAGGAACAAGAACTCAAGGACTCCCCTCTCCTTCCTAAATTAGGCTACTAAAATGAAGAAAGGTTGGGGGAAATCTAGGAGTGGCTTTTTATGCAAGAGCACTCTGAGCACTCAGTTCCTGTCCTTGAAACATCACTTTGCACCTGAAATCAAGTGGGTTCTATCTTTTTTTCTTTTTTATTTTAAGTAGATCTTGGAAGCCTGAAATTTGCCCAGCCTCTCCTCCATCACGAGACTTTGGTTCCAGTTAACCCTATTTGGAGGTAAGGAGGTCACCCTTGAAACGTGACACGTATTATATATGTGTGTAGACTGACAGAGACAGACAGAAAGAGAACATAATACAATCCATAATCCCCAACAACTTCCATTGCCTGATTGATCCCAGACTGGATTCTGAGTTGTGAATAAATCTTGCAGCCTTTACAACCAAGATGCTCAGATTCAGACTTCCACAGAGGCCACTAGTGGCTACATTATAGATTACAACACGTCTGCACAGAAATCAGTTCTGGGTAGAAAACTGTGTGGATTAGGGGTGTGCATGAGCCCAAAATTGCAGTTTCAGAACTAGTTTGGTCAAACCGACCAGCCAGTCCAATCTGTTTGACTGAACCAGTTTGGTGGTTCAAGAGTCTGTAAATGATGAATCTGGTGTGGATTACCCTTTGCAAGTAAAGGGGTGAAGATCCTGGGAAGCGATAAAGGGGGGATGCGAGAGAGGGATTTAAAAGACCCTACCTGGCCAGAGCAGCTGCTGGCGCCACCACTTCCCCATCCCAGGCACAGCCCATAGTTTAAGTGTGCACCCTGATGCCCCTTTTAGCCTGCACGGTGGCTACACAGTTCCAGTCTCTACAGATGTGTGGAAACCATTTGCACATCTGCAGAGGCCCGAACCATGCCGCAGCCATGCAGGCGGTGTTCTAAAAGGGGCATCGTGGCACACATTTAGGCTATGGGCTGTGCCAGGTGGACAAGCAGCAGCACTTGCAGCCACACTGGCTGGGTAAGACCATTTAAATACCTCTCTTGCCATTCCCCCGGGTGCCCGTTCGACGCCAAACTGGTCTGCCCGAATTGCGATTGGTTCAGTTCGATCACAGACCAAACTGCCTCTGGTTCAGTTCACAATCAAGCCACCGAAGCAGCCTGGTTTCAGGTGAACCAGTTTAGCACTGAACAGTTTGTGCACATCTCTAATGTGGATTCACTTCTAGATTGCAATGTGTGATGATCCATGTACAATGATTGGTGCTCACCTTTGGTGCTGATTCCCCGCAGGTCAGTGATTTTCATCAGCATGCGGGGGAACATGTAAGGTTTGTTGGGCCGGCGTCGGCGAGCATATATCTTCAGCGCTTCCAGCAGCGGCTCTTGCAGCTTGTCCACTTTCTCTGGCTCCTCCAGGTCCATTCGATCTAGGGGAAAGAGCATGGTATATGGAGCATGGGGGCTGGCTCTTTCTGAATGGCCATTACTTCATTGTACAGGGTGAGAGTGGGGTGGGGGTGTTAAGAAGAAAAAGGCAATGTGGGGAACCCAGAAGTTTCTTCTCCACCCTAGGGATCTCAGTTTTCATCTTCAGATGAGGGTAAGACTAATCCATTGGGTTGCAGAGAGAAACTTGAACAGTCTAAGATGGCAGAAAGGGCCTGGATGGCGTTTCCAGTTGTCAATGGGACAGACTCCATAGCAATCCTTTGTTACTTGCCATTGCAGCCTTATTCCTAGCCCACACGCTCCCCCCCCCACGAGTAAATCATGCCCTCAGTGGCATTCTGGGCCAGAAGTAAAAGCAGCCCCTCTTTCATCAGCACTCTCTTAGGGTCCTCTAGATCTTTTGGCTTGGCGGGTTCAGCCCCATAGCTCTTGAACAGCAGCAGCTTAAGATATCGTGGAGCCAGAGGCGAGGTGCCAGAGAGAGCCTTGCCTCCGCCCCTGGTGGGGTCCAGCTCCCTTTCAAGTTTGGAAGTTGCACGGGGGACAGTGAGGAAGGAAGGTTGCCTGCAGCCTCCCCTCCTCTCCTCCTGCTTCTTGTGAGCTTTGCCAAGAGTGTGAGGAGAGGAGCTTCTTGCAAAGTTGGCAGGGGTCCGATCTGAAACCCAAAGGCTGCCCCAAAGGTGGTAGCTGAAGGCATTTTGCCATCCTGCTGGTGCCCCAGTAATATGCCACCTGAGGTGACCGTCTCTCTTCACCTTGCCTCATGAAAGGACCTCATTTCTGCTCTTAGAAATGTGTTCTTAGTTGCAATATTGGAATCAACTTATTTGTACGTTCTACTGAAGGAACTTGGGGTGGCCTCCTCTCTGGATTCATGCCACAGATGGCACTGAAGGTCTTTTTTTCCTCCTAGGCATTATCTGGGTTTTGCTAAGTTTCTATGAAAGGATTCTTTGCTGTTTTCATGCTGTCTGTTGAGATGTCTGAAGTTGATATTTTATGGGTGGTTAAGCAGATTGTGCAAAGAAGACATGTGATGGGCAAAATGTAATCTGGACTGCCTGCCTGCAACACTGCCTGTAAGAATTAGCAGTTGTGTTGGAATAAACCAGGGCTGCACAACTTCGGGCGTCCAGCTGCTTTTGGACTACATCTCCCATCATCCCTAGTCAAGGGTGATGGGAGTAGTAGTGCAACATCTGCAGGAGGGCCAGAGCTGTACAGCCATGAAAGAAACCGTCATTTGGAAAGACCCGTTGCCTTGATCTGCAGTTTATTGTGGACAAAACCTTTTCCATGCATTGCCTTGAGAGCTTTTAGATGGAAGGGTGACTCAACTGTTTTGCAAACAAATGAGTTTGTCAATTAGAAGCCTTTGTGATTATACAAGCAATCCCAGCTCCCATGAAGCCTTAGTCACAGCAGCTCTCAAAACCTGGCACTACTGGACAATCCATTCCTCACACCACTGTGCACCCCTTCCCTCCCAACTTCCTGTCCAAACAGTTAAAGCAAACATCTGAATGCCCAAGTCCAGTTTTTACAAAAGCTGTACACAAACCAAAAGAAAACATTAGATAACTGCAGATGACATCATGGTCAATTTCTACTTCTTCTACAAAAGCAGAGTCGTTCATGGTTCATTTATTGCTTTCTTGGATTTATAGCCTGCCCCAGCCCTAAGGTGCAGAGCAGGTACGCCAGTTACGCCACTACCCTAGTCTGTTTCACTGCAGAGGAGTCAAAGGACATCGCTATAAGCCAGCACTCCTGCCTGCTCCCCAGAGCGGTTCCAGGTAATACTTGCAAAGTGTTCCATCTATGAGAATCAAAGACTAGGCTCCCTACCCCAGCCCAAGGGGGAAAGGCGAAAGCCCCCGTTACCTCCACAGATGAGGCAGATAGCGCTGAGGAGGCCTGTCTCTGTGTCGTCCATCTCAAGGGGCAGCAGCTGCCCGGCAAAGGCAAAGACCAAGTCAGTGAGGGGCCCAAATCCAGCATTGTGCATCTGGGTGCGGTTCAGGGTCAGCCCATCTGAGAAGGTCATGGTGTCCTGTTCCGGGGTGTAGCGGGTGCAAATACGAAGCATCTGCAGGGGGAAGGGTTGTAAAGAAGATGGTCACCAGGTGAGAGGGGAGCCTACTGAGCACTAAATAAGACATGACAAGGCCATCATTGCCCTGCCTGCCACTTTCACGTGTCAACTGGCAGGTCTTGGACACGAAGTGCCTGCAAGAAGATGTCAGAACCTTGCCGCCCCTCACCCCCACCCCGGCTATATTTTAGGTCCACTCAGTTCATTGCTCTGAGAGCTTTTCTCCATCCCTGACTCTGATACCAGAATTGAGCTGAGAATGTAGAAAAGTGGCTGAAGCAACAGAGTGAGGGGAAGTCAGTCGTGGGAGAGGGGATGGCTCAGCAGCCCTCTCCTGTATGCTCAGTTGGTCACTGAAATTCTTCCCTCCATTTTAGATGCAAACAGGGCAAGACGCATGAAATAAAACACATGCCTGCTACCATCACGTCTTGTTTGGCCTTACGCTTGAGCTATCCACCCCGCACCCAAATTGTGCCCACTGATGGCCCTCGAGTACTGTACAGGGCCATGACATAAGCAGAAACTTGTTTTGTGAAGCTCAACAGGCCTAAACATTCCATTCTTTGCAACACTCAAGGACTGCTGCCTTTGCCACTGGGGAAACTGAACCCAATGATCACAGTGCTCTCAAAAGGAACAGGGATCTCCAGTGGAAAGCAAGACAGGGCAATGCCAACCAAGGATTGAACTCTTCTCTAGAAGATAAAGTGGAACCTCAGCTCATCTACAGGCTAAAAAGATGGCCTGGGATCTGGTTCGGATTCCCACCTATACAATGAGCATCATGATAATGGAATGATCCCCACAAGGTAATTGGGAAGATGCGAGAACTGCAAAGCACTCATCATGCCAGAAGCACTGCAGAGATTCCAGCTGGGTTTAGGATACACCGAGACACCTTGGCCATGTCATTTCCACCCAGCTTCCTTTTGAGATGGGCATTCTGGTGACCTCTTCTCACAGAGTGTTTCTGAGGATGAATGATGTAAGGGAATGCTGACATCATCCATTCCACAATTATGTGTTGATGCAGAATTTGGTACAAATGCAAAATTCCGTATCCGGAGAATCTCAGTGTTTCATGCAGGTTCCTAGCCTTTAGGGCCACAGCAATAGGCACAGGAGTGTTAGAGAAATGTCCAGTGAAATCTCACCAGCCAGAACTGGAGTGGAGCAGATTATCCAGTGGACAAAGGATGGGGTTTCAATACCTCACCTGGCTCCTTGCCCCTCTTCATAAGCAGATGGGGAGGGGAGGGCCTATCGCTCAGTGCCAGAGCACATGCTCTGCATGCAGATGGTCCCACATTCAACTCCTAGCATCTCCAATTACTCAAAAAAGAACAGGAGGTCGTTCTTCTAGACCAGTCCTACCCAGTTAGGGCAGTTGTAGCCTGGATAGGGCTGATCATGAGAACTGCTGAGATCGGTCCTGATCCCGGCCAGTGTTTCTTCTAATTTTTTTCAGCCGTTGTGCAGCAGTATCAAGGCAGTGTGTGTGTGCATATGCATTCAGAGAGGGGCCTTCCTGATTCAACCTGAGCAAGATCTAAAATGAACTGAGCGGACATCAAAAAGTCATTTTTGAGCCATTTTTCGAAAATGGCTCAAATGGCAGTATAGAAATCAAACAAACAAACCTGTGAACGTGCACATGTACACACGCCTTAGAGGGAAAACGGATCCCAGTGCTCCTCCACCAGGTAGCCTGGGTTTTTTTTACCCAGGCTAAAAGTGAGGTGTGCACAACCTCCTACCTTGTGAGGAAGCTCGGGCTGCCGAGAGCCCGGACTTCCATAGAGTGAAGGGAAAGAGTGGCCCGGCAGTGAGGAATTCCCCAATGCTCCACACTCCTCATGCAGTGCATTTTGGGATAGAGGAGGCTGCATCCTGCTTTCTCCCCATCCCCTCACTACTCTGGGATCACTCATGTGCTGGTCGTGGGTGTGTGGCACGGCAGAGCCCAGAAGTGGTGAGGATCATGTGGAGGAAGGTAGGTAGCCTCCCCCGCCCAGCCCTGTGCAGCCCTAGTGAAAATGGTTGCGTGAATGACCTTCAGGTGGTAGGTGATGGGAAAGACCCAAGCCCTGGAGTGCTGCTGCCACCAGTCAGTAGGCTTTCTCACATGATCACTAGCAGAGTAGAAGGAGCACCCAGCCTGTCTAGGACAGCCTGGCATGCTCCTGATTTTTGGTAGCATGCTTGCAAACATTAAAGGTAGGAGGCAGGGCGAATGATCAAGTGGGAGGCAGCAGCTGGGTAGGAGGGCTTTTCCTCCTACTTTCTACCACCTGCTCTCCTGACCCTTGCCAAGCTTGTCTTATTTGACATCACAAATGCTTCTCTGAGGAAGGGACGCTCACTTCTTTTCTCTGAGGGATGCCTCCTTGTCTTAAGGAGGCTATCATCAGACCATACTTGGAAGAACCTACATTAGACCCCTCAGAGTTAGGCAACTATAGGCTGGTCTCTAATCTCCCATGGTTAGGCAAAGTGAATGAGTGGGTGGTGGCTTCTCAGCTCCAGGCAGTTTTGGATGATACAGATTATCTAGAACTATTTCAAACTGGCATCTGAGCATGCTATGGGGTTGAGACTACCTTGGTCGGCCTGATGGGTGATCTCCAATTGGCTATTTATTTATTTTAAAATATATATATTTTTACTATTTTTTTCAACAAGATAACAGAAATAGAAAAGAAACATAGAAAAAGAAGAAAGATAAAAGTAACTTTACAGTTAACATTTCTTGGGCATCTCATAATTACATACCCCCTCCAACACACACACACACACACACACACACACACACACACACACACACACCCCTTTACCAAGAACTGTAAAAACAAAACAAACAAAAAAACAGAAATAACACTTTAATTCGCCATCTATTCTAGAAAGAAAAACCAAATCTTGGATGAGGGTGTTGACCCTGTGCTAAATTGTAAATTATAAAAGGCTCCCAAACTGAAATAAATGTTTCATCTGAAGTATTCCATAAGCAGTAACCTTAGCCATAGAGGCATATTCCCATAACTTTAATAACCACTCATCTACAGTCGGGCTTATTTGCTGTCTCAGTTTAGTAGCATAGTAGCATATAAGATCCTGGCTACAGTAATCATATACAAAGACAGCTCCGTATACTTGGTAGGAATATAGGATTTAGTCATATTTAACAAGAAAACCTCTGGTGAATAAGGGAAATTTATGTTTAAAATTTCTTGCCTCTTACAGTGAATTTTTTTCCAGAATTGTTGCGCTTTGTTACATGTCCACCACATATGATAAAATGTCCCTGCATGGCTCTTACACTTTCAACTGTCTCCAGAGTAATTAGTATTTTATTTTCTTACATTTCTATACCACCCCCAATACAAAAAAGTCCCTGGGTGATTTACAATTGACAGAAGGAGTGTGACTCTGCTGATCCTTCTGGATTTCTTGGCAGCTTTAAATACCATCTACCATGGTATCCTTCTGGGTTACCTGAGGGAGGTGGGATTAGGTGACACTGTTGTACAGTTTTCCCATTCCTACCTCTTGGGTAGATTCCAGTTTGTGTTGCTTGGAGACTGTTGCTCTGCAAAGCAAGAACTGAATTATGGAGTTCCAAAAGGCTCCATACTATCTTCAATGCTCTTTAACATCTACATGAAACTGCTGGGAGATATGATCAGGAGGTTTGGTGCAGGGTGTTATCAATATACTGATGACACCCAAATCTATTTCTCCACGTCGACCTTATCAGGAAATGACATAACCTCCCTAAATGCCTGCCTGGAGTTGTTAATGGGCTGGATGAAGAATAACAAAACGAAGTCAAATCCAAACAAGACAGAGGTACGGACAGTGAAGGGCCAGGACACAAGAAATGGTTTAGATCTGCCTGTTCTGGGTGGGGTAACACTCCTCCAAAAAGGAAAAGTATGTAGCTTGGGAGTGCTCCTGGATCCAAAACTCTCTATGGTTTTTCAGGTTGAGGCAGTGGCCAGGAGTGCTTTTTATCAGCTTCTGCTGATACGTCAGCTACACCCATTTTTGGAGGTAAATTACCTTAAAACATATGTGGTGCATGTGCTGGTAACCCCTAGGCTCGACTACTGTAACTTACTCTACTTGGGGCTGCCTTTGTACATAGTCTGGAAACGACAACTGGTACAGAATGTGGCAGACAGACTGGTCTCTGGGATAACCCAAAGGGACCATATAAACACCAATTTTAAAAGAACTGCACTGGCTGCCGATATGTTTCCGAGAGAAATACAAAGTACTGGTTATTACCCATAAAGCCCTCAATGGCTTGGGTCCAGGGTACTTAAGAGAGCGTCTTCTTTGTCATGAACCCAGTCGCCTATTAAGATCATCTGGGGAGGTCCGGTTATGGTTGCCACCAGCTCATCTGGTGGCGACTCACGACTGGGCCTTTTCTGCGGCTGCTCCAGAGCTTCCCTGTCCAAATAAGAGCTTCTCCATCTCCAATTGTTCTTTAAAAGAACCTTAATTGCTTTTTAAAATACCTGTTTAATTAAAATTAATTTTAAACTGTTAAAATGTTTTATTCTGTGAATTTCTTTTAATTATTCTGTTCTTTGAAAGTGTTTCTTATTTTGTTTTATATTTGTTGTATTTTCTATTATGTACATAAATACATATATTAGGCGGTATATAAATATGGTAGGTAGGTAGGTAGGTAGGTAGGTAGGTAAGTAGGTAGATAGATAGATAGATAGATAGATAGATAGATAGATAGATAGATAGATAGATAGATACATACATACATACATACATACATACATACATACATACTTTGGTAAAGAGCTGGGGATGGAATCAAGGTAGGCTGCGCTTGTCCTGGCACCTCACACCCAATCATTCTCCTTGCTTCCTACCTTCATGTTTGTAAGGAAATGACCGAAAATTGGGAGCACACCCAGCTCTCCTACTTAAGCTGGGCGCTTCTCCTACCCTGCCAGTGAAGACAGCCCTGTGCTAGATGGACCAATGGTCTGACAATACAAGGCAGTTTCATATGTTCAGTTACTCAGACATTTGCTTCATTTAGACCCCTATATATATAACGCTGTGGACATGTAGCCTCTGCCCCAACACCCTTCTGTTTCCCACTCCCACCAAACAGCCTGGCTCAGCCCCTCACCAGGATGTCTAGACAGGCCGCCTTGAGCAGGGTGATCTGGTCGGCGATGCTGAGGGTGGTGAAGCCCGGCAAGCGTTTGGCAAACTCCACAATCTTGATGATGCACTTGGTGGCCAGTTCACTGAACTTGTCCCACAGCCCAAGATCCAGCTGTACCCTGTGATCTGCACTGGAGTTCTGGAAAGGAGGGACAAGGACATGGTTAGGACTGTGGGGCACAGGAGGGATTTGTGACTGGTGTAGCTTGGAGTTTCTCTCACCAGTCAGCGTTCCTGCCCTATTCCTCACAGCATTCATGCTGGAAGAGGCGGGTGCTGGGAGTAAATTATAAAAACATCCTTCAACTTTTTCTGATCCAACTTTAGCCCCAACCTGCAACATGGTAGCTACATCTACCGACCTACCTATCATATATATTGGTCTCTCTGTCTATTTTCTCTCCCCACACGCACACCTCCCTCTTTCTTTTTTTCAAAACAAAACAGCACACCCCTAAACAACCACAACAGGAAAAAAAGAGCGGTGACACGGCTGGCATGACACACTTTGGGTCAGAGCGTGTGTAGGTCTCAACCTATCAGCTGAAGACCAAACGAACTACGATGTCTTCACATTCTGAGAAAAGGAGTATGTCCACACTTGTCTAATTCTGCACACACACAAAAATAAAATTAAAAAGACAGTACAAATAGCCTGCATAGTTTGCATGTAACACTGTGGCCTGGTTTACACATACATTTGAATCTAGGTTTAATGTGGGTTACCAGTTTAATGTGGTTTACCACACCAGTTAGATGTGGATTACCATACCAGTTTAATGTGGATTGCCACATTGGGTTACCAGTGTGGTTGTGTGAACCCATGCCAAGGCAAGAATCTCAAATTCATCTCAAACCATAAACCACTTTGGTGTAGGTTCATACAATCATGCTAAGGTCAGTAATCCACATTAAACCTAGATTTGAATGAAGGTGTGAACTATGCCTATTGTGTTGTGTCCTGAGCTATGAAAAGTAGCTAAATCTGTTTCCAGGCATAGCTGGAGACAGAAGAAGATGCAGGGTTTTATTTTTGCTTTCTCCCACCTTCACCTCTCAAAACTCCACACAACATTGAGTGTTCCAACTGCCTCTCAGTCTTTGCCTCTCCCAACATGCTCCATCTGGGCTATCCATTTTTTGGTTGTGTTTTTTCGAGGCATTTTATCTAATCAAATGTTCGACAATTTTGGTGTGTTTTTTAAAACTTTAAAACTATTTTAACACAGGGGCTTTTCTATCATTAAAAAAAAAACTGCTCTGGAAAGGGTAACATAGGGAAATAGGAAGCTGCCATATACTGAGTCAGACCATTGGTCTATCTAGCTCAGTATCATCTTCACAGACTGGCAGCGGCTTCTCCAAGGTTGCAGGCAGGAATCTCTCTCAGTCCTATCTTAGAGATGCCAGGGAGGGAACCTGAAACCATCTGCCCTTCCCAGAGCAACTTCATCCCCTGAGGGGAATATCTTGCAGTGCTCACACATCAAGTCTCCCATTCAAATGCAAACAGGGCATACCCTGTTTAGCTAAGGGGACAGATCATGCTTGCTACCACAAGACCAGCTCTCCTCTCTGACTTGTCTCTGGGTGAAGTGACTTAGGGCCTTGCAGAAGAGTCATCCAAATCAGTACCATACACAACCCTGCTCTAAGAAAAGGGTGATGGTGGCTTTGTGACTGACAGAAGAGCCAGCCAATCAGCATCATGCAAATCCACGTTCTGCTGCAAACCAGAAGATCGGGTTTCTCCTCAGCTCAATCTCGCATAGAAGGTTGTACGTCTGTCCAAAATGCAATGAGTTTTGGACAGCAGGCTCACCACTCAAATTATATATGTCTGTACAGGCCTGTACTTACTGGGCCTGCTCTCTGCCCAGTTTCTTGATTTGAGGAATTTCAGCAGCATTAAGATTGGGAGAATATCTAACTGTATACAGATGTAGAATAACTGAAGGAGGAAAACCTAAACCCTGCACTCCAAATCAGAAGAATAACTCAGTTACTGTGGGAAAGAGAGTATTATCAAGCATTACAAACTTGATGCAATGCAAAATACTCACAAAGCATGCAACACAGAGACTAGTATATTAAGGGACAAAACACTGAGGGATCACAATGGAGATGTGCTGGTGTAGCCAAAGCCTGGGACAGAGGTGCTCAGCGCCCCCTACTATGCATTCCTTTGCACAGTGATCGGATACATTTTATTTAACTTATTTATTTATTAAACGTCTATACCGCCCAAACTTTTGTCTCTGGGCGGTTAACATTAAAAAAAAAATACAGAAGAAGGCACACAGGCCTTACCGTGGTGTATTTGCCCAGCTGGCAGAGGGAAGGGAAGGTTTCCTGATGAGCCTTGCTGACCTTCTGGATGAGCTCTTCCAGCTCAGGCGTCATTTCATAGCTATCCACCACCACCTCCTCTTTCACGTCCTTCTTCTTTTTGTTGCGGTCGTTCCTCACGGCTGAAAGGAGAGTAGGGGGAACCGTAAATGGGAAGGGACACACTGTGATGTGTGATAAGGCTGGACCAGACTGGCAACTCTTACATTCTGATGAATGGAGCACGTCAATTCCAAAAACGTTCAGGGTTTCATTTATTTCTGCTGAAAAGTGAATCACAACAGGATCAGGCCAAGGTGATGGGAAGACATTCTGCTAAATCATCCTCAGACCACACAAAGGAACCTGGGTGTTGGCTCCCCTCCAAGATGTAGCTGCCTGAGGAAGACACTGCTGCCTAAAGCCCTGCTCTTTGACACGTGATCCGTGGGCCAGATCAGGCCTGCTGACCTTCTGCATGCTGCTTGGCAACCCTCCAACTTTCCCCCTCCCATCACCATTGCCCCCGCCAACACACCCCTCTTGTCTGCTTGTGGTGGCTGCCACAGTGACTCTAGACTCAGACACACCTGCACAATTTTCCCCTCCTGCAGATGTTGGCCTACAACTCCCATACTCCCTGACTACTGGTCACTATGGCTGTGGATGATGGGAGTTGTAGTCAGAAATAGGTAGAGTGCCAAAGTTTTGCAGCCCTGAAAAGACACGGCATGGCAAAAATTGGCCTACTTGCAGCCACACACACACCCCAAAAGCAGGCATGCGGGACAGTTGCCATCTTCTGAGGCAGAAGATAAGGAGAGAGAATGGTAGCCAACTAGGGAGTTTGTGGCCAAAGTGAGATCTGAACTGGTATCTTCCTGGCTCATGAAATGCTATTAGCTGCTACACCCCCTCCTTAGTACCTCCTGGTCCTGAAAAGGATCTTCACAGATGCTTGGCAGGAAGAATTTCAGCAAGTGCAGTTTCTCCCCACACTGTACTTTTGTGAATAGAGAAGTCACCTTTGACAAAGATCACACTGCTGCACAACAGCCCATTTAGGATCAGATGGTGGCGATCTATTCCAGACTCCAGGCCTCCTCTGCCACCACCATTACTCCCCTGCTCTCTAGGATGTGTGACAGATTTCCTAACCCCAGACATATGCCAAGCTGTCATGAACGAGCTCCAAGAGCTGTGCTCAGTCAGAGGCAAACAGGAAGAAACAACCAAGGCAGCTGGATAGAGATCCACAGGGCTGCGAGACAGATGGGGTGGGGAGAGAGGGTTGGTGTTGCTCACTCCACCCGACAGGGACTGCTTCTCCTTCCCTGGGGAATAGAATAACCAAGCTTGCAGATTCTCTAGCCACAGGCCAAAATCCACGATACCCTGTACAACTTGTGATCTATTGAGCCAAATGCAGCCAACCAGCAGTGTATTGTGGCCTGTCAGATGCTTGACAACAGGTGTGTGTGTGTGCACGTGCACACACTCACGCACATGCACACACGCACACACATTTGACCCTGTTTTTGGAGTCTCAAGTAGGTGGCAACAACAGAAAGCTTAGTGAGTGTTTGGCTGCCCACAATTCCTAGCTGCTCATGGGCTGCTTGCAGTTTGGCAGATGATGAGTTGCATAGATCTGCTTCAAACTCTGATGGCAAACTGAAACATAGGAAGATAAGAACCTGCCTTATCAGCTATATGCCAACATTCAGACTATTGGTCCATCTAGGTCAGTAATATCTGTAGCCACTGGTAGTGGCTCCTCTGAGGTTTCAGGCAGGAATCTTTCCCAGTCCTACCTAGAAATGTGAGGGAGTGAATTGGGGACCTTCTGCCACTGAGCTAAAGACCCACCCCCTAATGCAGGGGTTCTCAACTGGTGGTCCGTGGACCAGTGGTGGTCTGTGAGAGTACTGCAGGTGGTCCATGGTGGCGGGAATGATAATGTAATAATAATTTTTATTTTTATTTTATTTTTATTTTTACATTGATATCCCGCTCTTCCTCCAAGGAGCCCAGAGCGGTGTACTACATACTTGAGTTTCTCCTCACAACAACCCTGTGAAGTAGGTTAGGCTGAGAGAGACGTGACTGGCCCAAAGTCACCGAGCTAGTATCATGGCTGAATGGGGATTTGAACTCGGGTCTCCCAGGTCCCATGTGCTTCTTACATATCATATTTGATGTTAAATTATTATTCACAATATAATTTGAATAAAAATACAAAATACAAAAAGCACACAAGATTTATTTTACTTTGGACACCACGCAAAGGTTTTGGTGGTGTCCAATGTAAAACATCTTCTTGGATGTTTTTTGTATTGACTGAAGAGGCTTTGAAATGTGGGATTAGTGTTATACGTCTCAATTTTGTCTCTTTTAGCTTTACTTGGGCTTATCCTAGCAAAGTTTACATGCTTTAAATTATATCTTTGTATGTTATCCTCTCAATTTATGTATTAAAAGCATCCTAAACCTTTTGTTTTACATAGCAATTGTTGTATTTGTATACTCACTAGGCAACAAGAGAATGGAAGATATGTCAGATACTCTCCACACTAACCATCTTTTTACACTCATTATCCAATGGTTAAAGAAATGTGGATCTTGTCTCTTGCTCTCACCCCCCCCCACCCTCTGGCCTTACACGAGAGCGGGGAAATTCTAATCCATTTAAGCAGCTGCAGATTGAGCTGATGACTCATGGTCAAATTAAAGGGTACATTAAATGCACAGTTTGGCCCTGCATCATTTTTTTTAAAACAACCTTAAATAGCAACCATGAGGGATGGATCAGGATTGGGACTACAGCATGCATGAAGCGGGTGCTTAAATTTTGTCCCTTGTGCTGTGACTCTGATGACAATCGGAATTTGCTCTTAGACCCAGGAGAGAAGGAAGCAATGGAAGCTTCCCTCCTGGGGCTAACAGCAGTTCTGGCATGTGATTTTCATCAGGACAATGAGTTAAAGGCCCTATCCCAGGGCTGCGCAAATCCAGCCCTCCTGCAGATGTTGGCCTACAACTCCCATAATCTCTGACTACTGGTCACTGTGGTTGGGGATAATGGGAGTTGTAGTCCAACAACAGCTAGAGGGCTTAAGTTGTGCAGCCCTGCCCTATCCTCACATGCCATGGCCTCAGTCCTGATCAAGCCCCCTGGGGGCACCATTTACGTGTGTGTGTGTGTGTGTGTGTGTGTAAAAGCAAGCAGGGCCAACTGGGCATTCCTTGTAATGTGTAGCTTGGCTTTCATTGTACAAGGATGTGGTGATGGAAGGAAAGGCCCTTCCCTTGCTGAGTTGGTCACAGGGAACGAAAGAAAGGCCATCTGGCCTAACCTCCCCCTGTGACAAGGCGAGACTCTCCTCTCACTTGCCCTCCACAGACCAGCCCACACAAACTAACCCACAGCATGCCACAACTGGGAGAGTAGCTTCTCATGGCGGGAGAAACGAGATCCAGATGTCTCACACAAGAGACCCAGATCCAGTGCCCTGTGGGCAAGAAATCCAGAGCTGGTTGCCATGGTTCCTCAGACAGCGTTGGTTTTGGACTGGCATCTGTGTGTGGAGTGGGGAGGGGAGGGGATATCTGGCACCCCACCATTCCTCCTCCTCCTCCCCCACCTCGAGGTGTCAAAAGCACCAGCACCCCCCTCCCCTACTGCGAGCACTCAGCACACCTCCCTCAACGGGAGTCCTGCTGTTGCGTGTGCACTCTCACTGGCCTGAGCCTTCCCAGGCTGCCCTTCCTGTTCACCCCAGGATAAAGCGCCAGGGATCTGGGAACAGGATACGCCAATCGGCAGGATATACACTTATAGCCACAGTCAGCACAATGCTGAGGGGGGTAGGGGGGTGACTGCCAGCCAAGCCATACAGACTTCTGCAGGCTGGAACACACACAAACACACTCACACACCAACTCTGCCTTGGGGGATTCCACTCCCCTACACACACACACACACACACACCATCCTCACAGCAACATGAGCGCCCAAGTCCTCGCTTTCAAGTTGCAAAGATACACACTGAGAGAGCTGCAAAGGCAACAAGCTTTAATAGAGTATAAGTCTAGCAGAGAGGGTGAGCACCTCACGCCTCCTAAATAATCCTTCAGTTTCCATGTACTTGGTCCCCCACCCCGCCACCGCAGCAGCCGCCGCCGCCCCACATTTGAGTCTAGATGGGATATGGAGGGAAAGAGAGGAGGGGCCGCTGGCCCAAATCCCTTAGGCCATCCGTTTCCTGTCTCCTTAGTGACAACCCATCGGGATAACATTCTTCTCCCCCCCCCCACCCCCTTGATACTCTCTGCCTGCCTCTCCCTTTAAAGTGACAGGCCCTTGGAAATAAATGGCCAGGTTCTGAGACATAGACATTCCTAATTAGGGGCTCTTAAAGAGATGGTGATTAATGTGATCCCTGGCCCAGGCCAGCGTGAAGACATGCCTTAGCAGTTGGGAGTAAAAGTAACAGCCGCTGAGAGGCACTCTGTCTCTGAAAAGGCCCGGCAGCTGACAGGGCTCTTAAAGGGATGGCACACTCCCCCACCCACCACTGCAACGCAGCCAAAAGTATCTCTCTCAGTCTAAGTCTGTTGTTGTTGTTGTTGTTTCTCCATGGGAGAGCTTTTTGGAATTAGTTCTCCTCAGAGGAACACAATTTCACACGAGTTAGGAAATCAGCATGGACCATCCCCCCGACCCCCCCCCCACAAAGGAGCGGGGGGGGGGCTCAGCAAGTGACAGGAATCTGGTCTCCCACTCATGCATCCCGCCCGAAAAATCCACGTGTCTTTGTAGTTCTCAGGTAAACGTTTCCCAAAGGTTTCCCTCCAAGCACTACCATGGAAGAAAATGGCACAGCGAAACCAGATATGGAAAGCAGATGGCCGTGCAGGAGTTTCTAGGCTGTAGGAAGCAAGGAGCCCTCAGAAGCTCTGGGCAGGCCTGTGTGCACTCGGAGATGTGTCCATGATTGTATCTCAGCAAAACAGGCCCTGGTATCTGGTACAAAAATTCCGAATCCCATGCATCACATGTAATGCAGCCCATGGTGACAGAAGGAACATATACATATACCCTGGATAATATATGAGAACCGGAATAGTGTAGTGGTTAGCGTGTCAGACTATGACTCTGGGCTGGGCTCAAATCCTGACTTAGCATTAAGGGTCACTAGGTGATTCTGGCCAGTCACCGTCTTTCATGCCTAACCTTGTTGTGAATATAAAATGTAGCAGGGGGAGAAGAGCTACCTGTGCCACCCCAAAGTTCCTTAGAGGAAGGGTGGGATATAATAAATGGGTATACAAAAGCCATTCCTTAAAATCATGAAGCTTTAGATTCAGAAATCTCTGATTTGGATAAGCCTAGAACACACAGACCACCTTAAGTGGAGCAGCGGGGAAACTGCTTGACTAACAAGCAGAAGGCTGCCGGTTCGAATCCCCACTGGTATGTTTCCCCGACTATGGGAAAACACCTACATTGGGCAGCAGCGATATGGAAGGTACTGAAAAGGCATAATCTCATACTGTGTGGAAGATGGCAATGGTCAATCCCTCCTGTATTCTACCAAAGACAATCACAAGGCTCTGTGGTCACCAGAAGTCGAAACTGACTTGATGGCACACTTTACTTTACTTAGAACACACAGAGCCCTTTGTCACGACCAGTGATAAAGGGCTATCCAGTTCGCAGGGAGGAAGCCCCAAAGTGCTTACCTCTCAGCACACGAGCAACCGTCCTTCCTTGGGCAGGCAGATCGCCCACCCAGATGAGCACTGGCTCCTGCCGGTAGCTCTGATGGCCAGGGTGCCCTGCCTCCTGGAGCTATACACTGCATGAGTGTGCGGTACATTATGGGGTTCCCCCCTCCCCTCCCTGAGTCTGACAGCCACGGCTGCACATGATAAAATAAACGGGGTTAGGAGAGCGCTCACTCTCCTAACCCCGTATAGAGGGGAGGCTCCGTAGGCAGGTTTGCCACGGTGGTGCCGCTGGAATCGGGCTCGATCCTGGCAGTTCACATGCACATGCAAAACTGGGCTGGGCTCCCTTAGCCCGGTTTTGCATGCGTGTGTGAATAGCCTCACGGACATGTGAGCCCAACTTTGCCTGTATATAAACACTGATGCAGTGGGCGGTGGTGGAGAGTCTGCATGTGTACCAATTATACATGCTGTATGTTCTGTGTTCAGATTCACAGGAACAGATGGAACTGGGCTATAATAATTATTATAATATTACATCAAGTGTCTAAAGCAAGGAGGTGCAGACACCTACTGACTGGATTTGGACACTTCTAGGCTTATAAAAATTGCCAGAGGGGATCAGGGTGAGTGGGTTTCAGAGGCTGTTAAAGCTTTTGATAGGGAGGGTGTGGTCCCCACAATCCTCAAGGAGTGAGTGATGCACCCCATTCACAAAAACAAAGCAAACAATACCCTAGACCTGGATGATTTAAATAACTTTCACTTGGTTTCTAACCTACTGTTTCTTGGCAAGGTGATAGAGAGCATAATAACATCTCAGCTCCAGGTGATTCTAGATGAAATGTATTTTCTTGATCTTTCCCAATCTGGCTTCTGGCCTAGATTCAGGATTGAAACCACCTTGGCTACCCTAACATATGTGCAGATGATCCATTTCTGTTTCTTCGGTGGGAGGATCTCCCGTCCAGACAATTACCAGCTGCTGCCAGTAGCTCAGAGGGTTAGGGTGCTGCCACCTGGAACTCCCATAATATACCATGCGAATGTGTGGTGCATTATGTGGATCCCCCCTCTCCCCTTCCTGAAGCTGGCCGGGAGCCCCACTGTCTGCCAGCCCAGCCGGGGCTGGCAGACGAGCAGAAAAACAGGGTTAAGAGAGCACTTTCTCTCTTAATCCTGTTTAAGAGGGTGGGTCTGGAGATGGGTTTGCCGCCAAGATCAGGCATGCTTCCAACAGTCCTCATGTGCAGGCAAAACCGGACTTTGGCTTTGTTAGCCCGGTTTTGCCTGCACGTGAGAACAGCCTCACTGTCTCTCTGCCTGCTTCAAGCAAGTATTAAAAATACTTCCATTGCGAAAGACTTTACAATTGATTGCTGTTTTATGAGCTGGACTGAAGTTGTTAGTTTTAGATGCTGTGGTTTTAATGTGCTGTAGTTAACAATTCTATCTTGGTTGTTTTTTATGATTTTATTGTTTCTCTCCTTGGATGTGTTATACAGAAAAGGGCAGGATATACATTTTGAAATAAGTAAATACAATTAAGTACACATAGTCCCTGCCCACAAGTTTACAACCCAAAGGCCAACATCCAGAGTAACCAAATGCTGGTGCAGCAAAACTACACATGTGCTGTTGGGAATAGAGGATTTCCATCAATCTCTCCTTCCCTCTAAAGCCCATTGTGACTCCCAAAGATATGTTCCTGAGGGTCGCACAGCCCTCAGCGACATATTTTGAGAGGTCATAGTTGACTTCAGCAGAAGGGGAGATCGATGAGGGGGGGAAATCCCAGCAGCATGTACGCAGCATGTTACAGCATTTGGGTGAGCACACTTGTGTCCAAAAGGGATCTTTTAACAAAAGACTAGCCTCTGCATGGAAACAATAGCAATAGTCTGGATGCTGGCCAAAGCAGACACCTGAGTGGTGCCTCCTCTCCTATTTCCTTCAAATCCTTCCTCAAAACCCACCTTTTTTGTGAAGTTTGTGACACAACCCTTTAAGTTCCATTCCTTACTGCAGCAAAGCCTAAGTGTACACTTAGGCGAATTATTTTGTGCACAAAATAATTGCCGATATCCCCATTTGCCCTGCCTCTACTCCCCTCCCCTCCCACTGTTATCTCCCTTATGTCAATTTGTAGATTGTGAGCCCCTCAGGGCAGCGAACCGTCCCCTCAGGATTTGTAAAATACTGCATCCCATGATGGCATTACACAAACACACAGATATACACAGCAATTATGTCGATAGAGCATGCAGACCCATCTGAAGAGCTTCGATTACATCTTCCCTTATTCCTTTTCTTGCTCCATCCCAGGCTTGTAAAGCTTCAGCCCTCCAGATGTTGTTGGACTACAACTCCCACCATCCTCAGTTATAGTGGCCAGAAGTCTGGGAAGGTGGACGTTTTGTGAGGTCTGGGGCTAGTTAACCCTGCCTCATCCCATTTTCAAGGCCTGCCATCTTCTATAGACCTTCTGGGCCATGCCGCTTCTGCGTTCTGTGCAGGGCAGCACATTTATTTATTTATTTATTTATTTATTATTTGAAATATTTATGCTCCACCCCTCCAGTACACTACTGCTCGGGGCAGCTCACAACCTTAATAAAAAGATACAGTGTGAAATAAGACTCATAAAATTAACCAAATTTAAGTTAAGCATGTTAAAACCAGGCGAAAACCATATTTAAAATTACATTTTTTTAAAAAAAAATCCAAATTAAAAGTTATTTTAAAAGCTGAAGCTAATGTAAGCACATGGTGGCTTACACTTTGAATGGGAGCAAGCAAGCCTGGTTCCAGCTTTCCATCAGGTCACAGAGGGCAGGCAGGTCGATGGAGGAGGAGCAGATCAATTTCCCCAAATGCACCCAACATCCAAGCCCCAATGGAGGCACGCACCTTCTTTGGACATGCCAACCTCAAAGCACTTCTGCAGACGGCAATACTGGCAGCGGTTGCGGGTGACTTTATTGATCTGGCAGTTCTTGTCCCGGTGGCAGGTGTAGACCATGTTTTTCTGGATGCTTCGGCGGAAGAAGCCCTGGAGGGGAGAAAGAGAGAGAGAAAGGGGGACATGTGACCAGGTGGCTGAGGTGGAGGGATGGCATCCACTGGCTCCAACCAGGCCACTCTCCAAGCCTTCTTCCCCCACACTAACTAGAGCACAGGACAGCCTATCAAGCAAGGCTGCTTGAAGAGGGACCATTTAGCAGCTTCAGACATTGCTTCTGATGAACCTGAATCTTATGGCAGTATTCCTTTTGAATCTTTATATGCATGGATATCAGGTTCCAAAAGGACCTGAAGTCTCCTTACATCAAGTCTGACCATCATTCCATTTAACCCAGGTCTGTGACTGGCAGCAGCTCTTCAAGGTCTCAGACAGAGGCAGGGACGTGGGGACAATGCGGGGAGGGGGGAGTAGCCACCAGGGTCTGGGGGAGCCGTCTAGGCTGATCACGTGTGAGACTTGTGCTGGGAAGGAGGGCTCCATCCTACACAGCAGTTGTGCCCAACTCATGTGAGCCTCACACACAATCACTCCTCCCCCTCCTACCACACTTTCTACTCACACTTGAGCAGAAAATGGGTGCATGCACCACTCCCGGACTTGGGTAGGACTCATTTCCAATCATGTGAACCAGTCTTGTATACGCCCATGTCAAAGCCCTCTTCAGACCAAGAAGGAAGTGGGTGTACAACATCAGCTCCAACAGCTGGTGAACAGTATGAAGCACCTAGATTGCCTGAATTTGGTATAAAGATTAGGAGACTGGTCCATGCCGCAGTACTTTCTGCTAGCTCCATTTTGGGCTCTGGCACCAGCCCCTTCTGTAACTTCAGCAATTGACCTCACAGACTTGGAAGCGGAGAACATACACTCCAGATTTAGATTTGGGTACGGCTGCCTATGGCCCTAGCTTATCTGATGTTAGGAGAAGGACTGAATAGAATTCTGCACTAAGAACATGCACAGAATTTCTGCAACTAGAAACTCAACATCCTACAACCGGAATGAAGGATGCACAAGTCGGCATCCATTTGCTTGTTTTGCACATTTCATCTTGCTTGCATAATCTGCCTTGGTTTTTTGGCATGCAGCTTGGAATTCTCTGCTACAACATTCTTTTGCTGGAGGAGGAGGACTGGGTGAAGAAGCCAACCACACCCTCCTGGTAGAACAGTTGCAGGCATGCAGGCTGCTTAAGTCAGGAATCCGGTGAGCTTGACTGTGAGAAAGCCAGAGCACCAGGTAGCTGCCAAGTTCACCCCTGCCCTGGACGCTGGAGGGCAGGCCCCACAGCACAAGAGGTTCTCGTCACTCACCTTGCAGCCCTCACAGGAGCTGACCCCATAATGGTAGCCGGATGATTTGTCGTTGCAGACGAAACAAGGTTTGTAGACACGTGGAGGTGGGGGTGGTGAAGGAGAGCTGGGCACCATCTCTTCTGAGCTTGTGCTCTGGGTTTCCACTGCTGCAGAGAGAAAGATGGAAGCATTAAGCAAACACTTTGGACAATTCCTTCACGCACTGGTAAAACCAATGGCTAACATGGTGCGAAAAATTACTCAGAGTAATCTCACTGAAATTAAAAGGGCAAGTTAGGCAATGTCTACCTTGTAATTTCAATGGGACTACTTTGAGTAATTTCCCTCATCAGGGCATTTTCCAGATTAGACCCTGCAACGTGGTCAGGATGTATCTCTGAAGTGTGCGTCCATACTTCCTGTCTTGTGACACTGCAGTCCCTACACTGACAGCAGGGTGCCATACAGATTTCCAATGCCTTGTTTCAAATTTAATTGCTGCGATATAGTGCTATGACGTTGTATATCCGGCGTAAGGACGTTGCTGTTTTTTCAGGTTGTTAGTTTTCGTGAGACTGCTCCCCCTGCTGTTTATGTTTTGAATGTGCCTGAATGGAAGCATTTTGCTGCTGCTGAGTGGCTAATCTGGAAAGCGCCCATGTCAGCTCTCTACACATATCTTTTTCTTTTAAAGGAGGTTTCTAGTCCCCAAAGTTAATAAGGGAGAAACCACCAACCTTCATGGAGGAAAGATATGCTATGGCATAGCTTGACCTTCCCCACACCTCCCTTGGGGCCCCCTGCTCCTGTCAGTATAATGTATGGAACTACAGACTTTGGTCAGCCCTACTGTCTTCAATGGGGCTCATCTCCAAGCAAGTGTCTTTAGGACTGCAGCCTTAGTTGTGCATCAGTTACAGGTGAAACTTGGAAAATTAGAATATCGTGCAAAAGTCCATTAATTTCAGTAATACAAATTAAAAGGTGAAACTGATATATGAGACAGACGCATTACATGCAAAGCGAGATAAGTCAAGCCTTAATTTGTTATAATTGTGATGATCATGGCATACAGCTCATGAAAACCCCAAATCCACAATCCCAGAAAATCAGAATATTACATGGAACCAAGAAGACAAGGATTGAAGAATAGAACAATATCGGACCTCTGAAAAGTATACAGTGTACTGTGCTTGATTGGCCAGCAAACTTGCCTGACCTGACCCCATAGAGAATCTATGGGGCATTGCCAAGAGAAGGATGAGAGACATGAGACCAAACAATGCAGAAGAGCTAAAGGCCGCTAATGAAGCATCCTGGTCTTCCATAACACCTCATCGGTGCCACAGGCTGATAGCATCCATGCCACGCTGCATTGAGGCAGTAATTGCTGCAAAAGGGGCCCAAACCAAGTACTGAATACATATGCATGCTTATACTTTTCAGAGGTCCGATATTGTTCTATTCTACAATCCTTGTCTTCTTGGTTCCATGTAATATTCTAATTTTCTGGGATTGTGGATTTGGGGTTTTCATGAGCTGTACGCCATGATCATCACAATTATAACAAATTAAGGCTTGACTTATCTCGCTTTGCATGTAATGCGTCTGTCTCATATATCAGTTTCACCTTTTAATTTGCATTACTGAAATTAATGGACTTTTGCACGATATTCTAATTTTCCGGGTTTCACCTGTATGTGCTAATCCACACAAGCTTGTGCCACAATAAATCAATTTGTCTTTAAGGTGCCAAAACACATTTATGTGTGTGTTTACTGCAACAGACTAACAAGTCTGCCCCTCTGGAATTTGCTGCTGTTGTATCCATTTTATTTTACCCACGAAGGAATGGAGACAGGGAGGACATTATATGCCCAAAGCCAGTGAGGTGACTGAGGGGAGTCTTGAATTCAGGTGTTCCAGATCTGCATCCAACACTTTATCAGGCGTGGTGAGACAAAGACACAGTCTGGGAACAACTCAGCCAATAATGGGATGAGTGGCCAGAGGAGGGTCCAAACCAAACTCTGTGCCGGGCTTAGAGCTGGTGGTTGGGCAAGTGGTCACTGCTTGCTTGGGCAACCAGTCCTCAGGGATAGCATCAGAGATGGGCCAGGCTGGGTCAGGCCAGAGAGCCCACACCCAGCTGACCCCTTTGCAGTGGCAGGGCTGCAAGAGTCGGTCAACAGACTCACATTGCCACTGCTGAGCACCCACCCACAAACCTTGGCCATTGGGAGCATCCCTCAGGCACTGGGGGACATTCCCATTGGTTAGCTGAAAGGGGAGGAGTTACTGTTGAAGGACACAGCAGTGGCAGCTGTTCCCATCATCCAAGGGTGGGAAGGGGAGGAGTTGCCACTGAAGCCTCCGAAGGATGGTAGTGGCAACACTTCCTCCCACCTCAGAGAGTGGAGGAGAAGCTGCCCAAACTGATCAAAAACACAGCAGTGACTGTCCCTCTTCTTCTCACCCTCCAAGGGCAGGAGGGGAAGGGGCTGCCCAACAAGCTGTGGGGGGTGGGCCCAGTATGCCATGGAGGCAAGGGCCCAGCAGCACAGCTTGGCATTGGCCTTGCCCATGTTACAGTAAAGGCAAACGGTGCGTTGCTTATGGTTAGGAGTAAAAACATAAGGCTTTAGCCCTCACCTCCTTGCCTCTTGCCCTCACCATGACCCACAACGCCTGGAGAGAACTCCTTCAGCACTAACAGCATTGTCCACCACCCCCAACCCCGGCAAGGCATGAAACTGTTTGCAATTCTAGCTTTCAACACAGACTGAATTTCCTGTGACAAGGGCCCTAAATGCCACATTCCAGGCCAAGCAGGTTGGAATTGTTACCAGAACCATGTAACCTAATCCCTTTCCCTGGGGGTGGGAAGGGAGGAATGACCCTGCCCAGAGCAGATATGGGTTAGAAAAGCTCATCTGGGGAGTGGGGGGGGATGTAGCCTTTTAGTTCACCCCCGCCCCCATGGCTGTATGAAAGCCGCCAATGACTGGGCAGGAGCAAAGGGGCACACAAAAGATTTCCCCGCCTCACCTACCCACTATCTGCAATATCTCCCAGTCCTGGCTCCAGCACAAACTTTGTTTGCAAAAGGAAAACAGTACTTTGCAGGCCCTCCACTACCAATAGATAACCAGCATACACAGCCTGGGCAGTCATCATGTCCCTTGTCCCCAGGAGTGACCCTACAATAAACAAATCCAGCACTCCCAGCCCACAGATAACCCTCCAATGAATATTCAGAGCTCCTGACAATAACAGACCTGCATTCCACAGGATTTAAAATCTGTGCTGATCACTTCTTTACTTTTTAGTTGGTCCCAATAAAAGAACAGCCCTATTTTAGCCTGTGTATGTCACACACATACACACACCCCTCTCCAGAACACAGACTAATGCAGGCAGCCTGAGGCTAAGCAACAACACCGCAACTACTTTTACACAATTAGTCAATCACACTAGGAACATAGGAAGCTGCCTTATACTGGGTTAGACCATTGGTCCATCTTGCTCAGTACTATCTGTGCTGACTGGCACTGGGCTCTCCAAGGTTACAGGCAGGAGTTTCTCCTTGCCCCACCTAGAGATTCCAGGGGGTGAACTTGGGGCCTTCTACATGTAAGCATGTGCATGCTCTTCCACTGAGCTATGGCCCTATCTCCTAAGGGGGAGTTGGGGAATATCTTACAGTGCTCACATGTAGTCTCCCATTCAAATGCAAACCAAGATGGACCCTGCTTAGCAAAGGGGACATTTCATGCTCGCTACCACAAGACCAGCTCTCTCTCCCCATCACACTGGATCAGATTCATCATGGGCAGGGCTGCATGTAGGCTGAAGTTCATCAGGAGTGCATAGCAAACAGAGAATAGGATACACGTCGGCTTCCTGAGAACCTTTGTGATAATTTAATTAAAAATACAAAGAAAGTTTCTAGCCCTTATGGTTGTGAAGATATGTTTACAAGTGTGTAAACCAGGGGTTCTCAAACAAGGTTTCCCAGATGTTGTTGGACTACAACTCCCATCATGATGGGAGCTGATGATGGGAGCTGTAGTCCAACAACAATTTGGGGACTCTGATTTAAGAAACCTGGCATACACAATGCCTGGTCAAATCAACAGTGGTGGGAAGACCCATACATGTCACCCAAAACTCCTTGGGAAAAAGGAAGGATATGAATGTAAAAACGTATTTCCAGTGGTGAGTGAGGAGGGCTTCAGTGCCCTTTACAAAACTGAATTTTATATCAAAAGTATTTTGTTGTTGTTGTTTTTTTTTAAAGCTAAATTTGGGGTTTATTTCTTTCCCCCAAGTGCCAGCCCTGCGATGAACAGCAGTTTTCAGAGGTCTACAGCTGGAAGTTTTTCACACAGGGCTTTTAAAGTGCTTTAACTCACATCCCCTCCAGAATGGAGGGGGTGTGTTCACATATCGGCCAGATTTTCCCTGAAGTCCCTGCGAGTTGTCAGGGAGCAGTTCACACACAATTCGGGGTTTTCACTGTGCATCAGAGTGTAGCCCAATTCATATCGGGGTTTAAAAAAAAACAAACCACTATTTGTATTGGTTTTTTCAGATAACTTTGAGTTCGCAGTAAAGCCTCCCCATAAGTTCGCGGTAAAACCTGCTGTGTGTAAAAGTCCCAGGGGCATTTCCCATCCCTGCTACCGGAGAGATCCTTTTGACTGGAGATGCAGGGGACTGAAGCTGCCACCCCTGCACAGAATGTAGACCCAAAGGGGAAGTGGGGAGGTAAGTTTCAGGAATTTAGCCTCCAATCTCAAGGACTCCTCTTTCCCAGATGTTAATCCTGGAATCCAACCATGGTCTCAGTTGGTAGTGAACACATCACCTGAGCTGTGGCGAAATCACAAGGGTGAGGGAGGGAGAGGCTCAAGAAGTGTGGAGAGATGGTTTCCCTTCACACCCCGTCTGGATTCCAACAGCCTACGGGAGAGAGAAGAAAGGGGGAACTGTGCACAGCTACACTGTCCCCATTCCCAACTGCAGCCGTTCATGCAACCATAAGCTCCCTCCCCTTTCTGTCTCCCCACCTCATCTACCATAAAGCACCTTTCATTGTGGGTCCATGATTGTGTAGTTAAGAGCGTGTGCATGAACCAGAGCTGCATTGCTGTGAAGATGTTACAAAAAGGGATTATAACACTCTTGACATTTCAATAACAGGGTTGTGCCAGGGTGGCGGGGTGGGCAGGAAGGAAGAGGTTCTTGGTCACACAGGCACCTAAGAATCTATCCCACGTCACTGTATGCTGCTATCCAGGAATTTGAAATATTTTTCCAATCCTCTACACATGACATGTTCATGCATATCAGGACTGTTAGGTCCCAAGCAGGTTACACCCGTTAATGTTTTTCAGCACTTGCACGGATCAGCTCTTTGGTGGCGACGACAGACGATAGACCCAAACAGCCATTTACTGTTAACACCCAACAGCTGACCAATGGCACTTGCTGCTGGTTGGAATTCACTGCTCTCCCTTTAAATGACATTCCGTCCACTCAACCAGTTCCATTGTTCCCCAAGCCTGTTAGATAAACAAATTTCTTTTACATTTACAACACTATTGAAATTGGCAAGCATGGTGATTGTGTATGGATGCCAATTGGAATTTTTTAAAAAATGGATTATGTATTTATAGGTGCATAACGCATTGATTATTTTGGGATTAGGCCAGCGTCTACCCAAGGTGATTAAGCACAATGGCATTAGGGAGTCACCTCCCTCTTTCTGCAAGTGAAAACTGTATGCAGAAGGCCCTAGTTTCAGTCTCCGGCATCTCCAGTTAAAAGGGTCTTTCTTGGGAAGCAAGTTTAGGAAAAGCCTCTGCCCAAAGATCCTGGAGCCCTGCTGCCAGCTAGGACAGACAGCACAGTGTAAGATAGATCAGTGGCCTGGCAGCATATATAAGGCAGTGTCTCATATTCCAGGGGTTCTCATTGTGTTCCCAGATGTTGTTACAGGTCCCATAAGCCTTTATGGCTGAGTATTATGGGAGTTGTGGCTCAGGATTATGGGAGCCGTAGTTCAATAACATCTGAGGACCCAAGGTTAAGAATCCTTCAATTCATATGTTTGCTTCTGAGATGGTAAATGCTTCAAGGGTTATTCTGCCACAAAATTTTTGCACTGGCAGAGATTTGTACGAAATGATCTCCCACATCAGTAGCGCTTTCTCAGACATAATTTTTTAAAAAGTTTTTCCATCTTGGGGCTGTTTCAGGTGTGGACTTTTTTTTTGAGCTGGCTGACATGCAAATCATGCTTGCCATATCTGTGTATTACCCTTCCTCTCCCAGCTCAGCCCAACAGGAAGCTCAGAGCAGTTTGTGTTAAGTTCCCAGTTTGTGTTAAGTTCAGAGCAGTTTGTGTTAAGTTCAGAGCAGTTTGTGTTAAGTTCCCAGTGCCTTCCCTCCAGGCACTGACCAGGATAAGACCTGATTTGTTTTATTTATTTATATTTCTATAAACATTTATATGCAGCTTTTCACCCACAGTTGCCCCCAAAGTGGCACACAACCAAGTTTAAAATACAGTTTAAAAACTCTCAATGTAATTAAAAAGAACAACACAAACATATGATTAGCACACTATCAGCCACAGAGGCAAGTTTTAGTGGCATCATGTGTCCCCAGAGACCACTGCTGGGCCCCATGACTACAAGCTGTATACACAATAATCACTGTTGTGTTGGAATAATCATTGTCAACACCTTTCACCAAAGGGATTTCTGCATTTTCCAGTGACATTTTTAAGTGGCAGCTCTGTGTTCAATCTGATGGTCACAGTAGCTGTATTTGGACACAGGTACACTGGAGTTATGCCAGTGTTTCCTGCAGCAAACATAAAGCACAAAAACAGCCGCATGTTCTTAAACACTAATGTACTGTACACATAACTCACGAGCCAGACTTGGACTGCCACTCTCGATGTGTGTGCACAGGTGTCTGAAGAGTAAGCCTGTTGCTCAGCTCACCAGCATCCCTGCAGAAAACAAGGCTGAGCGTGTCCTGACATACCACCGGGAGAGAGATCCTGCAACTCTTTTCAGCATCCCTGGGGCATCCTTGTAAAAGGGACAGTTATGGCTACCTCCATAATTCAGAGCTGGTCCTTCCATCTTCCTAAGCAGTAATTGCTGGGTAGGGCATCTGTTTCCAAGACAGTACTCACTGCAAGGGCATGCAGGGTAGCCAAGGCATTTGGCGGCCAAGCAAAGAGAGGGAATCTAAACGTCTGGTGAAATGAGCAGCATGCTCATGCCACAACAACCCAGTGCTACCACACTTTGAGGTCTTTCACACAACCGCGAGGCCGCTGCAGGGAAGGCAGGGACTCGCCTGTCTTCCCCAGCAGACGAGCAGTGACCACCCTCCCTTCCACCGCATGCCAAATGGCGGCACAGCAACCACAGGAGAGAGAAGCAGGAGGACTTCCCCTTTCCTGCACCCCAAGGAGCTCCAGGGCATGAGTGCCATGGCTGATCTCGCTAGAGCAGCTGCCACGCTTGGTGCGGCGGCAGCCACTCCCCCCGCCCCCTGGATCACTGCCGGAAATTGCGGCAGGCCACAGGAAGACGTTTCACCTGGCGGCAACCACCCAGGCAATTGCTGGCCAAGGTTAAGTGAACCTGATTCACTTAGCCTCAGCTAAATGCCCGGTTAAAAACTCAGGCTTGATCCTGGCGCTTCACATGCGCAGCTGCCCCAGCCTGGACTAGGCTGCGTGTGTGCCCAGCCTCTTTGTCTTGCTACAGACCAGTGGCTGATGCACACCTGCAGGCCTGCTACTCAACATCTCTCCATTGAATGTTGTGTCGTCTGTGTGAACGGGTTGCTTTCCGCAAAAAGTATTGTGGCTGAGGCAATATGAAGTGAAAATGGAAGTGCTGCTTAATGTCTGGTGGCTGCCTACCTACAAGCAAGTCCATGCTGCAGTAATCTAGAGATGCATGCTCACGTGTGAGCCAGGCCAGCCCAGACACAGCCCACACTTCTAGAACTTTAGGACTTAGGAAAGAAAGAGTGGAAGTCACCCAAAATGGCGGAAGTCACACATCCACCATTCCTCATCTAAGAAATAATTATATCTGCTTCAAAACAGATAATCAACTCACTTCTTCTATCCTGCATCCCCCATCAACTGGTACTCTGGGGCACTTCCTATAACATAAGGCAGGCTCTAGGAATGGGCATAAAAATGTACAATGCAAAACATGTGATATTATTAGACGTACGCTAAAATATTGAAACACTTGATAAAGATTTCTAAAAGCAGGAACCGAGGCAGGAAGGAAATTAACCAGGACATTAACCAGGAGATGCTTTCAAGGAGAGAAGAAAGAAAACCAGATGACTGGTTCTGGATCAAGTAGGGGCCCAACACAGCAGAGGCCTGGTCACTCACTCACTTTGGATCCCCAAAGGGTAAGTGAAGCCTGCAAACTAACAATAGAGTGAGATTCCCAGGAGGCCTCTATTACAGCCAGGGCCTCTGCTAGGGATGGGGAAGAGGCATCCAGAGGGCAGTGGGGGGGGTCAATCCAGAGCCTCCTATTGGCCCCCAACTCCAAAGGATCTCTCTCTTGCTTTCTTCCAGATGGGAGCCAAGAAACAGGCAAAGGGCTGCGGTGGCGGCTCCTGCTGCTCCTCCTCAGTGTGTGACCAACAACAGAGGCTTTGGCAGCATTTCCCCCTTCAGCGCTCTCAGCCGTTTTCTGATATCCTCAAGATACAGGCAAACAGGAGTGGGTGACAGAGCCCTTTGCTGTTGTTCAGATGAAAGGTTGAAAGAGAGCCCTTTGCTTGTGCCAGTGTTGCTGGTCTTTCCGCCCTTATTTAAAATCACAGCCATTCAAAATTAGCTACTGACCAGGTGCTTACTGTGCAGACCCTTTAAAAGACCCAACAGCCCCTACTGTCAACGCAACTTCTTGGCTTCTGTTTCAGCCATGTGTGTTGATTACTGCTGATGTAAGTAACCTGACTGTTTGCTCTGGATTTTCCCTGAGTTTCAATTACATGGTTATTATTATTATTGACATCGTATCACTAATATCCAATGGGCTTTATCATCCTTATTCACTTGCACAATCTCCCTGCAAAGCAGGTCACCATGGTTCCCATTGGAGAACCGAGAGCGAGCAAGAGCAATAGCCAGGGCAATAGCCAGGGCTAAGTCAGGCTATGAAACCCAAATCTCCCCATCTTGTCCAATGGACCACCTCAGCATTGTGCTAAGAAATGCTGTCTGTTTCTCTCTTGATAATGATTCAGCAAAGGCAGCATCCTTTATGATTTAAGGATGTTCTCTAGGCAGCTGTTTCTAAGCGATGTCTCTTAAGGGAGCTCCCAGATAAAAACTAGCATACAATGGTAAGCTGAACTTGGAAAGGGATAGCACTGGGTTCAAGCCCCATGATTCATTTTCCAGGGCGAGTCAATCTCATTGCAATGGTTTTTGTCCTTGCACTAGACTGGAGCAGAGGAGTTGGTGGTTCTGAAGCAAAAAGCATTGGACAACAGAACAGAATTATTTATATACCACTTTTCAACAGAAAGTTCTCAATGTGATTTACAAAGAAAAAGGAAGAGGAAGAGGATGGTTCCCTGTCCCCAAAGGGTTTATATTCTAAAAAGAAAATCAAAAGGAGACACCAGCAACAGCCACTGGAGGGATACTATGCTGGGGCTGAATAGGGCCGGTTGCTCTCCTCTTGATAAATGTAAGAGAACCACCACTTTAAAAGGAGTCTCCATTTTGTTGATCAGGAACTTGAAGTCTTGCCAATGTTCTAGTCTTAAAAGATGTGTTAATCAAGCAGTGACTGCATTCAACTGAGGGTTTAAATAATCCCAGGCCCCACCCTTTCTATTTCCAGTCTGATGGTGGTTAGAAACAGGTTTTATCTCTGGCAAAATTCCATGACTTCCAAAGAATGTTTGTTGTTGTTGTTTTTAAAGAGACAGATCCCAGCCTGCTAAATGGGCACTCCTCTGCCTCTGAACTATCTCCCTGGCAGCCATGCTTTGAAGAGCTCAGAGGAGGCCTTGAGTGGGGTCTAGAGGGGAGAGAGTCCTTGTTCATTCCAGAACTGGAGCCTGGTCCCCAGCTATCCTGGTGAAGGACCCAGAGTTGCACCTAGGTAATTTTGGACCCTGGACCTAAAGGCATTTTGCCCTCTCCCCTGCCACTGCCAGATAAGTTGTAGTGCACTATTTTACTTTATTTTACAACAGAACATGCTCAGGGAAAGCTGGAAACTTTTTGCAGAGAGATACCACCTTTCGGACACTCAGCATTTGGAGGCTCCCCAGGCCTGTGTGGGACTGGACCTCTGCCCGGAAGTCCAGTCCAAAGAGCACCATTGGAAGAGGACCCCTCTGGACCCATGAGCTAATCCTGAGGTAGGGTACCTCCTATGGCTTCCTATGAGCTCCAGGGCCAGTGGCTGTCCTTCATCCTTCAAAATGGACTCATAAACCCTTGGACTGAATTCAGATCCATTTTTAAACAGCACCATCAATGTGCACAGTGCTTTACAAAGTATAAGAGAAAGGGACTCTGCTCCGAGGAGCTTACAGTGTAAAATTTGACACAAGGGAAGCAACAGGAGGGAGATGGAGGCAGTGTATTATAATTAACACACATACTGGGCTTAGTTAGAGGAGGGCATGGGAGCGAAAGGGTTGAGCCAAAGGCTCTCTGCAAAAGGTGGATTTTGAAGGAAGGAAGAGAAGTGGCATCATGTGGCTGTTCTGGGAAGCAGTTCCAGGTGCAAGGGCTGCAAGGGAGGACATTGCTGGAGAGCGCAGGAGACCTTCAGATTCAGGCCCAGGGAGTTCTCCACACAGCAGGCTTTACCACAGGTTTTCTGTGAAGCTTTCCTGCGAATTCAAAATTATCCCAAAAAGCTGACACAAAAAGTGGATTTTTTTACCCTGGATATAACTCAGGCTATGCTCTAATGCTCCGTGAAAAACCCGGGTCATATGTGAAGTGCTCTCTGATAGCTCGCAGGGACTTTGGGGTAAATCTGTCCGATATGTGAAGGCACACCCTCCATTCCAGAGGAGATGTGTGCTGAAGGGCTTTAAAAGCCTTGTGCGAAAAACTTTCTGACCCAAGGCACACTGCGACTCCATTGACTCTGTAAAATGGAAACAACTGCAGCTTGCCTCACAGGGCCGTTGTGAGGGTCAGAGCCATGTAGCCCGAGTTCCAGTTTTGATAAAATGCACATCCAATCAATCAAACAGCAATTTAGGACTAAACAAATTGAATTAAGAGTGGTCCTGGTAAACAGAATTAGCTCCTCTTCTGCAAGCCAAGGTAGTTTTCAGCTATGGTTCTCCTTGTGGTCTTGGTCTACATTCCAAACCTTCTTCTTTTGGAAGGCAGGGAAGTTAGTTTTGAAGGTTTTCCCTCTGCTCAATTTCTGTTTCGCAAATGCTGTTCCCAGACTCTTGCCCACCTGCCCCCAGAAACCTCCACCTCCCCATGGAGCCCTCCTCATCATCATCATCCTCCTCGGAGAAGAAAGGACAATTAAAAGCTCATGAATGTTAACCCTCTGCATTATCCCCCTTCTTTCAGCTAAGACAATAAGCACTGGGAGGCTGCTCCCTTGGCTCCGGCAGAACATGACTGGCTCCCCAGGGCCAGGAGATAGAGGCAGACAAAAGGGGCCCCTGTCAGGTGATTAGATCTCAATGGACAGCCTTTATTTACCTGAAAGCAGCCCATAAACACAAGAGGGATGTGGGTGAAAAGCCAGCGAGAATCAAGAAAAAGAATCCAAGATTTCTCTCTCTCTCTCTCTCTCTCTCTCTCTCTCACTCACACACACACACACACACACACTATTCTACCCTCACAATTTTTAATCCCAATGCCCAAGATAATCTATAGGTTTTGCAAGCCTTGTCTCCTGGAATCCTGTGACCACAGACTTCTTTTTCTCCCTTACGTCAAGAAGGATTTACAGGATTCATCATCAGGCAAAATGGAAAGGAAGCAAAATTTCAAATACAGAAAGCGCACACTAAGTTTCAAGCTTACAAAGAAGAAACAAGTTTGACTGCAGACTGGTCTAGATGTGGTCCTCTAGAAAACACTTCTGTGAAGCAGGGTTGCCAATTTTTTAATTGGTCTCTGTTCCTGTGCCTTTAACAGAAATTAAAGGTAAGGTTTTCACAGCAGGGAGAAATATTACCACTTGCTAAAGGCTGCATATCAACCAGCCTTTAAAGCAGAGGCCAGGAAAAAAAACACCTGGCAACAACCTTGTAGTGAAGCAATGTCTATAGTGAACTAACATTCAAAGCAAGCTTTGGAGTTACACATCACATTCCTTCAGGAAAAGGTGTTGAAAGCAAAAATCCAAAATAAAAGATTTAGATATGTGATTTATGATACACAGAAGAAATGTTTGTTTGGATTGCAGAGACATTTTCAAACTGAAAACAATCAACTGAAGTTGAAATTTCAGGTAGCTAAATTTGCAGAAGTGGTACAGTAGAAGGAGAAGGTTTATGGTAATAAATGTTTGTGGAATGTGCAATAATCCTTGTGGTTTTGGTCACCATATCAATGCTATCTAAAAGGGAAATACAATGTCTGGATATTAATAAAATGGTGTGGGACTAATTTTATGTATGTATAGGTAGGTAGGTAGGTAGGTAGGTAGGTAGGTAGGTATGTATTTTATTAAAAACATTATGATGACCTGCTTGGTTCAACAATAAATTGTTGACTAAAGGAACTAATTATGTGGTACATACAAGCAGGGTTGGAGAAAAATATTTCAAACCCCTAGCTGATGCTGCTTTACATACTGTTCTCATCTGATTTACTTTTAAAGATGCCAGTTCCTATGCAGGGCTGAAATGCTGAATAAATACTTCAGACACTTCGGTATCAACATCAGATTTCAAGACATATGGATAACCACAAGCCTGGGATTTTTCCAGCTCTGTGGATCAGCTATGCTCATTCAGTTCTGAAGATTTATTATTTATTTATTTTTAAAGAAAGAATCAAACATGGCTATTAGGGCATTGTTTTTTGTTTTAAAAGATAGTACACAGCAGCCTTTAGGTCATGTTGCACAAAAGACAGCAGCAAAAGCATCCAGAAGATATATTTTTAAAAGGTAAGTGAGTTTACAAAAAGCTTAGAATTGTACAGTGGTTTTCAAACTTTCTGCCTCCTAGAAGTCCTCGACTAGACTAGACTAGACTGCTAAGGCACCTGCAAAGAACCTGTGCATTGCAATAAGATTCTAGGGCATATTTGAAGATACAATCATTTTATACAGAGCCATAGACATGCCTGATGGGTCTCAGCATTGCTACTTTTTAGGGTTGCCATATTCTGGCTTTCCAAATCTGGGCGCCTAATTTGCATTTTATGTAAACTGGCTTGAAAATAATTTTTGAGCAGAATAGTGACTGCACATTTTGCCCCATAACTCCGCTTCTACAAGGGCTAGAGAGCTTAGCTTTTATAAAGAGACGAAAGCTGAAATCCAGGCGAATCTGGGTGGGCTAAGCAATCTAGGTGATATGCTTAAAATCCAGGTGAAACCCAGAATTTTGGGGGGCATGGCAACTATACCCTTCTTGCACTGAGAGTGTGCCCTAGAACATACCTTTTGTGGTTGCCCATCATAGGAGGAAATTGATAATGGGAGGTGGGGAGCTCTTCTTTTAGGGAAGCTTGCCCAAATTTTTTGGCTGCTGCTTCCATGCCCATATCATTTGCTGTTATCTATTATTTAAGGGTATTTCCCTTTAGTTATTGTTTGGAAGTCACATGCTGAAAGCCAGTGTAAACACTTTGTAAACAAACAAAGCCCAAATGACTTCTCAAAAGGTATGCTGATTGCTGAGCACCCAAACCTCCCCCCATTACTCAGATAGGGATGAGGGAATACCTGTTGGTATTCAAACACAATTGACTTTCATGATTTCAAAAGCCTAGAGCCAACAAAAAAAGCATGCACGTTAAGACACTTGTTATAATGTGTGTCTGCAGATGACCCTGTGTGGTTTCCACAGCTCATGCTTGTACTGCTGTGTCTTGCCCTGCATTCTCTGTGGCCAAATGAAAACTTAAAACCTGGCCACATCTGGCAGACTATCATTCAAAGGAGGAAGAATTTGCCATGGGTGGATTGCCACTGATCTCAGCAGCAGCAGCAGCAGCAGCGAGAGGGGGACTAGGCTATCCCTGGCCAATGTATCCAATTCCTTCCCCATCCCAATCCCAGTCCAAACTCTGCAATTGTACATCCAGCTACTTTACTTTCTCTCCTTCTCTCTCTTTAAACTGCTACAATTCGGGGAGGGCAGGAAATGAGTGGCAAAAGAACGAGAGCCAATTGGAGCTTTCTGTGTCTGCTTAGCCCAAAATTACGGCGGGGGGGTGGAGAGGAAAGGCTGTGCCGTAGAGTTGGTGTCAACTCCTGGCGCCCACAGAGCCATGTGGTTTTCTTTGGTATAATACAGGAGGGGTTTACCATTGCCATCTCCCGCACAGTATGAGATGATGATGCCTTTCAATACTTTCCCATATAGTTGCTGCCCGATATAGGAAGGGAGGGAATACTGGACCGGAAACTGTTCCTCTTCTCAGATCCCGAGTTACAACAGTGCAATGTCCCAGTGTTAAAACCAATCTCCCTATCTTTGGATGCAGCCTTGCAGAGAATGTACAACAGGCAAACACTTCTGGCGACCACAGAAGTGGGAACTTCCAAATGTGCTCCTGTACCATCACCTTGTTGCTGTTTGTCTGCAATTCATTGTAAGCAGAAGTACGTTACTAGTACCACGCTGCAGTAGATAAGTAGTTTTTGGAACAAAGTAGACTGATCCTGTAGCTGCTGTGGTATCCGAGCACGTGCCTCTCAAAAGAAGACAGAACAGCAGCACTTGCAACAATCCACACATGTGGTCACTGCACAGTTGTGCTGCAAATCCAGTTCTCAAAACGGTCAGATTTTCCCTATTAATAGCCGTGATGATATAAGTACAGGAGACCCTCATTATCCGTGGTTTCGCAGATCACAGTTTCTTGTATTTGCAGATAGGTCTTAGCGAGAACGTTTCTTTATCTATGACAAGAAATATAGGCAGTTTTCACCTATCCACACAGTTCCTGAGTGGCCAGAAATGACTTCTGATGTCATTTGTGGCCACCATTTTGAGGCACAGAGCCATTTTGTGGCTTTTTTGTATAAATACATAAATTAACGAAAAATAAGAGGATTTGGGGAAGCATTCCTGGAGACCTAGAGAACAAGGTACTATGCTTTTTTACCCTTATTTCTGCTCCCTTCTTGCTTTTTCGACAATTTTTAAAATAAGGATCCTAACCCCTGGATACCCATAGATGTAAGGTTTCTTTATTCACAGTTTCCATATTCGCTATAATTGGCAGGAATGGAACCCCCGCGAATAAAGAGCGCCTCCTGTATGGAGAAATCACAGGTTGACATGGATGAAGATGTCATGTGAAGCTCCCCCTGCACCTCATAAAGCATGAGTGAACAAGTTGCAACAATTCCAGACTAAATATCCCATCTGGAAGTACACAGTATATCCTACTGGCTTTCTGGGAGAAGGAAAGCAGACTAACCCTCCTCATTCTAGAACAGGGCTACTCAACTTCGGCCCTCATGCAGATGTTGGCCTACAACTCCCATAATCCCTGGCTATTAGCCAGCCACTGTGGCTGGGGATTATGGGAGTTGTAGTCTAAAAACAACAAGAGGGCCTAAGTTGAGCAGGCCTGTTCTAGAACATTCTGTGCATCTTTGTGCATTTACAGTCTCCACATATACAGTCACAAGAATTACTCCCAAGTAAGGACTCCAGCTGTTGTTTGACAAGGCAGACTGGAAGACTTGCTTGTAAGAAGGTTGTCTTTGGACAGGCAGGCACACCAGTCTGCCATTTCTATCACCATGTTTGTAGGGAACAGTGTTTGCTGTGATGTTGATTCCAGACATTTAAGGAAGATTGTAGGAAAAACTACAATCCTCATTACCACCTCTAAAATGGAGTTCTAATAAGAGATACCACCAAGGATTGTGTTATAGACTGCACTAGCTGTCCCCAGGGAAAATAACTGGTGATGACACACCTGGAAATTTTTATACACAGAGAGAATCAGATTATATCCTCCTGGATCCTGGGTCCAAGCATAAGCAATCCCAGAAACCACCCCTACCTAAGTCCAAAACTATGCTACTGACATGACTTTTTTATTTAATTTAAATTATGTAATTAAATTTCATCTCATTTAGAACTTGCCTTTCTTCTATGATGGAACCTGAGGTGGCATACATGGAATTCCCAAGAAGTCTCCCATTCAGACATTGACCAGACTTAGACCTGCTTTCGATTCAGCAAGCCGACTGTTGTTCCATTGCTTTCTGAATCATGTGTAAGATGGGGGCAGAAAATTAGTCTGCAAAGGAGCCCAGTGAGCTGTCTCAGAGCATCTAATCCCACAGCAGTGATAAGAGAGACATGGGCATTAGGGAGAGGTGGTCTTGCAGAAGCAGCATAAATTGCCCCTTTGCTAAGCAGGGTCTACCCTGGTTTGCATTTGGATGGGTAACTACATGTAAGCACTATCTGCTAGAAGATATTCCCCTGAGGGGAGGGGGCTGCAGCTCAGTCGTAGAGCATCTCCTTGCATGCAGAAAGTCCCAGGTTCACTCCCTGGCTGGCAGCATCTCTAGGTAGAGAACCACTGCCAGTCAGTGTAGTCAATACTGAGCTAGAAGGACCAAGGGTCTGACTCAGTATAAGGCAGCTTCCTATGTTTCTGTGACTAAATCAGTGCCTCGATGTGGAACCAATGAGAGATTCATGTTAGTACTCTGAGCTTTCTAAAGGAAGAACGGGATAGAAGCATGACGCATAGACAGACTGATGAAGGCTGTGTGCCTTTGTAATGCTCAAGAGGTCAGAGTTAAGTCTAAGGGCCGCTTCATAACATTACAACTTCCCACTTGGACCGCAATCTCTGTGTGTGTGTGTGTGGGCGGGGGGAGGCAGTGTATGATGCATGGCATGATTTGCACCCACACATACACACACCCTTGAGATCTCAATGTAAAATCCCAACATACAATAGCCCAAGGGCCTGAATGGCAGCAATACCACATGTCTCCTTCTCCTCTCCAGCCACTCTCCCATCACTAATGCAGGCATCCACGGCCATTTTCTGGCCTCTTCCTTCCATGCAATTTCTGAACACAGAGTGAGAAAGTAAACTTCAGAGGACGGTTTCCAGTTGCCTCCATGCCATCAGAGCTGGGAAGGAGCAAAGAGTCTCCAGGCAGCCCAGGGCAGGTTGCTGATCTCTTCTGAGCCAGAGAACAGGCTTGTTTTCCTGGACTCCCCTATTGCATTTGACAGCTCCCGGCTTGCCTGCATGGAGACGCACAGCATGAAGCCAAGCACAGGGGTTGGAGGGTGGGGGAGACAAAGCGATTGCCCAGTGACAGAGGAACCAAAGCCAAGGCCACCCAAGGCTCCCTGAATGGCTGCCGGAAGCCAAGCTGCTGGGCTTTTGAGGCATCATTAACCGAGATAAAGAGCATGCTCTGCAACAGGTGGGAGCAGAGGGCAGGAAATAAATTCCAAAGCAGGACAGGGCTCTCCCGCCTCCACGGACAGAGGGGAAGCGCCGGCCTGGCCATAAATCCCCCCAGCGCTGACAGCAATCTGATGCTCTGACAGAGGGAACAAACCCAAGCACATTCCCAGAGGGCAGGAGGCCACCGCACCTTCACCGAGACAGGACAAGTGGCATGAAATATGGCTGAGAGCCCATGGGAATGGATGGCTGTTGTTGTTGTCCAGCACCGGCCCTCTGGGGAACAAGCAGAGGCAGGAAATCCTAAACACGGAGGAGCTCAGGAACAACGTTTAGCCTAGCCTTGTGTCAGCTTCACTGGCTCGTAATTTGTGTTCATGGCTCTCGCTTGGGCCTGTCAAGCCCTCAGCAGCTTGGGACTGGGATATCTCAGGAACCACCTCCTCCTACTTAACCTGCTTGGGAACTTCTTTCAGCTTCTGAAGCCTTTCTTGCCCCCCTCTGGGTGCAGTTCAGTTGGTGTAGGGACAAAGGAAAGGGCCTTTTCGAAGAAGCACTCATGCTATGGGGTGACTCCCCCAGAGAGCTGCATTTGGTCCCCTCTCCTCATTGTTGTCTTTTAAGCGGGCACTTAAAGCAGTTTTGTTTCAGGGGGCACTTGTTAGCTAGACTTTTTAGGTCTATGTTCACTGCTTCTGTCTGTCCCTATCGCTTGTTGATCTGTCGCATCTTATAGGGTTTTGTGGTTGTCTCATTTTAAGGAAAGAAAAACAAACCCTTTGTGAACATAGTCAACTAACTAGCATATCAGAGGAAAGGGTTTAACAATGTCCTTTCCTTGAAGTGCTAGCTTTATTACATGCAGAGACTTCTAATTGCGGGGAAACACTAAAACACATACACACCCCTCCTCCCCTCATCTGGAGTCTGAAGTGGTACAGTCCTCCAGAGTCCTTGCCCCCACCCCGCAATTTGCAGTAATATGTAGATTGGTTCTATGTTTCATTCTCCCCCTCAATTTACTAAAGTACATCATTAAAAATCTCAATTTTACAAGCAAGGGATTCCGACACATAGGTCTACCCTCCTGTAGGTGGGCATGCACAGTTAATCACATGGGAATGGCTGTGCCAAAGGTTCTTTTCATTCCTCGACAAAGCATCAGAAAGTGGATCTGCTGCTAAATATGTTTTAGCAGGGATCAGAACCTCCAAAATACATAGGTGTCGCCATTCTGTTATGAAGTACCCGTATGTCCTTGGCCTGGAATGTGGACTGGGCATGAAAACATCTGCCCTAAGGCTGAGGAATAGTCAGGGCTGGATTACGGGTTATGCCAATAATCTGCAGCACAGGCCCTGCTGTACTTTAATTGCCTGGAATTTCCCACTGTATAAAATGGACTCATCTAGTCCAGTCAGATGCTTCTGGGAAGCTCACCAGCAGGGCATGAAAACAAAGAGCCATTCCCTGTTTGTCTTTTCTGCCATAAGCTTTAGAAAGCTTGCCGAGAAATGCTTGTCCCCAGCATCTGGTATTCAGAGGTATACTGCCTCTGAACATGGAGGTTCCATTTAGTGATTATTTATTTATTTTATTTCTTTATCATTACATTTTTATACTGCCTTTCATTAAAACAATCTCAAGGCGGTTTACAAAACATTAAAATCAATTCAAATTTCCCCCAACTCTCTCCTCAGAGAGTAACAGCATGTGTGAAGTCAGCATGTCCTGGATCACATGCACATTGGCATTAAGGATCTGAACAGTTTTGCATAACTAATTTTCTTTTTAACCATGGTAGCTTTTCTATACAACGTAGTCATTCATCGCAAGTCAGAGAGAACCTAAAAGCTTTCACCCAAAATAGCTCTTGCTGGGTTGAGGCTGCAACTGAGTCACTCCTGCTGAGATCCATCACAAGATGCAAGCAAGCGCTTTGGCCTTCCACTATCCCTCCCCCTCCACCCCAAATGCTGCCCAGAGTGTGCAGCATTTCTATGCAAGGGAAGCTGCAGGCTCTCAGCAGTTAATTTGTGGGCACTGTTTGCAGAGGGAGAGGCAATGGTGACAGACAGGTAGTGTTCTCCATGCAGATTGGGACACCACCAGTTTAGCAGGACTTACCAGGAAAAAAATCCAGAAGGGCATGTTTATTATTTTTATTATTTATTAACAGAATGTTTTAACCACCTTTCAATACAAATTCATAAAGCAGCATACATAATACTCAAAATCCAATTGAAATAATGTCAGTGAGTATAAAAATAATAAAAGTAGTTAAGTGAAAAGTAAAACAATCCTAGCTTACAACAGATAAATGGCAAAAATGCATCAGGGCACCTAAAGTCCACACACACACACACACACACACACACACACACACACACACACACACACACCCCTTGGAGTAAGCCTCATTGAATTCAATGGGATTTACTTCTGAGTGAACCTGCATAGGGCTGTGCTGCATGACTGAGTTCTAAACATTACTTTTGCAATGTGCTTGCTGCTTCCGACTGCATCAGCGATAAAAACTTTGCATCATTTTTACCTGTTACCATTCAAAACCCACATCACATGGACTTCCTATGGTTCCCAGCAGAAGTGCATTGTGGAAATAAATCATGTTATCAGGGCTACTCACAGATTGTTCCTGACTTGACAGCTGAGGAGAGCATAACTACGCCACAAAAGGCAACATGTAGATATCGGGCAGCAGCAATATAGGAAGATGCTGAAAGGCATCGTCTCATATTGCGCAAGAGGAGGCAATGGTAAACCCCTCCTGTATTTTATTTATGTATTTATTTAAAATATTTCTATACCGCCCAAAACATGCATCTCTGAGCGGTTTACAATTAAAATCATTTAAAACATTAAATTAATTAGCAAAATCATTTAAAAGATTAAAAACATTTAAAACCCAGAATTAAAATTATTTAAAACTATAAACCTAATTAAAAGCCTGGGTGAATAAATGTGTCTTCAGGGCCTTTTAAAAAGTTGCCAGAGATGGGGAGGCTCTTATTTCAACAGGGAGCGCGTTCCAAAGTCCAGGGGCAGCAACAGAAAAGGCCCATTCCCAAGGAGCCACCAGACGAGTTGGCGGCAGCCACAGGCAAACCTTTCCAGATTATCTTAGAAGGCGGTGGGGCTCATGGCGAAGAAGACGTTCTCTTAAATACCCAGGGCCTAGGCTGTTTAGGGCTTTATAGGTAACTAGTATTTTTCAGCCCGTTATAATAACGGGCGCTAGATCCCCCCCCCTTTATTCCTTCTTCCTCGGGCCCCCCCCACCTGATAAAGGGCCAAATCGGCCCAAACAACTGCCGCCGCCGGTCCTCCTCACCCCCGTCTTCGGCCCACGTCAGTCGGGCAATCAAGGTCCATAACCTGAGAAGGAGAGAGGAGCTCGCAAACAGAGCTCCTCTCTCTGCAAAGCCTCTGCCCGAACTGGCGCTTTGGGCGCAAAGGACCATACGAAAGCTCAGATTTTGAAGAACAACAGTCTCCAAGAGATACCATCTGGAATCTGCCCGTGAGGTAGGAGTGGAACCACTGCAAAGCAGTGCCTCCTACCCCCAATCCCCTCAGATGTTCCAGAAGGATACTGTGGTCAATACCATAGTATCCAGAAGGGCCTAAGTGGCTCAGAGTGGGAGAGGCCACTCAGAAGTGTATCCAGGGGAAGTGGTGTACCTAGGTAATTTTGGGCCTAAAGGCCTATGAAGCCCCCCACCCACCCAATGCAAGTCAAGCATCATCCCCCCCCACACAAACATGCAGTATTTTTAACACATGGGTTCTTGAGGGCACAAACAGCACAAGAACTCACAAGAATGTAAGAAAACAGCCATATTTATGCAAATATACATTAGAAGAAACATTACAACACACAACTTAACATATCCCCATCCTACATATTTCTTTCCGCACTCCCTCCTGTGTCTCTAAAGCAGAGGCCACATTCAGCACCCACATAGATTACAGTCATGTTTGGCCACTCCGTGCAGTGTGGCAACCACGCCATCTGGGACAGACGAAAGAGGGTTTGGGGGCCTCCAGGGAGTGTGGAGACCTTGGACTTCAGCCCAGATGTCCGGCGGTAAGAGCGCCTCTGTCCAGGGGTGGCCTTTTCATGAGGCGAGGAGACACAGTCACCTCAGGCAGCAAATAACTGAGACACCTGCAGGGCAGCAAGATGTCCCCCGCCATCACCGCCAGAGCAGATCTTTGGGACCAACCTGACCCTTGCCATTTTTGCAAGGAGCATGTCTCCTCAGACTCCTTGAAATGCTTGCAAGAAATATGGAGAAAGAAGAGGAGGCTGCTGGAAACTTTCCTGCCTCTCTGCTCCCCATGCACTTTCAAAATTTGCAAGGCTCCGTTCTGGTCCCCATTGGGGACATGGGGCAAGGCAGCATTTTATGCCTCCTCTGCCATAGAACCATGGGTCACCCCCAACCGTTTCCATGTTTAGTGCCCTGGCAATGTAGACCTGGTGCTGCAAGCAAATATGTAGCCCAACTATGGAAACATTCCAGTTGCCTGGCTTTTTGTTTGTTTGTTTGACTGTGTAGGTCCATTATTATTGTCAGGCACAGGTGGGTATGAGGGACACACTAGCCTCTTTATGAGTTCAGCTTCTGGCCACTTTAGGTTCTCAGATGCCTCAGAGTGGTGCAGGGGAGAGGTTATACAATCACCCAGTTTCTTGCTCCCGTGCTGCTGCCCATAGTTGGTTCCCTCTTGGAGAGAACTCTGGGCCCCGTTCCCAGAGAGCAGCCCTCCTCATCCACTGTCTCTCATTTAAATAGCCTTGTGAAGAGCCAGCAAGGCTCCGACCCTCCCCTCAACCCTGCCCCTCCCTTCTCGTTGCCCATTCCTCTTCCTCCCCGGTCTCGCGTTACTACCGGCATTACTGTTGGCAGCTCCTTGCTCAAAGGGCCCTCAGCAGTGCAGGGTGTGTGCTGATCTGACTGTGGCCCGCCAGCCTCGCCACAGGAGAGGAAGGGAAGCCCCAAAGAAGGGATGCTGTGCCCCTCGCCCAACAATTATATTATATTCTTATTATTATTATCATTATTATTACTACTATTATTATTTCTTGTTTACACAGTCAGACAGGTGTTATTGACTGGTCTGGATAAAACAAACCAGTCAATATATTATTATTATTATTATTATTATTATTAGGAACAGGTACGCAGTCTGGAAGTGAATCCAAAGCTCTTCTGGGTATCCCAGTCTGAAGCAGTGGCCAGAGGTGCTTTCCATCTGCATCGGCTGATACGCCAACTGAGTCTGTTTCTTGAGATAAACTAACTCAGAAAAGTGGTAACATCTGCTGGTAACCTCCAGACTGGATTACTGTAATGTGCTCTATGTGGGGCTGCCCTTGTATGTAGTCCAGAAACTGCAGTTGGTCCAGAATACGGCAGCCAGATTGGTCTCTGGGTCATCTTGGAGAAACCATATTACTCATGTATTGAAAGAGCTACACTGGCTGCCAATAAGTTTCTAAGCAAAATACAAGGTGCTAGTTATAACCTATGAGCCCTAAACAGCTCAGGCCCTGGGTATTTAAGAGACGTTCTTCTTTCCCATGAGCCCCACCACCCATTGAGATCATCTGGAGAGGTTCGAATGCAGTTGCCACCAGCTCGTCTGGTGGCTACGCAGGGACAGGCCTTCTTTGTTGCTGCCCCAAGACTCTGGAATGCGCCCCTTGTTGAAATAAGAGCCTCCCCTTCTCTGACAACTTTTTCAAAGTCTCAAAATACTTATTTTTTCACCCAAGTTTTTTAACTGAACTGTGGTTTTAAGTTGTTTTAAAGTTTTCATTTTTAATCTGTTTTATGTTGTTGTAAACCACCCAGAGATGGAAGTTGTTGTAAACCACCCAGAGATGGCAGTCTACAAAACTGAAAAATACATACATACATACATACATACATACATACATACATGTTATTATTGCATTATTATTATTATCTTTAGTTCTGATCTTATTACCTTGGTTCATCCTCCACTGTACTTCAATTCATGCATATATATGTATCAATACATTTGCATGCTTAATAAAAAGTGTGTACCACAACTCATTTAGCAACAGTTAAAATGCACTAGGTTTTTGAGAGTCTGGGGATGGGAATTTTGCCAGATCTTGCCGGCATAAATGGCACTACTGCTATTAGAGAGCAGAATCTGGCCCTGCTCTTTTGGGTTTGAGGTCAGGTCTTGATGGAATAGAAGAAGGAGGAGGAGGAGGAGAAGGAGAAGGAGAAGAAGAGGTGATGGGTCTGCCCTTTAAAGCAGGAAAAGGAGCTTATCATAAGCTTGCAATCGTGCACCAGAAACTGGAAACTGGCTTCCAATAAGTGATTCAGAACATCCATGTATTATTTCTCTGTGTAAACCACCCTGAGCCATTTTTGGAAGGGCGGTATAGAAATCGAATTACTGTATTATTATTATTATTATTATTATTATTATTATTATTATTATTATGAAGAAGAAGAAGAAGAAGAAGTACTGAGCTACAATTTAAAAATGGGCAAATATCTAGGCCTCTCAGGTCACATTATGGAATTTGAGAGGAAGAATGTGTCTGCTCAAACGCCAAGGAATAGTAGGGGTTTGGAAGACTTTAACTATCCCTTCATGACTTCGTCCCCCTAACTGCTGCCCACTGACCCAGATCCTTAGCACTCAGAAAAGGTTCCGTGGATATCAATGCAACTTGCTTCTAGTCCCAGAAATGATCCTGGTGTCCCTATTCTTAGACGCAGGACAACAACGTGGCCCTGAGATCTGGCTGCCATTTGGAAGACTCCACTTACCTGGAGGTTCCTCCACCCAAAGAAGGAATTCAGGAACTTGGGTGCCCACAGATGGGTGCTTGATGATGGAAATCATAAGCAAAAAGTAATAATCTTTTGCAAGTGGCTTTCAACTGGAATCTTCCAAATATGTCACATCAAATCATTAATTAAATGATTTGACAGGCTGGCATTTGACAGAACAGGGAAAATGATATCCAGATAAGCCACTGACCCATGACTCCATAATGGGACATGGCAGGACGTGGGAGAGAGCAGCGAGTATCTGTGTGGCTTGCTTCTAGCTGCTACAGCTCTAACTGTGTTGATCAACTTTGTCCTACAGCTTCCCTAAGTCAAAATCCACCCCCCACCTAAAAAAACAAACACCCTTGTTTGAAACTCCCCAAGGTATATGAAGAAGAGACAAAGCATAAGTTGCACTACTGTTAACACTTTCAGAAAGCTCTTCAGTACATTTCAAGGGAAAATGAGATTAGCCCTATTCACACATTATGTTCAGTGCATGTACAATCTGTGTGCAGTATATGCATGTACAGTTATTCGCACATTATCTTAAATGCATTCACAGTAATATACTTTGTCACAGTAGCCTGCATCTGAGGGGAACTGTATCCACACTCATTTTTAAAATGAATGCATGTACAGTCATTCATACAATGCACATATGTACACATACCTGTATACAGATAGAGCGTAATGTTTGCATAGCACCAGAGAGGGAATCAAAATAAGTCCACCAAAAATAAGGTTACTTGAGCACTGACAACAAAGGGAAAGAGCGCATATCTCACTCACCCTCAGCAATCTGGCCTAATAAAATAACTGATCTGGGAGGATTCTGACCTCACAATTTAAGGAAGCCCATCCCACACTAGATCGTGCTGCAGTTCTTACAGTGGAATACAGAACCCAGGAATCCTAGCTCACAGCCCCTTCCAGGTGCATACAGGAGGGTCCAACTGGGAGCTTTTGCATTCTAATTGTCTTCCCTATCGGTGGCTCACTGCTTCTCCCTTGTCCACATCATCCCCTCCTAATTTCAGTCCCAGCTTCCAGACCCCCGACCACCACCACCACCACTGGATCTTCCCAGACATTCCCTTCAGCTCATCCATGTCTTTCCAGGATACTTCATCCATGACGCTGTCAATCAAAGTCCAGATTCTATGTCATCAACCCCAGCTGGGGAGAAGATGTCCTGTTTACCTACCCATCAGAAACCACAGGCAAACTAACATAAGGCTCCTTCAAGGCCCTCGTCAGACCAAGCTGTTATCAGGGCTGTCATTTCCTGGAGAGCATCACATTTTAGCCTTAACTTAATCCTCTCTAAACAGTTTCTGTACACACCCAAATAGCTGCTTGGAGCCACACAGCTGAGTGTTACAAACATCCACAGTGGAACTCAGTTACCCACAGATTATTGAAGGAGAGAGATTTGCATGCAGATACAGAACCTGACAATCCAAGCATAGAGGTCTTTGCACCTAAAAGGGCAATAGCAGCAATGCAAAGAAGAAAGTTCTGATCTCCCCATGAGGCTGCCTTCCTGCACAGTGTACAGAAGAACACACCCTTGCACTCCACATTTGTACCCATCATGCCCTGCTTCCTGTTGCTCACTGTCACTTGCGCAGCTTAGAAACTGTGCTTCACTTCCAAACATGCCTGGCTGGGATAGGAAACGGTGCTCTGTGAGTCTGTGACTTGTTTGGCTATCATGTATTCGGATTGAATTTGCAAACATTTTAAATTGTATTGATGGGACACAACTAGACTGTACAGTATTTACATTGCATTTCACTGCATTGTTGGATTGTAAGGATGGAACACAATGGCACAGTGGTTTATATGCTACTTTGAGCAGGTTGCTGGGAAGTGGAGTAGCAATTTTTTAAAAAATAACGTATTGAAATACTCCTTAATACTCCTAAACCACACCTAAACCACCCTAAATTGGTAGGCAGGTAAAACAGGGTAGTTGTGGGGCTTGAAGGGGTAAGAAAGAGCCACTTCATACAGTTCAGAGTTTCTACTCAGGAACTTGCTTAAAGATTTACATGCAGCTTGCATGTAGACTGTCCTGTGTGAGGGTTGTGCATGCAGAATTTTGCGCCATTAAAAAGTACTGGAAAGCAATACCCTGTGAACATGAAGGAAGCAAGCACATCCCAAACAAAAAAGACATGTGTCCATTGGGGCTGCGTGGAAGTGTCTTCTGTGCAGGAATTTTGTGTGTGTGAATCAGCCCTGGGATTTGGCTTATTTTAAGCCAAATTTTGGGTTACAGCCCATTTGACACACGAGTATACCCCTTAGGTTCTGGCAACGAGGTATGTAGCTGCAAATTTTTTATTTATTTTATTTATTTTCACATTTCTATACCGCCTTTCGTTAAAAGAAAACCCCAAGGCGGTTTACAAAAATTAAAACATACAATAAAAGCAGTAAAAACATCAAGCAATAAAAACATCAAGTTAAAACATATAAACAAGCATAAAAACATGACAACAGATAACAGATAAAAACAGAGAAGCCGCAGTAAAAACGATCATGTAAAAGCCTGGGTAAAAAGCCAAGTCTTTAAAAGCTTTCTAAAAGCCGTGATGGAGTCTGAGGAACGAATGGCCACCGGGAGAGCATTCCAGAGTCTAGGGGCAGCAACAGAGAAGGCCCTGTCCCGAGTGCACGAAAGCCGGGCCTCCCTCATTGTCGGCACCCGGAGCAGGGCCCCCTCAGATGTCCTTGTCAAGCGGGCAGCAACTCTTGGGAGCAGGCGGTCCCTCAAATACCTCAAATACCCCGGGCCCAAACCGTTAAGGGCTTTCAGAAGTGCAGGTGCTCTCCATGACAGCCCCCATGGCCATGTCCACCCCAACAGCCAAAGAGGCCGAGAAATACTGGCGCTCCATCCCTGCACGTCCCCCCTCCACTACACCCCTGTCTATAAGTCTGCTCTGAGAATCAGCTGTGGTCAGGTGTGCAGACACCATTCCAAAACGTCATGAGCCCCCTAAGGCACAGAGGTGGTTCATACTCCAACACAGGTTGTTCAGCAGGATGCTTCACCCCACTTCCCATACTAGAGCAACCAGGATCAGGGGCAGAGACTACTGCAACAGCCAAGTGAACACCATTTTGGGGTGACCTCAGAAACCAGGCACTGGCCAGAGGACAATGGCAGGAAATGCTCAGGGATGCCGCAGGCGCATCTTATTTCAGCCCTGAGGGACATACAGGGAAGCAGCCTCCTCAGTATTTCTAACGCTCCCGAATTCCAGGTCCTCTCCTTACCTCCCCACCTTTTCAAAACAAAAATCAATCACTGCAGAACTCCTACTGCTGAATTCATGGGCACCTACACGAGTTGCATATAAGCATGTCTAGAGTAGGGAACGCCACCTTAAGTGGTGCAGCGGGGAAATGCTTGACTAACAAGCAGAAGATTGCCGGTTCAAATCCCTGCTGGTATGTTTCCCAGACTATGGGAAGCACCTATATCGGGCAGCTGCAATATAGGAAGATGCTGAAAGGCATCATCTCATACTCACGAGAGGAGGCAATGGTAAAATCCCTCCTGTATTCTACCAAAGACAACCACAGGGCTCAAAATCGACTTGACGGCACACTTTACCTTTAGAGTAGAGAACAATTTGTGCTTCAGCGCATCCCCTCCCCTCTCCTCCCCTCCCCTCCCACCACCCCCACACACACATCTTTACACAAAGAAGGCTCCAATTATGTGCTTGGAATGCATTGTGCAAAATGACATAACTTTGCATTTAAAAACTTGATTTGCATTTTTCTGCCTCAGTTCCCCATTGGAATAAAAACTGTATAATAATTGTGGCAATGGCCCCTAACTTAGATAACTTTTTAAAAAAAATGATTAGACAAATTCTATCAACAGTTTTGAGCCATGATAGCTCAACAGAGCCTCCATGTTCAGAGGCAGCAGTATCTCTCCGAATATCAGGTGCTGGGGGGCAAGCGAGGATGGCAGGAGATACTCAGCACCTTCATGCCCTATTTGTGAGCTTCCCAGAGGCAACTGGCTGGCTGGCTACTTTTGGAAACAAGATACTGAACTGGGTGGACCTTGTGTAGAAAACTCTGTTTAAGATAGCAAGGCACTTTGCATATTAAATGTGTCATATCTCATTTGGTTTTGTTTTTTTTAATGGATATTTTATTTTGATTAAATGTTGTTACTTTCTAGCAAGGACTAAGGGAGCTAAAGGACCACAAGAGAAGGGAGACTGCATGGCAAAGCAAGAAAAAGGAAACTGTATGGAGTTCAGCTTATATGAAGTTAACTGCTCCCCTACTTTATCCCCCTCTGATGAAGAGGTTTAGCTTTGAAAGAAGCTGGAACTCTTGAGCTTCATGAATAAATCAATGCAGTATAAAGTATTGGACTTTCAGCTGGATTTCCTTCAACACACTGGGTTTCCATCTTTGGCTCTGCACATGTTCAAACCCCAGAGAAAAAGAAAAAAGGCATCGGAATCCTCAGGAAGCCAGAACCAAGGCTGTGCAGCACGAACATTCAGCATTCAGAGAAGTCTGGGGCCTGCTTAGTGGTTGCCAGGACAAAGATTGTGCTAACCCTTGGCACCTCCATCCTCTTCATTTCTTCTTGATCTTCCAAAAAGTCTTTTCACCCGTATCGAGTGACTTTTAAAACCAGGTTCCAGGCGTTCCAAGTGCTGCTAGAAGATTCATTCTTTTTATGAAGACGGAAGAATGTTGCTGGGCCTGGGCTGGCTTACAGTGGCCAGAGCTAAGCTTTTAAGACACTGGGGGATTGTAGTTATGCTGTTACATCTGATTGTTATCACGTGTTTTAGGTGATCACGTGATGTGTGGTTACGAGTTTAGATTATAGCTTACTCCAAATCATAGGGAAGGTGCAGGCTAGAAATAAAACATAAAATAAAACCCCTCCAACTTATTATTCTGGAAACATGTCCACAGCCACGCATCAGAAAAGCAACTGTGCTGTTTACAGTATGCCAACGATACTTGCTTGCTTACATGAGGCCTACCAATGGAGGTCAGAGTGAGAGGAATGGTTGTATGGGGCACTGCAGGGTATAGACGCCCGCATCTGCTAGAATCTGAGCTAAGAAACAACAACCCAACTTCATCCAAATTTTATTTCTTCTACAGGGCACCGGTCCATAGGGTAGGGTGGTTTTCATGCAGGCATGCCTAACCTAGGTGGGATTTTAAAAGACGAAGAAGAGGCTTTCATAGACACACACACACACACCCTTAAACGGATCGCCCGGGTGAATGTGCCTTTTCAGAGTAGCTTTCATTGGGTGTAGGTGAAAACCTTGTTCCAGCCATCCTGTCCAGGCCAAAGTAAGCGTGGTCTATGCCAAAGCAGAGGCCTACATACAGATTGGTTTAAAAGCCCCATGCCAAGTCTGAAAGCCCAGAGCATTGCTCTGTGCCTTTCTTATCTGCCAGTTCATCTCTTGAGATAGATCCATTGGCACTCTTTAGAAAGCCAGCAAAAGAAAGAGGCAGAATCCTGGATGGCTTCTCACAGATGCCATCAGCAACTGCCACGCACTTTTACCCCAATTTGGGAGCTGTCCCCTTGTCCTTGCCACACAAGCTCAGGGGGCTGGGGTCACAAGCACCCAGACTATCCCCAGCTCAGAGTCAGAGGCCCATCGGCATTCCCCAACTCAAGGTCCCTGCCCTTCCTCCAACTTGGCTTATTCCAGGGTTGAGGAGCTGGGGTTGTTGGAGGGCTTTAAAAGCCTAAATTGCTGAAGTTGAGGAAACTCCTGCCCTCGCCTTGCCAGAGCTTCAAACAAACCATTTATAACCAGCCGTAAAATGTTTGCAGCTGGGATGCTATATAAGTCATTTGTCTCGGCAACAGCATCCTGGTGACAGAGAGCATGTCCCAGCACACATGGAACACACACACACACACACCTTACACTCCACTATCATGTGCAAACATCCCACCCAATGCTCATATACTCTGCACATACACACACTCACAGATATCCAACATGCCCACAACACTTACACATCAGTACACCCCTAAGTGACACTAATGTGCAACCAAGATCTCTTTCACCCACTGCACAGACATTCCCTTCAAATATAAGTGAAGCCATTCTTATGCACACACAACTTTATTTAGGACAAGCAAACTGCACCAGCAGATATCATGTGCATGTGCTTCAATATGCTCATCACAATCTATCCTAAAAAGCCCATGTAACTCTCAAGCTTAGGATGAACCTTTGTGCCCGATACAACCTTCAATGCTAGACTTTTAAAAAGAGAGAGAGCAGAGATTCTCAGGATGTAAATTCCATACCCAGTAGACATTTCTGTGTTTGTGCAGTGGAAGAACAGAACTGCGAAACAGAAAGCCCTGCCAATACTTTTCCAGAAGTGGGTATTGTCATAAAGATGGGAAGCTAATATTTATTTATTTATTTGGAATATAATTCAACCGCCCATGGGCTCAGTGCATGTTTTCCTTGTGTAACCCCCCTCTTGCCCCCAAGAACAGAGGAACCAGTTTGCCTTTATCACCACCTTCTCTTTAAAAACCAGGGCATTACTCCAGGTTTAAACCTCTGTTCAGTCATAATGCTTCTTGAACAACCATGGGCCTATTACATGCTGCCCCCCCCCGCCCCGCACTTCTTATGGTTATTGTGAAGATGAATTAGATGTATTACTGAACTGCAGTAAAGTATTACAGAAATGCTAAATAATCACAATTACCCTCAACTTCCTGCCATTGCAGGGGCCTCTATCATTGGTACCAGGATAGAATTTCATTTGATGTTGGGTGACTTTTATTTCATACGGGGATTTAGATTTCACATGGAAGCAAACAAGTTGGGTAAAACTAGATGGCTTGTTGTCACATATGCCATTGGGACTGTGTGCAGCTATCAGACTTGATGACCCGAATGTGCAGTCAGAAGAGGCCACCCTATAGAAATGGAGGCTCGTATGCCCTCATTTTCAGAGTCCTGGATTTTCAAGCAACCACTGTTGACTTCCATGTTCCACTGTAGATGCTGAGACATAAAACATTCTTGTACATAAGTTCAAATAAGTTACTAGTCCACAATATTTTCCCTTTTACTTGCCTGCCCATACATACTTTGTTTTGTGGCATATCATACATTGGTCTAAAAGGAAAACTAAGAACCAGGCTTGTCCCAGTATGCAGAAGCCTTTCCATGTCCAGAGTCACTCTCTTGATCACTAACATGTTTCAGGGCTGAGTCTTGGCAATAAAAGCAGGACCTCAGAAGCTTCCCTCAACAACAGAGTGCCTCTGTTCCCAAGAAATATCAATTGTGGAGTGTTTTTATTTATTAATTATTATTTACTACTACTACTACTACTACTACTACTGTTACTACTGTTACTACTACTACTATACTAGCACTACCGTACCGTGTCAGTATAAACCTCATTGATTTTCAGAGCCTTTCCAGGGCGCTTCCCATTGTGCCTCTGTTACTTATGCAAGCGCTTTGGGAGGAGGGGAAAAAAACCCCTTCCACGGCTCGATTACAGACCGAGACAGGAAGCGTTTTGATTTCCAGGCGCCGGGGAAAGAGTTAAAGTGCCACATTTTCTAGCGAGCGCTTTGGCAGCCAGGCTGGGGTGGGGCCGCTCCAAATGAAACCGCTTGAAAGGGAGCCAGCGAGCTGCCTTCGGACACGGGGGAGGAGCGGCATTCCAAACGGCCTCCCCAGGTGCCCCCAAAGGTGATGGGGGAGCTGCTGCCTCACCCGGACCCCGGCGTGCGTCGCGTGTGGAAATCAAAGGCTTGTTCTTCTTCTGCAAGTTGTAAACAGTCCTGGTGGGTGCCAGAAGGGGGAGAGGGGATCTGGCAGCTGCTCAAAGAGGAAGGGGGGGAGGATGCTGGGGACACCCTTGGGTGCTTGACAGATCTCTTTTCCCCGCTCCAGTTTCAGATTCCCCCAGTGAATCTGACAATAAAGGCATGCCATCGCCTCTCACTGCTCCCGCCTAACTCTAGTTTTTCAACTTATTTGCACTTCATGGCGGACTACAGACCAGTGTCATCACTCCCCGCCCGGCCCGCTTTTTTTTTTTTTTTTTTAAATCAGGGGAGGTGGCGGGGGAGGGAGGCGTTAAAAACCAAGCCCCTGCAGTTTGGCTTGGTGAAAGACAGACTCCCCCCCCCACCTCCATACCCAGTACAGTCTCCCCAAAGCAGGTCCCAAAGGCGTAGCAACAGCATACGGTGGCCCCTCAGAGTGAGGGAGATAATGAAGAAAATAAGGAGGGATAAAGCTGAGGGGCCCTCAGGAGCTGGGGGGGCGGGGTTCTTTGAACCCATCCACTCAATTATAGCGACACCCCTGGCAGGTCTCCTTGCCTACCGCTTCTGGTTCACTCCATAGATAGCCCCTCCTCCCGCACCACACACACACTCAGGTCGCCAAAAGACTTCAAAGTTTCCCCCTCATCTGGTGTTCATAATGCGCTTCCACATCAAGACAAAGAGCCACGAAGGGAGTCTAGCAAGGGTATCCCCGGTTCCCTTGTAACTGAGATGCCACAGACCCCTCCCCAAAGCAGATGCGGGGGCATCAAAACTGTTCCAGACTGACAGGGATAGTCCCGCAAGCTTCCTCCCCATTCCAATGGAAAGAGCCATTTAGCTTCGCAGCCCGCCCCGCCCCGCCGTCTTTTGCAAAACTAGAGTTCCAAAGCAGGAAACAAAAAAGTTGGAACATTGGAACTCGAGCCAGCCAATCAACTCCGCACACACACAAAAAAAACAGCGCCCTCTAGAAAGATGCCCACGCCGATCCACTCGTGCTCAACGCCCACGCGCGACTGGAAAAATATTCCCCAACCCCACCCACGTCAACACCCGTTGGAAGCCGAACCAAAACAATCCCTCCCAGCGCGCCTGCCAGGCAGGCACATCCCTCCCTAGGAGAGCCCAGCCTACACATCAATGCCCCGCGAGCTTGGATCCGCGCCGGTCACCTACATTGCAAGCTGGCCGGCTGGGGCCACCCGAAGGGATCCAAGCCCACGAAACACGGGCTGATGCTCGACTTCCGCAGCATGCAAGCGCTCCGGTTGGTAACATCGTAGAGTTGCCGCGACGTGACGGCGAACGCCTCCATGCAGTCGTACATCGCCTCCTCTGGAAAGACTCCCTCGCGAGTGGAAATGGGACGAAGGATAAAAGAGAAATGGTGGTGCTGGTGATAAGGATGGTGTGTTGTCGATGATGATGATCCAGGAAGAGAGGAGATTTTTCACCGCCTCTCTAAGAGGCCGGGGGCTTAGCTTGGCGGGGATCTCACACACAACAGACACACCCCCTTCTCAACTCCGCGCGTGGAAGGCACACGCCATGGGTGAAGCGAGGCGCTTCAAAGTCCAGGCGCTGTGACTGCTTTTGCCGTCTGCTTAGAGGCTGTTACCTTGGGACGAAAGCGGCTAAGGACTTCCAAGCTGGTGGGCGTGGCTTGGGGCTGAAAGGGGGCCGGGCCATGTGGGAGGGACACACAAAAATCTGACTACACGCAGCAGCCCCACACGCCGACACAACAACACGCCAACAGAGGACCAAGGAAACGCGCACACAAACACTGAGTCGGCAGACAGGCAACGAGGGAAGCGTAAGACTCCCACGAACGCAGGGCAGTTTTCCTCCTCTACTGCCGCCACCAAGCCGCACCCGCAATGGTCCTCAAAACACAACTAAATTAAATTAAAATAAATCACAAGGCTTCGTAAACGAACGAGCGTGATGATGGACGCTGACCCAGAAGTCAGTTCCATGAAAGCAGAAGTGAGGTTTACTTCTGAGTAAACGGTACATAGGCTCCTGCTGAACGCCTCATCATGACATCACACACCACATCCGCGAAGTTACAGTTATACGATCCATGTTGCCCAGTTGATTCCGAACAATGATCGCGCTGCCCGATATCATTTCGCAATCAATTATCTGTTGATAAGAACCCTCCCACTAGGATTCATTGAAAGCTGGGGAGGCGGGTGGTGGTGGGGAAGCTCCATCCTTTTGCCACTTCTTACTCAACTTGATCACCAGGATGGCAGCTGGCAGGGTCTTCAAAGGGCATTAGGAGATAATTAATCCAATTGAAGTGATCTGGAGTGTGTACTCTACATGGGATGTGTGCTCACAAAACCACTCTGACATGAGTCAGTTATCCCTTAATGGTCCATCTACAGATTCCCCCCCCCCCATTGGTTCCTCCATCATTAAAGCATCTAAAGACTGGAAAGGGGTTGCTTTCTCTTCATCACCCCCGCCAGACACACACACACACCATGCATAGCTATGGGTGGAATGGGAATTTGGTTTGGAAGCACATCAAGAGATAATTGTTATTTTGGATTAATTAATCAGATGTAAAAGAATGAGACCTTGGGAATCCACCCTAACATACTTGACAGCACAATCCCATGCACACTTGTTTGCAGATAAGCCCCTGAATTCAAGGGGACTTCTTTGTGGATAAACGAATACGTTTTTGTACACCAGAAGTCAGGTTTGTTACAGAGTAATAAGAGGATGGCTTATTTCACTCTGTAAATGTATGTTTCTTAACTGTGATAATCTACATAAGAGAAGAAAGAGCATAGTGGTTATCCTGAATGTAATGAAGGAGAAATTAAAGGAATATGATTGTGTGTGCATCCATCTTGAGTACATAAGAACAGAAGAACAGCCCTGCTGGATCAGGCTCAAGGCCCATCTAGTCCAGCATCCTGTTTCGCACAGTGGCCCACCAGATGACGCTGGAAGCCACAGGCAGGAGTTGAGGGCATGCCCTCTCTCCTGCCATTACTCCACTGCAACTGGTACTCAGAGGCACCCTGCCCTTGAGGCTGGAGGTGGCCCACAGCCCTCTGACTAGTAGCCATTGATAGACCTCTCCTCCATGAAGTCATCCAAACCCCTCTTAAAGCCATCCAGGTTGTTGGCCATCACCACATCCTGTGGCAGAGAGTTCCACAAGTGGATCACGAGTTGTGTGAAAATGTGTGAAAAAGTACTTCCGTTTGTTGGTCCTAGACCTCCTGGCAATCAATTTCATGGAGTGACCCCTTGTTCTAGTGTTGTGTGAGAGGGAAAAGAATCTCTCTCTCTCCACTTTCTCCACGCCATGCATGATTAATCAGAATATATGCATATACTCAAATGTCACAGAGCAGAGAAAACCTTTTCTTTCCCATGATCAATTTTATGTTCTCTCTGCCTCACCCACACTCAGAAACTTTGCAATGGCGGTGCAGTAAATGTGAGTAGAGCTGCAAGCTGGGCACAACCACTTTACCACATGCAAAGCTCAGACCTGTACCCATTCAACTCACAAAGACAAAATGCTAAATTGATCATGTGAATGAGCCAGAGGTTATGGTACACACATAGCTGCCTGCTGCCAAAACGGGTAGCTTCATGTCTAGTGCTGAAATCAGCCAGCGCTGGCACATGATCAGGTAGACAAGTTAAAGGAGAGCACTCACTCCCTTAACCCTGTTCAAGAGGCGGGCTCCCTAGGTGGGTTTGCCTCCAAGGCACCACCAGGAGCCACTTGGCTCCTTGGCTACTTGTGAGAACAGCCTCTTTGTCTGTTTCTTGCAAACCTGATTGCCTCCAGACAGATAGAGAACCTGAACAAGGTGAGATTATATTTAGTTAACAGATAAGCCCTTCAACTAATTAACTCTTGTGCTATTTTGGAAAGTACTCTAAAACATATTGACTGAATCAAGATTGGGACACAGTTTGCAAAAATGATATCGGCATTCTGATGAAAACCCCCACATTTTAAATCTTCAATTAATATACTTAGTATTTATGAAGCACTTTCGAGTGTTCAAAGTGCTTCACATGCATTATACTGCAGTAATTCTAACAACAATCCTGTAAGATAAGAGCCCTATTCAGACATTATGATGTTGTTTTATGGGTGTGCAGATGTATGTGAACGTATACATGTTTTTGTGTGGATGACTGTACCTGTATTCATTTTAAAAGTTAACCTGGGTAAAGTTGTGCAGTTGAGTCAGTTTCAACTCCTAGCGCCCACAAAGCCCTGTGGTTGTCTTTGGTAGAATACAGGAGGGGTTTACCATTGCCTTCTCCCACGCAGTATTAGATGATGCCTTTCTGCAACTTCTTGTATTGCTGCTGCCCGATATAGGTGTTTCCCACAGTCTGAGAAACATACCAGTGAGGATTCGAACCAGCAACCTCTTGCTCCTTACGCAAGTTACTTCCCCGCTGAGCCATTAGGTGGCTCTGGGTACAGGCCCCTATAATGCATGGTACAGTTGGAAGTGTGTGAATAACTAACTGTACCTGTATACTCTGTACACTTCTTGTATGAGAGTTTAACATAATGTGTGAATAGGGCTAAAGAAGCATTATTATCCCCATATTACAGATGGGGGACTGAGGCTGAAAGGAAGAGGCTTGCCTAAGGCCACCTAGTGAGTTCACAGTGGAGATGAATTTAAACCAGGGAGCTTCCAATTAGTAGTTCAGTCTCTGAGAATAATCAATTAATAAATTAAACAAAAGCATGTTTTTGGCTCAAAGAACAAGTGCTTCCTTCCACACATGGAGGTCATTCACACAATCGAAAACTGTTTTCTACCCAGGTTTGGAATCTGTGTGTACTCCCAATTTTTGATTGTGTGGAAGCAAGGTTAGAGGAAAACCTGGGTAGCTTTTTCTCCTACCTTGCTTCCACACAATCACTTCTACCCAGGTTTTCCTCTAACCTTGCTTCCACACAATCAAAAATTGGGAGTACATACAGATCCCAAACCTGGGCAGAACACAGTTTTCGATTGTGTGAATGACCTCATGATGGGGCACTGCAAGGTCCAAAACCATCATGATTTCAGAACCACAGGCTACTGGATCCCATGCTGTGGATCTATAAAGTTTATAAGTAACACTTGCAGAAAATAAAGTATCTCTTTTTAAAAACAAACTTGGTGTTCTACCCATCAAGTTTAGAATCCAGTCCAAATTCAGTTTCAGTCTCTTCATGCATCATCACAATGAATTTACACTTGCAGTTCTCACAATGACTCAAATAAGGAGAGCCTCCCCCTGCACTCATAATCAGTCTCCAATACAGTCCACTGCACACACCACTGCCTCCCTCAAAATAGCTTGGTAAACAAGTCCACAAAAGCTATTGAGCCAGCCACACAACATATTTTACTAGTTCTTTGCCTGTGGCACATAGAGGAGGAGCTGAAAGCAAAATGAAAGGAACAACTCTCTTCCAGTACACAAAAGCTTTACAGTTGCCAACTGACCAGATAAGAACACCATAGCCTGTTCTTGTGGTTAACCTCAGCTTGTTCTGCAGACTGCAGCAGGTGATACTTTGCACAGCATGGAGATACACATTAACGTCGAGTCCTGCTGTCAAGTCGGTGTCGACTCCTGGCGCTCACAGAGCCCTGTGGTTGTCTTTGGTAGAATACAGGAGGAATTAACCATTGCCATCTCCCGTGCAGTATGAGATAATGCCTTTCAGCATCTTCCTTTATCGCTGCTGCCCGATATAGGTGTTTCCCATAGTCTGGGAAACACACCAGCGGGGATTCAAACCAGCAACCTCTTGCTCACTAGGCAAGTTACTTCCCCACTGCGCCATTAGGATGCACACGACAGCCTGTTAATTCCTGCAGATCGAACTGCTGTTAAAGGCACAGTTAAAGATTTTGGTTCAGAAGTTGGTGACCCTACGGGTCACAGGTGGAATTTTTTGCCACAGATGACAAACTTCCCCTCAACCAAAATCAATCTCTCTCTCTCTCTCTCTCTCTCTCTCTCTCTCTCTCTCTCTCTCTCTCTCTCACACACACACACACACACACACACACACAGCAGGATAATATTATTGGGTCAAATTGTATTAGATGTGAAATGCAAGCTCTTGAAGGTTGAACCTTGCTTCAGGAAGAACAGAACAAAATAAATCCAGGCATACTGTGTATTATTAATCAGAATATTGGTCTTGCTAAAATAAGGCAGGCAGTAGCACATCAAATAGTGCACTGCAGCTGCATTGACCAAAACGTAGGAGGAAAAAGTAAATTCAATTTTAAATGCACTCATAGTCTGTGCTTCACATGCACTCTGATACATTCTGATTCAAATAAATACAAGAGGCTCACACACACACAATTAGAGCATCTCTCTCTCACATACACACCCAAGCCCCATGCCTTCATCCTAATGCCCCCCTGCTTAACACCATTCTGCCCTGCCCTCAAACCACAAGTACGGCCATCAGAGGGCACATCTTTTGCCATTGGCTGCACATACAAATCTCTCCCCAGACTCTGTCAAGCCAGTGATGGGGCAAGCACAGCCAACTGGCATGAGAAGAGTAATTCAGAGCTTTTGGCTGAGCAGCCCTCATAATTTCATTTCGCTGAAGGCTGGACTGGCGATTAAATGGCTCGGGTCAGAGCACGATGGCCCCCAGTCTCTGCAATCCTGACAGAAGCCAACTATCAAGAGGGGAGGAAAACGGGTTCTGTTCCCGTAGCCCCAAGAGCAGAGCCATACCTGGTGCTGGGTCCAGAGCAGTGCCAGACATGGTGGCCCATAACTGGCTCTGGCCCTATCCAGTGAATTGCCAGCTTGCCTTTCAACCCAGTGGAGGTGCTAAACGAATCTTCTCACCCCCTAATGGCTGGCTGAGCTGCCCATCACTGACTGGGAGCCTGGTTCCTTCACAATGGCTAGGGCCAGCGAGCTCTCTCTCCTAACCCTAACTACCCCCCTCCCTCCCCCCCTCTCTCAGACACACAAACACACTGATAGGCCTTTTAAATATCCCCCCCCTCTTCCACTAACTGGGCCAACACATACACATTTGTTACTGGAGTGGGACAGGGCTGAGGTTCCCCGCCCCCCCCCCCCAGTGCTGGCTAAGCTAGTTCTGCCCCCCACCCCCCGCCACCGAACGTAATCCCTAACTGAGCCACATCTCATTCCTCCACACCTCATGGATTGGGGACGTTTGCTTCTCCCACTACTAGCTAAACGCGGCCTCCCCACCAGCTAGGCCTGACTCCGGCTCTTCACTGGTTGGGCTAGGCTCCCTGCCAGTAGCTGGCCAGGCCAGGCCAGGCTGTTCCACCCCCCTCCTCTCCTCTCCCCCCCCCCCCGCCCCGCCTCTCCCTTTCCTTCCAGCGGGAAGGCCGAGCAAGTGAGCCAGCGGCATGAACTTTGCGAGAACCCCCTTTGGGTGCAGTAACCTCCATATGACCCAGCTCCGTGGCAGCCCTTCCCTTCCCTTCGCTGCCGGCAGCACAGCCGCCAAACCAGGCCCTTGCTCCCTCTCCTTCCTTCTGCTCAGTTTTTCCACAGCCGCTGTGTGCCCCACAACTTTCCAAATGGGGCTCACGCACTGCGTCCCATCCAGCAGCGTAGCCCCATAGACTCAAGGTGCCCACCCAGCCGCCCACACCCAGGCTGGCAACTGGTCCGTTCTAAACCAGTTTTTTTTTAACTCCTCTATTGATGGATCAAACCAGGATTTTTAACTGGTTGGCCTTTGGCTTTGAAATGTCGCCTAATCAACAGACAGCTTCAGATCGTTAACATAAACAAATGAGCAGTGGACAGAACTGGGAAGGTGAGCTGTCTCAGACGCGTGGTACATACTCCGATCCAGTATCCATACAGTTCTGCCTGCAGTACCAGGGGCGTAGCAAGGTTGGAGTGGGCCCAGAGACAAGATTTTAAAATGGGCCCCCATCACTGAAGCCCAGCTCATGAAGTAAAGAAATCTTAAATGAGGCTGAAACAATAGAACATCATCCTAATTTTTTTTAAAGGTTTTGTAAATTGTGGATGATGCAAGTCATTTAATGGTACTAGAGAAAGACATGCTGTTGTGGTAGCTCCAGGTCTTAACACCCACATCAGTTTCGGAAGATGAATACAACTGAAGGAAGCCCAGGCGGCTGTGCGGCTGGGGGAGTCAGTCATGTGACTTGCCTCGAGGGGGGCCCCCAAGGCAGTGGGCCCCCAGACAACTGCCTCCCCTTGCCCTATTATAGTTATGCCCCTGTGCAGTACATTCCTTTAAAAACAACCACCACCACCCCACAAGCTCTGTGCTGGTTTCAAGAAATTCAAGAGCTGGGGGTGGGATGGAAGAATGGCTAAGTTTTGCATGTGGATCTAAGCAGCCCCAAATATCCACAAAGCAAAGTGCTTGCAAAACGAAAAGGCTGGCAGACTGACTCTGTAAACCACCACACCTTCGTCTAAATGGCTAAGAACAGAATCCTGTGCATCTGCTTAAAAGACAGCTCCAAGCCCAAACCTCTTACCAGAGTGAGACCAAGAGGAGGATTTTTTGGAAAGTGGGGGTAGGGAGGAAGCCCTGGATTTTGTCCCCAAAATTCCTGTAACTAATGTCTGATGTTGTGGGGCATCTACCCCAGGAATTCACAGCCTCACCCTTCTTTCAAATGTAAAGGTAAAGTGTGCTATCAAATCGGCGTCGATTCCTGGCGCCCACAGAGCCCTGTGGTTGTCTTTGGTAGAATCCAGGAGGGGTTGATCATGGCCTCCTCCTGCACAGTATGAGAGGACTCCTTTCAGCTTCTTCCTATATCGCTGCTGCCAGAAATAGGAGTACCAGTGGGGATTCGAACCGGCAACCTCTGGCTTGCTAGTCAAGTCATTTCCCTGCTGCGCCATTAGGTGGTAGTGAAATCCTATAATGTAAATCTTCTGCTCCTTCAACTCCAACCCCCTCCCCATACCAACACTGCATGTCGGCATTTGCAAGGGCTCGCTTTTCATTTCAGATTAAATAATCAAACACTCTCCTTCTCCAGTGCCAAAAGTTCGGTGGGGGGGAAGCCCCACTACACACACACACACACACACACACACACACACACACACACACACACACCCTTAACAGCCCTTGCATGATTGTGTGGGCAAAAGGGGTACTCATCAATAGGACTGGCTTTGTGAATGCAGATTCTGGGAATTCCTGCTATGCCTACAGGGGCAGCTTTTTCTCCCTTCCCCTTCCCCCCTCCAGCTTTGCAGGCCTATACTGATACATGATTCTATCCTGCAGCTGCTCCCCTCTTTCCTGCCTTGTGGCTTTTTCTTGCCTGACTGGGACTCTGGCCCGCAAGGGATTTTTTCTTGCATCCCTCTGGCTTGTACTGGCGGGATCTGAAAGGTCCCAATTAGCCTGACCCGCCTGCCTGCTAATTCAAACCAGAAGCTGCTCAGCACGGGCTCTGACTCTGTGGCTGGGCTGTGCAGGAGCCCAGTGCGCAGACATTCCCTCACTTGCACTCCCCACATTGTCCCCACAGACAGACAGCCCTGCTGATCACATGAGGGGGACAGGGGAAAGAAAGGGGGAAGCATCTCTCTCTGGCACCCTGCTCTCTGAAAAGTCCTCATTAGCCTTATAACATCCTTGCTTTTTTGCTAGGTGTTCTGATCTTTTGTATTTGCTTGCAAACTTTTAGCCCAGCATCCAGATGACCAGTTTTTCTTGGGACACCTTGGTCATCTGTACCATGCCCTTGCCATGTCAGACACATTTCCAACCCTCCACAGAAGCCTATCTGTGGAAACAAAGGTACAGCTAGGTAATTTCGGGCCCTGGACCCAGTGAGCTTATAGGGATCATCCCTCCAAAATAAGCATTATTTCCATATACATACATTTCACCAGAAACCCACAGATCTAGGCCAGAGTGCATGGGGGCAGTGGGAGAAAAACTACACAGCCCACAAAGGATCCATACATCTTCTTGATCATTCACCACAAACCCACAGATCTGGGCCAGACTGCATTTGCAGAAGAAAGAAAGAAAGAAAGAAAGAAAGAAAGAAAGAAAGAAAGAAAGAAAGAAAGAAAGAAAGAAAGAAAGAAAGAAAGAAAGAAACTGTGCAAGCCCCAATGGATTCACACAATTTTTTGACCATTCACAATCTAACTGGGACACAACATGTGTACCTTGCTCCACAGTTCAAATACAAAAACCAACCTGGATATATAGTGCATTCGTGAGGAAAATAAATTAAAACCACAGCACATGCCCCTTGCTTCACAGTTCTCATGCAGACTTTTTGGGTCACAAACCAACGTGAGCATAGTGCATTTGTAAAATAATAATAATAATTGTGGTTTGCTAATTCAGATGTAACAGTTAGTTCCACTTTCACTAGATGTGAATTACTCTGTGGATAGAGATAACTCTTTCTGACAGCTTTACTGCAGTAGAGAAACATTCATTACAATTCACAGGATTGACCAATTTCCTTGAAATAAAAATAAACAGCTTATGGGGTTTAAACCCCCTAACATCTTGGGCTACATGTGTACCCAATTTCTGAACTCTAAGCCCAGGCATTCTGGAAATATAAAGGGTTTGGAAAAAGGGGGGATGAAGGAAAAGGTCAGCATCCTTCACAGGGGGGTGGAATGATGAGAAGGGAGGAGGGGGTTCAGTTCCAGAGGTTTTTGTAATTTTCTACCATGAAACAAGCCACATATAGGACTTTTTTGGAAGTTTTAAATTTTAAAAAATCATTAAAAATCCATGGATTGACCAATCTGCTTCAACACAGTGTCCTGCTAACCTGTCCTACATCTGTGCCCAATTTCAGAACTTTAGACCAAGCCACTCTAGAAAAATAAAAGGGAGTGAAAAGGAAGTGATGTTTATCATCTTGTATGAAGGCAATGGGCATATTCCTCCATATGGGGGGTGGAGCTTCAGTTCCAGAAGTTTTTGTAATTTTCTGCCATGAAATAAGCTACTTATAGAACTTTTTAAAAAAGTTTTTAAAATAAAAAAACCCCATAATACCAATCTGCTTCCAAATCAATATACAGAGTCCTAATAACCTGTCCTACATCTGTGCCAAATTTCAGAACTCTAGGCTAAGCTATTACAGAAATATAAAAGGAGCCATCTTTTCCCTTGGGCCCTCTAGGAGAGTGGGCACGGGGACCTGGACCCCCCAGGTCCATGGCTAATGGCACCGCTGTGTGGAAGGGGAGAGCCTTCATTGTTGCATCACAGATCAGACAAAACATTTTCAATGAACGTGGAGGTATATACAAAATTCCCAGTGACTCAATGATCATTCATGAGGCAGATGGCAAAAGTAAATTTTCACACACACAATCACACTGAGGGTGGTTGTAAATACAAGTATTTTTAGTCTCTTCATGATAGTGACTTCATCTTCAGTCTTTCAGCACCTCCACACATATAGATGTGTGAACTAGCAGGGGCTTTAAGGTCACTCTCAGTGCAAGATTACGCCCCTGAATTCCAGAAAATGAGCCAGACCCTTCTGCAGCAGAGAAAAATGCTGGGGTGCCTTGGAGACTAATTTGGTTTACTACTGTGGCAATTGCCTGTTGCATTCGATGCACAGTGAATATCTGGAGCTGTCTTATGCTGAGTAAGACCATGGGTCCATCTAATCCAGAGTCATCTACTCTGACTGACAGTGGCTCTCCAAAATCTCAGGCAAGCATCTTTCCCAGCCCTGCTAACTGAGACTGGGTCTGCACATGCAACAGAATGGGACAGCAGTGAGGCCATAGATGGTCACAGTAGCAGACTGTGGGGTGGCCTTGCCCCACAGCCTTAGTGGGGGCCAGCTCTCTTTCAAAACTGACTGTTGCAAGCTTTGAAAGTGGCACAGGGGGTGGGGAGGTTGCCAGCAACCTCTCCTTCTCTCCTCGGGCTTATTGCAAGCATAGGATCAGGCTGTTAGCGGAATATCAGACAACCTATTTGCCTGTCTCTGGTTGGGAGAACTCAAGACAGAAGAGTAGAGAGCTACCCCACTCTCCCGAGTGGCTCCACACAACACCTCTTAAAAAGAGAAGACAGGAAAGAAATGGTGCTTTGTGACCTGCCCTCTTAGTGTTTACAGACAATAGCACATCACAAACTTCTGTGAAGTGGAGTCATTCAGGCAAGCTTGTGCAATTATCTTAACAAAATGACATCCACTCTGCCAATAGCTCGTTTTGCCGGTGCTAGGGCTGGGGGGGGGGGAGTTGAGAGCAAATCTTCTGGTTCCACCCCCAGAGACCCAGTGCACTTTTCAGTGGAAAAGATTGCGTGAGCCCTGTAAGTGAAGCCAGGAAGTTTCAGTGGTAGGAACTGGTCCTGGGCACGAAAAAATGTAAGTTCCCATCAGAGAGGCTGATGACTGTTTCCTGTTGCAGCCATGTCGACAGCTTCCTCTTCTGACTGGCTGGTGAATTCCCTGGCAGCTGGCATACACCCTGGAGGACACTTGCTGCTGTGAGGAGCTCTTGCCTTCCTCTCTGCCTGATGGAGCGGCACAGCACATAGGCAGAACCCGCACCAAAGGGTGGCCAGAACCTTTAAGCCTAACCACCAAATTCAAAATACTTTCTACTGACAGAAGCCACACTTCCTGCTGTGCTTCTCCTCAACAGCCCCTCCCCACCCCACCCGCTGCTCAACACACAACTGTTGCACACTTGGATGGCTATAATGAGTAATTAGCTCACACACCTATATGGGTAATTTCACGCACGCACACGCACACACACATTCACCAGGCAGAATTCCTTTTAACAAATACTCTAGCAATCCAGTTACAGTGTTGCAGCTCGAATGCCAGACATGGGCCAGTCACGGGACTCAGGTGGCCTGGATCCAAATCCCTACTCAGCCACAAAGCCTATTTGTCTAGGTACATATATGGGCCTTGAGAATGCTTTAAGGTCCCTAGAAGATAGACACACACCATATATCTCCCCCTATGCAAGGAAAGTCAACAAGGCTGTTCTCACACAGAGCCTAACCCAGGCTAGGGAAGCCCAGCCCGGGTTAGGCTGCGCATGAGAATCGACAGGATCGGGCCCAATCCCAGTGGGGCAGGGCCAGCTAGCCCTGCCTTGAAGCCCAGCTTTTAGCCTGGGTTAACGGTGCCAACACACTGTTAGCCCAGGCAGGCTCTGGGATTGTGTGTCTCCTCAGGCTTCCTTTAGCCCGTGGAGAGACGGAGGCAACTAGAGCGCCTGTCTCCTGGGGAATCCCCCAATGCACCCTGCCCACCTGGTCATGTGGAGAGCTCCAATATTTTGCAAATGCTAAACCAGTAATTTAAAAACTGCACACCACAGGAGAACTGCTACTGTGTTGCAAGAAATAAACAAGTCAAATAAGCAAAGGCTCCTGTGACCTCAAGATCCTTACCCTCATAGGAGGTTGCCCACTGCAACTCTGCATGATTGACTGCTCTGGCCTTGCCAGGAAAATTACCTGTTCCCAGTTTAATTTTCAATGTTTCAATCACCTGATTGAAAGCCTACACAGACAACAGGTAATTTTTCTGTATCTCTCTGACATGGGTGTGTTTGGGTCATTCAGTCACTCCCCATGCCAAAATGCAAGAGAATTACCGGCCCTCAGAGGTGGCACACCCAGAACTGTGACTCACACATAAACACAGAGGCTGAGTACAGGTAGGTACTACTGTTACACATCCTTTTCAGAAGTAAAAATGTAGTGTGCCCTCAATTACAACTTTATTGTGCCTCAACTATCAGAAGTGTGGGGGAATTTGTATTACAAGATTGCTCTATTGACACTTGCCCAGCAGGGAACACGGCCTCCTCCTGATTTGTTCAAGTTATGTTACCATCTTTTGGCACTCTGCCTTCTGGTTCCATCAAGAGGGGCACACACACATGTGTTGGTCAGTCTGATTGTGTTGGCCTGTTTTTGAGAGGAAAAGGTGGCATCAACAGAGAAGCTCCCAGCTCTCTTGATATCCTGATGCAGTATCCTCGTATTCTGAGGACTCACATTCTAAAATCTCAACTAGACATGACATGGAAGAGCTATGACCTCCCACTTCCCCCCCTTAAATTTCAAAGCAGCTGTGGAGGGGCAATCTGAATCGGGACCATGGTTTTGGGATAAGAGGGCACCAACCTTTCCCCCTTCTGTGCACCACTTCTCCTGATTAAAATGTTCCCATCCTACTTACCCCATAAGGCAAAACTAGGGATGCAGAGGCCCAGAAAAAAAAATCCAGGGGAAATTCGGGGGGGTGTGTGATTGAGTGGGGTGGGGAGGCCAGAGACAGGAAAAAATGGAATTTTAGGGAAACAGAAGAATGGCTTCTTCAGGATAGGGCTGAGAGAGATTCCTGCCTGCAACCTTGGAGAATTCACTGCCAGTCTGTGAAGACAATACTGAGCTAGATAGACCAATGGTCTGACTCAGTATATGGCAGCTTCCTATGTTCCTATGTTCCTAAAAACTTATGAAATATTTTGTCTATTAGAATGATGCATGGAATGCTTTTCAAGGCATGGTTTTAAAAAATTATTACTTCCTGCCCATTGCCCCTTCAACATGCTATCTAATAATGAAGTAACATGAAGATGTTTTATGTAAGTCAATGAAAAACATTCAATAATTACAATTACAATCCAATATACTATAACGTTATGTATAACTCTCCAATCCCATTTCTGCCCTCAGAGGGCACAGTCCTCTTTACCTAGGGCTCTTCTTTGCTTGGGAATTGTTGCTTGCCTTCCTGTTTAAATGGTAGAGATGTTGTCCTCCTGACTTGGTCCTAGTTCATCTCAGATATATTCTTGGACCATGTTTTAAATTTTAACGGAATATCCACATTTTCTGCTTGTGAATACTGTGATTTGTTAGGCTGACATATAGGTGTTTCAGATAACTGAAGGCAATTTGAAAGAGGGGTTGCTGCTATGGTATATACAAGGGCTGCACAATGTCAACCCAGCTCCAGAAGTTCTTGGACGACAAGTCCCATCATCCTCAGCCATAGGTTCAGCATCTGCAGGAGGGCTGAAGTTGTGCAGCTTGGTATATACCACAACCCCACTTTTGCCTCTGGTAAGTTTTTGTCTTGATTGTACTGTTTGCTTCTGAGACTTTTAAAATCTACTTGACCAGAAGCAAATAGACACAGAGGCAGTGTACACGAGCATCCCAGCCAAGGCTAGGGCAGCCCAACCTGGTTTGGGATGCTTAGGTGCAGTGCTGGGATCAAGGCCAATCCCTGTGCTGCTTCCTCCAGAAGCCTGGGTTTTTAACCTGGCCTTTAACCTGGGTTAGAGGGTGTTAGCGGCGTGCCCTCTAACCCAGGTTTGGGATCGTGTGTATGCTCAGACTGAATGCAGCCCGAGCATACACAGAATTGGGCACTTAGAGCACCTGACGCATGGGGGCAATGCAGGGCGTACCAAGTTTGGAGTGGGCCCGGAGATGAGATTTTAAAATGGGCCCCTCGCTGCCTTCCTCTCCTTCTCCTGGCCCCATGTCTCTGCTGCAGAAGAACATTAAGGACATGTGAAAAACAGTGTAGCAGATTAACAGAGGACAGGAGACTACAATTACAAGGTGTAAACAACAGCACACCCAAATAATACAACAGTATCAGCTTTGTGAAATACAAGAGGGCAATTCATGCTTGCTACCACAAGACCAGCTCTTCTCCCCTTCTGTGGGTTCCAAAGGAAGCTTCTGTTCCAAGCTTAACCATTTTTGTCAGGGCTGTATTTTTTTATTTTAAATATATATATTTCATTTGGGAAAAGCAGCTGAAGGAATATCCAGGAAAACCATTTTAAAATTAGCAAACAATCAGGAAGGATGCTAAGCTAGCTCCACTCTTCCTCAACCCTCATTCTGGGAACAAGGAACTTTTTTTTTGTTTTGAGAACTTGTTTGGTTGAAAAACAATTAAATATATTTTCTACAACCATGGCACCATCAAAGAACCAATCAATAACCCCCTGCCATCACCCACACTTTCCTTTCCACAGAGAAGAAAATGACTCATTGGGGCTATTCTCACGATTGCAGAAAATAGGGCTAACCTCCGCTAGCCCGATTTTCTGTAATCGTGAGAACCACCAGGCTCGAATGCGAGCCCGGTGGTTCTACAGCCGGTAACCTGCTCAAGTACCCCTGCCCTAAAACCAGGTTTGCGGAGCCAGTGCTCCGCAAACCTGGTTTTCAAGATTGTGAGTAGCCACGGTGCGGCTCCGCGCCATGCCTACTCATGAGGATACCCCCAGAGGGGAGGCAAAAAGCCGGCTCCCAGCTCTGGGGGTCTCCCCAGTATGCCCTGCGTGCTCGCACAGGGCATACTAAAGCTTCCGAGGCCGCATGGCCCCCGAGCTCCCCAGCCCCCACCGGCTCCATCACGGAGCCGGAAATTGTGTGCACGGCCGATCCGGCCATCCAGGGCTCCCGTTTGCTTGTGTGCGGGGAGAGCAGGCTTAGCCAGCTCTCCTCGCTCAACTTCACAAACCAGGTCTCACGGATCATCCGAGAAAGATACGGTCGCAGAGACACGGCGGCCATGTTAAGACAGCAGCAGCCGAAGAACGGGCTACGGGGAAGGCAGAGTCGGCAGCGGGTGGACCGGGAGGGCAGAGGGAGCAGCGGGGAGAACGGAGGAAGATACGGCCGCAGAGACACGGTGGCCATAATGACAAGACTGGTGGACGAAGAACGGGCTACGGGGAAGGCAGAGACGGCGGCGGGGGGAAGGCCTGGCAGCGCCGCCGAATCCAGGTGGGGGGAAGAGGACCCCCCACCTGAAACCACCTCCGACGGTTGGGTGAGGAGGCAGCGGGGGAAGCCGGAAAGTGGAGGCCAGCGGTGGCTGGGGGCCCTTGCCCAGCCGGGGAGACCGGCCGTGGCATGGAGGCTGGCGGCAGCACAAGGGGGAATGGCGGCGGGGGGCCCGGAGCACACAACTCTCCTAGCGCCCGTTAATTTAACGGGCCTAAAATAACTAGTTACAAATATATGTAGTGCTAGAGATCATCCTCAAACTGCTGCAACCAAGTTATCTAGACACGTCTGATGTCTTGCTAGCTCAAAATTAGGAAGGGGGAACTGAAAATAAGTATCACCAACAGTGTGGTAAAAAACAGGTAACTGTTGTTATCTGAAGCTCGAAAGTTTCCCCCAGTCAACATTATTGAGACTAGAAACAGAATAATCTTCTTTTCTAAGCTCTGTCTCTATTATGAACAAGTATAAACAGTATTATTGTTAAAATTGATTTATTATTAACAATAATATACCTACAAAGTAAACAATGGAGATTAGTGAGAGTAATTTTACACAAAATTGAAATTAGTTTGAAGTATTGCATTGCTTCTAATGTCACAAGCATTGTGATGTCATGCACATGACCATTTGCAGTGGGCGGGGAGGACACGAGGGTAAGGCAAGACCGAGCTTCCCTTCCCCCCAGATGATCTGGTGCTTAGTTGGGGCACACACACCTTGCACACCCACACGATCCACGCTCCTCCTGGCAGCATGGATCCCTGAAGGGCTGGAAAACGTACTGTTAATAAGACAAAGGGAGACAAATGTCTCCTGGCCCACAGCCTCCGAGGGGCCCCCAAGGACAGTCCTTGCCCTCTCTCTAGTCCCATAGCCAGGAGTGTGAGCTGCAGTCCCCCCAAGGAGGTTCTCTGTGACTCCTGATTTTCCTTTTGTCAGTCGGAGCAGAGGAGAGCGGCTGCAGCAGCAACAGCAGCAGAGAGACTTTTTCAGCTCCTCCACCACACAGCAACTGAGTGCAGTCAGGATGAAGCTGGGACTGGGAGCTAGCAAGCTGTTCTAGTGGAAAGGAAAGTCAAACAAACTCTTATCTGTGTGTTTGTTGTGGTTTGCTTTTTTCCTGCTTCCCACATTTATGGTGTGTGTGTGTGTGTGTGTGTGTGTGAGAGAGAGAGAGAGAGAGAGAGACAGAGACAGAGACAGAGACAGAGACAGAGACAGAGATAGTTTGTACCTGAGCTATTTCTAACTGTTAAAAATGTTATTAAGTGATTGGGTTCTTCCCTCTAAGTCCTAATGACCCATGTGAAGTGATCTTCTTCCAACTTCCAATGAGCGGCCGAGAAAGACACGGGCAGAGGGACACAGGATCACACTTAAGCCTTTTATAGAGGATTACTGGCTGACATTTTGACAAGCTGCACTTGCACAAGAACATTACACTAGCACAAGACTGCTGAACTAGTGTTGCATTAGTGCAAGCACGTTTACACCTGCAAACCTGTGGCATGCCTCATGTGTTTTAAAGGAAACCTTTGCACAATAGCACAATTTTTAAAAAAACAACTCATGCTTTCATGCACTGACAGAATCTTCTTGAGTTAGCATAACTTTGCTCATTGCACAAGCACAGTGTTAGGATGTCTCCCATTGTTTTGTATACTTATGACATTTTAAAAGTATAAGTGTATTAGACTGTTTTTTTTAAATAAAAAAAGATAACCTTGTGATAAGCTATACTCATTTCATGTTGTGTCTTTAAAAGAGCAAAATAAGTGTAAATATGATACAAAAACAAGCACGGTGTGTATTTCAGTTTACCCAAACATTCTGTTTCTTTCCAGAAAAGCTGGGACATGGCTTCAACATTTCTAGAATGTTACATTTATTTATTTATTCATTCATTCATTCACATTTATATCCCGTTTTTCCTCCAAGGAGCTCAGAGTGGTGTACATGGTTATGCTTATCCTCACAGCAAACCTGTGAGGTAGGTTAGGCTGAGAGATACATGACTGGCCCAGAGTCACCCAGCTAGTACCATGGCTGAATGGGGATTCAGACTCTAGAGGCGGGTCTCACAATCCGTGAGACCCACTTTTTAGAAACTGCGGGGAGAGCGGGCTAAGCCCACTCTCCCCGCAGACGAGCGGGCAGGGAGCCCTGGGCGGCCAGATCAGCCGCCCACATGGTTGCCGGCTCCGAGATGGAGCTGGCGGGGGCTGGGGAGCTCAGGGGCCATGCGACCCCTGCAAGCCCCAATATGCCCTGTGCAAGCGTGCAGCGCATACTGCGGAGACCCCCAAGCCGGGAGGCAGCTTTTTGCCTCCCGGCCGGGGGTCTACCCAAGAGTAGGCACAGCGCAAAGGTGTGCCGCGGCTACTCACGATTGTAAAAAGCAGGTTTGCGGAGTGCTCGCTCCGCAAACCTGCTTTTTAGCAGGGGTTCCTGAGCGGGTTGCCCACTCTAGAACCACCGGGCTCGCAGCTGAGCCCGGTGGTTCTGACGATTAACAAAAATCGGGCTAGGCTCTCCTAGCCTGATTTTTGTTAATTGTGAGAATAGCCCCCTAGTCTTCTTGGTTCTAGTCCAACACTCTAACCACTACACTATGCTGGCTCCCTAGAGAAAAGGAGGCAAGTACGCCCATCATCTCATACTGGCCATGGTAAACCCCTCCTGTATTCTACCAAAGAAAACCACGTGGCTCTGCTGTCTCCAAGAGTCGACACTGACTCAACAGCACAACGTTACCTTTACCCCTATGACAATTGTATGTTTTGAGCAGGCTCAATCTCATACACAAGTATCCTAACTGTGTGCCAGTTGACTCATTCTGCAATCATTTACATACACTTGGTGATTCCCACCATCACGCTCACTCTGTGTGGTTACAGCACTGCACTCCAAGCAGTCCCGAGTTCAAATTCTAGCTGCAAACTCTTTCCAGACAGAAGGCACAAACAGAATGCCCTGTGTTGTGGGCTGGAGGAGGGGAAATCAATGCATTTCATGTGAAAGTGGGCAGTGCAGTGAATTCCTTATTCCTCTAACTGTGTGTGAACATGTCAAGTCTGGGCAGGAAGGAAAGGTTTATGGTCAGATCATCTTTAGGGTTTTTTTTTAATCTCCTTGACTAGGGTTGCTAACTTTGACTAAAGCTATTCCTGGAAATCGTGCCCCCTCCCCATATTTTTCACAGTATCAAACCATTAAAATCTCCAGGCTTGCTTTCAACAGTCACCTGAAGATTGATGCCAGTTCCTGGAGCTTTCAGGCCAATCCTGATTTCCCTGATTCTTTCCCTCTCTTCCTCAACATATTTTCAGGTGACCCCACTGGAAAACCTTTATGCATATCTGCCCTTGACTGCTAGAGCTTGAATACCAAAAGGTGGAAGAAAAGTTGCAGAACACATTTCTTTAAATAGGAACATAGGAAGCTGCCATATACTGAGTCAGACCATTGATCTATCTAGCTCAGTATTGTCTTCACAGACTGGCAGCAGCTTCTCCAAGGTTGCAGGCAGGAATCTCTCTCAGCCCTATCTTGGAGAAGCTGCCAGGGAGGGAACTTGGAAACTTCTGCCCTTCCCAGAGCAGCTCCATCTTCCTTTTTGTTAAGTTATGAATATTGTTTGGAGTGGCACATGAAATGTGGGGAAGAGACATTTTTAATTTGATCAGCATTCCCTAGAATTGTGGCTACTTAATTTGAATTCTTTGTGTGACACATGTCCTCCTATTCTTGTAAACAGGTGCTAAGATGTGCATTATTGGTCAGAGAAACACAGCATCCACTGCATCCAGTGTTGTCCAGAAATATTTTGATGCTCGACATGGAAAATCCAAATAGCATTTGCTCCCCCACCCTCCCACATGCACTAATTAACATAAGAGCGCAACTCCTTGGGAAGCTCTCCTTTGCAAACCTCACTGAAATCTAAGCGCTGATTAACTTGATCAAAGCTTACAGACCACACAGCAAGGCATGTGAATGGTGGCATCCCTTACTAAAGGAAGATCATCTCACAAGACAAAGCTACTCCAGTTCTACAAGAATGCAGAGGAATATGTGCTATCATCCTTGTCTCCCTCTCTTCTAGGTTGGTTTCCGCCCACAAAGTGTCATAGCCTCAAGCCAGGTTTATGTGGACAATTCCCTCCCAGGCTTTGTTTAATTTGTAAAGTGAGAAATAGGCCAGGGCTCTGCCTTCTTGGCTAATCTGCTAGCCTAGATCTGAGGAGTGGGGACTAGTTGTGCTTATACAGTGTCCCAGGAAAGGCACTCTTCACAATCATCATTCCTATTACCACAATTGTACATGTGTATGTCCGAGAGAGAGGCAGTAAGAGGGAGAGAGATCAATGAGCAGGCCACTCTACAAAGTATAAGAGGGCAGATGCTTGTCCGGAGGGGTTTACAAACTAAAATTCACTGCTGAGGAGGAAACAGAAGAAAGGGAGGGAGATGGAGGCAGGAGTAGATGGGGAAGAATATGCATTTCTTTCAGTTACACCTATGCAGCCTCAGTTAACAGTAAGGTATGGGAAGCAGTATATATGCCACCTAATGGTGAAGTGGGGAAGTAACTTGCCTAGGGAACAAGAGGTTGCTGGTTCAAATCCCCCCTGGTATGGTTCCCAGACTATGGGAAACACCTATATCAGGCAGCAACGATATAGGAAGATGCTAAAAGGCATCATCTCACACTGCGCAGGAGATGGCCATGGTCAACCCCTCCTGTATTCTACCAAAGACAACCACAGGGCTCTGTGGGCGCCAGGAGTCGGCACTGACTCGATGGCACAACTTTACTTTAACTTTATGGGAAGCAATGCGCTTTGTCAAAGCGTTTATGCAAAAAGTAGGTTTTGAGGAGGGATTTGGAGTGGGCATCACACAGTTGTGCTGGGTGGCAGTCCCAGGCATAAAGGGAAGCAAGGGAGAACGGGCAAAATTGGTTGAGGGAGCAGAAGACCTTAATGGCTGAAGGCAGTTAACAAGATGTTCTATTAAATTTTAATCGTCGGAGAGGGTTGGGGATTGTATGAACCAAGTGACTGGTTTTTAGACAAACTTCTTTCGTGGGAAAGCCAAATAATCTGGATGGAAGAAAGCGCACCATAGATAGGAATGAAATCTCACAACTCAGGCCATCAAGTCTCTTTTGGAAGCTGGCATGTGATGTTAAATGCCACATCACATAGTAGCTGAGACCATTCATCTATCTCAGTCTGTGACTGAGGAGATAGAGTAGAGAGAGAATCCATCTGGTCATGTGCAGAGTGCCTGGCCTTTACCAGCCAATCACTACAGCTAACCCTCATGCATTTTGCATAAAGCCGGCCATCAACACCAAGTGCATGGATTCTTGGCAGGCTTTAGCTCCCCAGTGCCCAGAGGCAAGGCACGAAACACAGCAAGATGGGTCTCATTGGTTGCCTCTCATAACAGTAGGCACGGTGCTCTCTTTCTGGGATGCTCTGCTGGCTCTCAGCTCTGCTCACCACAGTCTGAGGATGCAAAAGGAAGGAGAGGGGAGGGGGCTTTGGGGAGGGTGGGGAGTATGTTGCCTGATTCTCTCTGGAGCCAGTGGAGGAGACGGGAACAGCCTCAGGCACCTTCCTGCATTCCAGCCAAATTGATGCCATAAACACACTGAAACATTCACAATCTGAGAGCGAAAACACAAGGGGGAGCAGAGCAGGGAACGGAGGCTCTTTTGCCTTCTGCAGCCCATACGCCCACCCTGCCGCCCACCCTGCTTTTCCTGCCAAGCACTAGGGTCAGTGGGCACCAACTCTTCCATGGGCTGCCCTCTCCATCTGACTCTGTTCAGCACCGTGTTCAGAAGAAATGCATTTAGACATGTGTGATCAATGCTTACAAGGTTTATATCCACGCCCCTCAAACTTCTGATGTGGGGACAGGGATAGGGTTGCTTCCTGGCCCCACCCCCGCCCCACAATTAGAACTGGAGCTCAGAGAGAGAGATATGTCTCAGCTACTCCCAGAACAACAGGCAGACATCCTACTTTGAACTGCGAACTAGCCCAGTCATACGGCCTCCTGCCCTCCCCTGCCCCATCAGTCACAGCCAAACTGCACATTACACTCAAGCACAGTAGATCCTGTGGCCTAATTCTGAAGAGGAACACCCACTTCTGCTCTAACCACTGCCTACCAACGTTAGGGCCATTAGGGCCTTTCCTCCCACAGGGTCTCAAAGGTGCTCCATGACTTGGAAAAAGGAAATGGCAGGAACGGAAAGGGTGACGCACCCCCTCTTCTCCTCTTGCTTCTCTACTTCCAGTTATCCCCCAAGCTAAATTTCCTCTCCAGAAATGGTGAGTCAAACTAAGTGGTATACATTTGCACGTAATGGCTGACATGGGCGCTTTCCAGACTAGCTGCTCATTTGCAGAAAAATGCCTCCGTTCAGGCAAGTCGCATTTGAAACGTAAACAGCAAGGGGAGCAGTCTTGCGGAAACTAACAAACCCCACCCCCCCAACAGCAACTTTTTAATGTTGGATATACGACATCCTTGTTCTATATCGCAGTGATTAAATTCGCAACAAGGCATTGAAAATATGGACGGCACCCCTCTGTCAGTGTAGGGGCTGCTGTGTCACAATACAGGAAGTGTGGAAGCACACTTCCAAGATGCGTCCTGACCCTGTTGTAGGGTCTAGTCTGGAAAGCACCCTGATGAGGGAAATTACTCAAAAGTAGTCCAACTGACATTTAAAAGACTAGTTAGGCATTGTCAATGTGTAGTTTGACTCCCAGCAAGATGGGCCTGGGCTTTCTGGGCAATGGTGATGATCTTGGAGCCCCGTCCCCCTGAAAGTCCCCTGTATGCTCCTTAGCAGCCATGGGGAGGGGTGTCAGTGACTGCAGTATCACCAACATTGGCCTGAGGGCTGGGGAAACGCACTATCCCTAAAGTAGAAAGGGGCCTTTGAGAGGAAAATGTCTCAATTCTGCGCAAAAAATAAGTGACTGCTGTGCCCAGAGATGCTCTTACCCCTGGACTTCTGGGCCAAAGTCCAGGGCCTCCCCACCTTCTGGGGACCCCCAAATCCCATTTAGTCTGTCCTGGGTGGTGTAGTCACTGTTGGCCTGCACTGCGCCGGGTGCGAGTGTGATTGTCATCTGTGCTGGGTGCTTTCAAGACAGAGGGGGGGCATGGGGAAATAATTATGTGGGATGGGGATATGTCAAGTTGTGTGTTGAAATGTTTCTACTCATGCATATTTGCATAAATATACCTGTTTTATATTCTTACATTCTTGTGAGTTCAGTTATGGTCTGTGCCCTCAAGAACCCACATGTTAAAAATACATTGGGGCGATTCTCACGACCAACAAAAATCGGACTAGGAGAGCCTAGCCCGACTTTTGTTGGTTGTAAGAACCACCGGGCTCGCAGCCGAGCCCGGTGGTTCTTGAGCGGGTAACCCACTCGAGAACCCCTGCTAAAAAGCAGGTTTGTGGAGCGAGCGCTCCAGCAAACCTGCTTTTTAGGCTCGTGAGTAGCCGCGGTGCGGCTTCGCGCCGCGCCTACTTATTAGTAGACCCCCGGCCGGGAGGCTTAAAAGCAGCCTCCAGCCTCGGGGGTCACCCCAGTATGCCCTGCGCGCTCACACAGGGCATACTGGGGCTTGCGGGGGCCATGTGGCCCCCGCTCCCCCCACCCCCCGCTGGCTCTGTCTCAGGGCCGGCCATCGTGTGGGTGGCTGATCCGGCCACCCAGGGCTCCCTCTCCGCAGTTCTAACAAAAGCGGGTCTCACGGTTCATGAGCCCCGCCTCTGTATGTGTCACGGTGTGTGTAGAGGGATGATGCTTCATTTGCAGCAGTGGGGGGGGGCTCCAAAGGCCTTTAGGCCCAGGCTCCAAAATTACCTAGGTGCACCTCTGGCTGTGCATTTGTGATGCTATAAACTGACCATCCAGAAAGCCTTCTAGTCGGCTTCTACTACTGCAGTTTTTGGAAGTTCTTTGATACAACTGCTGACAAATCCAAAACAATGGGAAAGTTGAATGCATGGCAGGTGGGGTGGGGGAATGGTTGTTGTTGCAAAGGTAATGAAGAAGAGAATTAATATGTATGTGTGTGGTAGGTGCACAATCAGGAAGGTTTTAGAACTCCTGGCTCTGGAGATGCCTTATTCCTCATTTCCTGTAGGACACACTACCCTGTGTGGGAGAGCAGTACAGTCAGCGGACTCCCCCATCTCTTTAACACCAGTAGCTTGCCGTGTGCGGAGGAGGAGGAACAGTATTAAGCAGGGATGGAGATAAGGGGCAGGCAGCACTTTCAGAAGCTGTTGGGTCTCCCCCACGACCGGATCCCAGCCAGCCAGGAGAGTCAAGGCCAGCTTCAGCAGAGGCTGTTATAAGGTTTCTTTGCTCCTAATCTGGAGAATAGGGAAGGGAAGGAACACAATGAAGTTTGGCAGGCAGTGGGAGATGGGACAGCTGGGGAAAGGAAATAATGCACCTAACAGTTAGGGGTTGCCTGCAGTGCAGGGAAACCTTGCCTAGTGTTGATCTGAAGAGTTTGCACACCCAGTTGCAGAAGCTTTTCGAGGAAAGGAAAGGAAGCTCAAGCACCTACTGAAATCTGCACTTGTGGAAGCTGGAGCACAAAAACGTTTTCTGTTGCAGCTGGGCACAACGTAGCACATCTCACTGTGCTCACATTGATTTCTCTGTGTCCAGTGATATTGGATACCAACCAAAGGGTGAGAATTTGTATGGAACTGTGTGGCATAAAGATGGAATGTAGAGCCCCCCCACCACGTGTCAGCTTATAATTGTCAGACATACAGAGAGAGAGAGGATTGGTCTATCAGCTGCAGTTGTCACAATGGCCCTTAACTCTACATTGAAGGAATAGTTGAAGATCTGAAGCTGCTTTATGCTGAACTGGACCACTGATCCATCTAGCCCAGTGTTCTTTACCCTGACTGGCAGTGGCTCTCCAGGGTCTCAGGCAGAGAAAGACCTTTTCATCACCTGACACCTGAGATCCTTTTAACTGGAGAGGCCAGGGCTTGAACCTGGGACTGTCTGCATGCAAAGAACATGCTCTGTCGCTGAGTGATGGCCCTCCCAGTTTGCCTTGTTGCTGTAAGAGGGGGCAGCATTTGGGTTCCCCTCTCTCTCAAGGGTTCCCCAGACTCAGTCTATTACCTTCCCATCCCACTCAGCCTTTTTGACAGTACACCTCTTGTTCACACAGTGAAGCAGTTCAGGAGTCGGAAGTTGACAGCCTTGCTTGCACTGCTATGAAAGAACCAGTTGCTGGCATCCTGACTAATGAAGAGCTTGTGGAAAGATGCCATGCTCGCGTAGAGCTGTGGCACTATCTACTTGTGCTAAGCCTAGCACTTACACTCCAGACTCCTGCTGCACTACCACAGGCATGCCTGCGCAACAGTGCACAACTGCAGCATGCCTCAATGGCTTTAAATGGTGCCTTGTGCAATAGGACCATTGCACAAATCCTTTGTTAGCCCAGCTATGTGATCTACTTGTGCTAGTGCAACTTTGCTTGTTGTGCAAGGACATCGTTCGTTCGTTAGGATGTCAGCCAGTGTTTCTAGAGCACTTCTACTGCGCTGACAGGCAGCGACTTGTACAAGGCCACCTATTTAGCTTCATGGCCAAGAGGAAATTTGATGCTGGATCTCCCATATCTGGGCTCAGCACTATCCACTAACCCTCAGAAACTGGGCAGATATCCAGGCACATGTTACACTTGCTTCCTAGGAACCTGCAGGCTCAATGCAAGCCGCTGCTGGCATCATCCGGTTCTTAAAGAGCCAGTGCAAACAGCTTAAGGGCAGAGGATTCCTTTTTGTGCAATGATGCCACATTTGGAACTATTTTATTGTGAGAGATAAGGAAGACTTCCTTCTGGGTCATGCTTCTGTTGTGGTGAACTCTAATTTTTCCAGCTTTGAGTTGGTAATCTGATGTTGCTGTTTGAATATGATACCCCTTTCCCACCCCCAGATGGCTAGCACATCCACTGCCACCGAGATTGTTATGTGTTACATAGACAAGTGACTGAGACAAGCACCTACTAGGTAGTGCCTGTGACATCACGAATGACACTGCACTCACATCCTCTCCTCATTATGCTTTTGCTGGTTTGTTTTGCTTGTATTTTATTTGTTGATAGATGGTTATGTCCAGAGTTAGCGCTTCCCCACTTTAGTGCGTAAACTCTCTCGCAGAAGTAACTACTGTTACTTTGTTAACAGTAGTTAATGAGAGCTGGGCTGCTCCCTTTCCCACACCAACATCTTCTGCTCTTTCAGGTTAGGCTTATCTTTGCAATATGTGCACTCATTTCTCCAGCAATGGAATAGGTAACTTTTTTTAAGGGGGATGAGATTCTCCCTGCCTCATTTATATAGATTTCTGCCTACTGCTTCAGTATTGGGTATAAGGACAAACTGAGCACTCAAGACTAAACTACATGTTATACTGCAATAAATGACCACTTCTCTTTACAAAGTACCCTTGGGAAAGGGATACTTTGCACTGGAAAGGGACTGCCAGAAAGAAGTGATTAACCCTTCCCCTGTCAGCAGCCTTTTCACTGTAAACACACTCCATTGCAACTTTTTAAAAAGAAAGAAAGAAAGAAAGAAAGAAAACACTCTTGCCAGTGTCCCAAGCCCACATCTCTCTTGCAAACATGAGCCTGAATCTTTGGAGTGGAGGGTGGAGAGTTTTAGGGAGAGTAGCAGAACTTCCCCACTGCTTCATTGCAAAGCCCCCCCTTCCAAAGGCTGGGCAATGAGGAAGGGGGATGTTGGGCTAAAGCTACACATATACCTGCAATGTAACATGTAGTTTGCCCCTGAGGAGAGGCAATGGGAATTTCCCCCATTGCTTCCCCCTTCCCCCCAAAAGAAAATAATCTGTGTATAAACAGAGCAGGCAGGTTGAAAGATTCAAAGCTATGTTATGTGGGGGAAGTGGGGGTCTGGGGTGGGTAAAAGGCTGAATCCCTGCCCTCTCCAGTTGAAAATAAATAGCAGGCAACAGAAAAACCGCTGCCAGGCCCAGTAGCCACCCTGGAGAGGTGCTGCCAGTCCACTGGGATAGAGGGACCCATGATCTGATTCAGCAGCAGGCAGCTTCATAAGTAAGGTATGGGGTCTTGCAGGGGGAAATGGCAAGGATTTTGTGTTCAGAAGAGAGCCAAGGGGTTACTTCTCCCTACCCATGCTTCTCATTTTGCTCCCCCTCTGCCTAGAAGCAGGATTCTTTCCCACTCCTTGCTCCATCCACCATGGGAGAGTAGGAATGTTTTTATCACTGGTTCTCCAGAGTTCGGCCCAGCTTCAGAAGACCAAGGAGGATACCCAGCACTCTCTAGCCTCCAGGATGGAAGTGAAGGGTATAAAAGAGAGAGAAAGAGAGGTGGGGGAGATCTGAGTGGGGAGAAGGACTGACAGCACCGCTCCCTTTTGGCCTGGGCCTTGCTCTGTCTTTCTCTTGTTCGCTTTCCAGATGAAATAATTATTTCCAGCCATCCTGCCAGCTCATTCGGCTGGCCAGGAGGGAGTCCCAATTCATTTCAGACAGTGCAGGCCAAAGTAGGCCTCAGTACTCCTAACGGGGCCCCTGGCTGCCACAAGGAGAGCTTAGCAACTTGAGGAGCCAGTGAGGGCCTGGGCTTCAGGTGGTGGTTAGTGGGGAAATCAGTGGCCGCAGTATCAGGCTTAATTTCAAAAGCATTGCTGGGGCTGAAATGGGCCAGGCAATTGTGCTGTCTCTGATCCTGGAAGCGCCTCTCTCTACTTCAGATTTACAGGGCCTGTCTGGGATTATTGACATGGATGGGGGAAGGGCACGTCCCATGTTTTCAGAGATACAGAAGATCTTTCAATTATTGTGGGTTCTCCACGGTTTTGGCTATTTGAGGTGGTTTGTGGTTTGCACACACCTAGTTTCCAATATCTCAGGGGTGATTTTTGGCCATTTGTGGTTCCTGTGTGTGCGTTTCAAGTTCCAGCTTGGAGGCACTTCTGGAGGCAGTGTGGAACCATGTTTGGACTCCCCCCCCCCTGGAATTTGGAGGATTGTTTGGCAGAATTCGGATTTGGGGTGAGTGGGTTGAAGGACTGTTACTGGGGGAGTTACAGTTGTTTTGGCATTCACAGTGGTAGTGGAGAGTGTAACCCTTGCGATAATATGGGCCTCCTATAGTTTCTTTATTACTATCTCACATGTTTTAGGGGTGAATCTTGATGTTGAAAGCAGAACTCTGTTTCAAATCAAGCCCTCTACTTGGAAGAGCCATGTATGTTCCCAGAGCATGAGAGATGATCCATCTGTTGGATCAAGGGAACATCTGGTCCACCAGCTCTTGCTGCTGACCCAAGAGGATTGCTGCAAGGGGAGTCCCCCCCCAACCCTAACCCTAACCCTAACCCTAACCCACCTCCCTTCCTTACACTGCCCCTTGTAATGACAGGGCCGTTATTTCATTCTCCTCCTCCCCTGCCGCCAACCCTCCAACTGTGAAAAGGCCATGAATGCAAAGAAGGGGGTGTTGTGCTGTGGCCCATGGATGATAAGTGGGTTTAAGCAAAGAGAATGGTTAGAGCTAAGTTGAGCAGAAAGAGCAGAAGACTAGCTGGTGGAGAAACAGGACTCAGGAGGATGATCGGCTTGCCCTTATCAACTGCAGTAAAAGAAGAAGGAGAAAAATCAGTTCCAAAGTAACCCAAATTCAGAACCAAGAAAAGATGGATTCTGCAACTTATATAACATATGCGCGCACACACACACACACACGCACACACAAGCTACAGGTTTGCATATTTTGCATAATTTAGTCTGCTTCTAATAGTCATGGAGAGGAGCAATAATCCATGTAGGGCACTGATGTGTCTTTGCACAACCTCTGGAAATCCTGTTCCCTCCCCTCCAGTATCTGAGATTGTACTAGTCTTTTCCCACACGAGGATACCTATCTTTGCAGCTGTAGGTGCTACAGTGTTTTTAATGTACGTATGAAAAACTGAGATTCTCTGGATGCTATTTGTAGCGTAAATCCTCACTTGTATGGCACAATAGCAGAACATACAAAGCCCTGGGTATAATGCACAACTGCTGAAAGCCAGTTCTGCACAAGATTTGAAATTGACTAATGCAGTCGCTGGACTTTGTGCAGCACTTTGGGCTCATGCTATCCTGACCCGGAAGACTTGGGCCATGTGTCTCATCTGGTACTGAAGTTGGATACTGGGAGGCCTGGAAGTGTCCTGGGCAAAAAAGATTGCTTTTCCTCTGCGACACTCAAGAAGCCACCCAGACAGCTGCCCTTGCCCTGTCCTTACTGTTCCTGCACTTTCCTCTGACAACTGTATGGACGGCAGAGAAGGAAGAGAGCATACAATAGGCAGGCTGAAACCCCGAAAACTACATTATACTTCCACATTCCCTGATGCATTGGGAGACAAGGCCACCCGGGTTTCTCCCACACACTCTATCACCCCAACACCTGCTATAACAAGCAGGGTTTCTGCTGTGGTGAAGAACAGGTAGAAACCCTCACCTGTTCTTGCATCAGAAAATGTAAAGATACAATGTAGATCTCCAGGCCGTAACTTACAACCCTAAGCTCTCCCTCTCCAGCAGTCCACACAGTCAGGGGTGGCCCAAGGTACGGTGGTACCTGAGTTAAGGTGCAAAATGCTGCTTTGCCTCACAGCCCTGGTGGGACCAGCCTCTTTTGAAAACAACCCTTGCAAGCATTCAATGTGGCATGGGAGGCAGAAAGGAGGGACAGCTGCCAGCAGCCTCCTCTTCTCTCCTTGTGCTCCTAGCAAGCTTTGCAAGAAGTGTGAGGAAAGGCACTCCTTGAAGAGCTTGCAATGGCCAGATTGATACGGAAGAGCTGCTCTGATGGCGGCAGCAGGGGGCATCTTGCGACCCTGCAGGCACTCCATAATCTGCCACCTGACGACCGTCTCACTTTGCCTCTTGTCTGCACTCAGACAAGTGCAGGATAAAGCATCCTCCCCCCACCACAAAAAATAAAATAAAATAAAATTCATGGATCAGGAGCAAGGAGAATCACCCAGACAAGAATTTTAAGGCTGGGGCAGGTAATATTTGTTGCGGGTCATTTCAGCCATGGCAGTACTTAGGCTCAAGGAGAACCAGAACTCCTATATGACTTGTAAAGGTATAGGAGAGGGAATCTGGTCAGGTGCAGCCTGACATGTGAGAAAAGCTATAATCAGCTTCTTTTTTCATCACTGCTAAAGGCAGAGGAGCCTGGAGCCCTCTCTTCCTTTGAATCTGGTCACCCAAGATACACTGCAGCAGGCTAAGCAGGGCAGAGTCACATAGGCTTTCAGATGGTGTCAATATAGGACAGCTAAGTTGCTCCAACAACATCCACTAGAGGGAGACGGCTATGATTCCGTGGGCTCACACAGATAGATAGGTACAGAAGGTTGCAGACCTACAGAATAGGCACAAGAGCAGAACAAAAAAAGTAGACACTAAATCAGTGATTCTCAAACTTGGGTCCTCAGGTGTTATTGGACTTCAACTCCCATAATCCCCAACCAAAGGCCACTGAGGCTGGGGATTATGGGAGTTGAAGTCCAATAACACCTGAGGACCCAAGTTTGAGAATCCCTGCACTAAATGGACCTTCTGGTCTACTCCATGCCCTGCACTAAGACAGGAGGTTCTCTGGCGCGCGCTCTCTCTCGCTTTCTGTCATATTTATATTCTGCCTGATAGGTGTATCTCTAGGCGGTGTACACAATTTAAAACAACAAATAGAAAAGCAGAGTAAAAACAATTAAAACAATGTCACGGAATAAAAATGTCAGAACAATTTTATGAGATAAAAACAATCAAACAGTTTAAATTAATTTCAGTTAAAAGCCTGAGAACATAGGTGTGTCTTGAGGGTCTTTCTAAAAGCAATAAGAGATGGAGAGCCTCTTATTTTGGCAGGGAGCATATTCCAAAGCCCCAAGGCAGCCACAGAGAGGCTCGCTCCTGAGTCGCCACCAAATGAGCTAGTTGTAGTCTTAACAGGACCTTGGCAGATTATCTTAATAGGCAGCTGGATTCATGACAAACAAGATGCTCTCTTAAGTATCCTGGGCCCAAGCTGTTGAGGGCTTTATAGGTATTAACCAGCATTTTGTATTTCGCTCAGAAAGCTATCAGCAGCCAGTGCAGTTATTTTAAAATTGGTGTTATATGGTTCCTTCAGGTTGTCCCAGAGACCAGTCTGGTTTCTGCATTCTGTACCAGTTGTAGTTTCTGGGCCATATACAAAGTCATCCCCAAGTTGAGTGCATTACAGCAGTGGAGCCTGGAAGTTACCAGCACATGCACCACTGTTTCAAGGTAATTTACTTCCAGAAATGGGTGTGGCTGATGTATCAGCTGAAGCTGATAAAAGGTGTTCTTGGCCACAGCCTCAGCTTGACGACCAGAAAGTGTTTTGGATCCAGGATCAATCCCAAGCTATGTACTTTTCTTTTGAGGGGAGTGTAACCCCATCCAGAACAGGCAGATCTAAACCATCTCTTGGGTCTTGACCCCCGCACAGTCAGTACCTCTATCTTGTTTGAATTCCAGTTTGTTATACTTCATCCAGCCCATTACCACCTCCAGGCAGGCATTTAGAGAACTTATGCCATTTCCTGATGAGGTCGGCATAGAGAAGTAGATCTGGGTGTCATCAGCATATTGATAACACCCTGCACCAAACCACCTGATGATCTCTCCCAGCAGTTTCATGTAGATGTCAAAGAGCACTGGGGGCAATGTGGAGCCTTGTGGAATTCCACACCATCTGCAATCTACAAGAGAGGCAGGAACAGAGTAACTGTAAAACAGTGACACCCAATCCCACATCCCTTGGGCAACCCAGAAGGATACTATGGTCAATGGTATCGAAAGCCACTGAGAAATCCAGAAGGATCAGCAGAGTCACACTCTCTCTGTTGACAGCAAATTGGAGATCATCAGTCAGGCTGACCAAGCCAGTCTCAACCCCATAACCTGCTTGGAAGCTGGTTTGAAATTGATCTAGATAATCTGTATCATCAAAAACTGCCTGGAGCTGGGAGGCCACCACCCGCTCAATCACCTTGCTCAACCATGGAATATTAGAAATGGGTTTGCAATTAGCTAACTCTTAGGGATCCAATGCGGGTTTCTTCAAATAAGGTCTAATAATAGCCTCTTTGACATGGAGGCTCCCTGCCCTTCCTCAGAGAAACATTTATAATATTTATAAGACCCTCTCTGATAATACAAGTACCATTTGAAATAAGCCAAGTTGGTTGTAGGATGTACAGTCCAAAGCAGTTTGTCCACATCATCAGGAGTCACAAATTGAAAGTGATCCAATCTAATCCTATAAGAGGAGTTGCTGAACATCTCCACAGTAGACCTTGCAATAACTGTGGAATCTTAGCCGAATATGAGATATTTTATCTGCAAAAAAGACATTGAAGACGTCACAGCAAGTGACTGATGGTTCCAAGTTCAAATTCAAGGGGGAGGGGGCACATACTAACCCCCTCACAGCCCTAAACAACTCCACTGGACATGAATTTATGCAAGTACTGTGGGCAGAAAAGAACCACTACTTTGCTGCCCGCACTGCCAGAGCATAGATCTTAAAATGTGCACTTTGATGCGAGATTCACGCCAATTCTTCCTCCACTTGCTCTCTAGTAGTCTACCCCAGTGCTTCAGCTCCTGTAGTTCTTCCAAATACCATGGGGCTAATTTATGACAGATACCTGCCAGAAGTTTTCAAGCACAGGTTCAAGAAATGGGATGCCACACCCTCCCTTCAGCAGCTTTTCACATCAGAACTGCTCTGATGGTTAGCCAGGAATTCTGCATTCCTGTAGTCTACATCCATTCTTCTTGTCCTCTCCCTGGTTGACAGGAGGAGCCATCATGGTCCACTCATAAACTTCCCTGACTTAACAGGCAATTACATTTAAGTGTTCTGCCTCCTTTCTGACACCCTTGCAAAATATTTTTAACTGTCAACAAAACCCCACTATTATTTCCCTCTCTTTAGACTACCATTTCCTCGGCCTTTTGCCTATATGCCTCATCTTTGATACTCTCTATCCTCGAAATTCTGCTCTGAATTTCTCCAAACAAATGTAATATTTTACTGTACACATACAAGGAGACACACACACCCTACACACAAACACACACACACGTGTCCACCTGCAGAAAAAAATACACACACCCACAGAGAGCGAGCGAGCTATATGTGTCTACCGTATCAGCCTCATCCTGCAGGAACCGCCCCCGCCCTCCGAGATTCCACACATGGTGACCTCCACCGCTAGGTGTCCCTACAATAGACAGACCCTTCTTCCACCTACCAACCATCCATCAAAATGGTGGGTATTTGCAAATGCCTGATTTAAGGTTTCTGCAAGTTTCCATGGAAACTCACAGTGTGGTACCCAAGTGCAGTGGTTCCCAAATGGGTATCAATTGCATGAAAGTGACATGGAACTAAACCACTGATGCCACCAACCACAAACAATGGCTTGCTATTGTGTTGGTTGGGAGTTTGGTGGGCCACAGTTGTTCCATTCTTCTCTGTCTGAAGTATCTCTGCCCCATGGGAAATTATTCAGTGGTGTACCAAGGGCTTAGTTCTGTCTCCTATATATATATGCAGCAGTTGCTGAGATCAACTAGTGTTCCATAGCACAGCCTCATCGGCATGCTGATGACACTCATCTTTGGTTTTTAGTTCTCCTCAGATCCAGGCACAGAGGCAGTAAACTTGGGCAGAGGTCTGGAGGCCATCATGGGCTAGTTGCTGCTGCTAATGGGGCAAAGAGGTGCCTTTTAAAGGGCAACTGCTCAGCTGGGGGCTCAGTCACAACTGCCCTTATTCATCCCTCCATAGCATCCCTTCCAATGGCTATGGCTAGTTTCTCTCTTTCTAGGTTCTGAGCTCTTTGGGGATAGAAAACCATCAGCAGGTATGCCAGCTATTGGCTTAACTCTCACTAGGTTGCTGAAGTCCATTATAAGCTACCTTGCGGACCACAGGGTTGAGAGATGGGGTATAAATCAGTCAAGTCAGACAGACAGACAGGGCTTTCCTTGAAGGGGGTTCAGAAATTTCAACTGGTGAAGAATACAACAGCCAATTATTGTCCTGGGCTACTGTAGGGAACGCAAGGGCCAGCAGTAAGACTTAATTACTCATGAGTAATCCTACTGAAACGAATAACCTGTCCCATTAATTTTAATGGGACTACTCATGAGTCCTTTAGTCTGGACGTCAGCCAGCCGTGAACAAGTAAGTGTGCATAGGATTGCAACTGAAAAAGTACTTTTGCGCCCTTCTTATAACACTCGAATGTCATTAATGCAGGAGGAATGCAGGAGGAATTCGAAGAGAAAAAAGAAGTACACTGCCACCTGTGGGGTTTTTAGATTCACACTAGGAGCCAATTTAAAAACAAACTTGATTTATGCCTTACCTGTGAAACAGCCCTTAAGAGCAGCACTGACAGAAACAGCTTTAAAGAGGGCACTCCAAGGAAGTGTAATGGAAAAGAACTGAAACAAAGCCTGGCTCAAGTCACATCAACTCAGGGGGTGCCCTCGGTGGGGCGGGGGAGCACACACAAAGGGTTGGCAATGATAGCACGTGGGCAGTGGAAAGGACAGTTGTTGGCAGAGCTGAAGCAACTGAAGACTCCGGTCAGCAAACAGAGAAACATGTACAAGAGGGGGAGGACATCCTAGGATGGAGGCTTCAGAATGCTGTGGAGGTATCTAGACTGGCACAGAGTCCAGAAAGCAAAGGGAAGGGAGGGCACACAATTCCTGCAAATGCCTTGGTGGGCACCACTTCCCTCCAGCTAGCCCTGTTGAGAGAAGGGCACAGGCACATGCAGGGTTACTCGCACACAGCCCTGAAGCACAGACAGGCAGTAAGCTGGAGGCCCGGATGACTGACAGCCCTTCAGCGTGGGGACGCGGAGCTGGCGTGTTGGAACCCGCACCTGAGAAAGCATGCAGGGTTATAGTCCTTGCGTTGGCAGGCGGGAGGAGCTGAGCCAAGCAGAGCCTGGAGGTCTGGCACAGAGCCTGGGCACACCCTGGAGCGGGAAGGGGCAGAGCGGTCGCAACATGCCCCAGAGTGTGGAGAACAGAGTAGAGGACCCATTAGGAGCCAGTTAGACTGACACCCAGCAAGCCCTGGGCACTAGCAGCTCTTGCACACAGGTTAAAAACATGGGAAGCTGACGTCTACTGAGTCAGACCATTGGTCCAGATCAGTAGTGTCTACTCTGACTGGCAGTGGCTCTCCAGGGCTGCAGGCAGGGTTTTTTCTCAGGCCTATGTGGAGATGCTGGGGATTGAACCTGGGTCCTTCTGCATGCTATGGGTGGCCCCATGCTGTAGTTTGTTTATAGGTTTAAGTGTTCCATCATGAGACCAATGCGCGGTGCACAGAGGCGCCACTTGGAGTCCCTCCACAATAAAGCCATAGATCCATTTCTTCTGGAGCCTGAACCCCTCAGTAAAATTAGAACATGCAATCCCTGAAAGGTGATGCAAGATCCTCTAAAAGGCTAGGGCCACACACAGCTGTACCTTAGGACAGGAACTTCCAAGAATAGCTTTGTGAAAGGCATAGCTTCAAATTAAGTCACTTTACTACACCCACAGTAAAAATTTCCCTGCACATCCATATAGTGGCACACTCTCCTGAATGCTCTCTCACTCACTCATAAATTCCCATGCTCCCATGGCATTTTTCCAGTGCTATGGTAAACAACAATGCACTTTCCCCACAGTTTCGATGTGATCATATGGTCTTGGGAATGCCTCTATGTGGCAGCATTTCCACTTAAACAATGGCTGTGCAAACTGATATGTGTTCAATATCCAGGTCCCTAGAGGGTCAACCTGGTAAAAATTCTGAACTCAAAAGTCTTTGCCTTCACACACAGGCCAATGTTCAGACCTCAGTTCAGTTCTAACTCAGTACAGCAGCCAGACTGATAGCAGGGACTGTTCATTGGGAGCACCTTAGCCCATCCTTGTACAATATGCATTGACTATGTATTTGTAGCTAAAAACCGGTTTGGGACTTGAGTATCTTAGGGATTACATCTTCACTCATATCATATGTGCCTTCCTGTATGTTCAAGTCATCATCTGAGGCCTTAGTCTTGGCACCCTTGCCTTCTGGGGTATGGTGGGTATCCACAAGGAGCAGGGCCCTTTTGGTGGTGGTACCAACTTTGTGGAGTATCCTCCCCATAAAGTCCTTCTCTGCAGTCCTTCAGGCACAATGTTAAAACCTAGTTGCACTTTTGGAGGGTGGTTGATGTACTGATTGGTGAGTATATATTATATTATGGGGTTTATGGGGTTTAAGTGTGGCTATTTTATTTTACTGCCTGTCTTTGGTTAATTTTGTTATTTGGGCTAATTTTGTACAATTTCATTAAGGGTTTGTGATTTGGGGTTTTTTTTCTCTTTCTTTCTTTCTTTCTTTCTTTCTTTCTTTCTTTCTTTCTTTCTTACTTTTCATTTCTTTTCTTTCTTTTTCTTTTCTTTCTTTCTTTTTTTGCTGTTCTGTTGTTAGCTGCCTTGGGCTATTTGGTGAGAAAGGCAGAATACATTTTTAAGAAAAAATAAAATAAAATGTTGCTCCTGCAAGGCCCACCTATTTCTAAGTCATACTCCCTGATTGATTGTCAGAAACCTGGCAATTAATAGTTTAGTATACTCAAGGATGGACTACTGCAACCAGATTCTATATAGAGACTGCCCTTGAAGACTGTTAAGAAGCTGTAGCTAATGAAAAATTAGCTTGTCCCTTTTTTGTTGGGACAAAAGGACATAAAACCTTCGCTTTGTGATTGGCACTGGCTGCTGTTAGCTTCCGAGCACTATTCAGTTCAAAGCATGGGCAATCCAGTCAATTACTCAACATATTCAGACCTCAGGGAATAGTAACCTTTTTGGTCAACCCACGTGAGCCAATACCTTGACATGTATTGGATCACCCCCAAAACAGTTTGCCACGTGGAAAGCTCCCCAAAAAGTCAATCCATGGTGAACTTCCCCATATTCATATGGATTGCCTTTGTTTAGCATAGAGACTGTCTGAACCACGAGGTTTCAGTAATCTGTAGCTCACCTAACCCAAGGCTGGTATTGAATAAAGCATGGCACGGGAGCAGGGGTCAAGAGAAGAATCCATTTGCACAAAACCCTTCACTACCAAGCTCAGTCATTATATAATCGCTTCTAAACAGCGGTGGCTCAAGAACAAATGCTGCCTGCCCCCTGCACACACCTTCCTCACCCTCTTTCCCTTTTTTAGATGCAATGGACAGGAGGGCATATCGCTGGCACTCCCAATAATCTGCTGCCTGAGACAACCGCCTCACCTCACCTCACCTCACAGAAGGGCTGCTCCGACTTTCAAAACACCCTTAGGGTGCAAAGTACGGCAGAGTTATTGTTCCCTTTATCCTTACAATGGCTTTACCCATTTTGCACATAAGGTTTCGACTCTAGAGAAATTCCTAGTCAGATAACAATGGAGATGGGGTTTGAACTCAGAACTCTCATATTCAGGCCCAACACTCTTATCTGGCGGATTCCAGGGCCATACCTGGTAGGGACACTTTACCTACCAGCACAGTGCCATAAAGTCAGCCAGTGAATCCCTGTGCCGCCTAAAAGGATTGCTAGGGTTGGCAACCAAGCAGTTGTGTAGTAAGGCTGGAGGAGGCCCAGGGGCAAAATCCAAAGAGCGCCCTCCTTTCACTCGCCCCCCACGCACCCCCACCCCTATTGCTCACCACCTGCCTGCCCGCCAGGCTGCATTGGCCGCAACTGCCAGCGAGAACAGGCCTGCTCAAAGGGGCCACCTGTACTGGCTAGGACTGGGGCTGTGCCAGCATGGAGTTGAGGCCAGTGCAGTCCAGTGGCACTGGTGGCGGGCCGTGAAGGTGGAAGCAAACACCCTAGAGGGCCAGGGGAGGCACCAAGTATGGCCCCTGGGCACCTGCAGCCCAGGTACATTGTGTACCCTCGCTCAGTGATGGCTACGCCACTTCAACCAAGCCATTCCATTACCCAAGATAGAAATCAATCAGCACATAATGGTGCCTTGATGTGGCCGAAATGGTTATCAGAAGGAGTCATCCTGAGCTCCTCCTACTCACCACATTTTAGTCCCGCAGCACCCAAAATCAAGGACACTTCAAAAATCAGGTGTTTAGTTTGGGATCATCACCCTTTGTTCGCTCACTCTTTTCACGGGGCACACATGGTGTCATCAACCATCTAACGGCCATTTGTATTTTCTCCACACTTAAATCGTCATATTAACACAGCAAATCTGACCCTCTTTCTTTCTTGGAACAGCAGTACAATGGCACAATGACCACAATTGTGGATTGCTCTTGGTGCTACCGTTCCATCTTCTTTGAGGCATATGCTCAGATACAACAGATCACAACAGAAACAGTCTACCATATCTCAGAAACACACAATATTTATTGCAGCGTGGAAGTAACGATGCAGTTCCGCACATGGCTGCAAATGCAAAGTAGTGTGTGGCCCTACTAGGAGCCTAACTAGAAGTGTCCCAGGTTAGCCCCAAGTGCGGGGAAAAGTTTCGACTGCTACAGCTTCTCAGGTCAACATGGCATCCATTTCAATCCGGTGTCAAACCCCATCCTTCCATCCCACCCCGCCCCACCAGCCATCCCTTTGCTCCTGGGAAACTCACACAGTGATGCCATTTCCTTTGGCAGGTCAGTAGGGTAGCTTCGGAAGTAGCCTCCATTGGTGAGCACCTCGAAGTGGGGATTGGGGAAAGGGAAGGGGTATACAGCAGGTGGGAAGCCATTCACATGAGCCAAGGGGGTTCCGCCAGTGCAGCCTCTCTCCTTGTTTCCTGCCATGGCTGGGGGCACCGGGAAACTGGCTTCAGAGAGTCAGGGTTCCCCTTAGCAGATCTGGGTTGTGCTGTCACTGCTCCAAAGAGATGGTTCCATGGCTGTGGTCCATACAGATTTGCAGCCTCGGAGGAAAGGTATGTTCCCTCACCTTTCCCTCTCTGTTGCACAGTCCTGAATGGGAGACAAGAAGCACAAAGTTAGCATAAGTAGCATCTATTGCTCTATCTGTATCTAAGAATGTCCTCTTTCCCTATTGCCATCAAGCACTACTGAGCGAGACAGAAGTTGGGGAAACAGCTTCAGGAACTGCAGGAGAATAAGCTAATGCATCAGAGAAACGTTGCCTCTCTTTTCCAATTGCTAGGAAGTGTAGAAGGACATTTAAGAGGTCCTCCTGGGTTCTTGCAAGGGCCTAAGGCTTTTTTGGTCAAATAGATTTTCCAAGATGAGGTGAGACAATACCCTGACATGTGTTGGAGCACCCCCAAAACAGTTTGCAATGTGGAAATCTCCCCCCAAAGTCAATCCCTGGTGAACTAATCTAGCAACTTTCAGGCCAGAGCCTTCCTTTTCCGAATAACGCCAAATGACACTGCATAGAAAACACCAAGTGAAGAAATGATCACTTCATAACATTTGGAAGGAAACTGTCAGAAGAGAAGGAACATTACCAGGGCACAGAGAAGATGCTCAAATGGTAGGAAGACAGAGCTGGCAGTCTGCTTCCAAGTGCAGCAGAGTAAGTTGGTCTGCCCCACAAATTTCCACTGTACATCTGACATGCCAGTCAGAAGACTGTGGCACTCTGATCCCCTCTAGTGATCATCTACAAGCAATGTCACTCTTGCTTTATACTGATTTCACATGTGCCACCCAGAGCACGTTTGAGCCTCTCACACTGTTGGTGAACGTGTGTGTATGTGTGTGAGGGGGGGGGCAGGGAAGAGGGAGATGCAGTTTGAAATATTCTTGATGGAATTTTAACAATATTTCCATTCTCCTGTGATGTCTGTGTCACCTGTGTTCTACCTGAAGCACATTTTTAGTCCTCCACCCACTATTTTTTCCATAGAGCTGTACGCATCTGGGAATGGCTTCTTCACATTTAATCTTCCCTCCTTGTACAGGAGCATTACTTTGATCCCTGTTAACAGGCACCACATAGCTCCCCTACCCAATTTCTCTGTCCTTTTCATGACCTTGGGGATCTGCTACATGGCTGCTTCCTTCATTGCCACCCACCTCATGAAACTGACAAGGTTGGAAGAAACGGATTTTGTGAGTATCGCCATTGTGCCCATATGCATGTCCATTTGAAAGAACAAGTTGAAACCACCCAGAGACAGAGCTTTGGGGTGGTCTACAAATTTGATAAATAAATAAAACAATAAAGCTAGTGAATTTAATGAGGATTTCTGCAACCTTCCAAATTTCACCAGAGTCCACACATGGGCTATTTGGTAAAACTGACGAGCTTTGTCAGTTTCTTTTTCCCCCCAATTTTTTTATTAACTTTTAACAATAATAATAACCATAACAATAATGATAAACACAATTACAAGTTGACTTCCCGCGCACCTCTCTTCGTGATACCAACTATAAGTTTTACCCTTATTGTAATATTAATTTAAAAAGAAAAACACAAATTTAAACCTTCCACCACCATTAATCTGCCCAACCTGCATTTCAAATTTCAAATCCTGCTGTAAGATCCATAGTAGGAAAATAATTCTTTAAGTAAACCAAAAAAGGTTTCCAGTCTTCCTTGAAATGTTCTAAACTTTGGTCTCTGATCAGTGTTGTAAGTTTTGCCATTTCTGCATATTCTAAAGTTTTTATCAGCCAATCTTCACGAGCTTTGTCAGTTTCACAGTAGACCAGAGAAGAGTGATGGTGAAAGAAAAGACAGTGGGGTGGGTAGGTAGGTAATGCAAAAGTGGAGGGGTCACACACTGAAGCTATTCCCACGATCAGTAGAAAGCAGGCTAAGGGTGCCTAGCCCTCTTTCTACTGATCGAGGGGACCACCAGGCTTGTGGGTGAGTCTGGTGGTTCCAAGGTGGCTAGCCCGCCTAATTCCCCCTCCCCTTAAATGAGGTTAACAGAGTGAGCGCTTCGTTAGCCTCATTTTTTTGCTTGTGTGCCGCAGTTGTGCAGGCAGCCTCTTGGTCTCAGGGGTCCCCTCAAAATGCCCAGCACACTCATGCGGGGCATCCTGGGACTTCCGGGGGCCGTGTGGCCCCCAATCCCTGCAGCCCCCACCAGCTCCATGGCAGAGCCAGTAGTTGTGTGGGTGGCTGATCCAGCCGCCCAGGGCTGCAGGCATGATCATCAGTGGGGAGAGCGGGCTACACCCGCTCTCCCCACAGATCCAACAGAAGCTCTTCTCACTGATCATGAGAAGAGCTTCACTATGGGGCACCATGTCACGGTATCATTTGAGTCTTGTTGCAGAGCAGCACAGGTCAGCATCCAGGGTAGGCAAGTGGAGGAGCATCTTCTCCACTAGTCAGAGGGCATGTAATTATATTAAAAGTGGGGAAATCATAATTTGTGAATGCTGGTAATGCACATTAACTGGAAGAGGTAGTGTTCCCCAAGTGATCATTAAAGTGAAATACATGTGTGATTTCCCAGAACAAGGGCTTCCCAAAGCAAAGAAAACCAATCCCTTGAAGGCCAAACAACATATCAGGCTTGTTCACACAATCGTTTGAATCTAGGTTTAATGTGAGCTACCAACATTGAAATGATTATGTGAACCCATGCCAAGGTGGTTTATAGCTTGTGCATGGGATCACACAATCACACTAATGCTGGTAACCCACATTAAACCTAGATCCAAATGACTATTTAAAGTAAACAAGTCTAGTAAGTTAGATACATTATTTGGACTTCTATGCAGGGCCAGACTGGGGGCACTGAGAGGTTGGTGGAATGTATGTGGGGAGGGGGCTGGATTTTGAGCAGAACGGGTACTTAAGGGTGGGAGTCGCAGCACAGGGGCGCCCTGTGGGTGGGGCGCACCGAAAGTATGCCCTATTGCCCTGTGGGCCAGTCCAAGCCTGCTTCTAAGTGCATTTTCTAAAATTAAAATAGCAGCTGTAGGGGAAGTAGTGGTCAGGACTGGGGCTGCACTGCAGCACACATCTTAATCTTTTCCTCTCATCCTGCAGCCCCCTCACCATCACCATCCCAACACTGCTATCTGCTTCAGGACAACAGGGAAACCATTTTAATGGGATCACAGCATGAGGGGAAAGGTTTGCAAATACTCTGCGCCCCATGATCCTGATAAGGCCTTCTCAGGGCTGCTATTTATGTCTTTGAAGAAAGAGAAGAGAGGGGAAAAACCACACACACACAGAGCAAATGATGCATTTAACATAATGTGTAGTTTGGCTTAAAGAAAGCATGGGAAATAAATAGTGAGAGGGAACACTGGGAAGAAAGAAACTCAGTTGCCTGGTCTTTGTGCAACACCTTGAAAAAAAAGGCGTCCTGCAGGCCTTGAAGAAAGCATATGGGTGGATCAGGTTGTGAGATGGCAGAAGTTATGAGCAGATCCTGATTGAGTACATGGAGTGCAATGCACTGGGAATTAAAGACCGGACCACCCCCTCTTTGAGGGTGAGAAGAAGGAGCTCAAGAGATCTCTTAAAGTTCTGAAGGAACCTTTGGTCCAAAGACATTTTGGGAACACATTTATTAAGGAAAGGGCTACTGCAAGTTAAATAAGGCAGCTGGCAATCTTTTTTCTTTTCTTTTTAATCAGTCTTGCTCCTGTGCAAAAATTTAGCAGATGGAGCTTTTCTTACCCATTATTTCTATGTCAAGAAACAATTCATTTGCTTAATTTCTGCATGTGAGGATGCTTTTCTGAGCACAGACACAGAGTCAGTAAGAAGGTTAACCCTGCAAAAGAAAGGGACAGGGACAAGGACAGGATTTAATTTCCAGAATAAAAGGCACTGGTGCTGAAGCCTCCCTGAAAACCAGGCTGACTTTGAAGTCCTGTTCCCAAATCCCAGACACTTGTGAGGCAGGTTTGGATTCTTTAATGATAAGAGAAATGCACTTAGTATATGACCAGGGGTGCTCATAATTTACTTTCTTCTCAGGAATCAGCCCTGGCTTTGAAAAGTTTCAGGACTGAGCTCTGGGTTGCATGCCAGGGCTCCAAAGAGCTGGACAAATGTCCTGGGGGCCAAGGTGGACTTCTACTTTCGAGGTGTGCCCCCCCCAGGCAGCCACCTCCCCTTGCCTAATAGTAGTTACACCCCTGGTTACTATAGAGGCCCAGGCATCAAGCAAGGTCCATCTTTTTGTTGTTGTTGTTATTTGGTTTTCAGTTTCTGTGGTAGCCTGTGCAAGTTCCCCTTCCTGCTCAGTCACTCTCCCTGCACACACAAAATCACACTGAATCTGGCAAACTGCAACCCAATTGAATTCTGTCCACTTACTCCCAAAATAATGAGTTGCCTTCATATCACAAAAGTTTAAAATGTACTTTTTGAGGGGGGCCCTTCTGTATTCTGGGGAGTCAACAACATGGAGAACTCTTGGTAAATCAGTCATAAGGACAGACATGACATTTTCCTCCAGGAACAGAATCAGATTTCCCACTCACCCACTCAAGGTGGCCAGCTAATAGCACCCCTGAGAAGACCCCTTTGGAGGCTATTGCTCCCCCTTTTAATGCTTCTCCTAGTTCTTTAGCCTGAAATCTACCCTTCCCAAGGCAATTTAAAGTCTGGTTTCATTATTCCAGAGCCAGCCATAATCTGAAATTCAGATTAAGTCCCCAGATCTAGCTTTTGATGGCTTGGGAACTCAGTTGCTGAACTTCATTTTTGCCCCCTGGTTCCAGCCTGCTTAGGAAACTGGGAATGAAGACGCTGGCCCTTTAAGCATTTCTCGGCACGAGGGCGTGTGCGTATTTTCCTTTTTGAAACCTCTCCAAAAGCAGGCAAGTTTTTTCCCCCTCCTCCTTCTTCGGGTGCTTTTTACCATATGATTTAAATCAAGAGTCATTTCAGGTTCCCAGATAAATGGAGCTTATGTTCTTGCTGCCAGCGCTTGGCTGGGGCTGTACCACCCTGGGGGTAGAATGTGAGCTCACATCTTCCACATGGAACCCAACACCACAGGCCTAATTTACAACAGCCCAGGCAGCGCTTTTTCCTGCCGACTGCGTGTCTCTGGCTTTCTTTCGGAGCTACCCCCTACTCCACCCCCCGCCCATCACTCACTCTTCACCTTCTCCCCTCCCTATACCCGTTGCCTCTTTAATGAGCGCTCGCTCGCGCGCGCGCGCGCACACTTTCCCCTCTGCTGCTTCATGCCCCTGCTCCCTTCTTAGTTCTCCTCCCCCCCCCCCCGGCTTCCCTTTTTTCCAGTCTTTCATTTTTCTTCTCCCACTGGGATGTGGTTCCACCCCAGTATGAGGCCAATTTGAGGGGGCTCTGAGAAGGAGTACCACAGGCTAGGCGTGAGTTGCCTCGCACAGAATGCCGCCTATGGGGAGCGGGCGGGGGGAGGTGGAAGAAATGCCCCACTGGAGCTGAGAAGCCCAGACACACAAAGCGCACACACCCCCTTTGGAACATCACGGAGCCTCCTCGCAGTGGCGTCCTCAGTCGGGGTCCAGCCAGGCTCTGTGAGTCATTAAAACTGATTACCGGGCTCCCTGCCTCAGCCCAATCTGCCCACCGACATTGGGGGCAATGCTCTGCGCTCGGCCCCTTTAAAACGACGAAGCCACTGGCTCATTCCAGCGGGCCCCCCGTCTCCTCCTCCTCCTCCTCCTTCCCCACTGCCGTGGGTTCTGCCAAGTGCCCTGAGCAGCTAAAGCCACGAGATTTCAAGCGAGCAGCTAACTTAAAGGCTTCATTTCCGTAAACTTTTCCATATGTGAGGGCCTCTCTTGAAGCTCGTGTTCCAAAAATAAACGCGCCGTCAGGCCGAGGTGTCCAAGCACACGGAAACCGGGAAAGAAACCCACTGAAAGAAAACAGTACCGGCTCCTGCCAGCAAGCTCGGGGCACAGTTGCCTCCAGGGGAGGGGTGAAGTGGGGGGCAGGGTGGGGGTTGCGGGAGGAGGGAATGTGTTTTTAAATAGGGGGGCATCAGTAAAGCCCCATCCCAGCAGCTCCCGCCTCCCTCGGCCAGCACACCATTCGGAGTTCAGCTTAATTCCAGGCATGCATCCGATTCCCTCACCATTGGAGGGAACCTGGCCCTTGGATTGCCCCATCTGAGGATGGGAGTGTGGGGGTCATCGGGAGGTCACTCTAAAGGGGCTCCTTCTTCTTTGGGATACATCCAGCATGGAGAACCATATGTTCTGTCAGGCTTCTTAATTGCTCCTAGCCCTCATGGGCAAAGGAGCTTATGTCTCCATATTTCTGTGGTGTGGGGAGGGGCCACGTTTCTAAGAAACCAGCTCTGCTTATTTTATTTTATTTTTTAAAAGGAGATTCTTTGGAACAACTAAAATGATAGCTCTCTGCAGCCTGGTGCCATCTCATCTCAAAGATTTTTTGCATCACTGTGCTTTTTAATAGTGGTGTGTGTGTGTGTGCGCGCGCGCGCACATGCACGCACACACACAGAGAGGGAGAGTCTCTGCCTGTGAAGAACTTAGGTTTAATGAAAGGAGAAGCCGAGGCCTAGAATGGTAAGACCCAAGAGAAGCAGCAGACTGAACTTTGGCATTTGTCTCGCACTAACCTCAAAATGACACCTTGCACTCACACATCTGTCTAAGCCTTTACTTTGGTAGACTACCAAATTCCTCTACCAAAAATAAAGGCTTAGACAGATGTATGAGTGCAAATTCCTAAGCCACCTAAAGGTGCAGTGGGGAAATGCTTGACTAGCAAGCAGTAGGTTGCTGGTTCGAATCCCCGCTGGTACTATATTGGGCAGCAGCGATATAAGAAGGTGCTGAAAGGCATCATTTCATACTGCGTAAATCCCTCCTGTATTCTACCAAAGAAAACCACAGGGCTCTGTGGGCACCAGGAGCCAGAATCGACTTGATGGCACACTTTACCTTACCAGATTCCTCCCTGCACCGTGCTCCTTTCTGGCCCTTCCTTCAGCTGAACCAAATTTCTGGTTCTGTTGTGCTCTCCTGACACAGAATTTCTGTAAGAACCCCAAATAATCAACCACATTGAGGGAATGAAAGGGATTATTAAGGAGGATATGGAGGTTGCAGAGAAGCTGAATGAGTTATTTGCATCTGTGTTCACGGCAGAGGATACTGAGCATATACCTGCTCCTGAACCAGGCTTTTTAGGGATGGAGGCTAGAGAGCTGAGTCAGATAGAAGTGACAAGGGATGCTGTCTGGAAAAACTGAAAGCTAACAAATCACCAGGGCCGGATGGCATCCATCCAAGAATCCTCAAAGAACTCAAATGTGAAATTGCCGACCTCCTTGCTAAAATATTTAACTTATCCCTGAAATCGGGCTCTGTATCAGAGGACTGGAGAGTAGCAAATGTAACACCAATTTTCAAAAAGGGATCCAGGGGCGATCCAGGAAATTACAGGCCAGTTAGTCTAACGTCCGTTCCAGGCAAATTGATGGAAAGAATCTTCAAGGATAAAATTGTAAAGCACCTAGAAGAACAGGCCCTGCTGGGAGTGAGTCAGCATGGCTTCCGCAAAGGTAAATCTTGCCTCACCAACCTTTTGGAGTTCTTTGAGAGTGTCAACGAGTGTGTGGATCAAGGTCATCCAGTTGACATAGTCTTCCTGGACTTCCAAAAAACCTTTGACAAAGTTCCTCACCAAAGACTCCTGAGAAAATTGATCAGTCATGGGATAAGGGGACAAGTACACGTGTGGATTGGTAACTGGTTGAAGGACAGGAAACAGAGGGTAGGTAGAAATGGAGAGTTTTCACAATGGAGGGAAGTAAGAAGTGGGGTCCCCCAGAGATCTGTACTGGGACCGGTGCTTTTTAATTTATTCATAAATGATCTAGAAGCAGAGGAAAGCAGCGATGTGGCCAAATTTGCAGATGATACCAAACTCTTCCGGGTAGTGAAATCCAAAACGGATTGAAGCAGCTCCAAAAGGATCTCTCCAAACTGGGGGAGTGGGTGACAAAATGGCAAATACGGTTCAATGTTAGCAAGTGTAAAGTGATGCACATTGGGATGAAAAACCCCAACTTCAAGTATATGCTGATGGGATCCGAGCTGTCGGTGACGGACCAGGAGAAGGCTCTTGGGGTCGTGGTGGACAGCTCGTTGAAAGTGTCGACTCAATGTGCGGCAGCTGTGAAAAAGGCCAATTCCATGCTAGGGATCATTAGGAAGGGGATTGAAAATAAAATGGCTAACATTATAATGCCCTTATACAAAACTATGGTGCGACCACACTTGGAGTACTGCATACAATTCTGGTCACCACATCTTAAAAAGGACATTGTTGAACTGGAGAAGGTACAGAAGAGGGCAACCAAGATGATCAGGGGCCTAGAGCACCTTTCTTACGAGGCAAGACTACAACACCTGGGGGTTTTTAGTTTAGAAAAAAGATGACTGCGGGGAGACATGATAGAGGTCTATAAAATCATGCATGGTGTGGAGAAAGTGGAGAGAAAGAGAGATTTTTTTCCCTCTCACACAACACTAGAACCAGGGGTCACTCCATGAAATTGATTGCCAGGAGGTCTAGGACCAACAAACGGAAGTACTTTTTCACACAACGCGTGATCCACTTGTGGAACACTCTGCCACAGGATGTGGTGACAGCCAACAACCTGGATGGCTTTAAGAGGGGTTTGGATGACTTCATGGAGGAGAGGTCTATCAATGGCTACTAGTCGGAGGGCTGTGGGCCACCTGCAGCTTCAAGGGCAGGGTGCCTCTGAGTACCAGTTGCAGGGGAGTAATGGCAGGAGAGAGGGCACGCCCTCAACTCCTGTCTGTGGCTTCCAGCGGCATCTGGTGGGCCACTGTGTGAAACAGAATGCTGGACTAGATGGGCCTTGAGCCTGATCCAGCAGGGCTGTTCTTATGTTCTTACATCCTAGAAGGAGAAGGTTGAAACCAGTATGTGAAGATGAACTGTAACTGAGCAAGATTTTCAGAGAAATTGGGCACCTGGACCCTGCGCTCAGGATGTGGGTGAGAAGAGAAGCCAAAAGAAGTGGTGTGTGAGAGGCTTGAAGAACTGGCACTGCAGATGTCTAGCTTTTCTACATAGGAGCATGTAGTGAACCTGTAACAAGTTGTTCTGGTAAGAACTAATCTGCCAACTTTCCTTTCACTATAATCTTAATAGATAATTGCAATCCCCACAAGTTAGCCAGCCTTAAAAATTCACACATCCACCAACTTGAACTGGGGTGGATTATGTTATCACAAACTACACCATTGAGGTGTCCCTGTGTGCCACTACACTACAACTGTAACAAATTTGGTTCAAATCGGTTCGGCAGTCCACAAGTTAGACCACTTATATTTATTATTATTTATTTATTACATTTACTTGTGCCTCAACCATTCATGCGTCCGCCATCTTGAATCAGGGTGGATAACATCATTACAAACTATGCCTACGACAAGTGTCCCTACACTTGTAGCAAATTTGGTTCAAATCAGTTAGGCAGTTCACTAGTTAGTCCACTTGCACCATGAATGTTCATGTGTCCACCATCTTGAATCAAGGTGGGTAACAAACTATGCCATTGGGGTGTCCCTACAACTGTTCCAAATTTGGTTCAAATCAGTTAAGTGGTTCACAAGTTAGCCCATTTGCGCTTCAAACATTCACGGGTCTGCCATAAATTGGAGTGGATAACATCATCACAAATTACGCCACTGAGGTGCCCCTATGTGTCACTCACTACAAATGTACCAAAATTGTTTCAAATCAGTTGGACAGTCCACAAGTTAGCCCACATGCACCTCAAACGTTCATGTGTCAGCCATTTTGAATCAGGATAGATGACATCATTACAACTACTTAACTGAGGCAACCCTATGTGTCCCTACAGCTGCAGCAACTTTGGTTCAAATCAGTTAAGTGGTTCACAAGTTAGCCCACTTGTGCATCAAATGTTTACGCGTCCGCTATCTTGAATCTGGGTGGATGACATCATCACAAACCATCACTGAGGTGTCCCTAATTTTCACTACATCTGTACCCAGTTAGGTTCATATTTGTCCAGGCATTGCAAAGTTGATAGGGACACACACACAGACACAGACAAATGTACAAACACACAGAGAATGCTGGGTGATCTCATAAACTTACTTTCCTTAAGGAAAATAGGCTCAAAACAGAAGGCAGATCCATTTAGTTCCTGGCTGGCTGAATAGCATGCACAGTAGCCCGAGATGTGGGGGAACCTCCTAGTGCTACCCAGTTATTGTGCTGTCACTGTAAGCTACAGGTGGTTTGAATTGGCTTTCCACACATTGCCCAGCGGGCGGCGGGGGGATATAGTGGGATGTACATACACAAAAAACACTGAGCCTCATCTCACTATTACAGAGAAGGGATAGAAGGCAGTCTGTGGGGAAGGCGAGTTAAACATACCTTCCCCGCAGACCGAGCTGGCCTGGCGTTGCTGGGCATGCTCCTGCGCACCCAGACGATTCCCCACATGCTGAGGCAGAGGGGAGGGGAGGGGGCCAGGATGTGTCAGAAATTCGGTGATGCACCATGCGGGGATCCCCCTCCCCCTCCCCAGGCTCCCCACAGTGTAAGAACATAGGAAGCTGCCATATACGGAGTCAGACCTTTGGTCCATCTAGCTCAGAATTGTCTACACAGACTGGCAGCGGCTTCTCTAAGGTTGCAGGCAGGAATGTCTCTCAGCCCTATCTTGTAGAAGCTAGGGAAGGAACTTGAAACCTTCTACTCTTCCCAGAGCGGCTCCATCCCCTGAGGGGAATATCTTGTGGTGCTCACACATCAAGTCTCCCATTCATATGCAACCAGGGTAGACCCTGCTTAGCTATGGGGACAAGTCATGCTTGCTACCACAAGACTAGTGCTCCTCCTCTGCGGCTGCCACACAATCAAGAAAATAGGGCTAGGGGAGTGCTCGCTCCCTTCACCTTGTTTTCAAAGATGGCTACATAGGCGGGTTTGCCGCCATGTTTCCGCCGGGATTGGGCCCGATCCCAGCGGTTCACATGCGCATGCAAAACCAGGCTGGCCTCCCTCAGCCTGAATTTGCAAGGGCGTGTGAATAGCCTCATTATCTTTCCTCTACATTAGTGGATGTGACACAGCCAGAGATGCACCTAGGTCAGGCCTGCTCAACTTAGGGCCCCCCCAGCTGTTTTTGGACTACAACTCCCATAATTCCCAGCCACAGCAGCCAATAGCCAGGAATTATGGGAATTGTAGGCCAACATCTGCAGCAGGGCCGAAGTTGAGCAGGCCTGACTTAGGTAATTTTGAAGCCTGGACCTAAAGGCCTTTGGAGCCCACCCCCTGGCTGGAGGCCCCCCTCCTGCTACAAGTTAAGCACCATCACCTTTGGAGCCCCCCCCCCAGGCTTTTAACATATTCCCATCCCACATATTTCTTTCTCCACTCCCCCCTCTGTCTCTAAAGCACCCTGCACAGGTCACAATCATACTCAGCTGCCCAGCACAGTGTGGGCCAGCAGTGACCACACCACCGAGGACAGACTAAAGAGGATTTGGGGGGACGCAAGGGGTGTGGAGGCCCTGGACTTCGGGGCCGAAGTCCAGGGATAAGAGCGCCACTGGACACAGCCATGTAGTCAGAGAAGGAGCATTCATCTGAGTGTGTCAGCTTTAATTATTTTTCCCCCCATTTTCTTTAATTTGTATGAAAGCATATTTCAATATTTAATTCCCTGCTAACAGGGAAAACCTTTTAAAGTGGTGGCTCTCTTGTTTAGCAGAGGGAGAGTAACTATCCCTGGGGCGTAGCTGTAATTGAGCGAATGGGTTCAAAGAAACCAGGCTCCCAGTGCCTGAGGGCCCTCTAGCTCCATCCCTCCCTATTTTCTTCATTATCTCCCTCACTCTTGAGTGGCCACCGGAGAAAGGGGCGAACATGGGCCCCCTCTCCCCTAGGTACACCCCTGAATCTATTCAGGCTGGCATAACGGATGACTGTGCATGTGCTGTCAAAGAATGCATGCTCAGAGCAGTAACATCCGTGCTTTTGAAGCACCGATGCTTGTGCTGAGGAGGGAGAATGTTCACTGATTTCTCTTTCCTCTGGAAGCCCTCTGAGCAACATGCAGTTTACGCCCCTCAGGGTTGCACAGCCCTCAGGGATATAACTGCAGATTGCTCAGAGCACTTCTGGAGGAAAGGGAGATTGGTGAGAATTCCCCTGTGTGTAAGCACCTGTGCTTAGGAAGCAGGGACGCTACCACTGCAGGTGTGCATCCTTGGGCTGCATGGATGCAGTTTCAGTCAGGATGTTTGTTGATGTCTCCTTCATGTGTGTCCTTTTGGACAGAGTACAATTTTCTTAAACCTTTTGGTATGTAAACTGCTTTGAGAACTTTTTTTTTGGGGGGGGGGTTGAAAAGTGATATACAAATAGATAGATAGATAGATAGATAGATAGATAGATAGATAGATAGATAGATACAGTGGTCCCTCGACTTACAAACTACTCGACATAAGTATTTTTCGAGTTACAAACGGCAGTTTTAGATCCGGTTTTAGATGCGGTTTTTTCGACTTACAAATTTTTAGATGGGGTTTCCTCGACTTACAAATTTTTAGATGGGGTTTCCTCGACTTACAAATTTTACATGCGGTTTCCTTGACTTGCCTGCCTGTTTACTGCCTGTTTATTCTTGAAAAGAAATGTTCCTGTGCAGTTTGCAAGCCTTACTGGGGGTCTGGGTCTTTTTTCTAGGCTCCGGAACGCATTAATCCGTTCCCAATGCATTCCTATGGGAAACCGCTTTTCGACTTACGAATTTTTCGACTTACAAATGTGCATTCGGAACGGATTAATTTCGTAAGTAGAGGGACCACTGTAGATATATATCTAGCTATTGCACATTACTTGCAATAACTTTTAAAGAAAGTTTTAATTATGTGTTTAAAAGATCAGAGAAGAGTGGGGAACATGGTCCTAAAATGATGCTGAATGGAGGATAAATAGTGCTCTGAGCAAGAATTTCTTCAGCTCTTCTTCCAATGCATGGTAATGGATGGACGTTAATGTTTGTAATCAGTGCCCAAACAACCTATAGAACTTTGAATAAAAAGTTAGATAAACTTTATTACAGTTTTTGACCAGTACAGCAGCATGAAAGAGAAAATAAAGTCAGACCCATACAACAATATAGCTTTACAAGTATACAGTAGCATAGTAAATTACTCCAGTAAATTACTCATTAGATGCCGTCGTATAGTCTTTGCCGGTGTTCACTCTAAGGCATGCACACATGTGCCTGCTCACAAGTTTTTTGATGTCCGCTCAGTTAATTTTAGATCCCACTCAGGTTGAATCAGGAAGGCCCCATTCTGAATGCAAGTGCGTACACACTGCCTAGTCAATACTGCCGCCCAGAACAAAATTCATTCCGCACACAGATGCAAAAAATTAGAGGGAACACTGTTCTTTGATATAACTCTTTATTATTTATAAAAAGTAAAAGATATTACTTTCCCCTTCCTAGTTCTCTGCAGGCATTACACTCAAAACACACCGCCACCAGGCTCAGCTTGTGGGGCCCTCCAGATAGGCACCCTCAACAATCACCTGGCCCGCCCACCCCTAAGCCTGCCCCTGTGTCAGGACTCTATAGGAGAAGCCATGACAGTTAAATTGGTATAAAAGGGATGGGGAATAGGTTTATAGCACCAATGAACCCCAAGTACTGTAGAGCCAAGCCAAAAACACACACACACAAAACCATTAATCAGGAATCTGCTAGTGTCCATTTATTTTCTCCTCGATGGGGTCAGCAGATCAATGGAAAAGAGAAGACAGGAGGCTGCATGAAACCCTACTTGCTAGCCCTGGCGCTTTTTGTGATGCCACAGGAAATGGAAGATGCAAGCAGTAAAAATAAGTGATCCTATATCAGTCCCAGGAAGCTCACAAACAAAGCAATACTTGTATTTGTGCCCAACAGTTATTGCAGTCTATGAGATCTGGTGGTGTATGGTCATGACTAAGAGATGGTGTTGCAAATCAGGACTTCTCCTGTTCAAATCGTGCCTCTGCCATGAAGACACCTGAGGCAAGCCCTTCCCTCTCAGCTGCAATCTGAAGTAAATTGACTTTAAATATGGAGGCTCCATTCCTTGTAGCCAGGGTTTCTTCCGATATTCTTTGAAGCCACGTTTGCTAAAGATCACTGTAGCAATTCATTGCCAAAGATATGGTTTAAAGTAACTTCATGGCACACTGGCTTATGGGGGGGGGGTGTAGTGTGTGCATGGCTCAGGGACAAGGGCATGTTGTTCTAAAAACAGGGGTGCCCCAAGTTCCTAAGCAGAGGAGCATTAAAAATAGCCAAGAGCCTTTGCATTTGACATGGCTCAAGTATTGGATTTAGGCCAGAAAGTCCCCGTTTCAAATAAGAGCTCCCTGGATGACCTGGGCCAGTCACTTTTTATCAGCCTAACCTAGCCTAGCCTACCTCGCAGGGTTGTTTTATTGATAAAATAGGGGGAACCATGTATGCTCCCTGGAAGGAGAGATGGGATTTTAAAAAAATGCAACTAATATTTATTTCTTATTTATTTACAGACAGCGTTTCTCCTGCAGTGTATCTAAAGTGATGTACAATTAAAATAGGTGTTTTTATTTTCAAAGACACAGGCCATATAATCAGGGCTGGCTCCAGGTTTGACACGGCTCTGTACAAGGTGACTTCAGCATGATGGTAGACACTGGTTTCTTTTGTTCTTGGTGGGCCAGCAGCCATGGCAATTAACAGCATTCTTGCTGGCCGCTGCCACCTCCCATGTTCCTCCCCCACAATGCCTCACATAGTACTACAACACGGCATGGGGCACGGTGGCAGGACCTGCTGCCTGAGGGCCTGTCAAGAATGAAAGAAACCTGCATCCACCACCATGGAAATGGGAAGGGGCCTATGCAGCCATCAACCACCAGTTTCTGGCTGGTCCGAATCACCCCCAGGGAGCTAGCAGTGGGGCCCCTTGGGCACTGGACTCTTGGCAGCTGCCCATAGATGTGTTGTGCTGATTCCAGCCTTTATTTGTTTATTCATTCATTCATTCGATTTCTATACCGCCCTTCCAAAAATGGCTCAGGGCGGTTTACACAGAGAATAAATAAATAAGATGGAACCCTGTCCCCCAAAGAGCTCGCAATCTAAAAAGAAACACAAGATAGACACCAGCCACAGTCACTGAAGGCACTGTGTTGGGGGGTGGACAGGGCCAGGTACTCTTCTCCTGATAAAGAAAGAGAATTACCATGTTAAAAGGTGCCTCTGCCAGGTTAGCAGGGGATAGTCTATAGTCTACAAAAAGCTGAGCAGCAGCAGAACGAGAGCCATGACATTCCAGATGCCTCTTTAAATAAAAAGGTTTCAACAACTTGCCTTAAAGCAGAAATGGAAAGATCTCACCCAGGAGGTAAAGATGTTGTGGTGCCCAAACCAAAAGGCTCTGCATCGGATACTCGCCAACATTAGTTACAGGATCAAAAGAAAGGTACCTGATCCTTCCCCCTCCACCCCCACCCCACCTTGAGGCTTTTGAGCCTCCCAACAATGCTGTGATGTAGATTAGGCAAGTAAGAGGCTTGAGCAGTTGCTTGATCACCCAGGCTAAGCAGGGACTTGGACCAACACCTTCCAGATCCAAGCCCAATCACACTGTCTACTGGTCTCGGCAATTTTCTCGATCAGATGCTGTGTGGCAAGGGTCACGGCAATCTGTTCCATATTAAAACTGTACAATTCAGTTCCCCTCCTCCTGCCTCTCCTTTGTCTCCACATGTCTACCAATATTCCCTTCTTCTCCACAATCCAATTCCCTGCAAAGAGGTTCCAAGTCCTGCCCTCCCACTCACACCCACCCCAGTTGGTCCTAATAAAAGTATTATGCGACTACACCAGATTTGGTCACTGGAATACATTAGGAAAATAATGTACTTATGCATATTCATCCAATTTGTGTGTGTGTGCATCACAGCTCCTCTGGGTTATGATTTCTTCAAGGACATCGTGGAACTCTTTCCTGCTCAACTGAGCCCTTCCTTGGTTATAATAACCCCCTAATTTCAATTTGCCTTTGTAATTTGGAGCCATCGGCGCTTGTTCTCCTATCCAAAAAATCCTAGCAGCCACCAGTATTAAGGGAACATTGAGCACACCACATTCCTAACCCCCTAAACTTTCTTTTGCTGTCTGCAGTGTCTCTGGAGTGATCCGAGGCCAGTAGAAGGGGAGGCGAGGAAAAATTGGTTTTGTGAGGAATTGAGAGCAGGGGGGTGGGGGGAGAGTAAGGATCTGAATTTGGACAGAAGCCATTCAGTTGGGCTTGCTAGCTTGGTTTTTTGTGGGGGTTTTAAAAGTTATTCCAAGGTGGAAAAAGCTACATACATTTTCCATTTTATCCAGAGGAGAAAAAGGGGGCAACACAATGACAGGATTGTGCAAAAACCCAAGTTGGCGCTTAGCAAGAGAAGGTTATGGCAAAAGGTGTTTATAAGGAATACACAAACACTCACATCAAGGGAGCCATTGCTCATGGTTTTGGGGAACTAAAATCCTCTGAAATTAAGCCGTCATGGTCTACATTTTCCATAGTCCTCCATGCCCACAATGGGAATGAATTGTTTTTTGTTCCCCTCATCCAAAAAGGGCTCCACCCCCATTTTGACACAGATCTTGCAAAAGCCTTTGCAGGGTGGGGAGTGGGATATAAGAGCAGTCTTTTGAAAAGCTTTTTTTACACTGGATACCTAAATAGGGACTTGAACTCTTTTTTCCCTTCTTTAAAAGAATTTGATCTCCCCATAGAGATGTTTGTTAGTTTCCATTTAAGACTAAGCTACAGTATTGCCAACCACAAAAGTTGGGCCAGGTCCCCCAAAAGATAATATTGGGACAACTGAAGCTCTTTTGAATATGATTTCTGGGCCTTCAGGTTACAAAGAGGTCATGCCTGAGAGCATTATTTTTCCAACTTTGCAATGAAGAGAAGTTATCCCTGGCCGGAATACTTGAAATGGAAGTTCAGCTATCAAATGTTACTATTTGTCTGCCACTTGCAACTCATTTTTTTGTCCCCTACTTGGTAAAGTCAATCACAGTTATTCCCTTTTTACAGAACTGAGAGAGGGCATGCAACAGGGCGGAGACCACGAAGAACATCTACACATGCACAGAAATTTGAGCCCCAATCTTCCAGGTCCAAGCTTGAGGCACAAATTACTCCCCTTCTACTGTGTGCAAAGTAATATGAAGCAACTTCCATTGCCTGAAGTTCTACACTCTCAATTACTAATGGTTAGAACCCACACATTGCCCAAAAGAATGCATTGGAAAGATAGGAGGAAAGTCTAATCTTTCAACACTTCAACACCCTCCACCTCATCCAACCCTGACCACAAGTACCACAGATTTCTCACAGGATGTAATAAATGTAAGGAATTCGTTGTAAGGCAGGGCTGCACAACGCTGGCCCTCCAGCTGTTGTTGGACTACAACTCCCATCATCTCCAGCTACAGTTGCCAATAGTCAGCGATGATGGGAGCTGTAGTCCAACATCTACTGCAGAGCTGAAGTTGTGCAGCTATAAGGGCATATATCAGCACCACATATTTAAGCTGGCTTAATAGTCAATACTTCTCCCAAAGGATCTCGAAGGATCTCGGGAAAAGGGCTCTCAGTATCCCTCCCCCCAAACTGTTGAAAACAAATAAAGGTTTCTAATGTGGATATGCCCTAAAACACATGAAGATAACCACAATAACCCACCTAACCTAACTAGGCCTAAAAGACCACTCCAGGGCAAATGTTTCTAGGGACACACATGGCCTAAAGGCAAGAAAAGAGGCCAGATTCATAATCCTATGCATATTGACTCAGAAGCAAGCCCTATTAGGCTCAATGGCGCTTGCTCCCAGGTAAGTGTGCTTACAGTAGCAGCCCAAGCCAAGCCTCAGCCTAGTTTTACCACATTCTTGGGCAGCAAGCATTAAATCCATATTACACTCCATGCACTTGACACATACCACTCCCTCACACCTAGCAAGAGTTAGTGTGGAAATGGCCGGTGAGCTGGTTTCTATGCCAGCAGCCCTGGTTGTATGACAATGGTCTTGCATTCATGTGAAGAAATAGTGTCGTCACACCAGATCAAGAAATAACCCCCATGATGAAATACTGCCATGAAGCATTTTGTACCCCCTCTAACAGAAGCCACATGAAAAACAGGTATATTTGTTAAGAATGAGTGGTGATAATAATAGTGGCATAAAGATAAGCCTCTTCCATGAAATCCAGAGTCTTGCTTATCCCATTAAAACAACAAAAAAGGGAAAATATTATATTCAATGTGTACATTTCCCAAGGACCTGAGAAGTGTAATAATGTATATTTCCCTGTACTAGGGCAATATAACATTTTCGTTTGTTTCATTTATTTGTTTTTCAAATTTGTACATCGCCCCAAATTTCCATCTCTGGGTGGTTTACAACATCATACTTTTTTAAAAACTTAAAAACAATTTAAAACCACAATCCAATTTAAAAACTTGGGTAAAAAATAAGTCTTTGGAGACTTTTAAAAAGTTATGGAGAGGCTCTTATTTAAGCAGGGAGCGCATTCCAGAATCTCGGGGTGGCAACAGAGAAGGCTCATCCCTGTGTAGTCACCAGACAAGCTGGTGGCAACTGCCAATGAACCTCTCCGGGTGATCTCAATAGGCAGTGGGGCTCATAGGGAAGAAGACATTCTCTTAAATACCTGGGGCCTAAGCTTTTTTGAATTCCATATCTTCAGCTACTTTGATACTGTGCATAATTGGGAAAGGCCACCTTAAGATTGTATTTTTCATCCTCTTCTATGTAACACACCAGAAACAAAATAACTACAAAAAGTAAGGAAATGTGACTCTTTTTAAAAATCCCTTCAAAAGGGGGCCGGACAAATTCATGGAGGACATGTCTGTCAACAGCTGCTACTAGTCATGATGGTTATAGGCTACCCAGGTTCAGGGGTAGCTTATCTCCGAATATGAGCCATGGTGGAAGAGTGAGATTGCTTTCATATCCTGCTTGTAGGCTTCCCATAAGCATCTAGTAGAAGCATCTGAGGGAGACAGAATACTGTAATAGAATTAGAGGGAGCCTTGGAGGCCAGCTAGTGTAACTCTGCTGGATATATGAGAGATAGAACATTCCCAGCAGATGGCTGTCCAGCCTCTGCTTGAAGACTTCCAGCGAGAGAGGGCCCACCCTCATTAGGTAATTAGTTAGACTCTTCTTAGTGTTAAGATGTTTCTCCTAATATGAAGCTGAAACCTATCCCCCTGTGACGTAACCTCATTAAATCTAGTCCCATTCTCTAGGACAGCAGTGAACAAGTCTTTTCTATACAACAGTCCTTCAGGTCTGGTCTAGGTGATCTGGTCTAGGAGAGGAGAGCTGGTCTTGTGGTAGCAAGCACAACTTGTCCCTTAGCTAAGCAGGGCCCACCCTGGTTGCATTTGAATGGGAGACTTGATGTGTGAGCACTGCAAGATTTTCCCTTTTGGGGGATGGAGCCGCTCTGGGGAAAGCAGAAGGTTCCAAGTTCCCCCCCTGGCATCTCCAAGATAGGGCTGGGAGAGACTCCTGCCTGCAACCTTGGAGAAGCTGCTGCCAGTCTGTATAGACAATACATAGCTAGATAGACCAATGATCTGACTTGGTATATGGCAGCTTCCTATGTTCCTAGTTTGATGCTATCACATCTCCCCTCAGTCACCTCTTTTCCAGGGCACTTTTCAGATTAGACCCTGCAATGGGGTCATGTCAGATCTCGGAAGTGTGCTTCCACACTTCCTGTGTTGTGACACCACAGTCCCTATGTGGACAGCAGGGTACCATTCACATTTCCAGTGCCTTGTTTTGAATTTAATTGCTGCGATATAGAGCTAGGACGTTGTATATCTGGCGTAAATAAGTTGCTGGGTTTTTTTCAGGTCGTTAGTTTCTGCAAGACTGCTCCCCCTGCTGTTTACGTTTCAAATGCGACTTGCCTGAACAGAGGCATTTTGCTGCTGTTGAGCAGCTAGTCTGGAAAGTGCCCAGGCAAAACATATCTAGTTCCTTCAGCCTTTCCTTGTAGGGCTTGTTTTGCAGGCCCTTACCATCTTTGTTGCCTTCCGCTGAAGCCATTTGAATGTGCCAAAATCCTTTTAAAAGTGTGACACCTAGAACTGAATACAATGACTGACAGTCTGAGAAACCGAACGTCGGCATTAGAAATCCACCAGAGTTGCTGCGCAACTTGAAAGACATCTCTGACAGTGCAGTGCAGTGCAATGGGACAACTGTGGAGCAACTTAAAACTGTTTCCAGGTAGTCCCACAGGACTACTTCCATTGAAAACAGCACTACCAGGGAGTCACTCGGTGCTCTTTCCATTGGAATCAGCTCCGTCGCATGTTGGCCAGGACTCCAAATGAGATTAGTTAGGCTGTTAATCTTATCCAAAAATGATCTGATCCTTATCTGATTTGTTTCATCTGATCTTTGTTATGTTCTCATTGGATTAATCATCTAAAGCTTTAATTGATTAATATACCAATGAAAGATGCACTTTTAATTACTACAGCTAGTTAACTTCACATTTTGTTATGGTTCATCATGCCGAAACATTCACTACCCCAAATACTATACATTTTCAAATTCAATATACAAAATGTAGTACGCCAAAGCAAGAAGGATAATGCCTACCAACTACAGAGGCACAGCTGGAACTGATGTTCCATATTAGGTGCAAATGTGGGCTGCAATCCTGCACATAGTTAAGCTGCTTATATCTCATTGATGTCCGCCGAATTTAAGTGGCCTACTTGTGCATGGGCAGTGGTTTTGATTCGCACAAGTAATTGTATGTATATGAAGTACAGCTGTAAGGTATTCTTTTTCAGGAGAGTGGAAAGCACTGGGGTAATATGGCACCATGGAAGCTAGGGCACGCTTCACCAGATGCGTGGTGAATTAGTTGAAGTCAGGACATTAAAAAAGAAGAAGTAAAACCAGTTAAAAAACACCCCGAGAGTTATGAAAAATATATTGGAATTAGAAAGTCCAGGGTCTCTGCTTTTAAACAATAGACTTCACAAAAGTAAAATGGATCAAAATCTACTACTGCATCACTCAGGAAGTTATCCAAATGATGGGGCATCTGGCTGACAACCTAATCAGAATTGATGTGCCTGTTTACAGAGCATTTTCAATAGGCACTCAACATTCAAATTCATCTGGAAGAAAAATACTTCACATTCTTCTCCATGTCTAACAATCCCATGGAGTAGACCACTGATTCTCAATATACTGAGGCAGAAGGCCCAAGGCATCCCAGAAACACCCTTCAGCCTCCCATTTCAGAGCTCTCCACTTTATCCACCGCAACACAGACTTGAGGTCTTTCTGCTGCATGTGAACTCCCTGCTTCAATGGATCTCTCTTTTTGGTCCTAGGGGGGACTGGAAAGCTTGCTTTGATGCAGTGACAAACTTCGCCACAAGGCTCAAAGTCACAGTTGTGCTGGATCAAGGGAAAGTGTTCCACAACCAGCTTGTCGGTATATTGGGGTTTTGCTGTTGAATTTGGTTAATTAGCATGGCAAGCACTGCATACATATAACTAATTCCCCTCCATACACACTCCCCACATTGAGATGCCATGTACACGGCATTTTACAAATGATAAAAGTGTGCAGAAAGTGAACAGGGAATGCCAATTTCAAAGACTAGTGCATGAGCTGTTCAAGCCTCTAAAACACTCTACTGAGGTACAAAGAAGCTCTGCTGTGGCGTGAATGGGTGCACACATCACACCTCTGTTTGTGTATTCATGCAGAGATATAAAACTGGCTGTAAATCTTTGCATGCAACTAGGTTCAATGGGAAATGCACTGTGTAAATTTGGGAATAGTGTGGATTGTATGATACAACTAGCTTCTATAGTTTGAATGTTTCACTGACTGTAGACATGAGGTACGTAGTATCTGTAGGCATATGTTGGGGTATGTGTATACATCCCCACAGCAGCATGAGGGGAACCAGGGAGCGGGGGCAGGGGAGGATACACAGTGACAGATTCAGTACTCACAAGCAACAAACAAAGCAAGTTTATTGCTTGTTAATATTGCTTATTAACAAGCAATACATTTGGCTCTAATCCAAAGACTGTGACCTTAAGCCATTTTCCATATGATGATTTAACATGGCTTTTATGTAGATGGCATTTGATAGCTAGGAAGGTTTAATCATAGGAACCGCTGGGTGTCTTTTTGCCACAGTACAGATAAAGTATCCGCAAGATAAGAGTGCTAGTAAAGCATTACTGGAATGAGTTATGCACATAGACCATCAAAGCCACGGGCACTAAAACTCAGTTCCACTAGACTCTACAGACACATACATGGAAAGCTAAAGCTAGGGCAGCTGGCATGTAGCCAAGGAGACAGACCATGAAAGAGACAGACCATGAAGGAAGTTATCAGCACATACAAGATATCTCATGATCACCATCACTTCTTAAGAAACTGGGGGCTTAACCGATTTCACCATTGTACAAGAAGCCAGCAGGAGACAAGCAGGGTTTTCCCAGCAACTGCGCCATACTCATTGAGTGACAAGGTGAAAGTCAGACCAGCAAGCCAGTCTTCCAGGAATGCAGTTGCATGACACTTGTGGGAAAGCTGTAGGTGTTGCACATCAGCCTGAACTCTTGGGCGAATAGATTCACAGCCTGAATGCTCCCTGCCATGCTCATATACTCTCTTCATTGCTGTGTGACTCTCATGTGTGTTTAGAGACTGCACATGGGGGAGAGGGTTTCTGCCTTGACTTAGGCACCTGTATCTATTTGCAGCTGCCAGGGTCAGAGCATATGGATGAATGAGCTATTGTGTTTTGCTCCGGTCCTGTTCTCCCTCTTGATTCCATGAGCAAACTCTTCCTCTTTTCATGTTCCAGGGCCAAGTCCCATCACTGAAAACTAAGCCCTGGCTCAAAATTAAGCCTTGCTTAAGACTTAATTTAAGTCTTAATCAAGACTGCTTTGCTGATAAGATCACAGACACAGGAGGGACCCCTCTGCCTCCCTCCCTGCATATCCCAGAGACAGCTATCATCATACTAATATAAAAAGATAAGAGGGATGCATCTCATGGTCTGGACAGGGAAAGAAACTTTGGTCTTACTGCGAAGGGTTCTTTTCATAGTTGAGGAGGCCATCCTTAACACTGGGTTGAGTACTGAGCATGCTCCAGCAGACAGGACCTGACCTTCTGAACTGTAGGTATGGCTAGCTTCCTGCCTGGAAGCCGGCAAATCCCCAATTCCAGGACTGTTGTGCCAAACAAGAACATGAAAAAAACAACAGCAAATGTTACATATATACAGAACAGAAAACACCAAACGAAACGGGTAATGCTAGAAACAAAGAGGCAGAAGAAAACAGCAGGGGATAAAAAACTACAAAGCTGAAACCCCTGGAAGTTGCCACCTCCGAAAAATGAGCAATCCCCACCCAGACGGTGTGAGAACATAGCAGCGGATTCCTAGGGTGGGTTGGATGGCCTCCTCAAGTGTGAAAAAGAACCCTTCATGGTAAGGCCGTTGTCCCCACCACCACCACAACCATGGTTTAGGAGGCCATCCTTAACACTGGGACATGCCCAAGCTGGAAAAGAATACGGGATTGAGACTAGGAGGATGCATCAGAGAGGGGGGGAAATGGTTTAGATTCAATTTACAGAAGGACAAAATGCAAACAGTTGACTTCCTCCCCCTTCTGGCACACTACTAAGGGTGTGAGGGAAAGGAAAGAAAGAAAAAGCTAGCCACAGGAAAAAGTCAAGGAGCCAGGAGCTCCTCGGTAGCCCTGTGTTCTGGAGCACAACAGGACTGGAACTGGGGGTTTGCTGCCCTCCAGGCAGGAAGCTGGCCATGCCTACAGTTCAAAAGGTCAGGTCCTGTCTGTTGGAGCATGCTCAGTACACAACCCCGTGTTAAGGATGGCCTCCTCAGTGTTGGAAAACTTCCAGGTTCATACAGAAAGAGTTACTGAGGAAGCAGCTCTGTGGTAGCTGCTGCTGCTGCCGCCAGTATACAGAGTGAACACGATCAGGAAGGCTCGCAAGGAATTACTAGGAACACTGCAAAGGAAAACTCTGGCACTTGCCTATGTAACTTCAGTGAACTTGATCTGTATTTAAGAGGAAGCGAAGACAGAGTATGTGAACAGGACACACAGACATTTATCCCTGAGTAACTCCCACAGAAATGACACACAATTGATTAATGTGAATGCAACTCCTAGGTCGGTGTGTAGATAAGTATTTTACTTAGCATGGCTCCATAAGGAATATAGCTGTATGTGGGTGTGTGCACTCAGATATGTACCGGTATGTTAGGACACACACACACACACACACACACACACACCTTGTTTTTTCAACCTCCCAGCTCACAGCTGAATGTTGGAAGCAGCTCACTGTGGGTGTGGCTGGTTCAGAACCCACAGAGTGATATAAAGGAACTGGCTCCCCAACCCGTCCCATAAGGGAACAAGTCCACAAGCTTGAGCAATAAAAACAAAACAATCCCCAAAGAGGTTGTTGGGCTGAGCACCTGGGAGCTGGGCCCTTCCTCTGACTGGGAGCACCACATTCCTGAGCCCGTCAGCACCAGCCATTATTAACTCTTTTCATGCCGGTATAACTTTTCCCCACTAGCGACCCCACACAACAATTGTTGGAACTGGGTCAAGTGCATGGCTCCCCTTTTGGTCACAGATCCTGACAGTCTCCGTAAAGAACCTTAAGAGGCCAGCAGAAAAGGACTCCGGGATTTGAACCACCATCTCCAGGGTTAGTGTTTATGTGAGTATTTCAGGTAACAGCTTGCTATAGGAAGCCAAGGCACTGCAGTGGGCTAGATCTGGGTGAACTGGGTTCAGATGCAAAGCTTATGGATATATGAAGTTGCCTGAAGTTAATGCGACACTGAGTATTCAGTCTGCATATCAAGACACTGAGCCCTTTCTCACAATCAGGAGAACGGGCTCAAAGGGGTGAGGGGAGGAAGCCTTGAAATGCTTACCTCCCCCACAGATAATCACCTTTTCCGTTGCTGGATGGCGGATCACGTGCCCAGACGACTGCCAGCTATTGCTGGCCACCTGGGGGGGTTGGGTGCTGGGATGAGTCTTCCCTGCCCTGGAACTCCGATAATTATAGGGATCCTCTCGGCACTGGCCAGGAGGCTACCTGCATGTAGGTGCCGTGCAGAGCCCCGCAGCACGGTCAATGAGCCCAGGTTCCCTAAGTGGGTTTGCCCCCTCCCTAAATGGGAGCCACATGGCTCCCAGCGGTTCACACAAGCCAGCAAAACCGGGCTGGGCTTCCCTAGCCTGGTTTTGCCTGCGCGTGTGAATAGCCCCATTCTCTTTTGCTTCTAGTATATTTCAGAGTCTGAAATGTTATGGTCATGTACATGAAAAAACTGTCTTGCAACAGGTTGTTCAAACTTTTTTTGTTACAATTGCTGATGTGATTTCAGAAACGAAATCAGAAGGTGGTCATGTGGATCCACTTGCATGCTGCTGGCACATGGAGAGTTCAGCCCCAGCATGCCACTGCAAACCTCCGTAAATGTGGGTAACTTAGTGGTGTGCCAAACATTGGATCTTGGCTGAACATAGTGCCTGCTGGGAGTTTCTCACAACTGCCTTAGCAGTTTGAGAGCGGCCAGGGTCTGAAATGGTTGTGAGAATCAATTCTCAGTTGGTCTGGATGGAATCCAAAGTCCGATGGATTAGCAAAAACAGTAAGTAGTGTATTAATTTTATTGTTACTATTATTATTAACAACAAAGACCACCCCATATTATTTATTTATTTATTTATTTATTTATTTATTTATTATCATATTTATATACCGCCTGGTCTGTGTATCTCTAGGCAGTGTACACCGTTTAAAACAAATATATAACAGAGTAAAAACAATTAAATCAATTTGACAGAATAAAAAAGTTAAAACAATTTCATAGAATAAAAACAATTAAACAGTTTAAAATTAATTTCAGCTAAAAGCCTGAGAAAACAGGTGTGTCTTGAGGGTCTTATGTTCTATATGTGTGTATAACACAACATTAGGAAACATGATAGTCAGGATTAGGGCACAGATAGTCAGCAAACAGCAGACACACAACAAAGGTGACAGATGACACCTGGGTGGCATCTGTCTGTCAGAGGGTGGAGCAGAGCCTCTTGACAATAGGGTAATTAACTGTTTTAAGGAGGGATTATAACTTATAGCCCTGAGATATTTTATATAGATGTCACAATGTGTGGTATTTCTTTTAAAAAACGCTGCTAGTCCTGAAGAGGAACCAAATGTAGAGATGTACTCTTTGATTGATTGATTGATTGATTGAATGTATGTACCGCTGATATTGAAATCTCTAGGCGGTGGTTTCAATTATCAAGATGACCATCAAGGTTTCTGCACAGTTATTTATATATAATTGATGAATGTTACCAGAATCACTAAAGAGCAGCACATTGCAAAGTTAATCCTTCTACAAAGCATACTCCATGACCATCCAGGTATTAATATGCATAAGTTATTGCCTTATAACCTACACCAGAGATGGACATCAGGTAGCTTAGGAGCTACTGGTAGCTTCTAGGCTTGTCTGAAGTAGCTCTCCAGGCATTGGGGCTGGCTTCTCCCTCTCTTCCAGCCAATACTTCAAACCTGGTTGATTGGCTGGCTCATGACCACAGGCATGGCTCCATCATTTTAAGTTCTTCTCTCTTAGAGTGATAAAGGTTGCTTTTACTTTCTTTCCAATTAATTTCTTTCTAGCTCCTTCCTCTGTAAAACAGCACCTCTTGCACCTCTCCTGTCCTGCAGCAAAATTCTCAGAGAATTCAAGGGCTTGATGTTAATATTTTTGTACAAGCTACCATTTTGCCTTGTGCAAACCGCCAGGGCCAGACAGCATCCATCCAAAAATCCTTAAAGAACTCAAATGTGAAATTGCCAAACTCTTGGCAAAAATATCTAACATATCCCTACAATCAGGCTCTGTACTAGAGGACTGGAAAGCAACAAATATAACACACTGATTTTCAAAAAGGGATCCAGGGGCAATTGGGGAAATTACAGGCTGGTTAGCTTAACGTCTGTTCCAGACAAATTGATGGAAAGAATTCTCAAGGATAAAATTGTAAAGCAAACAGAAGAATAGGCCCTGCTGGGGGAGAACCAGCATGGCTTCTGCAAAGGTAAATCTTGCCTCACTAACCTTTTGGAATTTTATGAGAGAGTGTCAACAGGTGTGTGGATAAAGGTGATCCAGTTGACATAGCATACCTGGATGTTGTAGTACCGTATTTTACGGACTATAAGACGCTACAGACTATAAGACGCACCTTAAATTTTCATCCAGTTTTTGAGTTTTCGAGCTTTCCTTCTCCTCTCGCCTCCATCTCCCCTCCAAGCCCTCCCACCGAGCCCCGCTCTGTCCTTTCCCTCCTGCCAGCAGCAGCGAACCCACGTTGGTGACCCGCGGCGGTGGCGGCTGCTGCTGCTAGTTGTTGCTCGGGACCTCCTTCACCTTGTGCCTCCGGCGGCTCCTGCGGGCTGGCGCTCACCTGTACGGGCTCGTGCCGCCCCTTTCCAGGCTTGGCTGCAAAAGGCTCTAAGAAGCCTTTTGCGTGCGCGCGTGCAAAAGGCTTCTTAAAGCCTTTTGCAGCCAAGCAGGGAAAGGGGCGGCAGGGAGGTATCCTGCCGCCTGATTTTGGAAAGGAGCCCAGCGGAAAAGGGGCAGCAGGGACCTCCTTGCCGCCCCCTTCCCCACTGGGCTCCTTTTAGAAATCAGGTGGCAGGATACCTCCCTGCCGCCCCTTTCCCTGCTTGGCTGCAAAAGGCTTTAAGAAGCCTTTTGCAGCCAAGCCTGGAAAGGGGCGGCAGGGAGGTATCCTGCCTCCTGATTTCTAAAAGGAGCCCAGCGGGGAAGGGGGCGGCAGGGAAGTATCCTGCTGCCCGATTTGAACAGAACAAGGAGAAAGGGGCGGCAGCGAGGTATCCTGCCGCCCAATTTGTAAAGGAAATACGGCGATGGAGTGGGGAAAGCGCGGGAGGGGTAAGTAAACCCTCCCCCGCCCTTAATGGAACCGCCCACCCCGATCCTTCCGAACCCTTCCTCCTCCTCTTCCTCCTCCTCCCCCTCTTTTTCCCGACAAGCCCTAAACTTTTAACTTCTCCCCGGCCAATCGGAGTATAAGACGCACCTGAATTTGGGGGGATATTTTTCAAGGAAAGAAGTGCGGCTTATACTCAGTAAAATACGGTATACCTGGATTTCCAAAAAACCTTTGACAAAGTTCCTCACCAAGGACTCCTGAGAAAATTGATCAGTCATGGGATAAGGGGACAAGTACATGTGTGGATTGGTAACTGGTTGAAGGACAGGAAACAGAGGGTAGGTATAAATGGAGAGTTTTCACAATGGAGGGAAGTAAGAAGTGGGGTCCCCCAGGGAGCTGTATTGGGACCAGTGCTTTTTAATTTAATTAATTTAATTTAATTTAAATTCATAAATGATCAAGAAGTTGGGGTAAGCAGCAAGGTGGCCAAATTTGCAGATGACACCAAATTATGTAGGGCAATGAAATCCAGATCAGATTGTAAGGAGTTCTGCAAGGATCTCTCCAAACTGGGTGAGTGGGCAACAAAATGGCAAATGCAGTTCAATATTGGCAAGTGTAAAGTGATGCATATTGGGGTAAAAAAACCCAACTTCACATATACGCTGATGGGATCTGAGCTGTCGGTGACTCACTGACCAGGAGAGGGATCTTGGGCTCACAGTGGACAGCTCGTTGAAAGTGCCAATACAATGTGCGGCAGCTGTGAAAAGGGCCAATTCCATGCCAAAGAGGATTGAAAATGAAACTGCTAATATTATCATCTCCATATACAAAACTATGGTGCTGCCACACTTGAAGTACTGCGTACAATTCTGGTCACCATACCTAAAGAAGGACATTGCAGAACTGGAAAAGGTGCAGAATAGGGAAACCAAGATAATCAGGGGCCTGGAGAACCTTTCTTATGAGGCAAGGCTACAACACCTGGGGCTTTTTAGTTTAGAAAAAAGACTATGGGGAGACATGATAAAAATCTATATAATCATGCATGGTGTGGAGAAAGTTGATAGAAATTTTTATCTCTCGCGCATAACAGCAGAACCAGCTGGGAGTCCCCTCATGAAATTGATTGCCAATAAATTTAGGACCAACAAAGGGAAGCACTTTTTCACATAACACATAATCAACTTGTGGAACTCTCTGCCACAAGATGTGGTGACCGCCAACAACCTGGATGGCTTTAAGAGGTGTTTAGATAACTTCATGGAGGAGAGGTCTATCAACAGCTACAAGTCTGAGGGCTATAGGCCACCTCCAGCCTCAGAGGCAGGATGCAGTTGCAGGGGAGCAACACTAGAAGGTATGCCCTCACCTCTTGCTTGTAGGTCTCCTAGCGGCATCTGGTGGGCCACTGTATGAAACAGGATGCTGGACTAGATGGGTCTTGGGCCTGATCCAGCAGGGCATAGGCAGAACTGGGGGGGGGGGACAGGCAGGGCACGTGCCCTAGGCGCCACTGAGGTGGGGGCGCCATGCCAGTTCCTGCCACCCCCACCCCATTGCCCACCTGACCAGCCCCAGGGCCCCTCAGCCACTTGCCTCCAGCTCCGGCTGATCAGCGAGGCCTAGGATTGGCAAGGCCTGCAAACTGCAGAGCTCTTCTCTCCCCGCCTCTCAGCTGATCGGCGGGTGGGCGGGGCTTCCATAGAGGCCTCCGAGTAGGCCTCCCTGAAGCCTGTACTCTGCAGGCCAAGCAAGCCAGGAAGGAGGAAGCAGGCAGAGTTCTCTGCAGCAGCAGCAGCAGCAGCAGACCCTCTGCCCAGACCATCCAGCACAGCTTTTGCCAGGTAGGCTGTGAATTCCTTTTTGTGGTCCCCCCACCCCTATAGGAATCTGCTTGCCATAGGGCTTTGATATGGGGAGTGGGGCGAGACTGAGAAGTCTCTGAATATTTAATTTAAAACAGACTGAAAAATGTGCTGGCTTTAAAAACAAAAACTATCTAAAAAGGCCTATAAATGGCTTGTTTCAGGGCAGAAAATTACAAAAACTTCTGGAACAAGTATATTTTATTTATTTTCATTCATTCATTCATTCATAAATGCACTTATGTTCAAGTTGTTTTGCAACCCAGAAGGTCTGAGTGAGAACTGTGAAGCATGTGTGGTGCTTTTATTTTATTTTTCTTGTGTGTGAACTGCTCCCCAATAACTTGCAGGGACTTCAGGGTAAATCTGGCCAACATGTGAATGCAGCACCTCCATTCCAGAGGAGATGTGTGTTAAAGGGCTTTAAATGCCTCATGTGAAAAACTTCCTGGAATCAAACTTTACTGAATTTGTTCAGAATTCTGAGAAAACAAACATAGGCTCACCCTGCATGGTTGAAAGTCTCCTTTGCTAATCTGCAGTGAGGATGCCATTTTAATAATTAGCATTGCTAGTGTGTTCTAGGCATTAAAAGTAGCACAAATATATAGTACTCAATGTATATCACTATATACTGTGAAGTGTGCATGTGTGTATTCAGTGAAATGTATTTCCAGGCAGCATACTTATTTTGAAATATCAGACTTAAATCCTTGGGGGCCTGGGGTGTGTGGAGGCCCTGGACTTTGAGGGGCTGGGGGCCCATTTTAAAATCTCATCTTGGCCCATTCCAACCTTGCTATGCCCCTGGCGGTCACTACACATGGGTTTCTGCACAACACCTGCACAGAAGAAACTTCCATGTAGAAAATGTGTCTCTTGTAAATTGACCCTGAATTTTCCATCCATGACTGGGATATCTGAGAGTTAGAGTCAATAATAAAAGAACAGCACACTGCTTGTGACAGGAAGGGGCAAATTACAATGATTTCTTAGTCTGGCAGGGGCTGGTTTTGGCCCTGGCAGAACTTGGCTGTCTGCTCCTGTTGCAAATTCCTCTGTCTAGTGTGGCAAACTAATGCATCCTCCTCCCTCTTGGTGTCAAAGTAAGCACTAGTGTGATGAATGCACATATACCCCATCATGAGCCAACAGTCATCATAAGACAAAGGTTGGCAGGAATCATTCACTGGTTTATAGACACACACACACACACACACACACACACACACATAGACCACCACCACCACCACCTTCTTCTTCCCCTATTTTCCTAGTGGCTATTTGGGCAGGTGATCCTCTAGGACAAAGTCATGTTTTTTAAAGAATGAGAGGAGACAGAGAAAATGACACTTGGAATCCTCGCATAACTCCTGACTGTTGTTCTAAGTCTTTTACAGAGATGGCTCATGTTTTCAGGTTTTGATAAACAACCATGTCTAGATGGTACAGTGTTCCTTTTAACAGGGATTTCCAGATATTGTTGACTACAAGTCCCATCATTCCTGTTTGGACAGGGGCGCAATTTCAGTGCTTGCCCTAGGCGCTATTTTCCCTAGTAACGCCTCTGCAGCAGGGCTGTTCTTGTGTTCTAAGCTGTTGTTTCATGCTGGTGGCTTCCAAGGCTCTGGCAAAAGAAAAAAGAAAAAAAAGCTCCCGGAAGGCTTAAGCCTGTCCACCTCTAACCTACACCCTAACTCTAACCTACACCCACAGTTGCTCTATGTATGTGTGTGTGCACGCGCAGGGGTGTAGCAAGGTTGGAGTGGGCCTAGAGACAAGATTTTAAAATGCTCCCCCCTTCACTGAAGCTCAGCTCATGAAGTAAAGAAATCTTAAATGAGGCTGAATAGTGGTAACAAAAAGTGCATGTATGTATGTATGTGTGTGTGTATGTATGTGTGTGTATACACACACACACACACACACAAATATATATATATATATACATACACCTATGAGCCACAACAGAACATCATCCTAAAATATTTTTAAAAGGTTTTGTAAATTGTGGACGATGCATGTCATTTAATGGTACTAGGGAAAGACATGCTGTTGTGGTAGCTCCAGCTCTTAACACTCACATCAGTTTCAGAGGATGAATACAACTGAAGGAAGCCCGGGCGGGTGCGTGACTGGGGGAGTCAGTCATGTGACTTCTCCCCCCCAAGGCAGTGGGCCCCCAGACAACTGTCTCCGCTTGCCCTATTATAGTTATGCCCCCGTGAGTGTGTGTGTGTGTGCGTGTATGCATCTTTATATCTTGCACTGAAAAATAAATGCTATCAGTAGCTTCATGGAGAATTCTGACCTAACTTCAAGCTCAAACTTTGTTCTGCTTCAATCAAAAAGATGCCTTAGTCAAGCGATTTTCACACAGGACACTAAAATGCACCTTTGAAGCTCTCTCATTATTTCTGTCACATGAGAATGTTGTCAACAGAGAACAGAATATGGGAGAGAAATTGAATTCTCACCGATGGAAGGTTTTACACTCACGTTTCTCAGAAACTGACAGTCAGTGTAACCTAGTAGATACCTCTTTACCCTGAAGATGGGAAAGTGTGATTCCAATCACATCTTAGTTTGAGTGACTTTGGGCAGGTTATTGTGCTTCAGCTTCAGTTCCCAAACTGTAAAATAGTCTTTCCCGAAGAGTTGTTATGGAGCAGAAAAACAAATCTATAAAAGGCTATAAAGCATTTTATATGTTCAAAATTTGTACCAGGAATGGTCAGATTCTCTCTTAGGTTGAGTAAGATGTAAAATGCAATCCCCAGGTGGCATTTAGGGCCAGCCTGAAAGGCATCTTGGCACCTGAGGCAGAAAACCAAAATGGCATCACTCTCTTCTTCTCCCAAATGGAAAAGATAGCAGAAATCCACATATTAAACTGCTTTATACCAAGTCCATTCATCCAGCCCAGTACTTCTGCTCTGACTGGCAGCAGGTCGGGGTGGGGTGGGGGGAGGGATCTTTCCAGCCAGGCAGGATCCTGTCAGGTGGGTTTGGCAGGGACTGAATGTGTAACCTTTAGGATGCAAGAGGCACATGTTCTACCACTATCCTGTGGACCCTCCCACACATTGCTATGGCGATGACAAGTATAGTATCAAAGTTGTTTACTAATATTGTATGGCCTCTCTATCCTCTTAATACAACAAAGTCAGTTTTCGAACCCCAACTCATTATCCTATTACAAAACAGAATGCATGGACAAATACCACAAGATCACTTTTGAAAACACAACTGGTAAGAAAAATGTAAACCAACACTTCTCCAACCTAAACAGTGCCCCAAATCTATTGCCTGAAGCAGTCAACTTACTTTGACACCTGAGAGGGCCTGCCTTGGTTATGTTTACTCTTCTCCTCACCCTGGGGGCAAGCAGGTTGAAAGCAAAGCAAAGCAAAGCAAAGCAAAGCACAGGATGAACACACAAAGCCGCTTTATACAGTATCAGACCCCTGGTCCATCCAGGTCACTATTGTCCTGCACGGACTGGCAGTGTCTCTCCAGGGTTTCAGACAAGGGGTCTTTTCTAGCTCCACCTGGAAGGAAGTGCCACAAATTGAACCTGGGCCCTTCTGCATGAAAAGCAGATCTTCCGCCAGTGAACTACAGCCCCCCCCCCAAGAAGTCACATGGACTACAAAATGGACCCTAGAGGGGAGAAATTTCCATATTTCTCAGCACCAACAAAGTATACAGAGGGTACTGAACACAGACCCCAGTTTACTCCAAGTCTATGGCAGGAGACTACATTTCCGCCCAGGGTCATGGCACACTGGGATTGGTGCACAGACTTGGCAAGTACCACTCCTCTCTAGAGAGCTCTCCTTCATACTTAGAGAACCCTTATGCTATATCCAGGACGTACCTTTGAAGGGCAGCAATGTGCCCACAATACACCACAAGGGGCTCAGAAGAGGATGTCTTCTGGAACATCTGCTGGTGGAACCAAACCAACGCTAGCCAGGCACAAGTAGCAGGAAGAAGATTGCTTGGATATTTCTGGTCTCAAGAACTTCACTAGCCTAAGCCAGAATTTATCGTGGCTTTAACAGTTATGCATCTAGTGCATAACTTATCTTATGTATCTTATGCATCTAGTAATATGCATCTAGTCAGGGCTGGCGCTTTAATGAAGCCAGGTTAGGCGTCTTGCCACCAAGCAGTGCGGCAAGATGCCCCGCCCCACTGTTGATGGAGTTGCACTTCGGGACCGATCTGACACATGCAGGAGCATCTCCTCTCACACTCCTTGCAAAGCTTCCAAGAAGTACCAGGAGAGAAGAGGAGCCCGCTGCTGGCAACCTTCCCTTCTCCCCGCCCTCTGCCCCACTTTTAAAGCTTGCAAGGGATGGTTTTCAAAGAGATCTAGTCCCCATCGGGGGCATGGGGCAAGGCGCCACAATACCTTAGTCCAGCCAGTGACTGAGAAATAAAACCGGCCAGTTTGTGTTCCATCAGGATGGCAGTTTTTGAAATGGGAAAAACAGAGCATCTGACACCTGCAACATGCTAACAGTTCCATCCCATGCTGACTCCTGAACCATTTGTAACAAACCGTGTGAGAAACAGCGTCTAGTGTGGGCTGTGGAATCTACATAGCCAAGGTGCACTAAAGGTAAAGTGTTCTGTCAAGTCGATTCCGACTCCTGGCGCCCACAGAGCCCTGTGGTTTTCTTTGGTAGAATACAGGAAGGGTTTACCATTGCCTCCTCCCACACAGTATGAGATGATGCCTTTCAGCATCTTCCTATATCGCTGCTGCCCAATATAGTCCCAGCAGGGATTTGAACTGGCAACCTTCTTCTTATTGGTCAAGCATTTCAGCCAAACTAGATGAGATGGAGATCTGTGATTAGATCTCCTATCTCTTTAAAAAATTTTAATGCAGTGGGGCGGGGGGATTGCAGTGCCCCAAGGGTGGGAAATGTAAACCTTGCTCAGTCTTCCTGTTATAAACCTCTCTGAAGCTGCTATTCACTCCAGGGGAATACACCCAAGAGATCATTAAAGCATTTGAAAATGTGCATATGACATCGGTCTCAGAGGGTTTTCACATACACACGGTTTCAGCTTAAGTTCAACGATTGACACAGAGTTTGCAAAATCAAACGGGACTCTCTTGCAGCATGCCCCAGTGCTTCTCAGTGGTTGACAAAAAATGCACATGGACAAGAACATGTTGTCTTCTGCCTGACCTGGATCAGCTAATAACACAGAGACCAGATCACTGAGAAGCTGTGGGTGGGTGTTCTACATAGATGACTCTATGGTGTTTAGTGTTTGGCACTGTAACCCGGGTCAGTTCGCCCTCAGTCAAAGAGAGAGAGAGAGAGAGAGAGAGAGAGAGAGAGAGTGACAGGACACTCCAGATGAGAACCAAAACAAGGTGTCCCAGTTCCCAGCCCTTGCCAGCTGGAACATCCAATTCCCTTACATAAGAACAGCCCTGCTGGATCAGGCCCAAGGCTCATCTAGTCCAGCATCCTGTTTCGCACAGTGGCCCACTAGATGCCTCTGGAAGCCACAGACAGGAGTTGAGGGCGTGCCCTCTCTCCTGACATTAGTCCCCTGCAACTGGTACTCAGAGCCATCCTGCCTTTGAGGCTGGAGGTGGCCCACAGCCTCCGACTAGTAGCCGCCGATAGACCTCTCCTCCATGAAGCCATCCAAACCCCTCTTAAAGCCATCCAGGTTGTTGGCTGTCACCACATCCTGTAGCAGAGAGTTCCACAAGTGGGTCACGCGTTGTGTGAAAAAGTACTTCCGTCCTAGACCTCCTGGCAATCAATTTCATGGAGTGACCCCTGGTTCTAGTGTTGTGTGAGAGGGAAAAGAATTTCTCTCTCTCCACTTTCTCCACACCATGCATGATTTTATAGACCTCTATCATGTCTCCCCGCAGTCATCTTTTTTCTAAACTAAAAAGCCCCAGGTGTTGTAGTCTTGCCTCATAAGAAAGGTGCTCTAGGTCCCTGATCATCTTGGTTGCCCTCTTCTGCACCTTTTCCAGTTCTACAATGTCCTTTTTAAGATGTGGTGACCAGAATTGTACGCAATACTAAGTGTGGTCGCACCATAGTTTTGTATAAGGGCATTATAATATTAGCCGTTTTATTTTCTATCCCCTTCCTAATGATCCCTAGCATGGAATTGGCCTTTTTCACAGCTGCCGCACATTGAGTCGACACTTTCAACGAGCTGTCCACCACGACCCCAAGATCCCTCTCCTGGTCCGTCACCGACAGCTCGGATCCCATCAGCATATACTTGAAGTTGGGGGTTTTCATCCCAGTGTGCATCACTTTACACTTGCTAACATTGAACCGCATTTGCCATTTTGTCGCCCACTCCCCCAGTTTGGAGAGATCCTTTTGGAGCTGCTTACAATCTGTTTGGGATTTCACTACCCGGAAGAGTTTGGTATCATCTGCAAATTTGGCCACATCACTGCTTACCTCTGCTTCTAGATCATTTATGAATAAATTAAAAAGCACCGGTCCCAGTACAGATTCCTGGGGGACCCCACTTCTTACTTCCCTCCATTGTGAAAACTCTCCATTTATACCTACCCTCTGTTTCCTGTCCTTCAACCAGTTAGCAATCCACACATGTACTTGTCCCCTTATCCCATGACTGCTAAGTTTCCTCAGGAGTCTTTGATGAGGAACTTTCCCAAAGCTAAGGAAAGAACACAAGTCTAGGGTCACTGGATTAACACTGCTAGACCCCATTGCCACCACAAACACCCTGCCCTTGTGACTTAAAGGTAAAGTGTGCCATTGAGTCAGTGTCGACTCCTGGCGACCACACAGCCCTGCAGTTGTCTTTGGTAGAATACAGGAGGAGTTTACCATTGCCTCCTCCCATGCTGTATGTCTTACACCTCATTTAAATTAAGTGCATGTATGATGAGCTTTGCGGGGGGAGGGAATTATTGTATAGAAGAAAAAATGGAAATAAAAATTGGTAATGAAAAATGGAAATAAAAATTTACATAGTACAGTATATGAACATAGATAAATCACTATGATGAAAAGAAAAGAAAAGAAAAAAGAAAAGAAAAGAAAGGGAGAACCACACTGACAACAACGTAAATATGATGAGAGTCTGGTACTAAACATTTGTTTTTACAGTAATTAATAAAAGATGTTTTACTTTTGACTTTGACCCTTATATCATTTGTTAATTGGATTAAGAGTGAAAGCCAGAGCTTCTTGATTCATTTTTTAATGTTTGGCATTGTAGGTTGTCTCTGGCATTTGCCAAATAAAATTCTAGCTGCCATCAGTCATTTGTCTTTATCCAGAATGGTTTGGTTTCCTTAGAGTATTGTGAGCATTTCATGTAGGTCAGTGATGTATTTTCTACACACACACACACAACCACAAAATCTACATTGTCAGTCACAGACACAATCAAAACAAAGACTGATATTGAATTTTGCATATGTCATAGACCAGCATACATGTCCCACATCATACGAGTGTGTCACACTGATCCGCATAATGGTTAACAATTCTGCATGCTCAGAAGTAAAGCACCCACTCTATTCTCGTGCAGAACATGCCTTTTCCCCAGGATGAATGCCCCTCTATAGCAGGGGTTCTCAGCCTTGGGTACACAGATGTTGCTGGACTACAACTCACACCATCCCCAGCCACCATGGCCTCTGCCATGATGGCTGGGGATGATGGGATTTATAATCCAACAACATGTGGACTCAAGGTTGAGAACCTCTGGTCCACAGCAAAATAAAATAGTAATTGACAACCAGTATTTAACAGCTTCCAGACCACGTCTGTTCACAGGAATGAGAAATGTAGAGTCCTATTCATCAGATAATTAGAATTAAGTCATATTTCTAGGATTTGACATTCAAATTTTAGAGTGGCTGCTTCTCATGTTAAGTGCCTCGTTAACTATATTCAAAATAAATCATATTATAGATTTTAAAAGGTGGTTTTATGAAAGGTATGAAAGCACTCATAGTTCTACCATGCTTTTAGAAATGTCCAGTATGAGGAGGGGAAACTTCCATACTTAGGGATGTGCTTGTGCCACCCAGCTCTTCCCAGCCTGCGGGTCTAATGTTCAAACTATGTCTGTTCAGACACTGCACAGAACATCCTGGGGAATTGAATTTCTCTTTATTCAGATGTTCATTCCAACTAAGATTTAGTGCCAATTGCACCAGTGTTTCTGGGGCTTTATCCTGGGAAAATAGCTGTTGCGGATATATCCTATGCTACAAAAAATGGGTGTGGGTGGGAAATCCACATGTCCAACACGGCTGACGATCAGATCAGCTTCAGGCAAACCCAATGGTGCTTAAAGACCAACCCTTAGGCTTCGCCTTCAGTGCTTCTCCCTGCTGTCCCACTGAACTCCAGATCTCTCCACCATTTCTAACTGTAAGAATGTCTTCTAAACAGAACAGATCAAAAAGTTTTAAATGTGTTTTAACTGTCTGCCCTTTCCTCCAAGAGTTCTTTAAAACCATCCCTAAGAAAGCATACCTAATTATATTTGAGTTAATCTACAAGGGAGCAATTGTACCAATCCTCCATACATTGCAACATTTAAACGAGAAACTGGTCCTTGTTACAAGATCAGAAAACCCGAGCAGCATCTCGACCCAAAAAATTGCACCAGGGAAACTACAGAAGAGCACTGCCAGAAGTATCAGGTTACCTTCTGCACCACACACAGTGGTGACCTACATGGATATGACCCTCCAATTTTTATTGTGTTTGCCTTCCAAACATCCCCTGAGATGTAGGTCAACACTATATTAGTCCCACAAAGATGGGGAACCGAGGCTGCAAGAAAGCAATTTGCTCCAGGCCACACAATGAATCTACAATGGTGCCCAGGTTTCCAAAGGGTGTGTCTAATTGCACTCAACCGCACTACACTCCCTGCTGCTTCAGTCCTGTCCCTTGCTTCCCCTACCCCCGCCTCCACTGCTGCCGCACAGCAGAAGTAAAGAGAAGAGGGTGAGGCTGACACCTTAATAAGCAAAGCTTGCTCTCTATCCAGTCATAATCTTTAAGGGCAGGGGGACCACATCACTCACACATGCAAGAGAAGGGCACATGCGACACACAGTCAACCTTCTGTGCCGTTTGTTCAATTTTTCCAATGGAGGTGCACACAGAGAGACACAAACACAAACACACACAAAGTAAGAATAGACTACATATCACACTAGAGAAAAATGAAGCATCTCTTGGCATTTTTGGGGTTAATATGAATATTATCACAGACTCCACATCTAACTGGAGCAGCAGTGAGGGAGAAATTGTTAAGCCTAGGGGTGCATAACTTCAGCCCTCAAACTGTTGTTGGACTACAACTCCCACAATTCCTGACTATTGGTCACTAGGGCTGGGGATGATGGGAGTTGCAGTCCAAAGCTTACTCCTTCTCCCAGAGACCATTTTTCCAGTCACAACTTACCCCCTGACCAAGCTGCTTTGCCACCCACAGAGGTTGCACAACCTTTCCTTTGGGGGAGAAAAGCAGCTTGGGAAGGGCAATTTTTAGTGGAAACAGCTCACAAGGACTGGGTTAAGCACCTCATTCCCATTGCTGCTACTCTGATCAAATTAAGAATCTCCTCTCCATGGTTGCATTACAGCCAAATATTGGAAGGCCCTTTACAGACAAGGGGAGTGAATAGCGGGATGTACAGGGACAATTAGGAATCGGTTTCACCGTGGCTCACTGCAGGTCGACTACAAACACAGCTTCTCTTTCTGATGTTCTCCCCCTTTCTTCATTCTGCACATGGCCAATTTCAGGTTTAATGCCCGACTGAGTACAAGCTGGCACTGAGTACAAGCTGATCCCTACTGCCTCATCCTCCACGGTGTCCCTTCCATGAGCCCAGCAGCTGAATTGCTACTGGGTGCCCATCACCGTCCCTCTCCTCTACGGATCTCTAAGGATCTCAACCCCCTCTCCTCTACGGATCTCTGGGCTGCTGCTGGGGTATGAATGCTGCCCACCACCCATTGCTGCTGTGTGCGAGGGGTGTCTGCCACCCCTTGAGGTTTCCCCCCCATTGCTCCCTCTGCCACCATAGCAGCACCCCCTCCATTGTGTCCAGCAACTGGGTTGCAGTCACTTCCATCCCCACCTGCCTCCCCAAATATTACCTCTCTCTACCCAAGCAAGGCAGGGCAAATGCCTTCTTAGATCTTAATGAGACAAATGCCTGCTTTTACAAGGGCACAGTGTATTGCAGAGAGGACCTCAATGATATTTTTGGCTGACCAAGAAATATGGCTTGGAGCAGCATATGCGGAAAGCATAAGGATGGGCCAAATACTCTGGAAGGCCCTTTGGAGACAAGGGGAGTGAATAGTGGGATGCATAGCAACAGTTAGGAACCGGTTTCACTGCGGCTCACGGCAGGTTGTATACAAATGCCCCAAACACAGTCTTTAAATGTACTTTGGTTTTTTTATGTAGGGAAAAAATCACCACTTTTTCATTGCTGTGCTTTTGCGGATTGGAATCGTCAGGACAAACAGCAATGGCTCTCACAGTCAAGTCACTCTCCACCATTGAATGTAAAAGCTCCAGTGTCTCCCATGATACTTCTGCCTCAGACCTTAGAAGCACAGATAGAGTCTCTTGTCTCGCCCTCCGCCCCTGCCCCCCCGCCCCGCTCCCCGCTCTCTCCAATTGAATTTTCTTCTTCTTTTGGGTTTCCTTTTGGAGAGGGGATGACACAACTAGATTTGTATGCAGGAATTCCAAGTTTAAATTGCCATTCGGCTGTGAAGTTCACTGAGCACCTCTGGGCGAATTCACTGTCAGGCTAACCTGTTGCAAGGATAAAATGAGATTAGTTGTCACCTGCCCTGAGCCCTTGGGATAGGGAAGAAATGGAAGGAAAATACAATGTTGCCTAATCCCAGCATTCCAGTATGGTGGAAGAGTGTAACAATGAGTGTTTTTATTAGGGTGACATGCTTGTTCATACATCGGATGGGACAGCTCAGTTACGCTGGCATAAATAAACCAAAGTATGCACACACAAGAAAGAAGAAATACACAGAGATGTAGGAACAAAGAAAAGAGCAGGACAGTTGCGTGTCAACAGTATGAATCAAAACCATGCAGCATATAACAAAATATCCTGGACAAAAATGGAGGGCCTTTCTGCACCTCATTCGAGAGGGTGGGTATAACGACTGTGTACTTGTTGGTTCCCATTTGTTGTGCAGTCTACACATCTTACATCACAATTTTTGTTGTTAAGATATAGCATTCTCCAAGCACTTACAAGTGCAATATTTCATGCCCAGGAAAATGCCATACTTATTCCAAGCGGCATCTTCATCGCTACTGTGATTGCTATATGGCAGAGACGGGCAGACATCAGGCTTGCAGGATCCACTTAATTTCTTTTCTCGAACGCCAAGATCCACCAATAGGAGCCCAATGCAAAGAATGGCTGCGGGTGGAGACAGATGCAAAATCCACTCGGGGCGCAGCCAATGACTTGCTGCACCCCATGATCCTAGGATAACACATACAAGTACAAACCTAGGGCAGAGGTACTGCAGATCAGGGATTCCTAACTCTAAAACTGCTCATCAGAGCTGCACAAAGGCCTGGGTCAAAGGGAACCAATTTCACAAGAAAGGAACACTAAGGCTAAGGCTCAATCTATACACAAAATTAAATGCATTTAATTTTAAAATACATTTGACCCAGAAGTGGACCAGAAACTATCCCTTTATCTTTAAAAAAAAAAAATCTGGCAAGTAGAACCCTGATTCAGACCAAGAGCATGACAAGAGAGTGGAGTGCGGTGTGAGACAAGGGCGTTAAAAATCCCAATTTGATTTTTTAAAAGAATTCAAGGAGCCAGCATCGAATTTTTGCTTTGGAAGCAAATTGTCACTGGATGTGTGTGGGGGGGGGAGGGAGGGGTTGAAGGAGAAGGAGTGGGAGGGGAGGGGAGGGGGAGGGAGAGAGAGAGGGAGATTTTTGGAGTGAATACAGCACCAAAGGAAAGGACTGATATGACCACATGCCACACTCCTGGCCTGGGCTAGGGCCATGTTCAGTTTACTTTTAGAGTTAAAAGAGCCGTTCCCAGGTCCACCTCCTGGTTAAGCTTGTCTTGGTCGTGATACTGAGGCATAGAGAGGGTGAATGTGACCCTGGGGTAAGATCTGCAGTGCGATCCCCGCAGCCAACCCCACTGGCCACCCTTGCCAAGCAGCACCTGGGTGGGATTCTTATTGCACACAGTAGTAATCAGGGGCATCGCTAGGGGAGAAGGGGGCTTGTGTTCACCCCTCCCTCTAGCAGCCACCCCAGAGTGAGGGAGATCATGAAGAAAATAGGGAGAGGTGTTGCTGGGGGCCCCTCAGGAGCTGGGGGCCCAGGTTCTTTGAACCCTTGCCCTCAATTATAGCTATGCCCCGGGTAGTAATGTCCGTCCACCTTTTGTAAGTGTTCGGGTAATCCCTCTCTAAACCACATTGCAAATTACCATATATCCATATGGTACAGTCTGCTGAAAGGCTTTGGGCCTGCACTGCAATCCCTGCAACTTGAAGCATCACAAAATATATGCCAAGGAGGGAGGAATTTTCCGATATTAGAAGTATGTTTATAAAGTATAACACTTAATAATTAAAACTACCGTACATTGCACCCCTATGTGCGCTGCACCCTGGGCGGCTGCCTCGCTCACCTGCCCCTCGTCCCAGCTCTGCCTACTGGACTTTGTTTGTGATGTCAATAGCGAGAAGCAACAGCTTCCCCTCCCAGGCCTGTGCCATTTTTAAACTGTGTGTACACGTGCTTCTTTATTTAGTTTTTTGTTCTTTGTTGCTGTGTGATCCCCTGCTATAGGATTGCTGCCCAGCAGGGCACAACTAAATCCAAATTGGATTTAAAACAAACAACAAAAGCCAACTCCAAGAAACCAGTATCAGATTTTTACATGCTGGGACAACAATGCACCAGGGATTTTTTCAGTCGGAACCCCAAACATTTGAGATGGGATCAAATCCTCACCTTGAGTGACCAAACATAAAGGAGGATAGGGCTTTTGTGCCTTTGATAACTGTGTACATGAGAAAACATTTGTAGGGGACAGCTTTTCCCACGCCTGAATAACAAGCTGCACTAGCCAGAATTCCCACATCTATAGAAGTATAAAAGATATGGGAGCCCCACCTTTGATTGCATCTGGTCCCCCTAACCTCACCCCAGATAATTAGCAGTATTATGGCAACAGCTAAGATTATAGCCAGCTCCTGCTATTTGCTGTGTGTACACACACACACACACACACACACACACACACACACACACCCCTAGGTTCTCAGTTTACATAATGAGCCTAGCATGACAGAGCAGAGCAGGGGCATAGATAGGGGAGAGGCAGCCCCCCAGAGTGAGGGAGATAATGAAGATAATAGGGAGGGAGGGATCTGGAGGGCCCTCAGGAGCTGGGAGGGGGGGTTCTTTGAACCCATCCACTCAATTATAGCGACACCCCTGGAGCAGAGTCAGGCCTTGCTGATAGGCAGCAGAGGCAGCTGTAGGGGTGGTGGTGGGATTCAAGAGGCCCTGCACTAATAGGGAAATCACAGTGGTGGGGGAGAAATACTACCCCCTGATCCAGATCCACAAGACAACAGGGTCTGGGGTGTCTCATTCCCAAAGGTGTCCCAGCCAAAGCGCCTTCTCTCTCCATTGGCTTATCAAAAAGACGAAAGGGGCTGCAATCAGGAACACCACTGAGGATGGAGGGGAGTCCCAGCCCCAACAACACCTCCCTTTCATGCAAGGAGGGGGGGAGCAAAATAGCTCCAGCCGGCCCTGTGGTGGAGAGCGAGAATTCAGGGCTCTGTGAAGCAGAAACTCTTGAGTCACACTTGTGGCGCCTGAAATGCCACATAAAAATACCAGGTTCAAGCACTAAGTCTGCAAGATGCCCCAACAGCTTCTGAGGTCCCAGAAGTCACAATGCTATTTGCATAAGAGATGCTATTTGCTCTGCATCCCCCGCACCCACCCCTCACCACGTCGTTCTGTCCCCCTTGGGGCTTTTTCTACCCTTCCTTCCAAAGTGCAGGGTTGCAAACAAAGCCAGCCGGTGGCACTCGTCATCCATTGGCTCCTGCTCCTCCACAGCACCCCCCCCCACCAGCCCTAGGTAGCCCAAGACCCACCTGCAGTGTACACCAACAGCTCAGCGTATCTGGTCCATGGGGATCAGCTTAGCATCAGCTGTGCTTGGGCTGGCACAAACGCTGGCTGTCCCAGGATCTGCAGCACTCTGGGAATGGCACAAGTGTAATGTTCTTCCGCCATGCAGCACTGTTCCTGATTTACACGGAGCAGACTACTTTGCTCCCAGGGCTGCAGAGCTATTAATGGGTCAAGACGGCTCATCAACGAAGGCCTTAACTGCAGATTAAAACAGACACAACAGACCAGACTGACAACCAGTAAAGATCCTGTGAGTCCTGAAGGGCCCGCCCCCTAGCAGGCACATCCCTTCCTCCTCCATCCAGGTGATTTCAACCACAGAAATCTGCTTTATACCAAGTCAGAGCAATGGCCCATCAAGCCCCATATTGTCTACTCTAGCAATTGCTTTCCTACAGACGGAGGACCAGCCCTGTCCCTTGTGATCCTTTTTAACTGAAGATGCCAGGGACTGAATCCAGGACAGGAGTGTAGCCACTGCTGAACTGGGCTGCGGGTCTCCTGCTTCACTCACCACTTGTATCATGGAGCCAGCACAGAGTTGCCTCATTCCAGCAAGAACTGGTGGGACCTAGAAGGCAAGACTACTCTCTTGCTGGCATGGGGCAGCACGCCGGCATGGTGACCACGGAGTTGGGCAGGTGCAGTCCAGAAAAGGCAGGCTTGTGGGAGTGGGTGGGCAGTGGGGTGGCGGTGGCAGGGGCTGCGGAGGCAGGCAGTGGGGCGCTGCCTAATTTCAACCTTGCTATGCCCCTGATCTGGGGCCTTCTGCATGGAAAACATGTGCTCTATCTCTGAGCAATATATAGCCCCTTTCACAAAGCAATACATATGTGAGGTTGACTTCTAGTTCATGTTCAAAGTTTGTAGGGACTCTGCCTCTCAGGATGAAACTAGTACAGTTACAAAAAGAACTGCAGCTAACAGAACAGAAGCCAGCAGCATTCCACTGGTCTCCATACCACTCTGCCTTTTAGATCTGGATCTTCCACAATGCTGAGTGTTGAACCTTTTTCTATTTCAAGCTGCTTGGGTCTGTTGTCTTACTGCAGCAGGCAGTGGTGCTCTTACCCCTGGGCTTCGGGGCCAAGGTCCAGGGCCTCCACCCCCCCTGGGGGCTCCCAAATCCTCTTTAGTCTGTCCTGGGTGGTGGTATGGTCAGGTCACTCCTGGCCTGCACTGTGCTGGGCAGCCAAGTGTGATTATGACCTGTGCTGGGTGCTTTAGAGACAGAGTGAGGAGTGGGGAAAGACATATGTGGGGTGGGAATATGTTACGTTATGTGTTGAAATGTTTCTGCTATTGCATATTTTCATAAATATACATTCTTTTGAGTATGGTTGCTGTTTGTACCCTAAGAATCCACGTGTTAAAAAGTGTGTGTGTGTGTGTGTGTGTGTAAGGGGATGATGCTTAACTTGCATGGGGCCTCCAGCGGTGTGTGTGTCTGTGTGTGCTCCAAAGGCCTTTAGGTCCAGGCTCCAAAATTATCTAAGTGCGCCTCTGGCAGCAGGGAATACTACATAGATTTGATTAGGCCTGGTTCAGACAATATGGGGGGCCAAGATTCAATCCTGGTTGCATGCAATGTCCTCTAGCCTCAGGCATGCCCACTCCCTTTGAGTGTGAAGGGGCAGGAGGGATCAGGGGCGTATCTAGGTCAGGGCAGGCAGGGCACGTGCCCCGGGCGCCACTTGAAGGGGGGCACCATTTTTTAAAATTATCATTATTATTTTTTAAAGGTTGCCAAAAACAAAAAGGCCACCGCACATGCTCAAATGACCTTTATGAGGCCCTAGGCCATGCCAGGCCTTGTAGGGGCCATTTGAGCATGTGTGGTGGCCATTAAAAAAAATATCTTTAAAAATGGCCACTGCACATGCTCAAATGGTCCCTGCGAGGCCCTAGAGGCCAGAGGGGAAGGGGAAACTTTGCAGGCCCCCCATGGCCTTTAGGAGCCCCCCCCAAGAGGCTACAGGGAATATATATATATATATATATATATATATATATATATATATATATATATATATATGTATGTATATGTATATGTCACTGTACACATATTTAGTTTGGAACTATGTACAGAGACTCAGAGCTTGTGAATACTGAGCTGAAGCTTATCAGCTAGGATTGTATTCATTTGCTCTTACTTTGCTTCTTGTGATAAGTAAGTTAAATGTGATGTCTTAATAATATGGCTATTAATGATGAGTTTGCCTCTGAATCAGTGTGAAATCCTTAGTATTAAGGCCCACTGGGAGTTTCTTGCTCTCTTTCTTTCATTTTAACTGTCTTTCTGAAATACTAGAATATATTACAAGCAGTGACAGAGTTTACTCTGCATATCCTTTAATTATTTCCAGAGTAACTGGGGAAAGTCAAATTCTCCATTTATTTTTAAAACTTAGTTTAAAAATAAACATTTTATTTTTAAAACTTATTTTTAAAACTACAATTCATAATAGAGAATTAGACAGGCACTTCTGTTTAGTTTTCCAAGTATACCTCCACATAGTATTTGGGTATTTCATGAAACCCAGCATACTGAAATTTGTAGTTTTCCAGCATTTTTTGGTCTGGCTAAATCTACTGCTATATAGTTTTTAAAATATTAAAAGATTAACGAGCTTGGCTTGTATTTTTGAGCTATTATGGTAAAGTTATCTGAAAGATGGGTGTCAGATGTTTGGACAGGGGGCGCAATTTCAGTGCTTGCCCTAGGCGCTATTTCCCCTAGATACGCCTCTGGGAGGGATTCTACATAGGAACATAAGAAGCTGCCATATACTGAGTCAGACCATTGGTCTATCTAGCTCAGTATTGTCTTCACAGACAGGCAGCGGCTTCTCCAAGATTGCAGGCAGGAATCTCTCTCAGCCCAGGAGATGTCTTGCAGAAGCCAGGGAGGGAACTTGGAACTTTCTGCTCTTCCCACAGCAGCTCCATCCCCTGAGGGGAATCTCTTACAGTGTTCACATGTGGTCTCCCATTCAAATGCAACCAGGGCAGACCCTGCTTAGCTAAGGGGACAAGTCATGCTTGCTACCACAAGAGCAGCTCATTCTAGAACAATCTTAGAACAAACCAGGATCTGTTGTGGCATTCAAACCAGGCAATCCTGCTCATTCTTTTTGTTTGTTTTTACAGCATATACCCCACTTCGCACACATATCCCAATGTAGCTTACAATGAGAAAAATACAATCCTCTCTAATAAAATGCTTGGTGTCCGTCCGTGGACGGACACCAAGCGTGCATTCGTGCCTGGCCTGTTCTGGGCATGCCCAGAACAGGGCAAGGGAGGCACGAACGGCAGGACCCGGCGGCCATGTTGGGGCCGGGAGAAGGAGAAGTGGCCGCCGCCTACGCCAGGAGGAGAGTGCGGGAGAGGCGGCGGCGCAGCCGTGGCCACGGCCAGAGGTGGCGGTGGCCGCGACGGGGCAACTGGCGGCGGGATTACGGGTGAGGCGGCGGCGGGGCCAGAAGCGGCCGCCGCAAATAAAGGAGAGAGGCACCGGGGGAAGAGGCGGTGGGGAAGCTGGCCGAGGTGGCGGCGGAGCCGCCGCCGAGGCCTGGCACCGCCAGTAAAGCCGGGCGGGGGGGAAACCTTGGGGCCTGATCCCACCATTCCCGTCCCCCCGCCAAATTACTAAGGGCCAAATTGGCCCTGAAAAATGCCGCCGCCGAACCGCCCTCCCAGCTGCCCGATCCCACCATTTGTACAGGAAAGAGGAGCTCGCTAGCAGAGCTCCTTTTTCTGCAAAGGCTCTTCTCAAACTGGCGCTTTGAGCGGAAAGGGCGTCCTTTCCGCTCAAAGCGCCAGTTTGAGAAGAGCCTTTGCAGAAAGAGGAGCTCTGCTAGCGAGCTCCTCTTTCCTGTACAAATGGTGGGATCGGGCAGCTGGGAGGGCGGTTCGGCGGCGGGGGCCGAAAGCATTACTAGCGCCCGTTTTTCAACAGGCTAAAATTCACTTGTTAAACAATAAAATGCAACAAAATACCCTAAAACACTAAAACTGCTGGATACAACAACTACTAAAGTGTGCCATCAAGTCAATTTCAACGCCGACATTACCCTATAGTGGGAATGCTCAGCTGGAACAAATCCATCTTCAAAAGATGACAAAAAGCTAAAAGGAAGCCAGCAGTACCCCTTGGGGAAAGGAGCTCCACATGGAGGGAGACACCATAGAAAAGGCCCTAGCCAGAGTTCCCAAATAACCCAGGATCTGAAGGGTTATTGAGGCGGTTCCCATGATCAGTGGGAGCCACCTGGAGAGGGTTTGTGGGGAGAGCAGGCTAAGCCCCCTCTCCCCGCAGACGAGCAGGCAGTCTGCTCTGGGCGGCTGCAGCAGCCACCCACACAACTGCCGGCTCCATCACGGAGCTGGCAGGGGCTGGGGAGTCTGGGGGCTGTGCGGCCCCTGGAAGCTCCAGCATGCCCTGCGCGAGTGCGCAAGGCATGCGGGAGAGACCCCTGAGCTGGGAGGCGGCTTTTTAGCCTCCCCTCCGGTGGGGGTCTCCTCGAGAGTTGCTGTGGCACAGAGCCATGTCATGGCAACTCACGATAAGGAAAAACAGGTTTGCGGAGCGCTCGCTCTGCAAACCTGGTTTAAGTGCCAGGCTACTTAAGCGGGTAACCCGCTTAAGAACCACTGGGCTTGCAGCCGAGCCCGGTGGTTCTTATGATGGGAGGAAATCAGGCTAGCCGCCGCTAGCCTGATTTTCTCCCATCGTGTGAATAGCCTCCATGTGTCACTGAGGACTTTTAAAATGTAACGTTCTTCAAATGTAAATCTATTAATGAACCCATTAGCCCATTAAAAGCCAGAAGGGCTAGGTGGTTGACACTTCTTTGTTTAGTTAACTGCACCACCGGGTAGCCCATTCCAGGAGCATAGGGAAGCCACCACCGGCCCCTGTTCAGCTAGCCAACAGAGCCCCCCCCAGCCACACCCCCTGCGTCTGATGTCAGACACAAGGGGGGCATAGTGCGCTCGCAAACAGAGCCCATTTTCAAGCATATTCCTTTAAAACTGCCATTTGCCAGGTAAGCTTCTCTTCTTGAACAAGTAGTGGCTTGTGCGGGGGGGGGCAGTTTGGGAAAAAGCATGTACCGGGGTGGGGGAAGCTTTAAAAAAAAACCTACCCAGCATGCTGCAGTCTGATTGGGATTGGGGCTCTCCATGGCTGCTTTTTATTTTGTTTTATTTTCAAGATCCATTCCCAAGACAGAAATGTGAGAACACATGCCATGTCACATCTAGTTTAACCCCAAGGCAGTGGTTCTGGGGAACACTGACATTTCTTGAAAGCTTATCAGTGCCCCCTCAATCCTTCCCTAAGAGATAGCTGGGCGCTTTCCAGACTAGACCCTACAACGGGGCCAGGACACATCTCGGAAGTGTGCTTCCACACTCCCTGCATTGTGACACTGCAGTCCCTAAGGGGACAGCAGGGTACCGTTCACATTTCCAATGCCTTGTTGCCAATTGTTGCCACATTTCCAATGCCTTGATGTACAGCAAGGACGTCGTACATCCGGTGTGAAAAAGTTCCCGTTTTGGGGGGTTGTTGGTTGCTGCAAGACTGCTCCCCCTGCTGTTTATGTCCCGAATGTGACTTGCCCGAACGGAGGCATTTTGCTGCTGTTCCCGCAGATAGCCTGGAAAGTGCCCTGGCCCAGAACTTCGAGGGTTCCCCTGCAACATACTTCTGCAGGGCAATGTTGCTTGTGTTCCATTTAAGCACTGAAGGAATGCTTAGATGCAGTTAATGCAGTGGCTCCCTGACTCTGGTGGGTAGTGTACCCCTCCCAAGACCTCAGACAATTGCAAATGCCCCCAAACCACCACCCCCACTTTCACCCCCAGGAGTGAATGTTTCATTGCAACCATCAGGCAAAAGACAACTCAGGGGCCTGAGACAGGTCGAGGCGAGCCAGCAGGGAACTACAAGGTACCCCCGGGCAAGGGGAGCCCTTTTATGAGGCCAGATGAGGCAGTCGCCTCAGGCAGCAGATGACTGGGACACCGGCAAGGTGGAAAGATGCTTATCCCCACTGTTGCCAGAGGGAGAGCTTTTGGGGACTGATCTGACCCTTGCAAATGTTTCAAGGAATGCCTTTCCTTACACTCCTTGTTAAGCTTACAAGGAGAGGAGAGGAGGCAGCAGGGACCTTCCTTCCTCCCTGTTCTCCATGACACTTTCCAAGCTTGCAAGGGGTTGGTTTGAAAAGGGCCTGGCCCCCACAGGGGCATGGGGCAAGGCAATGTTTTGCACCCCACCTCAGGTGCCACAAAACCTTCAGCCACCCCCAGGAAAGCCCTCCAGTACTCCTGGGAGCACACACACACACACACACACCACGATTTGGTCATAACTGAGTCCGTGCGGTCACAAGTTCTGCCATACCTTGAAAAGCCAAGGGGACCAGCAGACAGACTGGGCTTCACAGGGACAATCCTGGGCTCAGGCCCGAATGAAAGCCCTAGCCCCCCACTCCCAGATATGTCATAGTTCAGTCTTCTCTGTCCTGGCATCCAGATGAAGCTGTCAAGTGGAAAGCCCTCTACACGTGCCCAGAGGGACCTTTATTATCACTGCTGTTTCACAGCTGAGCTGTAGCCTTGACAACAAGTTCCAGAAGCCAAGCCTGATCATTCAAATTAAACCTTCTAGACATGGCTGGGAGTCAAAATGGAGAAAGAAATCTCAGTCCCTTTGTCCCCCCACTACCACCAGCCCCTGGCTTCCCTCTCATGTGCAGTCTTCCAAAATTTCCAGCCCAGGTTTTTATGAAGCTTTAACATTTGAGGGACTTCATTGAAGGGAGGGGGAGTATGAGGAGTGGGGTGGGGTGGGGTGGGGTGGGGGGAATTCAGCTTCAGCACTCCTTCCCCTTGGCCTCCTGCTCCAGCCTGCGAACAAAGCCCCCATTTACTGCCTGAATATCACACTTATGTTTAAGGTATTTCCACCAGAAGAAAAAAAAATCCCAAACCTTTTTCCATGACCGAATTAGCTGCCTTTTTTTATGGCTAGCAAGCTGAGGCCTGTCTTGCAGACGGCAGAGCAGGAAAGTCTGAGCAAGCCTCACACCTCCCTCCCTACCCCCCAGCACCCCTCTTTCCCCCGGCACTGGGAGGGGAGGGGAGATTTCAGCATAGGCCTCTGGCTTGCCAAACCCAGACTCAAGTCAACCCAGAGTGTACTGGGAGAGAAAGAGAGGCAGGCAAGAATAGGTCTTTGGATGAAAGAGGGAGAGATGGGTGACAAGCTGGGAGGGAAAACCTCAAACTCATGGTCAGAGTCAACTCCCAGTTTCTGCAAAATGCCCTCAATGGGCCCTCAAAAGAGTTATTCTGTCACTACCATCAAAAGGCTCTGGGCACAGAGATATCTCCAGGATCCACAGCTGCCCAGCAGGGATGGCATCTTCTGACATCTGATATGGCACAAAGGAGCAGAATGAGAATCCGCCTCCAGGGATCTGTGTGACACGTGAGCATGAATCCTGCACCAGCTCCCTTGTGTGTGTGCAGACCTGGTTTTAGGTATGTTGTCACCTTCCATATACCACTAAAAAGTCCCCAACTTCCTCCACACCAGATTTTGAGTTTGGGGGCCTGGCATCTCTCCCTCACACATCCCAAGAGCTCCAGCATCTTGTCAAGCATCAGTGGGTTTCTTCCTTTGCACTCTCTGCCAGCTCAACTCTTATTTTCCAAGTCTCCATGCAAGCCTTAGCTCCGATGTTTGCCACGGCTCTTGCTGATCACCTGCCCAGTTTTCTAAACACGGGAAGAGCTCAAGCTCACAAGTGTTGAACTGTGATAAGTTGGTAGTAAAGAAAATGCATTCTGCATATTCTCAGAGACATCTTACTGTGCCATGTGGTTCCAGATTGAGCTCTGTCCTTGAAGAGAGGCTCTCAGGCTGAACCAGATGGCTCAGATTAAACCCAGCAACCCACGCGTTTCCTCTTGCTGCCTTGTTCTCTTGTTCCTCACACTGCTTTTCTCTCAAGTCCCTCTAGCTCATGATCCTTGGTTACTCCATCATGCAGTAGAACCCCATGGACCACAGCACTGCTGGAGAAGAAGTGTCCAGTCTCTCTACTGCAAAAGCCACCCACTGGCCCCCTGCAACACCCCAAGTTTGTAGGTAGGAGGCAGGGGGCAATGACAGATGACAGCTCCTCCCACCCTTCCTATTGGCAAACAAAGGCAATCTTCAGCAGAAGTTCCTCCCACTCTCAGGTTGAATGCTGAGAGAGAGGAACACCCACTACTGTCATTCATCAATGAGAACGGAAGACAGGAAGAAGAGGAGTTGCTGCCAACGTTCAATCCTTCTTGACTGGGGGGGGGGGGCAACTGGAGGCTGGGGGTCATGGGAGTTGTAGTCCTACAACCGCTGAAGAGCTTCAGGCTGACCAAGAGATGTGTGCAGCAGCTCTGCTTTCTCTTGTCCTCCCCACCAGTCAATGGAGGCATCCCCTAGAAACCCTCCAGTGATACAGGGGCCTCTGGGGGACACTCATTTGTAGATGGGGTGCCAGGTGCAGTGGTGGTGCAAGTCTCTCAGTCAACTTGCACCCCCAGAACTCAGTCCAGTTGCATGAGCCTTCTGAGGGGTGTAGGTCCTCAGCTGGTTGGCTGACCCCTGAAGCCACCCCTGGGAACCAACATTTGATGTCTAAGACATCACCCCATCCTCAAAAAGAAGAGAGACACAAAAACTACAGTTGTGGTTTGTGCAAAGCATTCTGTGTCTGAATGTATGCATTCTCATGCACTCACCCACCCCAAAATAGACCCCTGCAACTAGAAACAACTGTGAAACTGGAACTTCTTCCTATTACAGAGTGGCCCATGTCCCGCAAGTTTGCAAAACCAGGACGACATTTAATATCTCAAGCATGCCAGTTTTTAAATCTAAGTGTCTAATTCTCACAATTACAAAAGTCTGAAAACATGCATTTTCTTGAAGACTCTGAGGTCTGAAGTAGGTGAGACCATGGAGATCCATGACTGGATTTTCTGTCTGTCAATTTTTGGTGAAAATCAGCCATGTACGGAGACAATTTGAACTGGAACCATAACACTAAGGAAATACTTTTTTTAAACTCCCTACCAGTCAAAGCTGCTATTGCCATTTTAGGAAAAGTGTATGGGTACCTCCAGGCCTACCTCCCTGGTCCCACCCACACACCCATTTGTTTATTATTATTATTATTTTATTTATTTAACATATTTGTATACCGCCCAAAGCGAAAGTCTCTGTACCCCTTCATGTACACATAACGTTTTGCCCTGTGAATATGAGGTACAACAAGAGTTATTCGGCAGCAGCTCCCTCACCTCAGAACCACTGTGTGAAATGGCCTCCAGAGATGGAGATCAAACGCCAACCTTCTCATATCCCTATCATGATTGGAATTGGGGAGGGGAGCAGGGAGGTCCCCAAACGCATCCAGAGCTCCCCTTTTAATTTAATGTATTAGATTTGTATAATCCTTTTGCCACTGAAGGACTGATACGCCAACCTCTATGAAAGTTACAAGAGCAGAAATCAAGCAACCACAAAAGCCAGGACTGTGTCCCCACTTTCCTTCCTACCAGGCAAGCCCAGAATACAGAGCAGAGGCTGGTGTGGTAAGTTCCAGCATACAGTGGGGTCAAATGAGGGATTTCACAAGGCGGAGAGGGCCAGCAGACTCACCCTGTCCGCGTGGGCGAAGGCCATTCCCTCTCCCTTGGGCATGTGCCCAAGAGAAGGCACGGAAACAGGAGGTGCCAGTCCGGTGGCTTCGGGAGCCAGGAGGGTGGTGCTCTATGCCTCGAGGGAGATGAGGTTGTTTTTCTGATTATTCCCAAGTCAGGATTTGCATGGCAGTGGTTCACAGGGTTGGCTGGCTGGCACTCCCTGCCTCCTGCCCATACTTCCCTGGCAGAGGGCACTCCACCTTACCCAGGCCCTTCCCAATCCCTCCCCTCCATCTTGGAATCCCTTTCCTAGCCTCCCTCAGAACCACAGAGCAACACTCTCTGCCACCTCCTGTGTGGCTGGATTCGAACCAGAAATGTCAAAGCCAACACCCAATCCAATCTACCTTTAGGACGGCTGACAATGCGGCATTCATATAGTCCTGTCAAGAGGTGCTGTGCTTACAAGCCCTGGGGGTGTTGTGGTGAGAGGTGAGTCGGGGCCAGGACATGGAGGAGGAGAAGAGAGAGTTGGCGTGAGAACCAGGCACAGTGCGAGGGTGTGGGCAGCCAGGGGAGAGAGGTGGGGCCGCAGCTGGATTCTAGAACCACCACTGCCTGCCTGGAGGGGGGAGGAGGAGGAGAAGAGAACCAGGATACTTTTAAGCCCATGTCATGAGAAGTGGGGGGGGGGCGTGGTGGTGGTGGTGGGGGAAATCCCTGAAACATAGTGTATGTTTGGGTGAGTGAGTGAGTGAGAGAGAGAGAGTGTGTGTGTGTGTGTGTGTGTGTGTGTGTGTGTGTGTGTGTGTGTGTGACAGAGGGACAACACAAGGCAAATCTTCACACATACGTATCTCAGGGCAGTATAAATAACTCTTCAATTCTCCATGCCCTCACCTTGGCACAACAGAGGCCATTACAGTGATCTCTCTCTCTCTCTCTCTCTCTCTCTCTCTCTCTCTCTCTCTCTCTCTCTCACACACACACACACACACCACAAATAAAAGAAAAGAAAAACCTTCTCTTCGCATACGTGATCACTCTGTCCCCTGGTTTTAACGCTGATGTTCAACTCTGGCACAACCAAGCACGCCCACAGTGTGCAAGAGTGCTTCTGTGACTAGAGGCATTTGCAGTGATAAGGGGGAAGCATCGTCATATGGGCCAGGGGCTCTCCAACCTGGGATCCCAGGAGTTGTTGGACTATAACTCCCATTATCCCCAGCCACGATGGCCAAAGGCTGATGGGAATTGTAGTCCAACAACATCTGGAGACCTCAGTTGGAGAACCCCTGATATAGGCCAACAATTACTATGGCTTCCACACCATCTTCCTCCTCCGTAATGACAAGTAAGCCCTCAGGTGAAATTATAACTCCCTGGGCTGGAAACGTAGACATGTCCTATGGCAACATGTATACCACCAATGCTATCTCATGATTGGTCAAGTCCATAAGTCCTTTGTGAGAGCCACAGGTGGAAGGACACAAAAGTGTTGTCACTTGGGGATTAAGAAAGGCTTTTGCTACTACGAAGTGGCCACATGGGTGCACATTAAGAGCAGGAGAGCTCCACCACCTAGCAGGAGGGACCAGAGCCAGTCTCTCTCTAGCACAGACATCTCTGTGAGACCTCTTTCTTGCTAATTGAGAGGCCTTCTTTCACCTTGACCGCACATCCAGTTCAAACACAGTTACTAACATGAAGACACGAGTGTAAATGAGTTACTGTCATGCAATAATAAACATAGGTGAGAGCCTCCGAGGCTGACGGATACAAAGAAGTTCCCTTTCACAGAAGTTGGCTGCTCTGCCAGAATGAAGATGCTTCCAAGCGTCAGCCTTCGCCAGCGACTGCAGTGCTTTTATGAGTGACAGGTACAGGTGAAACTCGGAAAATTAGAATATCGTGCAAAAGTCCATTAATTTCAGTAATGCAAATTAAAAGGTGAAACTGATATATGAGACAGACGCATTACATGCAAAGCGAGATAAGTCAAGCCTTAATTTGTTATAATTGTGATGATCATGGCGTACAGCTCATGAAAACCCCAAATCCACAATCTCAGAAAATTAGAATATTACATGGAACCAAGAAGACAAGGATTGAAGAATAGAACAATATCGGACCTCTGAAAAGTATAAGCATGCATATGTATTCAGTACTTGGTTTGGGCCCCTTTTGCAGCAATTACTGCCTCAATGCGGCGTGGCATGGATGCTATCAGCCTGTGGCACTGATGAGGTATTATGGAAGACCAGGATGCTTCATTAGCGGCCTTCAGCAATTCTGCATTGTTTGGTCTCATGTATCTCATCCTTCTCTTGGCAATGCCCCATAGATTCTCTATGGGGTCAGGTCAGGCGAGTTTGCTGGCCAATCAAGCACAGTACACTGTATACTTTTCAGAGGTCCGATATTGTTCTATTCTTTAATCCTTGTCTTCTTGGTTCCATGTAATATTCTAATTTTCTGAGATTGTGGATTTGGGGTTTTCATGAGCTGTACGCCATGATCATCACAATTATAACAAATTAAGGCTTGACTTTTCTCGCTTTGCATGTAATGCGTCTGTCTCATATATCAGTTTCACCTTTTAATTTGCATTACTGAAATTAATGGACTTTTGCACAATATTCTAATTTTCCGAGTTTCACCTGTACTCTGAAAGCATTTCTGCAGTACAGACTTAAAACTGTTTTCAGTCCCATTTAATGAACATGCTTCCCAACTGAGGGGCTCTGTAAGGGCAGTTACGCAAAGGATATCGGAATCTCTGGCAAAGACTTCTCAATACCCTTTCAGAACTACACTACCCAAGGTTCTTTGGGGAGAGCTCTGGCTATTCAATCTCTTTCAAAGCCGGCTAAACTTGAGGGATAAGTCCTGACTTGCTAGACACCCAAAGGCCTGCCATCAAGCATGGTGATCCCAGCACAGATCACTGCTAGTTCAGACATACTAGCAGGATTAGCTCAGGGGTAACAGCAACAGTGATACAAAGCCAGAATTTGCAACAAGCCTTTCAAACCCACCCATGATCACCAGCATCTCTTCTATGATGTTCTCCTTGTGCCCTGTAACACCAAAGTCACAAAGCCAGCACGTTGCTTAGTGACACAGCTGTTGCACTGGAAGAGGGAAGACAGACATAATATAAAAAGAGAACTCACAGAGCATCCATCAGCTGCAGGGTAGAGCTAGCTTCCCCAGCGACGAAAACGGATGTCCACAACAGCAAACTGAAGGCTGGCTCAGCCATCAATTTCCCCCTCATGTTCATGGTTCAAGCAGACTGACTGCTTTACTGTTTATCTTTATCATTTCGGTATTATCATTATAAGTGCCCCATGAACATAAATGTATCTCTGTTCATTTGTTGCCTTTTTTTAAAAAGGGGGCAACTTTTTTAAAAGCGCAAAACTGCTCCAGGGACTGAAAGGGGAGGTTTCTTGATGACATCAAAAGGAACTAGCCAATCAGCAAAGTGAACAGCCAGCTTCCACATCACTTGAAGAATGTGTATTTCAAACTCAAGCCTGGAACAGGCTTCCAGAGCAGCCCTACTGCTCTAAAAAAGTTCTTCTGTCTTAACAGAAAAAATCTGAAAGGTTGCTTTCTACCCCCTGACCCCCAAGGTTGGCTCTACCCCTTCTTTGGGGGGCCTTTTTTGTCTACACAGTCTGGAAGTGTCTCTACAAGTATTAGCCACAGAATAGGGGCCCCGAGAAGAAGATGTACTGAACTATCCATGGCAAAGGGATGGTCTAGGATGCAAAGCGCCAGTTGCCTCTGTGCTTTAGGGTATGCTCTCAAATCAAGCAGCTCCCATCTCACCCTCTTCATGCTTTAGTGCACAGCCAGAAGCAAAGAAAGGCAGTTCAGACAAGTATAATTAGGGTAGGACAAGTGTCGACAAGTGTACTGCCTTAGTTCAGGAGCTGTGCACACTCCCGTTTTGTGATCACATCAAAGGGAAACAGCACGGTCAAAGGGGGAGGGAGGAAGTGATGGTCTGGGTGCGAGGAGCTGGCCCTGGGTTGGATGCTGCTGCCCTACTCAACTCTCATACCAGCACTTTGCTTAGGTAGGAGGAATCGCCTTTGGACCCAGCTCCTCTCTCCCAGATGATCACTTCCTTCCCCTCCAACCCTGCTGTTCCCTTCACATGCGATCACAAAACAGGAGAGCACACAGCAACTAAACAAGGGTAGGTGTCCTACCCTAACTATTCTTGTCTGAACTGCCTTACTATCAGCAAAAAGGTACAGAGTTGACATTCTGATATTTTTAGACCTGCATTACATTTCCCCCCATAGGAAGCTGCCTTCTATTGACTCAGATCATTGGTCCATTTGGGTTAGTATTGTCTACAACTGACTAGCAGTGGCTCTCCAAGCTTTTAGACAGGAATCTTTCCCAGCCGTATTCAGAGATGCTAAGAACTGAACCGGGGACCTCCTACATGCAAAGCAGGTGTTCAGCGACTGAGCTGCAGACCATATAAGCTTTTAATTTCTCATATTTGCTATGGCTTGTGACCCACCAAGTTTGTCCAAGACACATATGAGTAGTCACACATTCAGAGGCCAGCTTTCCATGGTGGAAAAGATATCTTTTATTGTAGATGTGCAGTGCTACAATCGCCTATTTGGACCATGCCACCTGTGCTGATCCTCAAAGACTGTGCTGCTAATACAAACAGTAATCAGAATAGGGAAAGGCAGTTTGCCTGTGGTGAGGGTACTAGGTATGCACATGCAGCACACTCAACACCTCACAAAATCTGGCACCTAGAAGTACTTCTAGTGAAGTTCCAGGTCATGATCAGTGGGCCCAAGAAGCAACAGTCTTGCTGAAGCTAGAGCAGGTCCAGGTCTGGTCAGTGCCTGTATAGGAGAGTGTCTGGGAATCCCATGTATGCCACCATGATGGAAGAAAGGAGGGATATTAAATAAATAAAGGCCAGTTCACACACACCCTTTTGTCCTAGACTGAAACTCAACACAGCTTGATTTTTCTTAATGGATTTGTATATGCTAGGACAGTCCCAAGACTCCCTGCAACTGTGTCTATATTAGGAACACTAGTCCTTTCCCCACATCATATGTTTGATGTGTAATGCCACCAGTGGCCTGGTTCACAACATCATTTGAATCTAGGCTTAAAATCAGTAACGAACACTGGCATGGATTGGATTCACACAATCATACTAAGGCAGGAATCTCATATGCACCTGACAATGGTAATCTTGGCATAGGTTCACACAATCATGCTAATGTCGGTTACCAATTTTAAACCTAGATTCAAACAACTGTGTGAACCAGGCCAATGCCAACAGCAGCTGAATCAAGACTAATGCAAAAGGTCAACTGGTTAATTTCATCTGGGGGAGGGGGGCAGGGAGAGAATAAATTGTTTTGTCAGGACCAAAATATATTGGTCCTGAATCTGAGCCGAACAATTGCTCTGCATCTCTGTCCACTCACCTGACAAGTGATAGATCTCATTGCCCGTTTTGCTTTCAAGCGCTCCCTTTCTCCCATCCCCATCAACAAAGTAGTCCAAACCTACACTTTGTCTTAACCTGTAATACACCACATAACCCAGTTTTGTCTCTCTCTCTCTACCCAAGGTATGTCCTTGGCCCTTCCACAAAATATGGATGTCCCACCCCAAGACAAAGGGGCAATTCACATGACTGCATGGGCGGGCAGGGGGGCAGGGAGGCAGGGTTCAACCTACCTTCCCCCAATCAACTTCAATTTCGATAGCACACAAGCAGCGCGCCCACATGACCTACGCTGCCAAGAGCAGCGTGGATCACTATCTGCGCTGCTCCAGGCAGCGCAGATCAACAGATATCCCACAAGGCACAAGGATACCCCACAAGGCACAGCAAGATGAGCACAGTGCCTTGGGGGATTCCCCCATCAGATGGGTGCTCTAGGCGCCCGTCTCTGAGGGCTGTCCTTAGAGAGCCCTGGCAGGGTGCGGGGCACAGGGCAACTCAGCCAGTGCGGGGCTCCCTACCAGTTAATTCTAATGGGGGTTAAAAGAGTGGGGCCAGGGCCAGTCGCCCTGCTTGCCATGCCCTAAGGACAGCCCTGCATTTCTGTATCTCCTTGGGCTGCATGGAGCCCGAGGAGACACATGATCCAGGCAGCCAGGTTAATGGAGCACTTTCTCCTTTAACCTTGGCTAAGAGCCGGGCTTGGGAGCGGGATTAGGCTAGGCAGGAATGCCAGGATCCATGCGGATCCCGGAGCTCCACGTGAACAGCCTAGCCCAGGCCAAGCTAGGCTGCCCTAGCCTGGGCTAGTTTGCTCATGAGAACAGCCTCAATGAATGTTAACAGTAGTTGTATTGTGTGGGCAAATGGCAGCTCTGCCCTTCCAGTGTCGTAGCCTGGGTCTGCATTCAGTCAATTCCAGGTCAAAAAACAGGGCACTCTCGAGTACTACAACCATTTGTTTTCCTACAACCTGGAGGGACATATTTATTCTGAGGTCCATTTCCCACAGAGTGGGTTGATGCTTTTGGATACAACCATATTCCATGCAGTGCCATTCACTATGACGCCAGTGAACACTCCCCTCTGGGTGAGCCACAGCTAGGAATGGGACACGAGATCGGGCATTCAAGGCTAAACCAATGCCATTTCCTGTCTTTCTATTTCTGGCACATGTCCGGTTGGTCCTGTTCATGAACTCCCTGCCTACCTGGCCTTTCTATTAAGACCTGGCGGTTTTGCACAGGCCAGATTGAAAAACGACCCTGGGAGATGGACTGTGGGCAGTGTACCCCCCACAGTTAAGAAGGCAGAAACATCCCTGCTTACCAGAATTCAGCTGACCACAATTCTTCCCAGAATGCAGGAGAACTCAGCAGTCTAACTGCCAGGGCTTGAATTATGAGGGAAAGGTAGGAAGGGACCCCTTACATTTGCAGGACTCCCCTATTGTTAGCCAAATCATGCCCCTCCAGCAGCCTCTTAAAAACAGTCACTAAGGGGGTCAGTGTGAAGGGAACCAGTCCCCTTTGCCCCCCCCTCTCTCTCACACACACACACACACTCAAGTACTGCATAGCTTTTCTTTCCGTAATATAAAGAGAGAAACAAAAAAGATGGGAAAAGATTCCACACACACACCCCAATATAAAGACAGAAACAAAATAGATATGTTTAGCAGAATAGCATATATTCATAGTAGGAGTAGTAGCAGCAGCATCTCACCTAGTTTGACCCATAGTTTGACTATATTCAGGGTAGTGGGGTTTAGATATACCATCAGCTTCATATTCAAGGGCAATAATCTTCACTATTTTTTAAGCAGAGGCCACTTGGGCAAAAAAAAAAAAAAAAAAGTTCAATGTGCAGCTATTTCCCACTGCACTGACCTCTACACCGTACTGCACTTTTCTCAGTGATGGGAGGGCCCTTTAAGAGAGATGGGGTACTCTCTTAAGAGTTCTGTGGGGAACTCATTGGGAAGCACTACACTTCCCAGCACTCTTCACACACCCTCCAAGATGCTGCAGGGGCTCAAGAGGGCTCAGTTTCTCCACCCTGGCAAAGAACAGCCCTGTATTGTGGGAATGGTCACCACACAGTGCCAGGAGGACCGTGCAGAGTATTCTGCTTTGGCTGAAGCTTTGCACAGGCTGAAATATTATTATTGTTGTTGTTGTTTACACAGTCAGACAGGTGTTATTGACTGCTTTGTTTTGTCCAGACATCAAGTCCTTCCCAAGGACCTGGGATGCCAGAATTTTATTATCAACAACTGATTTTCGGCCCGTTAAATAATGGGCGCTAGTAAGCGCTCCGGGCCCCCTGCCGCCATTCCCCCTTCTGCTGCCAGCCTCCATGCCACGGCCGGTCTCCCCGGCCGGGCAGGGGCCCCAAAGTCTCCCCCCTGCCTGGCTTTGGTGGCGCCGCCAGGCCTCGGCGGCTGCTCTGCCACCACCTCAGCCGGCTTCCCCCACCGCCTCTTCCCCCCGCCCGGCTACGGCGGCGCAGCCAGGCTTCAGCCATGGCTCTGCCGCTGCCTCGGCTGCGCCGCATCCTCTGGCCGAGGCGGCAGCTCTGCCGCCGCCTGGGCCAGCTTCCCCTGCCACCTCTTCCCCCCGCCCAGCTTCGCGGCGGCCACTTCTCCTCAGCCGCCACTTCTCCTCCCGGCCATCATGGCCGCCTGGTCCCAGCGGTCGTGTCTCCCTCGGCGTGTTCTGGGCATGCGCGGAGCGCATGCCCAGAACAGCCGAGGGAGGCACGGACACACGCCTGGGTGTCCACGGACGGACACCAAGGCTTTTATTAGAGAGGATGTTGTTGCTGTTATTAGAGATATCGTTGCAGAATTTAGGCTGTTCCCAGTAAAGTTGCTTTTTGTAATTGGCTGATGGTGATTTCTGTGGCCCCTATGGTGTTGAGGTGCTCTTCAAGTTGTTTTGGAATTGAACCTAGGGCACCAATTACCACTGGGATTATTTTGGTCTTCTTCTGCCACAGCCTTTCAATTTCAATTTGTAGATCTTTGTATTTGGTGATTTTTTCTATTTCTTTTTCTTCTATTCTGCTATCCCCTGGTATTGCTATGTCGATTATTTTCACTTGTTTTTCTTTCTTCTCGACTACAGTTATATCTGGTGTATTGTGTGGCAGATGTTTGTCTGTTTGTAGTCGCAAGTCCCATAATATTTTTGCATTTTCATTTTCTACCACTTTTTCAATCATCATCATCATCATCATCATCATCATCATCATCAATTAGGGAATCACACTTAGGGTTGATGAGAGCCACCACTGGTTCCCAGGTCTTGCCAAGTGTTTTGATTTCCCCAACCTAATGAAGGAGGCACCTCAGCTACTTGTACCTGAACAGGCAGACAACGAGGTGATGCACACGACCAGTACGGGGTGGGGAGGGTTGGCAGGGGGAAGGGAGGGTTGAACCTACCTTCCCCCCAGACGTCCGACAATCTCTTTGGCATGCCATTGTGTGCCCACACAATCCATGCTGCTCCAAGCAGCACAGATCACTGGAGACCGAGAAAACAAGTCTTGGCCTCCAAGAATCCCAAAATTTACCATGCAAGCAGTGAGTGTGGTGCTTTGGGGCATTCCCAGGTGCTCTATGTGCCCGCCTGTGTATGTGCTCGGGCTGCGTGTAGCCCAAGCACTCACATGACCCTGGACCATCCCTCTTACAGGGAACACTCACTGCCCTGGACCTGGGGTTGAGGGCACATTCACGCCCTCTAATCCTGGTTAAGGGCTGGGTCAAAAAGTCAGGCTAGCAGGGATGGGAGTGCTGGGATCAGGTGCGATCCTGACGCTCCACACAAGCAGGAGCTGCTGGGCTGCCATAGCTTGGGTTGGGCTGCTTGTGTGAATAGCCTCAATGACACCCAGTGGTCAACTCAGAACCTTTGGGGATGTAATTGCAACATCTAATCCTTTGGCCAACATTCTCCCATTTTTTCTACTAGACCTCAGTTCCCTGTGAATGGCATAAGAGTGACAAGGAATGTATGAAGCAACAGAGGGATGGTGAATCATTTCAGCTAAGACAACGATACACTCCCCTGTGCTCCTCCAGTAACACCTGACATGTTTTGTTCACAGCAGTGAGAGAAAGGGCAGGGCAAGTCCACGTAAACAACCTTGGCACATCGTTTTCTGGGAACAGGGAACACTTCCGGGAAGCATCTTCCCACTCAAAGCCCAGAGCGCTAAGATTCCCCACACCTAATAAAACTTTCGATTACAGCCTCTCCACCAGCCAGGAGATTGCAGAGATCACACCTGGTATCCCTATCCACACCTAGGTTCACACATGCAGAAACAGGAGGGAGCCAGCATCCAGGATGCTGCTACCAACTGAGGATGGATTCAGCTTGCTGCCCCGTTCAGTGTCAATGGGAGAGAAGAGCTGGATAAACTTTATTTTGGCTAGCTTCTTTTCTTTTCTTTTGCAGGGGTGGGGGGGTAGGGAGCAGCAAAGGCTGGTAAGAAGGAAAATATTCCAAAAGATCAGCAAGGAAAAGGGGCCCAAGGAAAGGACAGCGATATGCAGGGCTCTCCATGCTAAGTAAACCCAAATTCAGCAAGCAAAATTATGCAAATCAAGCACATTTGCATGCACTGCTTATTTTGCGTGGAGTCCAAAGAGACGTCCAGCAGAGAGAACAGAAAGTCATGGCAGCAATACAGAGGGGCTGTACAGAGGTATAATAGCCTGCTTTTTGACCATTGTCACTCCTCCAGGTTGAAGCTTCATTGAATGCTGCCCACACATCTCCATTGTCTAGAACCCCAAGGGCCAGAAACCTGTCTTATTTATTATCATTTTAAATGAAGGTTTGGGTTCTCAGGACACCCAATTTCATGAAAATGAAGCAAGCCCCCTGACTTGCTGAATACACATGGGCCTTCTACTTATACAATACCTAATGGACTTCCAAAAAATGATTTAGGAACATAGGAAGCTGCCATATACTGAGTCAGACCATTGGTCTATCTAGCTCAGTATTGTCTTCACAGGCTGGCAGCGGCTTCTCCAGGGTTGCAGGCAGGAATCTCTCTCAGCCCTATCTTGGAGAAGCTGCCAGGGAGGGAACTTGAAACCTTCTGCTCTTCCCAGAGCAGCTCCATCCCCTGAGGGGAATATCTTACAGTGCTCACACTTCTAGTCTCCCATTCATATGCATTCACACTTCTAGTCTCCCATTCTCCCTGCTTAGCTAAGGGGACAAGTCATGCTTGCTACCACAAGACCAGCTCTCCTGTCTCTTATGGGACCTATCTTATGAGACCTATGACACCTCTCTCTTAGGGGAGCCAAGAATTGCCATACCCTTAAACTAGTCATTTCTCTTCTTGGTAACCACCTGGGAGCTGTCCCCCTATCATCTTTAGCAGAGGCATCTCAAAACACAGAGGCAACGCATCACACCCAGCCTTCAGAAGTAGGTCAGAGCAATCCCCGTTGGGCAAATGGAGAAACAGAGGCCCTCAATGACTCAGTGAGAGTCACATGGAGAAGCAGGAGGCTAGACAGAACTGAGGCGTCATGGCTCCTTAACTAGCCTCTAGGAACACAATCCCTAGCCTGCATTCCACTGACCTGTGGAGAGAAACCAGGAATCACGCTGCTCATTACACTTCCAAGGAATGCACACTGTGGTAATAGAAGCTAGCGTCCCGCTGTCAAGTCCTTTAGGCAGGGTGTGGGCACCTGTTAGTGCAGAGGGCCTGACTGGAATTCCGTGAGCCAAGGGCCACAGTTAAAACAAGCACATTTCACAGTTGCACACTCTTCCGATCATTTCGTTTGCTCACACGGCAAAATAATAAAAACGACAAGTTCCAGACATGCTGCATTTGCCTGTAGAGCAGCTGGTATCAGACTGTATTTTTAAAAGTGAGAGCCAGCGTGGTGTAGTGGTTAGAGTGCTGGACTAGGACCGGGGAGACCCAGGTTCAAATCCCCATTCAGCCATGATACTAGCGGGGTGCCTCTGGGTCAGTCACTTCTCTCTCAGCCTGACCTACTTCACAGGGTTGTTGTGAGAAGAAACCTACGGACGTAGTACCCCGCTCTGGGCTCCTTGGAGGAAGAGCGGGATACAAAATGTAAATAAATTAAATAAATAAAAAATAATAAAAACAGGTTTCTTTGGAAGCTTATCAGGTATTTCTCAGTGAGAAGAAGGATAATGGCAGACAACCTTCTGCAATGCACAGGCACAGGTGAGTACTGAGTGTGTTCTACATCCCTCTCTCCATCCATGTGGAGATATGGTTAAGGCCCGACAGGCCTTGTTGGAGCTCTGAGGAACTGAGAGCGCACTCTAGAAGATCTCCCAGAATCCTCTGCAATGTGCAGGGTCCCTTGAAAAGAAAATCAACAGGGAAAGCGTTCCCTTGGAGGGAGGACGTGAAAAACACCACTTAGTATCCCACAGCATTCCTCTTCAGAGCTGATAATGCAGCCCTAAACTTCAGTCAGGTTTTGACAGGTTCAGATCCTACGAATATAAGATGCTGCCTTATAGTGAGTCAAACTATTCATCCATCTAGTTCAGTATTGTCTACACCAGGAATTCTCAATGTTGGGTCCCCAGATGTTATTGGACTTCAACTCCCATAATCCCCAAACAAAGGCCACTGGGGCTGAAGATTATGGGAATTGAAGTCCAATAACATCTGAGGACCCAATGTTGAGAATTCCTGGTCTACACTGACTGGCAGCAGTTCTCCAGGATTTCAGGCAGGAGTCTTGCTCAGCCCTACCTGGAGATGCTGCCAGGGATTGAACCTGGGACCTTCTGCATGCAAAGCAGCAGCTCTAGCACTGAGCTACAGCCCCATCATGGATTTACATCATGAGATCCAGAGATGGGTACAGATGCTGGGTGGGAATTATGCATTCAACTTTTACTAGCCAGAATTCTGATTGTTTCTCATATTTGCTGTCATATTTTCCTTATTCAACACTGACCACCACCATTCCTACTAGTGAACACTTTAGCACCTACAGAGTGCTATGTGCTGTACAGTACACAAAAATAGGTACACTGCCCCCGCTCAGAGAGTTTGCAGCATAACCAAGGACTAATAGTAGGCTGAATAAATTGCAGCTTCTGCTCACAGTGAATGATTCAGATGATCCAAGAAGGGAGACACCACAACCAGAAGAGGAAAACCAGCCACCACAAGAAAAGAAGTTGTGAGCATCAGGCCTTGGAGAGACACAACAAACGTGAAAAGAGAGACAGGGAGAGAATAAGGCTAGATAAATATGTTTTTAAAAATAGATGGAAGAGGTAAGTGATCATGAGGGTTAGAAAGGTCTCAAATGAAAACTAAAACATCAACGAGAGCCTGAGTGCCAAACAAAAAGTGCCATGCCCATGGGACAATATTTTTGCCCTTTAAGGGAAAATTAGGCTTCACATACCTGTAGCCAAGGGGAAGTGACTGAGAAGTGGGCAGGTCAAACATTAAGTGCCAATGTGGACAGCAGTTGGGCTTAAACCAGAGAGAGGTAGGGTCAAATCCCCACTCAGTCATGAAGCTCACAGGAGGACCTTCAGCCAGTAAGCATCTCTCCAGGCTGTGATGAGGATAAAAAGGTGTAGGGGAGGACTATAAATGTTGTCCTGAACTAAGTGAGGTCACAAAGGTGGGGAAAGTGATATTCTCCCTATGTTTATGAGGTAGGCAACACTAGGTCACAAGATAATAAGCACATCAGTCAGAACAATCTGGAGCTAAACCAGCCATCAAAATTACTAGCCCACCCGGACACACCGAGCAGTTTTAGTTCTTTGTGGCCCAGATTTTTTAAAAAGTGACAGCCAACTTCCTGACTAAGGCTGCACATGCACAGCAGGAAGAAGCACCTGTGTTGCAGAAGGCTTCCTGACTATCTCAGCACCAGTGATGGGGAGGAGGGCAATATTTTGCTGATCTTCCCTTGTAAGTACTGTGCCTCACCTGAAAACATGTCCCTGAGGGCTGTTACATCTCTCAGGGACATATCTGGCAGGGGTGAGCAACTCACCCATGAGGCAAGGTGAGGCAAATGCCTCGGGCAGCACCTGCACCTTGGAGCCGTGAATGCAGGCATCCCGCCCCACTTCCCAATGCTTTCAGGCATCATTTCACCTGCCTGCACCTGCCACCACCATTTCCCAGCTCCATGCTACCCCGTTGCCCTCTGCACCTACTAGCCTGGCCCAGCCCCCTGATGTTGACGTGGGCATCAGGGGGTTGAGCCAGCCCTGCCTCTTTCCCCAGCATATGCCGCCCTTCCCCATCCCCTGGTTGCCTTACCTTCTGGGCACACCAGGGAGGAGTTTTAAATAATGAATGACTGGCGGAGGCAGCACAAGGGTGGCTGCTGTTGCTGTCGCTTTGCTAGCTGGATGGCTTTCTCTTGCCCTCTCCCCCACCCCCCATGCACAAGCCTGTTGATGGAAGGCACAGGGGGCAGGGGGAGAGCGAGAGAGAAAGCCAGCCAGCAAAAGTGGCAGGCAAGAGAGATGCTTCTAAGCATGAAGCAGCGACTTCTCTTGCTGCCACTTTGCTGGATGGCTTTCTCTCTCGCTCTCTTCCCCCAGCGCCTTCCATCTTGTGTGCTTGGGGAAGAGAGCATCTTCATGCTCAGAAGCATCTGCCTCAGGCTACCTCTAGTGTCCAGAAGAAGGTAAGGGGTCAGGAGGTGGGGAAGGGTGGAAGGGTGAGGGAGGCAAGGCTAGCTCTGCTGGTGGTCAGCACTAGCATCCGGAGACATGGCCAGTGGTGTCTCGGGGTCACCTCAGGTGGTGCCAGCACTCACACTGGTGCTGGGGGGATAGGTGAAAATCAGCCCCCCCCCCCATGCGTGATTGCCATAGCTGCTTTAATAGAAGCCTTCCATGGCCTGGGCACGTTTTCTCTAGCATGTGAGCAGCCTTGGGATGTCAGCCAATGTGTGTAGGGCTTGCCTGCCTTGTTGTCTAAATGCAGTTTTTACCTGCCACAGACAACCAGTCAGGAGGCTATCTACAAGCCAGAATTTAAATCGCACCTCTCACTGTTTTATTTTTGGACAAGTCTTCTCACGAATGACTAATATCAAGGAAATGTTCTGCGGAAGCAAAAGTAACAGCAACCAGACAGGCCAGAAGATTCCATCATCTAAGAGGCCTTGTTGTTGGGCCTTGGCTGCTGTCTGAGGAAGTAAGCTTGGATCCAGTTCTTCAGAGACAGCGCACCATTAGTCCAGCTCCAGAGAGCCAACCTAGTAGGCCAAGTTAAAAACACGATGTTCCCCTTTTTGCTCCAGGCTAATAGCTTGCGGGAAGCTTGTCCCAAAGAGACATCAGATAGGTAGGGAAGGGAGAATCAAAGTTTTCTCCCACATGTAACCTTCATGTGCTGCAATTTTCAGTCAGTGCACTTTGGTGAACCTACATCTTGATACATTTCACTGCTCTTCACAACTTTGGGTAAGTCAGTTACTTCTATGTCCACCAACTTTACTTACCCAAGTTTTATAGTGGGGAAAGTAGGCCCACTCTGCCTCACCCAACAACAGAAGACCCTCAGAAAATTGTGTACTAGAAGACAGAGAGATATATAGTGGAAAATACACTTAAATCAGGGAGCAATCCCCAAATTTTCCTTTAGGGGGTGCTCACTTAAAAGATCCAAACTGTACCTGGGTTCCATTTTTTCACTAAAAGCTGAACATAAATATGTTAATATAGCAGTCAATAAAAACAGCTGAATAAAAACACAATAGAGAGATTTTTAGGCCTACATCCAGGTTGACTTCCAGTGCAAACATCTCGACCTCTCATTTGAAATCCTATATACTGCTACCTCTTTGACTGAGGTCTGTACATCTGGGATCAAGAATAGGATCCACTTCTACGCTGGCATCTAGAGAAGATCACCAAGGTAACAGGCTCATTGCATACTCCACAAAACAAAAGCAGATACACATGTATGCTCTTCCACAACACTCATCAGCCAAGCCCAAACCAACAGGCAACACAAAGTGCATTCTCTGTACACACAACAAGAGGTTGCACACAGAGAGAACATGAAGGATCAACTGGGGTGAACTAAGATGGCTGCATGTATGAGGAACTAGTATCTAGGCAAAGGTGATTGTATGCGGGAAAATCCTGAGTAGGTGTTTTGGGAGGTAGTCCAAAGCAGATGAATGGAGTTGAAAAATAGATTTTAGAACTGAAAGGGATCTTAGAGGTCTTCTAGTCTAACCCCTGCTCAGAGCAAGAAACAGAGGTTTGTGTGAAGATGGAACTACGAATGCAGAATGAGGGTTCCTTTGCTTTCTCTGTTCCTGGAAGAATTAAGGAATCTGCCAGTGAACAACTGTGGAATCAGAAGTGATGGGGGGAGAGGGGTGAACATGGATGTCAAGATGGCAATATTATTCAATTGGGAAGACCCCAAATAAAACAGATAACTGATCACAATCAAGTCATTTAGTGAAGGTGGGGAGGGGGGGCGGAGGCCTAGAGGGTGGGATGTGTAGCATTCAAGCACTTTAGAAGGTAAACCTTTGATAATTCCCATGTTCATTCAGCGGCCCAGATATCAGGAGAGAAGAGAGCCCAGAGTTCTTGTGCCTCACCCAGTCCACAGCCACCCACAATGACAATGCTCTTCCCTCAGAATCACTCTCCCTTGGGGATGCTACAGGCAGCTTTATCACCACACTCAAAACCAGCCCTCACGAAGTTATGCTCCTAAGCAGGTAAAGATAAAGTCTGCCATCGAGTCAGTGTCGACTCCTGGCAACCACAGAGCCCTCTGGTTGTCCTTGGTAGAATACAGGAGGGGTTTACCATTACCTCCTCTCACGCAGTATGAGATGATGCCTTTCAGCATCTTCCTATATCGCTGCAGCCTGATATAGGTGTTTCCCATAGTCTGGGAAACATACCAGCGGGGATTTGAACTGGCAACCTCTGGCTTGCTAGTTAAGTCATTTCCTCACTGTGCCATTAGGTGGCTCTCTTAAGCAGATACATGCACACACACATATATACTCAATGTGCTTTTAAACATGTGTATAGAGTTTGGACTCAAGGAGTAGAAAGATGCTCAGAGGGAGATGGGGCAGAAGGGCAACCTAACCTACCTCACTCTCTGCATGCACAAAACCAGTCCTTTATTCGCCCACCTTCAACTCCTCCTTTGCTGTTCTCAACTAAGGAAGCAACAGCTGTGCCACTGACTGAAAGAAACGAGGATTCCAGCAACCTCCCACTACTATAGATCCCAAGAGAAGCAACACCCACTTAAAAGCACACCCCAGCATTAGATGGAAATAATATCACTCACTGTCCTGGAGGAGAGCAGAGTGGGTAGAAAGTTGGGGAAGATAGGGAGATCGACTACTGAAGGCTGAGAGGGTCCCACAAGTTATCTCAGAGAAACCCAGCCCAACCTTGCTCAGGTGAGGGGTGTCATTCTTCTTCCACAAAAATGCACACACGCCTCACAGTTGTCCCCACCACACACACACACACACAGTCACAATCCCTCACCACTCACAAGTAAGACATACACATCCATCACACAAGCTGTTCAGGCATTCACAATCACTGCCTCACACATGTACCCACTCAAAATTCTAATACTTACACTCTCTCTCTCTCTCTCTCTCTCTCTCTCTCTCTCTCTCTCTCTCGTCCTCACACACACCCAGCCCCACAGAGCAATGCAAAAGTTAATACTCAAAAGGCCTTGAAAAGTAAAAAGAAATTAGGAGTCCACAGATGTCTCCCAAAAGCCGGCGCAGTGGCGAGGAAAGGAAATCCAGATGCTAAACCACAATCTGACCTCCCACCCAACTCTAAGGCCCAGCACATTTCCCACTCACCTGGCTGTCTGAGCTGCCCTGGTGTGGAGACACAGTCACCTGGAGTCAGGGGAACTTTCCACGTCCCGTCTCTCCCTGCTGTTCCTGAGCGAGTGTGAGCCTCCTCTCGCTGAGAATCACTCTCTCTCTCTTTTTTTTAAACGTTCACTAAGAAATCATTATACTCGGCTATTCATAACCCCAGCAGGTCATGTGACACAGCCCTGAAAATATACAGCACATTTTTTCAAAAACCACAGAATGACTTCAGGCGAAGACACGGAAAATATTTTCTCTCTCCTCCTCCTCTTCTTGCCTCTACTGTTGCTGCTGCTGCTGCTGCTGCTACTCCCCCCTGCGTCCAGGCGTCTGTCAGATTGTCAAAAGGACTTGACATCAGGACTGTTCTAGTGTCACAGAGCTGAGTGGTTTTGTTCATCAAGCGAGGGAGAAAAGGATGCGTCATGAGCCTTCACACACACACACACACACACACTTGTTTCCCTTGTGTTTAAAAAAGCCTGGGACCAATCAGCAATCCCCAGATTAGCTCTTTGCCCCCACCCTAAATCTGTGATCCATCAGAAGGAGTTTGGGGCCACTTCTAAGCCCCCCCTTCACTGCAGGAGGAGAAGTCTTTTGAAGGTGTTACCCAGGTGCCTTCGTCTGCCACATCAGTTTTCAAACTGCCAGGAAATCCAGTATTCCTTGGAAGTTTATCAGGGGTCTTTCATACAGATCAATGGAGAAGCCTGAGAGGCCTGGTCAGGGACCCAGGTGATCCCATTGTACACTGCAGAATATATTCCAGAATCCTCTGCCAAGTGCAGAGAGGTCCATGGCAGCCCCTTAGGGGTTCCTGGGCAGACAGACAAACTAGTGTGGAAATGGTTCCCACAAGTCAGGCAGTCTACTGTGCCACACCAACACCTTTCAGCACAACAAACCAAAGGCAAAGCAATCCAAGATCATGCCCACTGGGCAGCTTCCACTTATGCCATCCATCACGGGCATGACAACCACTCAGACGGAGCCATGTTGCCGAAATCACCACTGTCACAGAGCTACCATTCTTGCATCTGTACAGCACTCAGACAAACTGTTGGGCCAAGGAAGTAGGGACTGTGCTGCTTGGAAATTACTCTTCATGCCGCTTCAGCAAGTACCAGCTAGAGATTAAGTAGCCATCGATTGATTATGCACGTCAACCCACCTGACCTAGAAAGAGCATGCAAGCCTCTTATCTTCATAAATGACATAGCCTACAGTCATGATGGGAAAAGGTAAGATGGACTTTAGGTAAGATATTCTATCTTTCGCCACATCCCATCCCACCATGGAGGACAGGTCTATCAATGGCTACTAGTGTGAGGGCTATAAGCCACCTCCAACCTCAGAGGCACGATGCCTCTCAATACCAGTTACACGGGAGCACCAGCCAGAGAGAGGACATGCTCTCACCTCTGGCCTGTGGGCTTCTCGGAGGCATCTGGTGGGCTACTGTGTGAAACAGGATGCTGGACTAGATAGGCCTTGGGTCTGATCCAGCAGGGCTGTTCTTATGTTCACAAGCACTTTTAACTCTTTTGGCCTCCCATGCCAAGGGGTGGATATGAAATAAAGCTAGCGAAAGGAAAGAATTGTTATTACTACTTAAGCCAGCAGTTTAAAAGAAGATTTTTCAGAGTGCCTAATGCAGAGTGTCTCTCCCCCAATACACACATGCATCCCACAACATGGGTGGGTGGAGGGAGTTGAGGAATTCAGGATTGAACCTGGGCCCTCTGACTCAACACTGGTTGCCCAACCTGCACAAGGGGACATGGGAAATGAAGAACAGAGCCCTCTTCAGCTGGTGGCTGGACAGCAGAAGTGAGGCAGCCTCCACTGATGCTTGAGCAATCCTGGCTGAACTGGTTGCACCCCCACCCCCACCCCCACCCCAACCTCAAATAAATGCTGCAGGCTTATCAGTTGGAGAGTGCCTGTTCCAACAAGAAGGCTCTTCTCTTCTGTTGCTCCCAACACCCTCCTTTACTCTGCGTGCTGCTGTTTGTGTTCTCCGGATCTTCCCCTTGTACTTCCCTGCTAATGGAATGTTCTCTCCACTCTAGCTCTTGGATCTTAGCTCTCTTCTTTGGCTCTCTCGGCCTCACTTTTACAATGGCCAGACTTGGATCCCTGACAAAATTGCTGGACTTGCTAAGGTACCAGTCCAGGAACACCTAGTCAGGGGCGGCCCTTTCATGAGGCAAGGCGAGACAGCTGCCTCAGGCAACAGATTTTTGGAGCACCAACAAGGTGGCAAGATGCCCTTCCTCCCCAAAAAACGGGGAAGGAAAGTGTTCACACAAGGAGGGTGGCATTTGGCACCCTGCCTCCTGTTGAACCAGGCCAGTTCACAAAGGCCTTGAGCTGCTACTGTACCTAGCATCACCCCATCAAGGCCACTTATGCCCTGACAGGAGATGGCTGCCATTCTTGTTTTAGAAATGGAGTATTGTGGCAAACAGTGATATGGAGGGAGTTTTTTTAATGACCTAGTTGACTTCAAAGGCAGGAAACCCAGGCCTCCTAGATATAACTGCCTATCCTTAGAGGAGAAACCACCAGTATAAACATTTCTGCATAATTCTCATATTTTGGGCCTGTGTTGACATCTAGAACTGCCAACATGGAGTCTTTGGGGAAGAAGGATAAAGTATTGGCACCCTCCTGGACAAAGACAAGGGGAGCAGGGGTGCCAGAGGCGGGGGGGGGGCTCTTTGCCAAAACGGAGTGTTCTCAGTGTTGAGAACACTCATTCTTACTTCTGCTTCACTACGCTTAGGGTTGGGGGGAGTTCATACAAGGGAGGGATTTACAGCAACTTCAATACAGTAGCAGGAAGGTGCCATTCATACAGCCAGTGGCATTATTCAGCTTTTTTCTTGATTTGTGCTTAATGTGCAGTATATGCCTCCTTAAAAAGTTGCAAGTTGCACATCTTTCGAGTGTTGGCAATGGCCGTGTGCACAATACTCTGGCATTTTGGAGAGACCCTGACCCTCTGCACTGCCCCCTGCCTTGTCACCTTCTCGCGGCCTTCATCTTCCCTGCCTCCACCACTGCCACCGCCACCTCCTCCTCCTGCCTCCGCTGCCCACTTCCCATGGGCTCCTGCTGGTGAGTGCAGACAGATCTATTGTTCTCCTTCTCATCCGAACAAGAGACGAAGCATCCCATCCACCGTCTTGCTGACAAGAGATGACTGGGAATGGTAACGGACAAGGGAGGAGAGGAGGAGGAGGAGGAGTGTGCCACCCATCACCATTCCCAATCTGCACTCGCCAGCAAGAGGGTGGATGGGTTGCTTCTTCTCTTACTTGTGCGCGAGAGAAAACAACGGATGTGCCCCCTTGCCAGCAGGAGTCCACATGAGGCAGGCAGCAGAGGCAGGAGGAGGAGGTGGAGGAGGCGGGGAAGGCGAAGGCGCAGCAATGTGAACGGTCTCGTTTACTTCAATTTATGTGTACTTACACTTATATGCGGGTATATGTGCTTATATGTGGGTATACTCTCATCCTAACTCATCCTAGATTAAGTCACTTCCTCCTGCAGTAAAGTTGAAAGTCTGAAAAGATCCACTACAGCACCACACGCTCAACTGTTGCCATGTTGAATCATCTATATATCTTATTTCCAAAAGAGCTAGAATGGTTATTATCCTTATAGACTCATAATCAGAGCACCTGTGAGCGAGAGGGAGGTACCTGCAGAGTCGAGGAAACCTCCAGTTTCACAAAAATCTGAAGAACACTGAAGGGGCCAAAACGCCCAAAATGCAACTCAATGGAGCAGAATGTTTGCAGACTCGGGAGGCAATTATCAGATAAGGCTCTCAGACGATTGGGTGGAGCTAATCAGACAGTTGGGTGGAGCTAATAGAACTCAGTGGCAGGGAAGTGGGAAGGAGGGCTTGAACAAAAGAGCAAAATATTTCTCAGCTTTTAGAATCAAGATAGTCACACACCCTTCTGCTTTGGAGGGGAAACGGTGCCTAAAACGTTCACCATACTCAGGCACAGCCTCAGTTCAGGTAAGGTAACACATGCATACTAGAGACATCCTACAACATTCTGTTGTCGATCCATATTTGTAATATTTAACATTTGTATGGTGCTTTTTGAGCATGCCATTAGTCCTGCTAGAAGAATCACAGCTGTAAAACTTCAAACATAAAGATGGCAAATGGGAAATGGATTGGCAAAATGAGAGGCTCAAGTTCTATTCAGACATTATGTTCTATGAGTGTACAGATATCTATACACTTGTGCCTGTTTATGTGTGAATAGCTGTACCTGCATTCATTTAAAAAATGAACCTGGGTACAGCCCTTCAAATCATGGTAGAGATAGGAAGTGTACTGCTGTATCTATGTTCAACATAGCATGTGAATAATTGTGCCAGTGTACATATTTGGACCTGTGTACAGTGTACACTCATTGTGTGAGTGCTGAACATAACGTGGAATGGGGTTCCTGTCAAGTATTGATCATCCTCTCTCTTTTTGTCATGGCAATTCAATTCACACGGATTTATGAGGCCTAGCAAGACTCATGAAAAGAATGAAATGCCTCTTCAACCCAGAACAGGAAATTTCAGCCAGATCCCTGTGGCCCATTCAATCAGAGGAGGACAATTAAAGTAATCACTGTTTGGCCATTCCAACTTCACAACAACAGGTTCCAAGAAAACCAGGTTCCGTGGTTTGATCAGGGGGACAGAGCTGATGGTGTGGACAAAGTGTTTCAATCCACTTGGTGAACCATTGGACGTACTCTATGTGCTGGCACCAGCCATCTTTTCAAAGTAGTTTTTGCTTGTCCCCTTGAATAAGCCATGAGCAGTACTCGGGGACAATTCATGCCAATTCTATTCTAAGATCACTAAGGCTGTGATCTTAAACAGACACTTTCTAGAAACTAACTCCAAAGAACTTAGCGGTACTTTCCATGTTGCTTGAATATGGGCTGGGGAAAGGCCGTAGCTCGGCATCAAAGCATGAACGGTTGCACAACTTCAGCCCTCCTATAGATGTTGATTGATTGATTGATTGATTGATTGATTGAGTGCTGTCAAGTCAGAGTCAACTCTTAGCGACCACATAGATAGATTCTCTCCAGGATGATCTGTCTTCAGCTTGGCCTTTCAGGTCTCTCAGTGGTGCATTCATTGCTGTTGTAATTGAGTCCATCCACCTTGCTGCTGGTCGTCCTCTTCTTCTCTTTCCTTCAACTTTCCCCAGCATTATGGACTTCTCAAGGGAGCTGGGCTTTCGCATAATGTGCCCGAAGTATGATAGTTTGAGCCTGGTCATTTATGCCTCGAGTTAAAATTCTGGATTGATTTGTTCAATGATCCATTCGTTTGGTTTCCTGGCTGTCCGTGGTATCCTCAAAAGTCTTCTCCAGCACCAAAGTTGTTGGTGCAGATGTTGGTGCAAAGTTGTTGGTGCAGATGTTGACTACAAGTCCCATAATCCTTGACTACTGACCACTGTGGCAAGGGACGATGGGAGTTGTAGTGCAACAACAGCAGGAGAGCTGAAGTTGTGTAGCCCTTATGTAGAAGATCCCAGGTCCAATTCCTGGCATCTCCACTTCCAGGCAGAGTCCTGGAAAGACTTCTGCCTGAAACCTTAGCTAGTTGCTGCCGGTCAGAATAGACAATACTGGGCTCTATGGTTTGGCTCAGTACAAGGCAAGTTAGTGTATTTTATCTCCATTGATCTGCGTGATGAATTGGTCTTGCGACTGTTCTGATGTGTCTCAAGATCACAGCCTCTCCATCCTGGAAAATCTTTGAGAAATAAATTGAACCTGCCCTTGAGGAGACAAGTCAAAGGGTACTTACTGCCCCCTACAAAATGGTGCCTTCAGGGGCCAACCAGGGTCACCAACTGTTGATCTCAGCACAGACTGTGAAAAAAGGTACACATGCAAGAAAGATGAAGGTATTTTGAAGCACAGCTGCCCTCTACCAACTTAAAGCTAACAAACAAACAGATACTGTATGAGGCAGAATGATCAGAGGTGCATGTAGGTAATTTTGGAGCCAGGTCCTAAAGGCCTTTGGAGGCTCCCATGCTACATCATCAAGAATACATAGGTTCTTGAGGGCACAACCTGCACCACCCAGACAGACTAAAGAGGATTTGGGGGGCCCCAGGGGTATGGAGACCCTGGACTTTGGCCCCAAAGTCCAGGGGCAAGAGCACCCCTGAGTATGATAAATGTGGACTGGAGATTTAGTGAAGCAGTTCCATGACAACTTCAGCATGTGGCGATGAGCAACATGGATCCATTCCACCCACATCTCTGCACACTGCTTTGATCATGGCGGGAACTGGTGCAGAGAGGGAAGAGCTCTTCACCAATCAGCCATTTCTTGAGACACAATGGACCCAGCATAGCCTCAAAATAGCCTCAGAAGAGAGGACCTTCTGTTGGCAGGGAGGAATTCTGACTGGTTACTCAGCATCCCCGAAATGGGAGCCCAGCATGCCCACCCTGCATCCTTGTCCCCATATGACTCTAACACAGCAAGATTAAAGAGAGCCAACCATGACCGTAACAGGCACATGAAACACATCAGTCCCAGGCCGTGACAGAACCATGACGTTCAGGCCAATTTCCTGTGAAAACAAAAATATGCCCTGGCTTTAACAGGCAACAGAGCTTGTCTTCTCTCTGTGGGACGCCTAGGAAATCAGACGTGGTGGAACACAAGTCCTTTCTCTGGCCCAGAGACCACATCACAGGAGGAACGGCTCAGTTCCCTGTCTCTGTTGGACTCACTCCATCCCAATCCAATGAGGCTCAGTCTCACCCACAGATCTTATAGCCCATATCCCAGAAGACCTATATTAGGCCTAGGAGCATTCACAAGCAGCACTGTAATGGCCCCCAAAACAGGGAGATATCCCACAATTCTCTCTCCCTTCCAAAGCCATTATGAAATTTAGCCAAGCACAAGTCAGGTTCAACACAGGGCAAGTTCAACACTAATGTCTTGCCACACAAAGGTGTTGCAAAGGTGTTGCACAGCTGTAGGAGGAAATGCAGAATGCAGAAGTATCTGATACCTTTTTGCCACAGGTGTGTGTGTTTCCATGTGGTGCTGCTGAATGAGAGTTGCATGGTGCTGCTGCATGCATGCATGCGTGGTATGTACATGAGTATTGACCCCTGCTAACTCAGGAAAGAGGAACCTTTTAAAGTGGTGACTTTTCAGCCCCAGCACTGGCTGTTGCTGGTGTCTACCTTATGTTTCTTTTTAGAATGAGCCCTTTGGGGCAAGAAACCATTGTATTAATTTATTAATGATTTTTCTATGTAAACCGCTTTGAGAACTTCTGTTGAAAAGCGGTATATAAATATCGGTAATGGTAGTATTACTCTTTGTACAGCCATTGCAAGCTTGTGTTTTGCCACAAGCAGGTTGTACTCAGTGTGCTTCTGCACAGCCCTATGAGTCTCTAGGTACACCCTGCATCTCTGCTCGCCATGTGCACATGAGCGGTGCTGTATTAGGTGAATAGAGACTTCTTGTATGTCAGCAGTTCATTTGGCCAGCAGGCCAATCTAGAGCAGCACAGCACAATGATGAGGGACCATCTCCCTTCTCCTGTCACTCAAGTTCTCTAAATGACAATTTGATCCAGTCTAAGTGCTGATTTTCACAGGGGATGTTGAACGACGCATGCATAAAGCCGTGCATTTCTGCCACGATTAGCCCTAAAATGCATGCTAAAAGTGTGGTTTAAAAAACCCACCTTTTCCCCATGTCCAGAGCAGGAGGGCTCTTTCATGTGCATCAGGTTTACATGTATTTCAAGGTTTTTTTATCAGGTGTTCTGCCAACCTGCAGGGTCACAGCCACACTCCTGAGCTGAAGCATTAATTATGCCTAACAAGGAACACAGCAGCCTGAAGGAAATCTGGACAACTTCAGCTGTCATTTAAAACACACAATAACACGTTTTTAGTCCTCATGAATGCACAGAAGACCCCTGCAAATGTGCTGGCAGTTCTGGCTTAGCATATGCACCACATTTTTAAAACGTTGCCTTTCCGAGAAGAAACTCAGAACAGCATCCAAAGCATTATTTTTCTCCTGCAACACCCCTGTGAAGGAGGGTAGACTGACAGATAAAAGATCACCCTAATATTTAATGGCCAGACAGGGATTTGAATCTGGTTTCCCACATCTCAACCTAGCCTTTACTACAGAAAGACTTCAGCGCCCAGTTGTCTGTGTGCCAGACTGCACCTAAAAAAAATAGTTCCTGCACTAGATTCCAAGGTCAGACTTTGTCATTGAACTGAACCATTACAGAAGGCCACCACAGAGTTCATCCCCCTGCCACCTGCAAGATCTTTTAGCACAGAATTTAGGTCTTTCTAGCTCTGGGGTTTTAAACCAGGGGTACATGAACCACTGGGGGTACTTTGAAGCCTCACAGGGTGTACATGGGGCCCTCCTGTCTCACTGGCATTCTGCATCATCAGCTCCTGAAAAGAGAATTCATCCTCTGGGAAGGGGAGGGGTATCAGGCAGGATCCTTGCCTTGCTGAGCATCAGTCAGCATTTTCCTCACTGCTGAGCCTGTCAGTCAGGCTGAGGAGAGGGTGGGCTGAGCCAGTGAGTTACAAGGAGAGAAAGCAGAGGGCAGGGAAGATCAGGCCAGGAAAAGGGGACGCTATGCAGCCCTGGCCACCAGACTCCACAGTTTTGGAGAAGGAAGGCAGCCACATCAGAGAGTTAAGGATGAGGGTGATGGTTGTTTTTAATACTTATTCCAGAACAGATTCACTTGGCTTGCATTTTATTCTCCACCAACTTTGACAAAACTTACTTGGCTACCAAGTAACAGATCACAATTCTTAGCCATTTGCATATTGTGCATATATATGGGGTGCATTTACTGAATCTTTAATACAAATGGGGTACACTTGTTAAAAACCAACCTGTGTATTATAAGGCTGCAAGGGTCTAGAAACTGATCTTATAATCGCGAGCGTGCGCACACACACACACACACACACTCACTTAGCTATAAAGCAGCCACCCACAGGATTAGACAACATAATTCCAACTGGTGTGCCAGAGGCAAAGAACAGGAGCGAACAAGGTATCACACCTCTGCCAAGAATATGCAAAGTTAAAAAATTGCCTACTGACTAGTTCAGAGGATAAGCTGGTGTGGATAGATAGGACTTTGAACTCTCTTTGCCCCCCACACAACAGCTATTGTGGGTCTTTCCTGTCCTGTACCTCTATGGAACCCCTTAGGCATCATTGCAGCTGAGGATTATGATTCAGTCCCGAACTACACACCGCAATGAACTTGTGGCCACCGATCCACATCTTCCCCCATTTCTCCCCAGTGATGTTTAAGATACATGTGGTGGTGACGTTGTGCTCAGCATTTTCCGGTTCCCGCTCCACTTTATCTGCAGCCATTTGCAGGGGCAAGGAAACCAAATCCTATGAGGAATGTCTGAAGGAGCTGGGTATGCTTAGCCTGGAGAAGAAAAGGCTGAGGGGCCATCTTCAAATATCGGACGGGTGTCACTCAGAAGGAGGAGTGGGCTTGCTCCTGAGGGCAGGACTAGAACCAGTGGTTTGAACCAGTGGGTTCAACTAGTGGGTTGGAACAAGGCAAGAGATTTAGGCTAGGCATCATCAAGGATTTAGCACAGAATTTAGCACAGCAAGCAAGAGCTATTCAACAATGGAACAGTCTGCCTCATGCAGTGGTGGGCTCTCCTTCGCTGGAGGTCTTCCCACAGAGGCTGGGTAGCCATCTGTCAGAGATGTTATAGCAGGCACCTGCACAGAGCGGGGTGGGTGGGTTGGATTAAAAGACCTCCAAGGACGCTTCCAACTCCAACACCCTATGATTCTATGAGTGCAACGACATCCTGTCACAGCACTTTTTCACATTCCCTGATGGCATCAGGGAAATCGGGAAGAAGATGCGAGATGGCAGTGGGGGCCACATGTTGACGGTCACACAGAGACTGGGCTTCAGGCTCATGCAGAGAATAGAAGTGTATTCTCTGCCTGCAGCCCAGAGAATCAACCATCACCCCAATGAAGTGGGAGACAAGGAAGCCAGGGCAGATCCTGCCCATCCCTCCACCCATTTCCCCTATTATTATACAGAAAGACAACATTTGTTCACTACAGACTACCGGGGACGGACAGAAGACATCCGGACAGCCCAAGACATTTTTTCTGCCCAAGACGAAAGACAATATGTCGCCCTACCCAGTCTGCACGGGCAGATGCTCCCAGCCTTCCCAGGTGGTCACCATGCTGCCAAGGCAGTGGGGGCGGCACAAGAGCACTCTCAGAATACGCCACCACACCAGACAGTGGCGGCAGGGGCGGTCTTAGCTTATGTGGTGGGGGGAAGAGGGGAAAGGGAAATGACACCCCCAGTGGGTGTGGAGGGAAAATGAACCCTGTGCTCCAGTGGGCTAAGGAAGAGGGAGTAGCAGGGAGGTCCGTGTGGGGATGATGCCCATGGAGGCCAGGGGGCAGCGTGTGCTGCCCACTCTGGCCCTCCTTGCACCTGCCCTTGAGGCAGCCACCTCACCCTGCCTCATGGAACGGCCGTCCCTGCACCAAGGGAAGTCATGGACAGGAACAGTCATCTCTCCCACTTGCTCAGCGAATAAAGGCTTCTTCTCCGGGTTGTAATCTGGCAAGGATGTGTAACTGCATTTGCTCACATCCACCCTTCATTACCTTTGCCACTCCCTTCCCTTTGCTACTAGTACTTTCCCTGGTGTTGAAATTTAGATTGAAATTCCTCAGGGCAAAGACCTGCCCTTTTGGTTTATGCTATCCTGTAAAATGCTGTCATACCTCGATGGCGCGAGGCAAATAGTAAGGATGGATCCGACAAACTGCCAAGAGTTTGAAGAGCCGCATCTCCTGGCATAAAAACATGAGTGTTTAAAATTCACAAATCCAACCCAGCCATGAGAATGGTTAGACAGAATGCACTTCCGGGGGCGGGGGGGGGGGGACATTGGCCGTCCCATTTATTATGAGCCAGCAGCGCCTACAATCCTTCCAGTTGTTATGACCAACAGCTCAGTTTACTTCTCCAGATCCAAGAACAGAATCAGCTTTCTGGCCTAGTGGCACCAGGCAGCCAGCCCATCTCAGCCCTGTAGGGAGAGGCCGGGGAGACTCTGGCCAGACTCAGTAAATGGCTCATCAGCCTGTGGGCAGGCACACACGCACACACACACACACATATATATATACTGTTTTACACCAGCTCAACTGGCAACTCCAGAGCAGAACTCCAGAGTCTGCAGCCTTCCATCTGCAGACTCCTCTCTTGGGAGCCGGGAAGGGGCCGGTGCCTTTTCTGCGGGCTCCTTTATTCCAGAATCTCAAAGATGCAGAGAAACCACAGAGGAGGCAGGGAGAGGAGGCACCGCTTCCTCAGCTCTTTTGCAGGACTGGGCACTACTCTTTGGCAAAAGGGATAAGCTGGTGTGGGACACTGAAGGAGCCTGGAACAGCTGATGTTTTTGCAGTGGAAGTGTGCCAGCAAAATCTTCAGGCACTACACCCCTTTCCCCCACCCCCTCCTCCTCCTCTCCCTCTACAGCCAGCCAAGGGAAGTGTGGGGCCGGGTTGGGCTCAGCTGGCGTCACTGATGCCTAATCCATTCAAGATGGGGAGGCACAGCTCACAAGCAGCACATACAGTCGCTCAGAGAGAGTCACACCCAATCACACACACACAGAGCACATGCATGGAACGCAACCACACACAGGCGGGCATATAGAATTGCCTGCACACACAATCCCACACAAAACATATGAACAGCTTCCTTTACGTTCTCTCAGAGCCATGCACAACACACAAGTCCTCATATACAAAACACGACGACACGCATAGAAAGCGTTCCAGTTGTCAGGGACGCAAAGCATTTTCGACAACGCCTTCCACAGAAGTTTAGCTGGTGACGCCTTTCGAAGCATAAGGTGGTGAAATTTCATCTGCTTACATTTGCAGACTGTTGCTAAAGGCACAGGAGCAAGGCTGGTGAAAAAGCTGGCAATCCCACCAGCCACACAAATCCCCCTTGTGAAAGAGGGTGATACCTGACAAAGCCACACAATGTGTCAATGGCAGAGGTGGAACTTAAATTTGAATTCGGCTCCAAGGACAACTCTTTGAGGAGTTGGAGAGCTGGTCTTGTGGTAGCAAGCATGACTTGTCCCCTTAGCTAAGCAGGGTCTGCCCTGGTTGCATTTGAATGGGAGGCTAGAAGTGTGAGCTTTGTAAGATATTCCCCTCAGGGGATGAAGCCACTCTGGGAAGAGCAGAAGGTTTCAAGTTCCCTCCCTGGCTTCTTCAAGATAGGGCTAGAGAGACTCCTGCCTGCAACCTTGGAGGAGCCAATGCCAATCTGTGAAGACAAGACTGCGCTAGATAGACCAATGGTCTGACTCAGTATATGGCAGCTTCCTATGTTCCTCCTGGAAAACATGTGCTCTTGTACCTTTAGCTATGTGCACAGGGAGCCAGTTTACATACTGGGCAGGTTCACACGACATGGCAACTGCACAAGGTTCACACGACATTCAAGTGCGCAAGGGTACACCAACTTGATACTGGGCAGGTTCACACGACATGGAAACCATCGAACCGCAGGTTCATGGAGTGAGCCCATGAGCCCAACTTTCAGTGTTAGGACAACTGTGCCGACACTGAGCATATTATCTGAATCTGGCAATGTCAGCACATTCTGCCCTACTCACAGTTCCAAACTCGACATTTGTAACCAGGATTTCAAGTTTGATACAGATATCAGGCTCGGAACCACAAGCAGGGCTGAATATGCCAACCATGATGGGTTCAGCCAACATGATCAATGGTGGCAGAACAGTCTCAACACTGGAAGTGCGGCCTGCAGGTGCGCACTCCGGGAACCACTTGTTCTGTGGATTCTGTGTTGTGTGAACCTGCCCACTGTAGCTACCAAGCACAGGCTACTTTGAAATGCTGGCAGCTGCTACCACATGGTAAGCTGCAAGTGCGCAAGGGTACACCAACTGGATTTGGGAAATGTTCATGGGGGATGAAGGGAGCTGGTAGACCAACAGCATTGTGGGACTCAAGGCTGGGTACCTTTGATGTAATTTGTTGGCATTTATTAAAAGGATGTCCCATTATATAATGTTTTCTTGATCAGAGGTTCAGTAAGAACAGCAGGCTAGGACAGTGGCACTGCTATCACTTCTCACCTGGGAGTTATTCGCACATGGCTGCATGCTGCAGGGTAAATGTTGAGCGAAGCCACTTCGAATCACACCCGCAGCATTGAGGGAAGCAGCCCCTCCCCTCTGCTCCTGGGTTTTGTTTCGATGCTAGTTCACATGGCATGCCTCCATGTTTTCCTTATAGTCAATGGTGGGGGAGGGGAGAGAGAGATTACTAAAGAGCTACATCTGCATTTGTAAAGAGAGTACCCCTTTTATAATGCTAATGATTCTACATCAGTACCTCTCCCTATTTGCTCTGGTGTTTTCAGAAAAAGTAGCTTAAAACCAGCATTTTAAAAACCCGGAAATACATTAAGATCAGCTAAAATTCGCAAGACATAGCCCAATTTGTGTGTGGAGTGAGACCAAGGATCTCAAAGGGACTTCGGGGTAAGTTTTAGGGATGTGCACAAACCTGTTCGGAGGCCCTTTTACGGGCCTCTGAACAGATTCAAACACTGTGGGTTTGACGTTCGAAGGCGGGGGGGGATCTTGCTTTAAGGTGGGGGAGGGTGTACTTATTTCTCCCCCCACTTTCCCCCTGCCAGTGCTGGAGTTAGGTAAAATACCTCAGGGTGGCAGCATCCCTCCCTGCCGCCCCTTCTGCTTCTTCGGCCGGAAGTGGCCAAAAGTACTGGGGGTGGTGGTAGTTTGTGCACTTCAGCAGCGTGCGCACATCATGATCGTGTGCACACCCATCTGACGTGCACGAGTGTGCACATGACTAGTGTATGCACGCATGGCCGGTACTTCCAGCCACTTCCAGCCGAAGAAGCAGAAGGGGGCGGCAGGGATGCATTCTGCCTAACTCCAGTGCCAGTGGGGCGGGGGGAGCAGGGGGAAGGGTAAGTGCACCCTCCCCTGTCCTTAAAGTCTGTAAAGCCTCCAGCCCTACTTATATCCAGTAGAGCCCATCCAGCCACTGAACAGGTCTGATGGAGGCAGATTAAAATCAGACATACAGCCTAAAGGTATCTAACAGAACCGCTGAGCAATGAGAAGATGGCATTTCAGCAGCAGGACCCATAAAGGTCCACAACCACTTTTCCTTTGACCTGGTGCAGGTTTAGGAAGGGGTTTAGACAAAGTAGAATATTGGCCTTGGGCCTGGGCACATAACTTGTTTAGCCACCATCTCACTGAGCAGCTCTCTGTACAATGGGGGATAATGATAGTGACCTACCTCACAGGGGTGTTGTGGTGATCAACACATTCAAGAGGGCAAAGTATTTTGTGCAGCAAGAGCTGTTTAAGTAGTCCATCTTTATGGACTATGGAGCCAGCGTGGTGTAATGGTTAGAGTGCTGGACTAGGACCGGAGAGACCCAAGTTCAAATCCCCATGAAGCCATGAGACTTGCTGGGTGCAGAGGTGTATCTAGGGAAAAAGGCGCCTAGGGCAAGCACTGAAATTGCACCCCGTCCAAACATCTGACACCTAACTTTCAGATAACTTTACCATAATATCAGCTGAAAAATACAAGTCAAGCTCGTTAATCTTTTAATAGTTCAAAAACTATTTAGCAGTGGATGTAATCAGACCAAAAAAATGCTGGAAAACTACAAATTTCAATATGCTGGGGCTCATGAAATAACCAAATACTATGTGGAGGTGTACTTGGGAAACTAAACAGAAGTGCCTGTCTAATTCTCTACTATGCATTGTAGCATCACTATTATATAAGTTTTAAAAATAAATGGAGAATTTGGTTTTTCCCAGATACTCTGAAAATAATTAAAGGATATGCAGAGTAAACTGTGTCACTACTTGGAATATATTCTAGTCTTTCAGAAAGACAGTTAAAATGAGAGAAAGAGAGCAAGAAACTCCCAGAGGGCCTTAATACTAAGGATTTCACACTGATTCAAAGACAAACTCACCATTAATAGCCATATTATTAAGACATCACATTTAACTCACTTATCACAAGAAACAAAGTAAGAGCAAATGAATACAATCCTAGCTCATAAACTTCAGCTCAGTATTCACAAGCCCTGATTCTCTGTACATAGTGCCAATCTGAATATGTGTACAGTAACTTATACTATATTAATTTTTTTTAAAAAAAATTACCTGTAGCCCCTTCGGGGGCTTCCTAAAGGCCATGGGGAGGTCTGCAAAGGTTCCCCCTCCCTCCACTGGCCTCTCGGGCCTCTCAGGGACCATTTGAGTATGTGTGGTGGCCATTTTTAAAAATATTTTTTTTAAAAAATGGCCCCTGAAAACAAAATGGCTACCATGCATGCTCAAATGGCCTCTGTGAGGCCTGGCATGGTCTAGGGCATCACAGAGGACATTTTAGCATGCACGGTGGCCATTTTGTTTTTGGCGGCCATTTAAAATTTTTTACTAAATGGCGCTCCCTTCAAGTGGTGCTCGGGGAGGTGCCCTGCCTGCCCCACCCTAGATACGCCCCTGGCTGGGTGACTCCGGGCCAGTAACTTTTCTCTCAGCCTAACCTACTTCACAGGGTTGTTGTGACGAGAAACTTAAGTATGTAGTACACCACTCTGGGCTCCTTGGAGGAAGAGCGGGATATAAAATGTAAATAAATAAATAAAATAAAATAAAAATAAGTTTCTCTCTTCCACATATGCACCCGGGCCTCCATGTTAGAAATGCAGCCCAAACCCACGTGCTTTGCAGCCAAACGCTCTTCCTTGAATACACACAGAGTTCCTCATATGGCACACTTACAGTCAGCACCATTTGACATCACGGTATACACCACACTCTAATCCCTCACACCCCAGTAACACAAGTACTATAGGATGTCTTCGTTTTGGAATAGCAGAGGCAGGAAATGGTAGGAAGAGTCCAACCCCACTTAGCTTAATTTTGCAGAAGGGCTCCGCCACTGGAACAGTTTTCAGTGCCAGGTCTCAGCCCTGAAAGGTATGAAGTAATATAAAGTACCTGAGAATGCACAGAGTGCCTTGCCTCCTCATTACTATCATGTAACTACAGCTCATTTTCACATGTGTGCAATTTCAGTTCAGCACTTACAGGCAGGTTTGTTTACCAGTAACTTTGCAATTACAATATTAAATTTCACCCCGCAAAAAGGGAAGATGCTGTTGCTGAGGGAATCACATTTTAAAAGGTAACTACTGATGGCAATGATAAACCCCTCCTGTTTACACCCCCCCCAAAGACAACCACAGGGCTCTGTGGGTCACCAGGAGTCAACACCAACTCGAAGGCACACTTTACTGTTTTACCAAGGCCTATGTGCTGTGTTCTAAAGGGGCAGGAATCGTTTCTTAAGAAACAATTCTACCACTCTCTCTGGTCTGTGGAATGGATGGGAGAAAGAGTCAGGGTTCAGGTCTAGATAACATGACCTGATTGTGGATGAGCTTGCTGACCTGGTATGCGTGACAGAGACCTGGTTGGATGCGCTGGGTGGGGTTGGTCTCTCTCAGCTTTGTCCTCCAGGTTTCCAGATCGTGCAGCAGCCCCGCCTCGAGGGTCGGGGAGGAGGCGTTGCAGTCATCTTTCGAGAGACCCTCCCTGTTTCCAGGTGCCTGGTCAGGCAATCTCAGAATTTCGAGTGTTTGTCCTTGAGGGTGGGCCTCCGAGATAGGCTGGGGATTCTGTTGGTGTACCGACCACCCCGCTGCACTTCAGTCTCCCTACCTGAGCTGGCGGGGGTGGTCTCGGAGGTGGCTTTGGGTTCCCCCAGGCTTATTGTTTTGGGGGATTTCAATGTCCACGCCGAGGCCCCCCTAGTGGGTGCGGCTCAGGATTTCATGGCCTCCATGGCAACCATGGGCCTGTCTCAATTGGTATCGGGCCCTACCCACATGGCGGGACACACTCTGGATCTGGTTTTTGCCGACCGGGAAATAAATGATCTGGAGGTGGGGGAATTTGAGATCACTCCCTTGTCATGGACAGATCATCACCTGGTGGGGTTTAGTTTGACTGCTCCGTCTGCCCTCTGCAGGGGTGGTGGGCCGATTAAGATGGTCCGCCCCCAGAGGCTTATGGATCCGCTTGGATTTCAGACGGCCCTCGGGGAGTTTCCAGTGTCCAGAGCTGGTGACCCTGTCGAGGCCTTGGTTGATCTCTGGAATGGAGAGGTGGCCCAGGCTGTTGACACGGTTGCCCCCAAGCGCCCTCTCCGGCTTGGTGGAGCCCATTCTGCTCCTTGGTCTTCCTCGGAGCTTAGGGCGATGAAGCAACTCGGACGACGAATGGAGCGACGCTGGAGGAAGAGTCATCACGAATCCGATCGAACACGGGCTAGAGCCCATTTTAGGGACTACGCCGTGGCGGTGGGGGCGGCGAAGAAACGTTTTTTCTCCGCCTCCATTGCGTCTGCTCAGTGCAGGCAAACAGAGCTGTTTCGTGTGGTGAAAACATTGCTCCACACACACCCCCGGACAATGGGGGAGAAGTCATCTACAGCTCTTTGTGATCAGTTTGCCTGTCACTTTGCAGATAAAGTCGCTCGCATCCATGCTGACCTGGACTCCAGAGTTTTGGCAGTTCCGGCAGACGTGCCTCTGGTACCATCTGGTCCCGTTGTGTTGGATTCTTTTCGGTTGGTGCGGCCTGAGGATGTGGACAAGATCCTGGGCAGTGTGCGGGCGACTTCGTGCGCTCTTGACCCTTGCCCTTCATGGCTAATAAAAGCTGCCAGGGAGGGGACAGGCAGATGGCTGGAGGTGATCATTAATGCTTCGTTAAGGGAGGGCAGGATGCCATCGTGCCTTAAGGAGGCGGTGGTAAGACCTCTATTAAAAAAGCCCTCCCTTGATCCCTCCAACCTGGACAATTATAGACCTGTGTCTAACCTTCCCGTCTTGGGCAAGGTGATAGAGCGTGTGGTGGCGTCCCAGCTGCAGAGGGTCTTGGATGATACGGATTATCTGGACCCTTTTCAATCTGGCTTCCGCCCTGGGTATGGGACTGAGACTGCCTTGGTCGCTCTAGTGGATGACCTACGCCGGGAACTAGACAGGGGGAGTGTGTCCCTGTTGGTTCTGCTGGACCTCTCGGCGGCGTTCGATACCATCGACCATGGTATCCTTCTGGGCCGCCTCTCAAGTATGGGAATCGGAGGCACTGCGTTGCAGTGGTTCCGGTCCTTTCTTGGGGGGAGGGTCCAGAAGGTGGTGCTAGGGGACTACTGCTCGGCCCCGTGGCCATTGGCCTGTGGGGTCCCGCAGGGTTCGGTCTTGTCCCCCATGCTGTTTAACATCAACATGAAGCCGCTGGGAGAGGTCATCCGGGGATTTGGACTGAGTTGTCAGCAATATGCGGATGACACTCAGCTCTATCTCTCCTTGTCATCTGATCCTAGGGAGGCGGTGGATGTCCTGAATCGGGGGCTGGAGGCCGTGATGGGTTGGATGTGGGCTAACAAACTGAAATTGAATCCGGATAAGACGGAGGTACTGTTGGTCAGTAGGAGAGCCAATCGGGATGAGGAGATTTTACCGGTTCTGGATGGGGTTGCACTCCCCTTGAAGGAGCAAGTACGCAGCTTGGGAGTACTACTGGACCCGGCTCTGCTTTTGGAGGCTCAGGTGGAGGCGGTGGCCAGGGGTGCCTTTGCACGGCTTCGGCTGATGCGCCAGTTGCGTCCCTTTCTCGAGAAGGCAGATCTGGCCACGGTTACCCACGCCTTAGTCACGTCGCGGCTGGATTACTGTAACGCGCTCTACGTGGGGCTGCCCTTGAAGAATATCCGGAAACTACAGCTAGTGCAAAACGCGGCAGCGAGGGTTCTATCCGGAGCTGCCCGTTGGGAACATATCACCCCCATTTTGAAAGAGCTGCACTGGCTGCCGGTTCGTTTCCGGGTCCAATTCAAGGTGCTGGTTTTGACCTTTAAAGCCCTAAACGGATTGGGCCTGGGGTATTTGAGGGACCGCCTGCTCCCAAGGGTTGCTGCCCGCTTGACTAGGACATCTGGGGGGGCCCTGCTCCGGGTGCTGACAATGAGGGAGGCCCGGCTGTTGTGCACTCGGGACAGGGCCTTCTCTGTTGCTGCCCCTAGACTCTGGAATGCTCTCCCGGTGGCCATTCGTTCCTCAGACTCCATCACAGCTTTTAGAAAGCTTTTAAAGACTTGGCTTTTTACCCAGGCTTTTACATAATTGTCTTTTACTGCTGTTCTTGTGTGTTTTTATCTGTTGTCTTGTTTTTATGTCTGTTTTTAGCTTGATGTTTTTACTGTTTTTTACTGTATGTTTTTAATTTTTGTAAACCGCCTTGGGGTTTTCTTTTAACGAAAGGCAGTATAAAAATGTAAAAATAAAATAAATAAATAAATATGACATTGCTAACAAGCATCATCTAGAACCAACAGCAGCTTCTTCCCTCTTTGGCAAACTGCCATATTTGGGGGAAGGGTTAAAACACACCAGCACCACCCCACCATGGTCCCAAATCTGATCAGCCCCGACTCCCTGCAGCTGCCATTTAAGTGGGCGCAGAAAATGAAACAGCAAGCTACATATTTGATATTATATTTAGTTTGGCCCTATAGTAGTACTAAGTCTTCTTATTACTGAGTAACTGCAATGTGCCCTTTATACATACATGATTAGGGAGAAGGCCTAATCCATACAGGACAGAAAGCAGACAAAGAAAGATAACCTGTTTGTTATTAAAGGAGTGGCAACAGCAGGGTGCAGGGGGAGAAACATCCCTTTGTAAAGAGTAATGCATTCAAAACGTGAAGGGTAAACAACCTAGAAAAAGAAATCTGTGTTCTGCAGCACCTTTGGACAATTTCCTCCTGGTTTTTTCCTAATTCATGCAGGCCCTGGGATCAACAAATGCATCTTGTCCCACTGGGTGTGCAGGGCTCCTATGAATTCCAGTCCTGACTGTGCGTGAATCTGTGGCAATCCAAGTTCTTTCAGGATAAGGCTCAGGACAAAGAACGCTGACGGTGTCCTACTCTCCCTCCTATTCTTCTTTGCTCTATACCTTACTAGTTTGGGGGCAAGTATATCTTATGGAGAACAGGCCTGCTGCTACAGCAACCTGCGAAGGACAAATCTATGGAGGGTCTGTGTGTGTGCATGTCTTATGCCTTAGAGCCCTCCCCACCCCATGCCTGCAATGACCACCTCTCTCTCTCTCTCTCTCTCTCTCTCTCTCTCTCTCTCTCTCTCTCTCTCGGAAAAGGGTTAAGGGCAAGGGACAGCTATACAATGGGAGCCCACATGAGGCCCACCAGGAGGAGTTATGATCCACAATCCACATGGGCTCCTTCTCCACTACGCAGCGCCTGAGGGGAAATGCCTCCGGAACAAAAAGGGCATTCATGATGTAAATCATCCGCCTGACAGCAGGATGCCTGCCAGGCTCCTGGCCAAGCCTGATCCCACATGCCACCCCAAACTTTCTTGACCTGCAGAAGGTAGTCTGGGGAGCCTAATGGGCTCAGGTACTGGAGGTCTGAGAAGAAGCAACAAGCGTCCTGGCAAGGACTACTGATGAGTCCGAAACCCTCACCATGGGCCCAATCAAACAGTATCATTGTCACAAAGAACAGGATATTTCCCTCCCTCCCTGCTCTCACATTTCCAAATGCTCACAGCTCTCATATGCTCTGTGTGTGTGTGTGTGTGTGTGTGTGTGTGTGTGTGTGTGTGTGTGTACGTTTGTGACCCATGGATCTCAAGATTTATTACCAAAGGCAGCAGGACACAGCATCTTTGCCCCCTCACACACTGCCTAATCACTGCTGAGGAGGGTGTGAAGGCACACATGATACAGCCAGCTTGCTGAAGCTAAGCAGGTCTAGGTCTGGTCAGTGCCTGAACAAGCAACTGCCAGGGAACCCCGAGCATGCTGCCTTGAGCTCCCTGATGGAAGAAAGGTGGGATATAATTGTAATTTTAAAAAAATAGAAGCGTGAAGAAAGAGGTATAGCTATAAATGCATGGAAGCATAGGGACATGGGAAGCTGCCATATACCGAGTCAGACCATTGGTCCATCTAGCTCAGTATTGTCTTCACAGACTGGCAGCGGCTTCTCCAAGGTTGCAGGCAGGAATCTCTCTCAGCCCTAGCTTGGAGATGCTGCTAGGGAGGGAACTTGGAATCTTCTGCATACAAGCAGGCTTATGCTCTTCCCAGAGTGGCTCCATCCCCTAAGGGGAATATCTTGCAGTGCTCACACCTGTAGTCTCCCATTCATATGCAACCAGGGCAGACCCTGCTTAGCAAAGGCGGCAAGTCATGCTTGCTATCAGAAAACCAGCTCTCCTCCCAATGCAACTACCTCCATTACCTCCCGAGCAGGTTGTGGAGCACACTGGGGAGAAGCAACAGGTCAGGCTACAGATCCCTGCTGTGTGTCCACCCTATGTTTAGAAAAATGTCTCAGCAGGGCTGTTCTTATGTTCCTATGCTCTTAACAAACACATCTGCCGTGAAAACAGTGAATTGGCCCTTAGAGAGGTCATAGAGAGGTGCCAAAGCTCAGGGTCTGTTGACAAACATTACATAGTACAAATCTGGGTGATTTTACCCATCGAGTGTACAGCTGCCCAGGAACTGTGGCCAGTGTTCTTTGGCAAGCATATCTGTATGATGCATGTGTCTGTCAGAGTCACACATTAGAGTCACACATTTGGGGAGGAGAGCTGGTGTTGTGGGAGAGAGTGGGGCGATTCTCACCGGGCTCATCAGGTCAGTGAGTAAATAAATAAAATAAACAGAGCCCAAAACTTGCCTCTCTGGGCGGTTTACAATTAAAATCATTTAAACATCAATTAAACAATTAAAATTAAAATTAAATAAAAATTAGGGTCCTACCCTAGTTTAGGAGCTATGTACGGTCCTGTTTTGCAATTGAGTGCGAGGGAAACAGCAAGATTGGAGGGAGAGGAAGTTATTATCTCGGAGAGAAGAGCTGGGTTGGGCAGCTCTGTCCTGCCAGCTCTCAGACCTAGAAGGAATCGCCATCCGACCCAGCTCCAGACAATCACTTCCTCCCTGACCTTGCTGTTTTCCTCTCACATGATCACAAAACAATCACACCTGCCCTACCCTAATTATAATTGTGTGAACTGCCTTAGTGTGTCAGAACAGACACATTGTCTAAGCCCAGTTTTCCTTCCCTGGAGCTTTCGCAGACAGCAGGCTTTACCACAGGTTTTTCTGCAAGGCTTTACAACGTTCGATGTCCCCCCCCCCCCCCAAAGCAACAACACAAAAAGTGGATTTTTTTACCCTGGATATAAATCGGGCTACACCCTAATGCACAACGAAAAACCTCAGTTGTGTGGGAAGTGCTCCCTGATAGCTTGCAGGGACTTTGGGGTAAATTTGGCCGAGATATGAATGCATACCTCCATTCCAGAGGAGATGCGAACTAAAAGCCAGGTGTGACAAACTTCCTTCTGAGCATTTTGACAGTGAAGAGAGGTCTCTGCACAATTCTCATCCACATTCCACATCACTCTTGAGGGGGTAGGGCAAAACAGGAAGTTGTTCTGACCCTCCACTATTTTTCTGCAGAGGTGAGATCCTCTCCTATCCTGCCTGCCACCATTTTGACAACCTCACACTAATATCTATTTTGCAAATAGATCAACTTTGAAATAAATACAACGTCCTAGCAAGAAAGATAATGCAACTTGGGAATTATAGGCCGACTTGCAGTCTTTCTGAGTGTCACCAGTGATGTTGTTTTCCCCCAGCACAGACATTAATATCTGGGAGGCATGAGGGGTGGAAGAGAAGTACATTATAATCTGAGAGCAAAATTATTCTAAAGATGGATGGTATTGAGTAGGGAATAAGAGCTTGTATAGTCCAAGAACCAGGGTGCAGAAAGGACCACTGAGTCACCCATTGTCAAGGGCAGAAGGCAAATTTTACCAACTTTGTCCCCAAGTGTACCATTTTATTTTTCCTCAGAAACAAATGGAAACCAGTCATTTAACATTAATATGGAAACTCCCACTGGAGGTGGGGGCTAAACCTCTTCTTTTCCTCTAGTGATCCATGCAACTGAAAATCAGTCCAGCTCTTATCTGCATAATCTCATCCAGGATTGAGTTTCTTGGTCACATTAGGATGTGACAAAACGTGGGGAGCTGGATTTTCTATATACACAGCACACCAAGAAACTATCATAAGCAGGGGCGTAGCAAGGTTGGAGTGGGCCCAGAGACAAAATTTTAAAATGCCACCCCCCCACTGAAGCTCAGCTCATGAAGTAAAGAAATCTTAAATGAGGCTGAATAGTGGTAACAAAAAGCATAGGCGTCCTTTGTGGCCAAAGCGCCAGTACGGGAAGAGGCTTTAAGGAATGAGGAGCTCTGCATACGAGCTCCTCTCTCCTTCTCTAAGTTGCTAATACAATCAATTGCAGGACGCGGCCCCGGGAAGAAGAGGTCTCGGCAGCTGGGAGAGCGGGCGGTTGGTCAGCGGCAACAGCCACGGGGACATTAAAACGGGCCGTTTTAGCCCTTAAACGTGGGGGTGGGGGTTTCTGGAGCAAAATCCAAGAGAGAGGGGGAAAGGGGGGGGGAGGAGGAAAGAGAGAAGAAGAGGGAAAACAAAGAGAAAGAGACAGAGAGAGAGAAACAGACAGACAGGTAAACACACACACACAAAGAGGAACACTTAAAGGGGGGGGAGGCTAGCGCCCGTTAATATAACGGGCTTAAAAATACTAGTGTGTGTGTGTGTGTGTGTGTGTGTGTGTGTGTGTGTGTGTGTGTGTAGATAGATAGATAGATAGATAGATAGATAGATAGATAGATAGATAGATAGATAAACTGTACACATATTTAGTTTGGCACTAAGTACAGAGAATCAGGGCTTGTGAATACTGAGCTGAAGCTTATGAGCTAGGATTGTATTCATTTGCTCTTACTTTGCTTCTTGTGATAAGTGAGTTAAATGCGATGTCTTAATAATATGGCTATTAATGGTGAGTTTGTCTCTGAATCAGTGTGAAATCCTTAGTATTAAGGCCCACTGGGAGTTTCTTGCTCTCTTTCTCTCATTTTAACTGTCTTTCTGAAAGACTAGAATATATTCCAAGTAGTGACACAGTTTTCTCTGCATATCCTTTAATTATTTTCAGAGTATCTGGGAAAAGTCAAATTCTCCATTTATTTTTATAACTTATGTAATGGTGATGCTACAATGCATAGTAGAGAATTAGACAGGAACTTCTGTTTAGTTTTCCAAGTACACCTCCACATAGTATTTGGGTATTTCATGAGCCCCAGCATACTGAAATTCGTAGTTTTCTAGCATTTTTTGGTCTGGCTATGTCCACTGCTAAATAGTTTTTGAAATATTAAAAGATTAAGGAGCTTGACTTTTATTTTTGAGCTGATATTATGGTAAAGTTATCTGAAAGATGGGTGTCAGATGTTTGGACAGGGAGCGCAATTTCAGTGCTTGCCCTAGGCGCTATTTTCCCTAGTAACGCCTCTGCACTGGACCCCCAGACAACTGTCTCCCCTTGCCCTATTATAGTTACACCCCTGATCATAAGGCATTTTCTGGGACCAAATTCCCACATCACAGTTAAAATTATTTACAACAAGTATTCATATATGCACTGGTAAGCATCATGTGCATAGCAACCTTAATATCTGTTTGACAGGCCAAACAGCACAGAAAGGAGGACCATTATTAACACTATGAGATACATTTGCAAAAATCACCCTCATATATCCAGATTATATTCATCATCTGGAACACTTCTAGCAAATCAGCCATCTATATAAAGCCACTTTCTACCAACTTAGACTATCTATTTAGCACAGGGTTGCCTAGCCTACACTGACTGACAGCAGCTCCTGAGGGTTCAGAGGTCTTTCCCATCACTATCTAGCAATACTGCCAGAGACCGACCCCAAGACCGGGATGTAAAGTATATACTCTACCACAGTTATGGCTGCTCTAATCTTTCTGTGAAGTGGATTTGGATAATTTATATCCTGCCCTGTTTCAGGTGCTCAGGGTAGGCAACTGGATATTAAAAGCAACTTAAACGTGGCATTTAAAAAAAAATTATAAAAGATTTTTATAACTTAAAAGTCACCCACTTTTCCTTACTCCACAGCAGAAAACACTCTCCTGCCTCAGAGAGAGAGAGAGAGAGAGAGAGAGAGAGAGCTTATCACCAGAGATGATCCAAAACACTTTAAGACAAAAAAAATCTAAATGGCACCTCACTCATCTGCCCATCATGGTGGTACAGAAAAAGGATAAAACTTTACCTTTAATGGTACACTCAGCAATATCACCTGAACAATGGGCTGGCTCATCCTGCCTAAGGAAAAGCCAGCCTACCTTTCAGTCCTAACACATTGCTTAAAGATGTATCAACATGGTACATTTTCCCCAGTTGAACTCCAGAGTCTTTAGGGCTTCAATGTCTTAACACTTACCAAGGTCAAAGACTGGCTGGGTATGGTTGTCCAGGAACACAGGGTCATCTGGGAATGCCTTCTGCTGCTCCATTACCTTATCCAAAAACAGGAGGTAGGAAACAGGGCATTAACTCACCAAGGACTTCACAACAGGAGACAGTTCATTTGTACACACGGGTACTCCTCACTTCCCTAAACAGCAAGACTTCTGGGCAGGGGTGTAGCTATAATTGGATGGGTTCAAAGAACCCGGGCCCCAAAGCTCCTGAGGGGCCCCCAGCTCCACCCCTCCCTATCTTCTTCATTATCCAAGGGGCCACTGGAGAAAGGGGTGAACAAGCTACGCCCCTGCTTCTGGGGTAGCACCAAACCAAGGGATTCTCCCTTGAAGGAGAAATACCCTTATAGGGCTGATTCTGACAAAAATTTGCCTGCCAACCCAACCATATGTTATAAGGACACGCATGTGCACCATGAGCATGCACATCCTTCTCCACTCCTGGCGCACCTGGGTGCCTTTCTTGTATCATGGGGGGGGATGGGTTCATCTGAACCATACTCTTCACATGCTACAAATACTAGTTTAAACTAGAATTTGTAGTGTGTGTTAAGGAATAGTTGGGGGGCAACCCAAAGCACCACCCTATGCAGTTAATGAACAGAGGCCCCCAAAAGAGGAAGGATAAGTGCACTCCTGGCATACCCACATCCTTATTACATGTAGTCGGGTCAGCAGATGAAACATCATCTGTGTTGTGTATGAAGCCCATAGTATTTCGGGGTAGCCACCTTCTTGAAGCTCTAACGGCTATTTCATTCACATACTCAAGAGAGGTCTCCAGGTATCATCCTAACCAATCGAATGAATGAATAAATAAATAATAATAAATTTGGTCCCACTGAGGAAACATCACACAAGCATCCCAGGCTATTAACAAGCAACCTCTCTTATAAAAGAATCCTTGGCCTTCAGCCATAACTAAGACACAATAAAGACCAATAAAGTCCAGGCTTTCAGCCCAGTTAGGCCTGGTCTACATTTACAATATAAGGAGATGATAAAACAAGGCGATAGAGTTCTGGACTATACCACTTCAGACTTTAGGTAAGTGATACAATTCTGATGGCTTCCTAATTAAAAAAGAAAACTCTCTGGGGAAAAATATATTAGCACATCAGTAAGACAGGTATGCTAAAGCTTTCTCACTGGTGTGCTAGTTTACTATATGCAGGGAACATATTACATGAAGTAGCATTCAAAAATGTGCTCCCTCATCTGTAGGCTGGCCTGGTACATTCCTTCTAGCTCCTCAGAACTCTACCATTCCATACAATTGCAAGAGTAGACCAAGTTCCATTAAGACTTAATACATGACTATGCGCAGAAATGGAAGGACAATGAAATGCCCTCAAAAGAAGATTGGTTGATAAAAATTTTGGAATATGCTGAGATGGCAAAACTTACAGTATTGATAAGGGATGAAAATTTGGAATGTTTTAAAGAAGATTGGAAACCATTCTTACTATATTTAAAGAACTATTTTTCTAATATCGACTTTTCAGCAGGGTTTGAAATTTAGTAATAATAGCAGGTTGGGTAGAGTAAAATCGAGTTTGCAATGTGTAGGATATATGTTTTGAATTACTATAGCAATGGTTGACTTGTATAGTTAATGAATCGTGCTGATTGGTGAGCGGGAAGTCGATATTTACTTAATCAGATGTAATGGGATTGTTAAGATATTGTAAAAACCAATTAAAAAATTAAAAAGGGGGGAAAAGACTTAATACATGACTGTGAATGTGAAAGTTTTTATTCTGATTCATAAACCAGAAGTGCTTTGCCAGTCTCTGATTGGAATAATCACCAGTGCATCTCTTAGATTTTAGTAAATGAAAGGCAGAGGGAACAAAAGCGTCACCCTTCTCCTCACTTCAAATAATTGATAACAAAAGGCTAGCTAGAGCATATAAATAAGAAATCTAAATCTCATTATATGGTGTTGTGCCAGGCTCCACATTAATCTACAGCTTCTAGTAGTTCACTGTTCGACATGGATATTAAAAAACAAAACAAAATCTGGCTCTGAATAAATGCATACTGAAAATTAAGTATCTAGTTAGTAACGTTTTCGAATAATTTCCAGAAGAGAGTCATGGGGCAAGAGATTTCACTCCTTCTGAGTTAGATAAATAGATGAACAACACTGGACACTTTTGTGACAGATTTGCCATTAGTGGATAGGTGTAGGTGATTTGGGGGACGGTGGTGTTGGTGGTGTGGGCTTCAATCTAATATCATTCTTCTGGATGGTTACACATAATGCTAAAAAAAAGAGAAGGAGACCCAAATTCTGCAATGAGAAAAGCATTCTGCAACCTGCTTAAATTCTGGAAGCTAAGCACTTTTGCATATGTTTGCTGTTTTACATTATTTGTTTTTCTGCTGCTAATCATAAAGCAAAAAAGCTATACAGAAGTCATGGTATCCCTGAATTTTGACTACTGGATATATTATTCAGACATTATTTTGGTTTCTGTTATTTCATTGGTCATTGCCCAAACACTCTGAAGCTTTTTCTTTTTCTTTTTCTGGCAACCATAAGAGCTAGCAACTTTAATAATAACAAAGCTCAGACATTTTAGGAAGCAGAAATCTGAATTACCACATGCAGAGGCTTTCCTGTAGTTCTGTAGAAGTGCAGCATGCACACAACCATCCTCTTCTGCTTCTGCAAGCTTCCTGTGTTTGTTAAGCAAGGTAAACATAGTTTCCTGTCACATTTTGTATCCCCTGCAGCATGAGAGGGCAGCCAGGTAGGGATCAAGTGTCAATCTAGTCTGGTGCTGAGATGGCACAGTCTAGTTCACAAGAGAGCAGTTGATGGGGAGGTCAATTGCCAACCTGGAGTCTACTCAAATCCATGTCCTCCCAACACCACAAGCAAGCCAGGACTGCCACATGCCTCAATCTGCATTGCTTCTGAAATGAATGCAATGTCCTTCTCTGAAAAGAGGTGGAACCCAGAACCTTTCCAGCACATACCAGTAAGAACAGTAATGACAATTCATGAGTTCCAGCCTTTCCTTACATCGTCTTGTCCCCAATTAGTATGAAGGAAAAGGAATATATGAACCAAAGAGCTGATTTTGCAGGCCTGGCTCTGATATCTCAAAGCCATTTTCAAAAGACTCTCTAGGTCAGGGTTTTTTAATCTGGGTTCCATGGGGTAGGTCCAGATGGTCCATGGAAAATCTTTGCTGTGCTGAATTTAATTTGCTTGCAAGTGAGTTAGGATAAAGTTCTTGAAAATAACTATTGTGAGTACTCCCTCCTCCCACTAGTCTTACTGGAGTATTATGAACATATAATATTAATGGGGTGGGGATCTATGGGTAATACTTGAAAATCTGGGGGAGGGTGTCTGTAGATGCAAAAAAAGTTAAGAACCCCTGCTTTAGGTTGCTTGCAACAAGATACATTCCTTTCCTGCTCATTTCTCAAAGCACATGCAGGTAACATTAAAAAGTTGTCAAAATTACAACTAGCCCACAAACATCTATATACAGTGGTCCCTCTACTTACGAAATTAATCTGTTCCGAATGCACATTTGTAAGTCGAAAAATTCGTAAGTCGAAAAGCGGTTTCCCATAGGAATGCATTGGGAACGGATTAATGCGTTCCGGAGCCTAGAAAAAAGACCCAGACCCCCAGTAAGGCTTGCAAACTGCACAGGAACATTTCTTTTCAAGAATAAACAGGCAGTAAACAGGCAGGCAAGTCAAGGAAACCGCATGTAAAATTCGTAAGTCGAGGAAACCCCATCTAAAAATTTGTAAGTCGAGGAAACCCCATCTAAAAATTTGTAAGTCGAAAAAACCGCATCTAAAACCGGATCTAAAACTGCCGTTTGTAACTTGAAAAATACTTATGTCGAGTAGTTTGTAAGTCGAGGGACCACTGTATACAGTATATAATTCTCTAAGGCGTACCCGTGGTTAATCCCGTGTGTGGCAGCTCTTGCTAGAGTTTGTGAGCAGAAGCACCGTGGTGTTTGGGTAGTGGAGATTCCATATGCAGATATGGAATCCCTGCTAACTGTGCAAAGAGGCACCTTTTACCGTGGTGATTCTCTTTATTTAGCAGGGGGAGAGTAACTGGCCCTATCCACCCCAGGAACAGTACCTCCAGTGACTGTTGCTGGCGTCTATCTTGTGTTTTTTAGAATGTGAGCCCTTTGGGGACAGGGAGCCATCTTATTTAATTATTATTTCTCTGTGTAAACCACCCTGAGCCATTTTTGGAAGGGCGGTATAGAAATTGAAATAATAATAATAATAATAATAATAATAATAATAATAATAATAATAATAGGGAGGAGGGGGCTGTGAGAGCATAAGCACCATAGTGATTGGACAGTGGGGATTCCATATGCAGATAGGGAGGGGGAGCCTGTGGTGGTTAAGGTCAGTTACTGGTCGGAAGATGTTCTTGATTGTAGAGGAGAGGAAAGCAAAGAAGGAAGGGAAGGGAAGGAAGGAAGGACGGAAGGGGGAAGAGCGAGTGGAGGAGAGAGGAAGAGAGAAAAAGAAGGGAGGGGAAGAGAGAAAGAAGGAAGGGCGAGGGATGGGCCCGAGCCTGTCAGTGGCCAGAGGGGAATGAGCGGCCATGGCCGTGCCTATTGGCAGCAAGGAAGGGCCCAGTCAACCACTGCTGCTGTACGGGGCTACTGAGGCCATTGGTGGAGGGAGGCAGGCAGGCAAGGGATGGCCTGTCAGTGGCCTGAGGGAAACAAGCAGCCATGGTGGAGGTAGCAGCAAGGAAGGGCCTGGTCAACCACTGCTGCTGCTGCTCCTGTGGGGAGGAGCAGGAGTGGGACTTGGGTAAGGGTGAGGCAGTCTCTGGGGATAGGGGGCTGCAGCTTGGCCAATAGGCACCAGCAATGCTGCAGCCATGACCAAGAGTGGTGAGGGGGATGCGAGCAACAGGATGGAGGAGCAGGAGCAGGAGTGTGGCTCAGGTGAGGGTGGAGAGATCTCTGAGGTGATGGGGGCTGTGGCAAGGGGTGAAGGGAGCAATCAGGTACTAGTGTGCAAATGCTCTGCATCGATTAAGCTAGTTTTTACTAATCTGCTTGCCCCCACTCTCATCTCTCTGTCATTCTTTTGCTGCCTAGAGGATTAAATTCTGCAAATTTTTCTTGCCTGGGCTCCGGAGGCAACACACTGAGTGGCTTTTTAATGAGCTTCTGTGTAAGAGAGTGGTGGGAGGCACAAAATGGCTGCCAACTTTAGCCCAGTTATTAAGGACACTATACTTGCATATAGCACCCTGAAAGTGCACTTGGAAGCCCACTGACACATCCAAAAGCCCCGTTCCCCATTGCTAGATTTGGCCTTGGGGCCTCCAACTGCTGATCATTCTCTAGGCCATTGTTATGAACCATGAAATGGTTCATATCATGTGAAAAACATTGTGATGGTTAATATGAGGTATTAAAAAAGAGAGAATACTCACAAGGGTTTGCAAAATACACACTGAGGCTATTCACACGATGGTAGAAAATCGGGCTAGCCTCGAAAATCACGGGTGCTCTGCTAACCCGGGCTTCCCGATTGTGAGTTGCCGCAGCAAGTAGACCACCGACCAGGAGGCTGAAAAGCAGCCTCCTGGCTCGGGGGTCTCTCCGGCATGCCCTGTGCACTTGCGCAGGGCATGCTGGAACTTCTGGGGGCTGCGCAACCCCCGATCCTCCCAGCCCCCACTGGCTCCGTAACGGAGCCAGCAGTCGTGTGGGCGGCCGCTTCGGCCACTTCGGCCGCCCGGAGCAGACTGCTGCTTATGTGTGGAGAGAGTGGGCTAAGCCCACTCTTCCCGCAAACTCTCCCCAGGCTCTTCTCACTAATCGTGAGAAGAACTTCCTTGTTGTCATTTGCAGCCCAGTCTTGGCCACTTTAACCTAGAGATGCCCCACTGATTTAATGGTGCAAAGTTCCTTTGTGCTCCCGAGCATGTGTGCATAGGACTTCAGCCATATGCTTTAACAAATTTAAGAATGAAGCCTATCATGAATTTCCCACCTCACACACACATATTTGAAGTCTAAAATAGTATTCAGAAACCTGAATCTAAAATCAAGTCTACTACGTCAGGAAGGAAGGAAGGAAGGAAGGAAGGAAGGAAGGAAGGAAGGAAGGAAGGAAGGAAGGAAGGAAGGAAGGGCTCACAGTAAAAGAACGATGGGACACTAGGAAACACCAGACTGAAAGAGTATACCTCCATTTTGTTCTCTTGAACCATGCAGATTAGGTCATTCTTACCAATCCTGAGCAAAATGCATCTCAGGCCTATCAGATTCCAGACAGCGCTGGCCTCAGGAAAAGAACAGGCTAGTTTCCTGTGTCATCCTTCAGGGCACATAGCGAGAAAAAATGTGATGGTTGCTTGAAGAAGTATTTATAGGAATAATAGGGATTGGAGGGGAAAGGGGTGAGGCCATAGCTCCATAGCAGATCACATGATTTACATATCCTGGGCCCAGTCTCCGGCTTCTCCAGTAAAAGGATCTTGGGGAAACCCTTGTCAGTTTTATTTCTTTTTTAAAAGACTATTCTGGGCTAGATGGACCAGGATAAGGGAGCTCTCTTGGCAGCCATTACCTGGGTTTGTCTTTTTTGAAAAGATCTCACTCAGACAACAGTTTTTCCAAGATCCTTTTACTGGAAAAGCCAGAGATTGAAGTCTCTGGACTTCACATGTAAATCATGTGATCTGCCATGGAGCTATGGCCCGACCCCTTTCCCCTCCATTCCCTATAGTTCTTCAAGCAACCATCAGTTTTCTCAGGTAACAGGTAATAACCAAAAGTAAATCAGGTACAGTATAGAATAAAGAGACAAACAGGTAAATCAATGACTTTCAAAACTGGATCCAGAAATACATCAGTTACTCACAAGTCCCTGTAGTGGGAGAAGGTAGCAGGCAGGCAGGGCTGACAATGGGAAGATACAGTATCTGCTTGTTTGGTGCTTTTGAACTCAATTCAGTGTCAGACATTGAGGCTATTCTCACGACACGAGCTGCCTGGGGAAACGCAGGCAGCTCGTATCATCTGGAGTGCCAGGAGCCCTCTACTCCCGGTTGCTCCAGTCGAGGGTAGCCCTGTCCTCCTACCCAGTATTTTACCGAGGTGGAACGAACCACGGGTTTGTCCTACCTTGGCAGGCAGTCGTCTGGGCGATCGCCTCTCGGTAGAAAGCTTCCCGCTCACCTCACCACCATTTTGGGCAGCAAGCCGGGGAGGAAAGAGTGGCCACACCAAGTGTAGCAGCTGTTTTAATGAAAGCAGCCACTGCACTGCTGGTGTGGGTCTCTCTGGATTGTGGGAGGACTTCCTCCTCCCGAACCCAGCTTTGGTCTCCGCTGCACCGCCACTCATGGGTGCATGGCATGGCAGATGCAAAGACAGCTGCCACTCTCCTGCCAGGGAAGGCAGACAAGCTTCTGCCTCCCCCTGCCCAGCCCTCCCAAGTAGCAATGTGAGGGCATGTGAACAACCTCATTTTGTTCAATAAGTCAGGTATTTTGAGCAAGATTAGCTATTTTAAATTGATATCACTCCATGATCCACTCCATGATCCACTAGGCTCTGTCACAGTATACCAAAATCAGCTCCACTCCATCATGAGTCACCAAAACCTGCCAGGCCCCACCTTTCAACTTGCCAAAATCTCACCTGGGCATTTTCCAGATTATGAGTTTTGCGCTGGTAGAAACATTGCAAGGTGCATGGTAGGCAGGTGGCCATTCACATTGCTGTCCACTGCAATGTGGTTTCTAAGCAGGGGTGTCCATATTCTCCTTGAATTGTGTAATCTGCCCCCTCCTCCTACCCCATTTTGGGCCAATGGGGTCATGGAGGAGGCGGGAGGATGACTTGACATCGTTTTTTCTTTTTTTAAAATCTCATCTCCCTTGCTCAAAGCCATCAGGGAAAGCACCATTCAAAAACAAATATTTAATTGCAGTGTTGCACCCTTACGCAAGCAATCCGGCAAAACAAACAAACAAACAAACAAAACCAATGGCAGGGAAAGCGCTGCTCCAAAGCGAGAATTTACTTGCATTGTTACACCCTTGTACAAGCAATCCAGCAAAAAAAAACCCCAACAAAAATGGTGGCAAGGGCCCATAGATAGACATCAGGGGAGTTGGGGATTGAGTGGATTTTGAACAAGAGGGTCGCGGTGGGGAAGTAAAGGCAGCTGTCCCCCTTGCTTGGCCCCTGAAATTGCTCCACCTGCCCACCCGCTGCACCCTCTTCACACAGCATAAAAATAAGAAGAAATTAGGGGAGTAAAGATAAAATAAAAAGAGAGAAATAAAATTGAAGTGGGAAGGGGCGATATGGACTGATCCCCCAACACACACACACAATGAACCGTCCACGCCACGCCACTTACACTGGGGCAACATCATTGCAACTCTCCTACAACGGAAAAATACTGCTACTTTCCTGCAATGCAGATGCAACGTTGTAGTGCTGCAGCACAGCAATAAAATCCAAATTAGGGCATCAGAAATATGGACGGCATAGCGCTGCAAGTGATGTCGGATCACAGTACGGAAGCACACAAAGAGGCTATTCTCACACATGGTGGAAACCGGGCAAAGGGAACCAAGTCTGGTTTCCACCACACATGTGAACTTCCAGGAGCCCGCTAAATTGCCCCCCCCAAAAAACCCACCTAAGTAAGCATAGCACATTAGTTTCCACTAACCTCAATTGTTTGGTCATGTGTTGCCATGGCAACTCAGGGATAGCCCCCCGACCGGGAGGCTACAACAAGCCGCCTGGTGTGGTGGGGGCTCCCCAGAATGCCCCACACACTTGCGTGGGGCATGCTGGGACTTCTGCGGGCTGGGAGGCCCCCAATCCCCACCACCCTAATCGGCTCCATTATGGAGCTGGTAATTGTGTGGGAGGCCGAACTGGCTGCCCAGGGCAAGTTGCCTGCTTGTCTGCTGAGAAAGCAGGTCAAGCCTGCTCACAGAACCCTCCACACTGCTCATGTGGAGAGCCTTTGAGTGGATACGTTGTTAAACTGTTGCAGTGTGTAATGGGGAAAGCACCCTGGCTCCATCCTCCCTGACCAGTCAAAACTTACCCTAGCTCCACCCACTGAAGTGGTACTGTATTTAGTTGAATCCAAAACTATGTTTTTTTCCAAGTTATTTGATGTTAGAAATCAGGGGGTTGACCTAAATTCAGAGTCCTCTTCCTTTCAGATAAATACAGGCATAACTGTATTTAACCTCTATTTTTAAAGGAGGTTTTCTTAAATTCAGAGCCAGGTAAATACGGTATTTCTAAAATCAAAGGTTGGCAAGCTTACAGGCATAATTGTATTTCCTTATTAGTTAAAGGGAAGAGGATAAGAGTTGTACATTCATCCTTATAGGTTAAAGGCCCCACTTTCCGCAGTGGGCAGTGCCATTTACATAGGGTAGAGAGGGACAGTACCCCCTGGAGCATTTCCAGATAAGGCTTTTAGCTCGCTTCTCCTCTGGAATGGAGGCTGTGCATTCACATATTGGCCAGATTTACCCCGAAGTCCCTGCAAGCTATTGCGGAGCACTCCAGACACAATTCGGGTTTTTCATTGCACATTAGAGCATAGCCTGATTTATGTCCAGGGTTAAAAAAAATCCACTTTTTGCATTGCTTTTGGGGGGCTAATTCTGACTCGCAGTATAGCCTCGCAGTAAACCTGCAGGAGAAACTGCTGTCTGGAAATTCTCCAGTCCTTCCAGATGATTTGTGATCAGACTTCAGAAGTGCCTCTAGCCTCACAATAAACCCGCAGGAAGATCTGCTGTCTGGAAATGCTCCAGTCCTTCCAGATCATTTGTGATCAGACTTCAGAAGTGCCTCTCTCCGACTTCCACACAGATCTGTGATGGAATGTTGTCCCATCCCCAAAAACTGAAATCCTACCCTTGCCTCTTACTATGTTTCTCACCTGCTGCTGCATGATTTCACTACCCAGAACTGCACTGCATTTGGAACAGAATTGTCTGGTGGGCGGGGGGGGCAACTTCTTACAAGGCCCATTTGCTTCTTCATTAGTATTCCCCTTAGAGCAGTGCCAAGCCTGGACTCTGATACAAGATCCCTGCTCAGTCAGGTCTCTGGGCTGAGATGACATCACAATCGAGGGTTTTCAAGCTGGGCAGCAGAGGCAGCCCAGACTGGCCCCCACCCACCTCTTTCCCTTCCCAGAACAGACACATGTTTTCACTTTAAAAAAACCAACAGCAAACAAGGATGGGATCCAGCCAGCCTCTCCATATACCCCAACAAAAGGAATCCCACGCTGGGGAAACACATCCCATTAGAACTTGTGCACATAATATCTCAGAAAAAAATGGGTGCCCCCATAATTGTTGGCTGTGAAGGATACAGACATCTTCTTTCTGAGTCTCACCTCCTGTGCAGGGAACCTGCCTTTAAGACCACAGTTCAGCACTGCTAGTGAAACACAATTCCCCCCCTACCAAGCACCTCCATATTCATTGATAATTGTTATGTGCAGTGTGGTTTTGCAGTTACCACAGGCTCCTATTGGATAGGACCAATGACGTCAGCAACAAGAAGAGAGACAATTCCACATCCCTACTTGCCTGGGCTTCCATCCTGCCTCTCTCTTAGGATTTCTTTTGCTTTTGTTTTGTTTCCTGGTACTTTCCAGGATGAGTGCTTGATTCACAGCATATAAGCAATCATAAAATAAAGAGTGGTGAACTTGCGCAAAACTACCATGTTTCCTGTGCTGCCCTTTCAGAAAGTCTATATTCATAGACCAGCTATTTATATTATTTGAAGGATTGTATCCTGTTGCCACAAGGGCATCATATCCCGTTGCATCCCACCCTGTCACTACTGGAGCAAAGATTAAAAGCTTTCCCAGCAAAACTAGCCTCCCTGCAGCAAGGTCCTCTCCCTTTCATTACATATGGATGCTTCTGATGTGATCACTGCAGGATCTTCAGAGTGAGCACCATTTGCTGTCACTAAGAGGAATCTGTTGCCACTGCGGCTAAAAAAGAAGAAAGTTCAGTTCATTCACAGCAGCAGCAGCAGCAGCAGTAACAGTCTCTTTTTCCTAACTAAATGGCAAGCGGCTGGGTGGGCAGAGGCAGACACATTTGCAAAAGGACATAGTTTCCTGATGAGGACAGATTATTTCATTGCCTGGCAGCAAGCGCCAAAATAGTCAGCAACTCTCCCGTCCCCATAGAGTGAGGGGCTGCGTCACTCTCAAGTTGGTTGGTTTCAGATGCCTGCTTTTACTCTGTTAGCCCCTTTTCTGAAATCTAGGGAGGGAGGTGGCTATTGGGAGGGGGGCTTTCCAGATTTTGAGGGAGAAAGATAGACTGTGTGGGAGCAATTGGAGGACAAAGCAGGATTGCCAGGTTGTGGCCTGGAAATTTAAATTCTCCAGTAAAATGGAAGACCCAGCAGGTGCACATCCTCCTGCCTGTTTCCTCTGGTCCTTTCATCCATCCATTCTGTTGCTGTTATGCAAACAGCATTCCTAAGTGTGCCACACAGAGAGCATGGGAGCAGGCAGAAGAAATGTGGGGGGGGGAGAGACGGACAGGGAAGAAGCTACAGCTCTGAATCTCCCATTAAAAAGGGACATTTAAATGTACTGTTTCATTCTCTAGGTTGCTAAGTGCCTTTTAAACTGGTGACTCACTTATAATCAGTGGGGGTGGGGTGGGGAGCAATTGTCCCTATTTGGCCCAGTAGAGCATCTCTCCAATGGCCGTTGCCACCATCTCCTTGTGGGGTGATTCACATGATGGGGGCATGCACTGCTGGGTGGTGGTGGAGGGGGCAGGTAGGAATAGGGAGGGATGGAACTGGAGGGCCCTCAAGAGCTGGGGGCCCGTGTTCTTTGAACCCTTTCGTTCAATTATAGCTATGCCCCTGGTTCAACCTACCTTCCCCCAGATGATTGCTCTTGATCCTTTTGGCGTGCAAGCCACAAGCCCAAGTGACCTGCGCTGCTACAGGCAGCACAGAGCAACAGAGGCCGGGACTCATTTCCTCAGCCTCCGCATATCCCACCAGGCACCATGCGACAAGCAGGGTGCCTTGGGGGATTCCCCCATCAGATGGGCACTCTAGGCACTCGTCTCTCTGTCTGCAGATGGAGACACACAAGCCTGGCAGCTGGGTTAAGGGAGCACTTGCTCCCTTAACCTCAGCTAAGAGCTGGGCTTAGGAGTGGGGTTAGGCTGGGCAGGAATGCCAGGATCCATGCCGATTCCTGTGCTCCACCCAAGCAGCCTAGCCCAGGCTACACTGCCTTAGCCTGGGCTAGATTGCTCATGAGAACAGTCTCTGTGTGTTTTTTAGACTGTGAATCCTTTTGGCGACCATCTCTGCCCTTCACAGCCTAGAAAGGCAGAGAGATGTGTTGCCAGCCAGGCTGGGAACCCAATGCCACCCAGCTCCGTTGGTGAGAAGCTTCAGCTAGCACTGGGTTCCCAGCCTGGCTGGGAAGCGTCTCTCTGCCTTTCTGGCATGGAAAAGCACTCCGCTCCAGGCTGCAAGCCCGGTGCTGGCTGAAGTGCCTTGCGAAGGGTGCTGTGCAGCTCCATTTCCGGATATGGCCACGCCCCTGCGTCTGACATCCAGTGCAGCGGGTGTGGCTAGGGCGCCAGGGGCAGGTCCACAGGACTAGCACCCGGGGTTCTTGGGATGCATCTGCGCAATGGTGGTTCCGCCCCTGAATTCTGGCTGACATGATGAGCATTGCCTAACTTGTCCTTTTAATTTCAATGGGACAACTGAGTGATTTTCCTCATCAATGATCATGTCAGCCACTAACCTTAGGAGAAGATTGTGCTGAAAGCCAAAGTAAGCAATGGGACAACCATCTGTTTGTTAAACACACGCTTGCCCCATTCACTTATACAGTAGCAATCAACTTTTTATACCAAAAGGATCATGTGGGGAAGCGAAACAAAACCCACCCTGCTCCCCAATTTACTTCATCATGCTCAGCTGTTTTAAGGGTTTTTTCTCCTTATCCAGTTCACAGGATACTCTACCCGTATTGGAGCCAGGCTGAGGAAAAACTACTGAAAAGGGGTGGAGTGCAGCAGAAAGGTGAGGCAGGGAAGAGGTGGATTAACTCCCCTTTCCCACATGCTCCGTCCTTTTGATAGGAAAAAAAAAAGACCCATCCTCACTTTACAGGCAAAAAGGACAAGCTTGTGAAGTGTTTAACAAACACACAGTTTATGTATGTATGTATGTATGTATGTATTTGATTTATATACCACCCCTCCAAAAATGGCTCAGTGCAGTTTACAACAAACACAATTAAAATCAATTAACAGTTAAAAACCAAATTAAATCAAATGATTAAAATCATTTAAACATTTAAAACATTAACATTAAAATCATTTAATGCCGGAAAGACCCCCAAGCCAGGAGGCTGCTTTTAAGCCTCCTGGTCGGGGATCTACTCGTGAGTTGCCACGGTGTGGACGCATGCTGTGGCAACACACAATCGAAAAGCCTGGGTTAGCGGAGTGCTTGCTTTGCTAACCTCAGCTAAGGGGAGGGGCATTCCAGCGGGTTACCCACTTTGGTGAGACCAGGCTCGGCTGTGAGCCCGGTGGTTCTCACGGTCATACAAAATCGGACTAGGCTCCCTTAGCCTGGTTTTGTATGACCATGAGAATAGCCTCAATATGGAGCCCTGAGAGACACCATGAGAAAGTTCAGATTTAGAGGAACAACAGTCTCCAAGGGACACCATCTGGAATCTGCCCGAGAGGTAGGAGCGGAACCACTGCAAAACAGTGCCTCCCGCCCCCAATCCCCTCAGACGTTCCAAAAGGATACTATGGTCAATAGTATTGAAAGCTACCAAGAGATCCAAAACAACCAACAGATTCACACTTCTTCTGTCAATTCCCAATTGGAGATAATCCATCAGGCCGACCAAGGCAGTCTCCACCCATAGCCCACCCAAAAGCCAGTTTGAAATGGGTCTAGATGGTCAGTTTCCTCCAAGACCACCTGGAGCTGGGAGGCCACCACCTTCTCAATCACCTTGCCCAGCCATGGAAGGTTGGAAACAGGCCTATAGTTGCTTAACTCTGAGAGATCCAAGGCAGGCTTCTTCAGAAGTGGTCTAATAATTGCCTCCTTCAAACAAGGTGGCATCCTGTGTTCCCTCAGAGAAGCATTAATAATCTCTACCAGGCCTTCTACAACAGCCACCCTGCCAGACAGTATAAGTCATGTTGGGCAAGGATCAAGAGGACACGTGGTAGGCCGCACCATTCCAAGCAACTTGTCCACATCCTCAGGGGTTACAAACTGAAATTGATCCAGGGTCATCACATAAGAGGAGCTGCTGGACACCTTGGCATCAGCCTCTGTAACGATTGTGGTGTTTGACTAAACAACTTAGATTCAAGAGATTATGTCCACACAAAAATCATTAGAAATGCCACAGTAAGTAATTGTTGGTTCCAAGTACTGATTCAATGGGAAAGGGGCGCACATTCGCCCCTTCACAACCCTGAACAACTCCACCGGACGTGAACTTGCGGATGTGATATGGGAGAAAAAGAATTGCTTCTTTGCCACACATATCACCTGAGCATAGATCTTCAAACGCACTCTATGTAGTAATCTGTCGGATTCGAGTTGATTCTTTCTCCACTTGCGCTTTAGTCGTCTACCTCACCGCTTCAACCCCCGTAGTTCTTCTGTATACCAAGGGGCCAGTTTCAAAGTGGGTCAGAGAGGATGCTTAGGAGTGATCGTATCCATTACCCTGGTGAGCTGATTGTTCCAATTCTCCACCAGAGTGTTGACAAGATCACCAGCACCTAAGATCACAAGATCACCAGCCCCTGGTGGCGCAGTGGTAAAACTGCCGCCCTGTAACCAGAAGGTTACAAGTTCAATCCTGACCAAGGGGCTCAAGGTTGACTCAGCCTTCCATCCTTCTGAGGTCGGTAAAATGAGTACCCAGAATGTTGGGGGCAATATGCTAAATCATTGTAAACCGCTTAGAGAGCTTCCAGCTATAGAGCGGTATATAAATGTAAGTGCTATTGCTATTGCTATTGCTAAATCCCTCCAAGGTTTCTTGGAATCCTATTGGATCCAATAAACTTCTCGGGCGGACCATCCTAATGGGCCCCTTGCCCCTGCGGAGGTGGGACGTGGTCATGAGTCCAACCTTAACCAGATGATGGTCCGTCCATGACAATGGGGAAATCACCAGAGTCCCCACCCACAGAACACTACCCTGTTCAGAGTGAAAGACCAGATCAAGCATGTGACCAGCAATATGTGTCTCACCTGAGACCATTTGGAATAGGCCCATAGTCATCATGGCCGCTATGAACTCCTGAGCTGCCCCGGACAAATTGGTCCCAAAGTGAACACTGAAGTCACCCAGCACCACAAGCCTGGAAGACTCCAACACCAAACCCAAGACCAAGTCAGTCAGCTCTGTTAGGGACTCCGTTGGGCAGCAGGGCGATTGATACACAAACAGAAGTCCCAGTCTATCCCTTAACCCCAAACTTAAGTACACACATTCATTATGGTCAGACACTTCGACAGGGATCCTGGAAAGAGAGATATTGTTCTTATAGACCACAGCCACTCCACCTCCCCACCCATGTCCCCTACCCTACTCCTCAACAGAGTACCCTGGAGGGAGAAGCCAGGACCAGACCAGGCCACCAGCCTCCCCCAACCAAGTCTCTGTAATACATATCAGACCAGCCCCTTCATCCAGAATCAGATCATGGATTATTTCAGGTTTATTCTGGACTGACCTGGCATTTACAAAGGAGCAAGATGAGGTTCTGTGGGTGGTTGGCATTGCTTTCCAAGGTCAAGGAGCTGGAAGGACAACCAGAATGGGAAGCAGCAATTAAGTGTCTGATCTCCCTTCCCCTGCAATGGCCTGCTGACCTGTCAACAGTACTTTTTCTATTCCCCACCACCACTGGAATAGCTGCCCCATAATCAGTGGACACACCCCCTGTCTCCCCATCTCCAGACAAACCCAGACCCATTAAAACTCACCTCACCCAGGATCTTAAAACAGAAGCCAAATTACAATACCTACCCACCTTTACAACCACGAGGGATCCTGAGCCAAACACCTGGCCCTGGCTCTCATTATCCCCCGAAGTGGCTCCCCCCAAAGAGGCGGACCCCCTTTGGTGCTGCCCCTTTGGTCGTGACCCCACTGGTGGCGGGCCCACCACCACAGGCAGCGTTCCTATCAAGGCCCACCCCTGGCACCAATCCAGCACACACTCTCCCCATAGATGTTACCCAGAGGCAGCAGGCCACAGTCTCACAGGCGAAGGAGAAGCAGGCAGGCAGCAATAGCAGCAGGATCCATGAGCACACACTCGGTCTCTCACACAGGGCAGCACTGGATGGGAAGCAGGTGGACTCTTCCTCCCCTCTGCTAGGCTCAGTTGCTCTAAGCATCCATTTTGGCCCTGATAAGATCATGTGGAGAAGTACAGTGTATGGTTCCTCACGTCTCCACTGGTTTATACTGCAGCAGTTCAAAAAGGAAGCTTTCCACAGAACATGGAAACAAACACTGTTGCCTGCTAATTTTTATAGATCATGTTACTGTTAACGGCACAGCATCAAGGGCCGGCTGAAACATTGGCAACCTTACCTCTAGGCCAGGGCTGCACAACCTTGGCCCTCCAATGGTTGGTGAACTACAATTCTCATCATCTCCAGCCACAGAGGCCAATAGTCAAGGATGATGGGAGTTGCAGTCCAACAACAAATGGCAGGCTGGAGTTGTGCAGCTGTGCTCTAGCCCACGTTGGATGGAGGACCACTCATCTAGCTAGGACGTAATAGCAATAGCAATAGCACTTACATTTATATACCGCTCTATAGCCAGAGCTCTCTAAGCGGTTTACAATGATTTAGCATATTGCCCCCAACATTCTGGGTACTCAGAATGTGCTCACCAGGAATGTGCACGGAACTGTGCAGGAGTGGCTCAAAGGCAGGGGGGTGCATCTAACTTGGCAAAGAGGCACCTTTTAACATGGTGATTCTCTTTATTTAGCAGGGGAAGAGTAACTAGCCCTATCCACCCCCAGCACAGCATCCCTCCAGTGACTGCTGCTGGTGTCTATCTTATGTTTCTTTTTAGATTGTGAGCCCTTTGGGGACAGGGATCCATCTCATTTATTTATTATTTCTCTGTGTTAACCGCTCTGAGCCATTTTTGGAAAGGCGGAATAGAAATCGAATCATCATCATCATCTTTAAGGTCAGGGGAGGGTGCACTTACCCCTCCCTCCGCTTTCCCCCCTCCAGCGCTCCGTTTTTTAAAAGTCCATCAGGGCAGCGGTGTACCACCCTGCCGCCCCATTGCCCCCTTTACTGGAAGTAACTGGAAGTATCCATCACGCCTGCACGTACCGGGTATAAGCGCATGCCCGTTGCACACATGCACACGCCGTGTGCGCACCCGCCCATGACATGTACGCGTCCGTGCCTGGCATGCGCAGGCATGTCGAATACTTCCGGTTATTTCTGGTAAAGTGGGCAATGGGGCAACAGGAAGGTGCACTGTCACCCCAATGGACTTTTAAAAAACGGAGCGCCGGTGGGGGGAAAGCAGAGGGAGGGGTAAGTGCACCCTCCCCCACCCTTAAATATGCATCCCCTGCCTTTGAACCAGTGGAACATCCACCGTTTGAATCGGTTCGGAGGCCCATAAACGGCCTCCGAACCGGTTCCATGCACATTCCTAGTGCTCAAAGGCATTGAGAGTTCTCATGCGGTCAAGCTTCCAGACCCTGTCACTGCTACTGTCTTGACCTTCTAGCCCAGGTCTGCACAACATAAGGCTGGGATCCTGTTCACGGGGGACTTTTTTGCTGGCCCCCGAGCACTGACAGCAGGATGAGCTGGTAGTGTCCCACTGACAAGCAGACGTTGGCTCCGTGCAGCTGGGCGCTTGAGACCAGACGGCATGCGTGTGGCTGTGATGGACTGAGGAGTGAGTGAGGCACAGAGGCATAGCTAGGGGAGAGGGGGCCCATGCTCACCCCTCTCTCCAGTGGCCCCTCGGAGTGAGGGAGATAATGAAGAAAATAGGGAGGGGTGGAGCTGGGGTCCCTCAGGAGCTGGGGGCACCTGGGTTCTTTGAACCATCTGCTCAGTTATAGCTACACCCCTGGTGAGGCAATGATTACTGCTTCAGCATCTGCTGTGATGGCTGTAGTGGGCTGAAGCAGTGGATGGCATTAGGATGGCACAGGTAGAGTGCACCCAAGAAGGCAGGGGGGTCACTCTTTCAATCAGTCCCACTTCTCTGAAGGGGGCCATCCTCTCCAGAAGCTGCCTTACAATGCCATCCTGTGCATATTTACTCAGAAGTCCATCCCAAAGTGCACCCAGCATGATTTACTCCCTAGTAAGCATGCCTGGGATTGCTACCGGAATGCTACAGTGATTAAGAGAGAGGAGAGGATTTGGCATTTGTTTGGGGCTGGCATGCACTCCAGGCGCCTCACTGGTAGAGCAGGGACACTATCTTTGGTTAAAATTGTGGGTCCCATGATGGGCAGGCGGGGGAGATCCACAAGTAGCTAATAATTGCTTTCATTAATACTGTAAATTAATTTTAATGTAATAATATGCTGAAAATGGACCTTGGCCCCAGCCCACCAAGTCAAGGTTGGTTCCAGCCCCCTGTTCTAGTCCTTTGTGAATCATTCACTGCTTTAAAATGTCATAAAACAGATGCCATCAATTTCAGTTAGCACTCATTTGAACTCAGGGTGCTTTCCAGATTACACGCTACAGCAATGACACTACTGTCCACTAAGTGTGCTTCCGTACGGCCCGTGTTTCGACATCGCAGTCCCAGTGCTGCCAGCAAGGTGCCATTCACATTTCCGATGCCTTCTTTCAGATTTTATCCATGCATTTTGGACCTACAACGTTGCATGTGCTTTACAAAAAACCTGCAGAATTTCCCCATTGTAGGAGGCCTGCCAAGCTGAAGCATTTTACTGCTGAACAGTGTGTAATCTGGAAAGCACCCATACTACAGTTCTACAAAACCTTACAAAAGAATTACCCTCTCAAACAGCGGATAAAAGGGACTGCAGCACATCTCCCTGTCCAACACCCATTCAGAGAAAGGGCAACGTTTCCTGCCTTCACTCACAATTAGGTTTGTGATGTCACCATGTAGCCACATTTGATTGGCTATATGGCATCAACATGTCCACAACGTGATCCCTGATTGGTTGCGATCATAGTCCAGGAATAAGAAGGAAGAAGGAAGAAACGGTACTGCAGCAGCAACAGCAGAGGGGGTCTGCAAATACCAGCAAATAAGTATGATAAAACATAACACTGGGAGGCTGGAGCACATTTTCCCCTCCCCCAGAAACTTCCCAATTTGACACTAAACATATTCACTGGAAAATATTCAGCACAGCACTAAAATATATCCTCCTGCGCCTAATGAAGAGACTGCCTCCATCTGCCAACCTGTTCAAACATGTATCTGCCTGCCAGTATGAGCAATTTAACATGTCTGGATTGCTGCATGTTAAGTCTCTCCCTATAGTATGCTCTCTGCCATTCAGAGCAGAGGCCCATGCATCCATTAGGAACAAACGACTGTATCGCCTGCATGCTCCTCATGAAGATCCCCACACATCTGCTGTGCAGACTGGGGGTTGGGAGGGGCGGTTAATGCATGTTGCACCCAGGTGCCACAGCCCATACAGCTTGTATGAGTAAGTGCACCCATGACCTGAGAGGAAGCCCATACACACACACACCCTGTAGTAAACAGCCTTGGTGAACTCGTGCACTCTGTGGCACGTCTGGTTATTTAAAGTAGAATCCGTTCATGAAAGTTTGCTCTTGACAGCTGAATCAGGCCCTTTTAAGAGGGAAGAGTGGGGGGGAGCTTTTCCTCTCTTTCTCTTTCGCTCCGGTTTTCAGAAGGCAGTTTTGCTCTGGCTGGTAAACTGCTGGGAGAGGCTCCTAATTATAAACAGGTTTAACTGGCAAGAGCTAACTCAGCACAGCCCAGGGTGTGGCTGCAAGGAACAACGCTGTAGAATGAAACATCTAGCGTACACACACACACACACACCAAAAAAGAGAGAGGATAAAATTGCAAGCGAGCATGGAAACAGGGAAGGGAGACAAGGGGGGGAAGGCATCATTGTCTTGGAACCAGGGTTTGAAACACTTTTGCCTCTTTTGTAACTTCAGCTCCAAGGGGAAACACAAACACGCACACACACTTCTTAAGAAACCTGGCAGTGGATTTCTGAAGAGCAATTTCCACAAGTGAATTGCATGGGAATGTGGCTTTAAAAAAGAAAATCTGTGCCAAACTCTGCTTCTGGCGGGACAAGGGTAGCAGTAGCAGTAGATGGCGGGGGGGCGGGGGGGAGAGAGGATGAGGAGGTTGCCTTCAAAGCCCCTCTGAATGTAAAACCGCTATGTGGTGTGTGTGTGTGTGTGTGTGTGTCTGGCAATGTGTTTTTCAGATTGGAGCTCCAGACGTGGCACAGTGCGCTGGAAAAGGCTGTGCTGTGCTGGAGCTTTGACAAGAGTCCAAAGAGATGGGTAGTCAGAGCCAGGGCTGGAGCCGGCAGCTGGGCAACCTACGCAGCTATCCAGGGGCCTAACACTGCCAAGGGGTCTGCAAGCAGCCTATATCTGTTGGAGGTTGTAATTCTCTCATCCCCCAGTTAATTAGCAGAGCACTAAAGAAGCTACCCACTCCAGTTACAGAGTAGTTTGTAGAGTTCAGTTGTTGCAGCTATTTAGAGAAGACACATGGAGATTCTTCTGGAATAAAATACTAAGTATTTCTTGGTGAAGTACACTTTGGATAGGGAAGACCTATTAATGCCAATCGACATAATGAATAGGTAGGGAGAGAGAGAGAAGTTTCCATCTGCTCTCTAAGCGGAGAGGAAGGGATTCTGACTACCACCACAGGAAATGCCTGAAGAGTCCAATTAGTGGTCATAGAGTAGAGACAGGTGAGAACAGCTAGGGAGACCCTCATTAGTTACCTCTACTCCCAATGCCCCTAGTGGTCATTAAGATAGTTGGTGCAAAAGGTCGATGCACTGGAACTCCAACAATATGTTGACTTGCTAAGATTAATGGTGGCTGCATTGTGGCACAAGAAGCCTGCATTCTCATGAACAAAAGTCAGCAGTATTCAGTGATGCTACCTCTGCATGGTATGCATTCCAAAGTGCATGCAATGATTCTTTATTGTTCCAAGATCCTTTATGAACACAGATAGGTTTCCTATATGTTCCTCACTAGGAGGCTCAATTTCAGTAAAGACACTTGAGGCTAACCCAGAATTCTCTGCACTCTACTTTTGAGAGAGGAAGTAGCTTCTGTTTTTGTGGTAGACACTGGAAACAGATTGGGGCCTACGGCAGTAAGATTCACATAAACAAATTGTCCAGGAGTTTCACTCAGGGACTCACAGGGAGTCCCTGAGATCGCCTCACGGAGAATCTCACAGGTTTTTTCAGAGGCAGGGTAGAAAACTCACGAAAATCTTAACTCCTTCATGCACTTTCTCTCCTGCTAAAGTGCACAAGGCCCACTCTCCATACTGTGACACCCACATCATGGAGATTTTTTTTAAAAAATTATTTTTGGAGGGCTGATGCAGCCAATAACAATGGCTGCCTCAGTGCAGGGGAACATGGTCATTGTACAACACTGGGGCAAAGGAAGCAAAGTGAAATGATGTGCCGTAGGCTGATGTTCAGAACATGTCACCTGATTCTGTGCTTTCCTTCTGCCGCATCACAGAGCATAGCACCAGACTGATAGTTGTATGGTTAACATTATTATGCTTCATAACCATTCTTGCCATTCAGCATGAGTCTGCAAGCTTCAGGGTTCACGGCTCCAGGAACTGTTAATTCATCCCTGCCTGGAACATTCTCAGCCCTAACCACATTTACTTGGAAGTAAGCCCACATGATTACAATGGAACACATCCAGGTAAGCATGCTTAGAATGGCAATGGTATGGTCTGATCCTCTGCATGGGCTGGTTCAAGCAGTACAGCCCAGCAGCAGCACACGTGAACAGGAAGGGGCGCACTGAGAGCACACACTTTGGGAGTCTTCTACAGACATCACTCTTCTACAGACATCGCTTAGATGGGGGGGGGGCTGTTTATCTGAATGACCTCTAAACACCCATTCCAAATACTTGTTTAAACAAGTATTTAGAATGCATGTTTAGGGGGCATTTGGAAAAACAACCCCTACAGTCTACAGATTATTAAGGGACATGGCTCAGAGGGTGTTGAGGCGTCAGCGGAAGACGTCTTGATGGGCGTGCTCAGTCTCGGCATGTTCCTTTCTGTTCACATGGGTTGCCAGGCCATATTATTTGAATTGGCCCTGTATGTACTCAGGAGAATTAAAACCCACTGGGTCCAGTGTGGCTTAACTCCCAAGGGTGTGTGTATAGGCTCTGCAGGTTTAGATCCAAATCCTGATGAGCAGACTGGATTCTTGGGTAGCCCCAGATCAGTTGCTATTTCCCACTTTATCTCCTCATTTCAAACATGGGAATAACTGTTTCTCATAATTGAAGAAGCATATGGTGTCCCTTTGAGAAATGTGGTCAGGCCCCAGAAGTGAGGGGGCCCTCAGCAAAGTGACTTCTGGTGGGCCCCCTCCAGTGGGGCCCCCTCCTGTTACCATTGGGGCAGGCATATTCTTTAATTCTCCCAAGTCCCATCAGCAGCAGCATTTTTCCTGCTATCTCGTATCCACTGCCATGGTAAGGGGAGGGAGGCCCATCAGCAGTGGGGACCTCTAGGGCCCTGCCAAAGGGGTGCCTTATGCTAGCCTTGGCCCTGAATGCAAACTCTGTCTGCTACAAGTCTCAGGAATCAAAACAGGAGTAACCTGAGACTTGTAGAGGCGAAGGATTGAGTGGTCTACATTTCTGCATGTTTCTCTGCTTGCTCACCGTGATCGCAAGTCCCCCCCCCCCGCAAATGTGTCCTCCCACCCAATTGGCCCAGGTTCATGCCACCCCTTCTTTCACTCCAGGCCTTACCAAAAGATGCCAGATTCTGCAAAAACAAAGCCACACCCTCCAGCATGTGTCAGATGGAAACAGATACACTTCCATTAACATTGCCTAAGAGAATAGCTCCTCACAGTGGATGAAGAGCAAGTGCCTGCCATGAACAATCCACTTCCACTGGGCTTGAACTTAGGACCTTATACAGAGTCAGACCATGGGTCCACCTAGCTCACTGTTGTCTGCACGGAATGGCATAGTTCTCCAGCGTTTCAAAGGGCCTTTCCCAGCTCTGTCTCTGGAGAGGCCATGGACTGAACCTAGGACCTTCTACATACAAAGCAAGAGCTCTAATACTTTTCAAGGGCTGCCATGCTCCACTTGTAGGGTTAGGGCCAATTAGTAATTTGACCAGGGGTTTAGCTATAATTGAGCAAGGGGGAGGGACAAACGTCCCTGGCCCCTGGCGGAGGAGGCACCAGCTGAGTAACAGCTTGCTCTTCAGCTCCACTCCCCCCCCCCGCCCCACCTCCCTGCCTTCTTCTCCAGAGAGGCGAGGGCGAGGGGCCCATCTTCACTTTTTGTTCCCGGGCCCACTCCAGCTTTACTACACCCCTGAATTGACCCCTACAGCTGTTCCTTTTACATCAGAAGGCCATTCACACGAGCAGCACTACCTGGGTAGGACAGGGTTCGCCAGGTAGCGCTGCTCCGGTAAAGTCCTAGGATCGCTTCTGATCCTACCACTCCTCCCCTAGGTAGCCCTGATTTTAAACCCAGGCTTACAGTGAAATAGGAGGACCAGCAATGTCTCCTACCTCACTCGCTGGTCGTGTAAGTGGGTCACTGGACTGCCAGTAGCCATAGAGCTGGGGGGAAGTCATAGAGTTGGGGGGAAGGAGCGGCCTGGCAGCATGGAGCTTTCCCAATGCACTGTGCTGCTTGTGTGGTGCATTGTGGGATACATGGCAGCAAGTGGCGAGGGGAGAGAAAAATGTCACAACTGTCAGCACCAACAAATTGAAAGCAAAAAAGGAGGAAGAATTCTCAAGGTGCTGGTAGATTTACTCCATGTTTTACCGGCAGGGGCGTAGCAAGGTTGAAGTGGGCCCAGAGACAAGATTTTAAAATGGGCCCCCCCCCCAAAGTCCAGGGCCTCCGCACACCCCAGGCCCCCAAGGATTTAAGTCTGATATTCCAAAACAAGTATGCTGCCTGCAAATACATTTCACTGAATACACACACACACATCACAATAAATAGTGATATACATTGAGTACTATACATTTGTATTACTTTTAATGACTAGAACACACTAGAAAGATGAATTATTAAAATGGGCCCCTCGCTGCAGATTAGCAAAGGAGACTTTCAACCATGCAGGGTGAGCCTATGTTTGTTTTCCCAGAATTCTGAACAAATTCAGTCAAGTTTGATTGCAGGAGGTTTTTCACAGGAGGCTTTTAAAGCCCTTTAAGACACATCTCCTCTGGAATGGAGGTGCTGCATTCACATGTTGGCCAGATTTACCCTGAAGTCCCTGCAAGTTATTGGGGAGCAGTTCACACACAAGAAAAATAAAATAAAAGCACCACACATGCTTCCCAGTTCTCACTCAGACCTTCTGGGTTGCAAAACAACTTGAACATAAGTGTATTTATAAATGAATGAATGAATAAATAAAATTAATAAAATACTGTTCCAGAAGTTTTTGCAATTTTCTGCCATGAAACAAGCCACTTATAGGACTTTTTAGATAGTTTTTTTTAAGTCAGCAAATTTTCCAAGCTGTTTCAAAATAAATATTCAGAGACTTCTCGGTCCCTCCCCCCCCCCATATCCAAGCCCTATGGCAAGCAGATCCCTATATAGGGGGGGGGGCGGGAAAGGTAACCACAAAAAGGAGTTCACACTCTACCTGGCAAATGCTGGTCTGGGTTAAGCAGGGCAGCAAAGGGTCTTCTGCTGCAGAGAACACTCTGGCTGCCTCCTCCTTTCTGGCTGGCTTGGGCCCTACTCGAGTTCAGGCTTCACTGCGGCCTACACGGAGGCCTCCGTGGAAGCCCCGCCCACCCGCCGATCAGCTGAGAGAAAAGGGAGAAAAGGAGCTCTTTGCAGCTGGGCTGCTGCTTCGATTGTGGGCCAGCAGAACAAGCAGGAGAGACGGCGAAGAGGGCAAGTGGCTGAGGGGCCTTGGGGCTGGGCAGGGGGCAATGGGGAGTCACATGAGGTGCCCCTGGGGTGCCCCTCCAGGCAGTGGGGCCCCCAGACAACTGTCTCCCCTTGCCCTATCATTGTTACGCGCCTGTTTACCGGTATACTTTCCTAAAATGGGTTTATTGTTGCCTTGTGCGTTTCGAGGCATTGCTCTTCTTCAGAGGGAATTATTGAGTGGATAAAATTAATCACAATGTTTGAACACTGCGATTAATTTGGGTGGATAACAAATATCCACCCAAGAATTGCCTCTGAAGAAGAGCACTGCCTCGAAACATGTAAGGCAACACTATACCAATTTTATGAAAGTATACCAATAAAAACACTGAGTAAATCTACCAGCGCCTTGGAGTTATCCCCCCACTTTTTTGCCTTCATTTTGGATACATGGCAGCCCAGCTTCCTCCCGCCCCCTGAGCGCTGTCCAGCTCAGTGCAGAGCCACTGATAGGGCTTGTATTGTGTGGGAGCAGGAACGTAGGTTTCTGCCTTCCCCCCAGCTCCCCCCACCCCATTTGGTCATAAGAACAACCTTCAGATTTATCTGCAGCAATTCGCAGTTGATAGTAGTCCTAGTCATATGTTATATTCCATGCATGTGTACAAACTGAACACGTTCCGTTTGGTGCATATCTGTACCTATACAGTTACTCACACATTATGCTCAGTACACATACAGCTGTACACTTCCTATCTGTACCCTGCATTTGAGGGAGCCCGAACCCAGGTTCACTTTTTAAATGAATGCATGTACAATCAGTCATTCACACAAAAACTTGTACATGTGTATGGACAACTGTAAGCACATACAAGACAATGCCTGATTAGTACTAGTGTTTCTCTCCATTCCTTGGAAAACTTGGTCTGCCGATTTCTGCACATTCTTACATCCTTCTGTCCACTGCTATGAGCAAAAAAGAAGCACCTTTTAAAAATGGTGATTCTCTTTATTGAGCAGGGGGAGAGCAACTGGCCCTATCCATCCCCAGTGGCTGTTGCTGGTATCTGTCTTATGGGTTGTTCGGGTTTGTTTTTGTTTTCTAGATTGTGAGCCCTTTAGGGACAGGGAGCCATTTTGTGTATTTATTTGCATCCATGTAAACCGCTTTGGGAACTTTGGTTGAAAAGCAGTATATAAATATTTATCATATTCGTATTTGTATTTCTTCAGTGAGAGGGGCACATGCAGGCCAGGCCAATTTTTTCCCCCTTCCCCTAGACCAGGCATCCTCAAACTGCGGCCCTCCAGATGTTGCTGAACTACAACTCCCAGCATGCCTAGACACAATTTTTTGTGGCTGGGTATGCTGGAAGTTGTAGTTCAGCAACATCTGGAGGGCCGCAGTTTGGGGATGCCTGCCCTAGACAATGGGGAAGTCTTTTTGAAAACTTATATCAAAATACTACATTTATGTCCTGCTATGGTGACATATTTTATGTTTAAATAGTAAGTGGTGCCCATGCACCTCCGTCCTATGCTGTGGCGTGCAGAGATTGGAAGACATAAGAGAAGGCTAAGGCAGCACTGGGGCAAAGGAGGACTGGGCTCCCAGCCTGTGTACTGACTGAGGCTTGGCTGTGCCTGTGCACCGGAGCTGTGCCTTCAATGGCCTGGCTTTGTGGGACAATGAGGATGTCGAGCAGGAGGCAAAGCCTGCAAGCTCCCCCTGTGCTGAGCCCTGTGTAGCTCAGCTGCATAGCCCTGCAAAGCATGGCTCAATGGCTTGCTTTTTTTTTTTTTAATGTCGGATCCTCTTACAAGTCTCTCAGAATGGGAAGTCCACGATCTCCTAAACATTAAAATTAAAAAACATGGAAAAGGGGGAAGATCCACATAAGAAGAGGCACATTGCTGCCTGGAGAAGCAGTAACTTTGGTGGTATTCACTCTCTGCAAGCAGGGGTGAGGAGTAGGGCCCCATGTCAGCATAGCAATAGCAATAGCACTTACATTTATATACCACTTTATAGCCGGAGCTCTCTAAGTGGTTTACAATGATTTAGCATATTGCCCCCAACATTCTGGGTACTCATTTTACCGACCTCGGAAGGATGGAAGGCTGAGTCAACCTTGAGCCCCTGGTCAGGATCGAACTTGTAACCTTCTGGTTACAGGGCAGCAGTTTTACCACTGCGCCACCAGGGGCTCATTAGCTGACTAGACATCACTAGTGTGATTTCACAACAAGCACCATCCAATAAGTGCTTTTATCATGCTCCTGACCAGTGCCGCCACCTACCAGTGGTGGCAGAAGTAAAATAATTGGCGGGCGGGGCTCAGAATGGAAAAAAACGCACCTTGGGAGGGCAGGCAACCTTATCCCATCTATATTATTATTTCTCCTGGCTGTGCCTTCAAATGTGTGCCCCGGCGCCCCAGCTGATTGGCTGGGTGTCGGCACACCCAGGAGACCAGAGGTGGCGGCGGGCCCGGCCGCAGAGGCAAGCGGCAGGCAGGCCCGCCGGCAGCAGAGAAAAGTGGCAGCAGGCCCACTGGTGGAGGCGGCACTCGGCCCACTGGCGGGCCAGCTGCGGAGACAGGCGGCAGTGGTTGGCCCATCCATGGAACAGGCAGCAGCAGCGGCAGGCCCGTCCCCAGGACGGAGAGGTTACTGGGGAGGAGAGGTAACTGCCGGCCCCAAAGAACGCACAGATGCTCTGTGCGGGGTCGGCTAGTATATTAGATTTATTTAAGAAAAAGAAGGATGCGTTTGACATGAAGAGAATTAGAGTGGACTACTGGTTCAAGTGCTGGACTAAGATCTAGGATCATAATCCCCCCTCAGGAGTCAAACCATAATTCCCATTCAGTTATGAAATTCACTAGGTGATCGTGAGCCAATAATGATCTCACAAGCTAACCTACTTCACAGGGTTGTTGTAAGGATAAACCAGGGGGTAAACTGTTTTATCCTGCCATGAGCTCCTTGGAGAAAGGACAGGATATAAATGTAGGAAATGAGAGGTTGTTCTGGCAAAGTAATCTGCCTACGTTCCTTTCACTATAATCTTAATTGATAGTTACCATCCTCACGTTAGCCCACTTCAGCCTTAAAATGTTCACACATCTGCCATTTTGCACTGAGGTAGATGATATCATCACAAACGATGCCACATTTTCCTGGCCTCCAGAAGGCTGTGCAGCTTGTAAAAGCACTGGTCGTGTGGGCACATGAACCATGTGGCCCAGAATCACGCTGGGTGCTATCCTTCCCCTTCCCGGCCTCCCCAGGACTCTCAAAGGTTGTATGAATACCCTCATTGATGAGAGAGAGAGAGAGAGAGAGAGAGAGAGAGAGAGAGAGAGAGAGAGAGAGAACTTTGAGTTTGTAAAAACATTTCCCTCAATTTACCACAAAGGTCCAGCAATGGGGGGGGAGGGGCAGCAGGGGGGCAGATACTTGTCTAAGAGGCACTTGTCCCCTCACCCCTCTCTGGCATCACCTATGCAGCTCACAGAGCACTCACAAGGGAAAGAGAATCTCAAGTGGACCTGGGAGCAAGAATTGCATTTCCCCAGTAACAACCGACTGCAGTGTGGGTGCTGTTAGAAACACAGCTTCCTTCACAGAAACTAATGGCAGTGCTCCCTTTAGGAGAGGCATTTGGATTGCGTTCAGCCGCGAAATAAAAAAATGTGCAATTTTATGTTTAGCACTACAAAGAATCCGCTGGAAAGACCCTAAGGACACTTCATCCACAGCACAAATTTGCGTAGGCAATACATGATAGTAAAGAGAGTTGCTATGGTTATTAAAAGCAGGCAGAGCAGAACTCTGTGGCTCTATCTTGACTTGCCTTTCATGGAATGACATTTTAGATGCATTTTAGCATAGGCCTATGAATGCAACTGAGTTGATAGAAGTTAGGCATTGCACCTTTTAAAGGGAACGTAGTTATGCACCAGGGGAAGAGAAAGAAAACTCCCCAATCATTTTGCATGCAGATGAACTGATACCTTTAGTAAATGTATGCAAATATATACATTTCTTCCATAATGATGTCCCACAACTTTGTGAGTTTGTCTGTCTGTCCAATTTGTCCTCTTGGATAGTCAGGAGAACCAAACTACACTAAGGACCAAACTACACATGGCATTAACCATATCATTTGTGCCTGTAGGGATTTATTTTATGTAAATAGCAGGTGTAGAGGCCCCAGTCTGGATCGAGACCATGGGGGTGAAGAGAGAGGGCTTTAACCTTTGCTCCTGCCATGCTCCTCCAGATTTGGGTTCCCTGCCTGCTGCTTGCATTTGGTCCTTGGTGTTTCATAAATGCACACCAAGGACCAAATGATATGAGTAACATCACATCTGGTTTCCCTTAAGGGGCAAAAGGGGTATTCACATGTTACACTGAACACAAATATAGGTGTCTGTAGGTATGTGGGCATTTTCATGGATATGGCTGTACATGTGTTCATTTTAGAAATCAACGAAGGGTTTGGATCCCTCACAAAAATAGTGTACTGTATACTTTCAAAGCCAGATGATAGGAAGCAGTGGAGAAGTTCTGTTTCTGACTCAATATGGGGGGGGGGTGGAATTCATACACCCAGTTTTCTATTTGTACTATTATCAAGAAGAACTATTATAAAACAATAGACCAATGGTATCTGATTCCATAAAGACGGAGTAAATTTTACAGTGTCATTTAATATAAGTGCTGGTGACATCTGCAAGCAAAAGCTGATTTTCTACATATTTGGTTGGTTTGTCCCATTATTAAGCTTTTTCTTATTTTTTGGAGAAAAAATAATGTATATTATATGCTTGCTGTCCTCAATTAATATAGATCCAATTGTGATATTATTGGATGATGTGGACGAGCAGGTTGATGTGGATAAAAGAGAGTTAATTTGGAATTGGCTCACAGCAGCTAAAATATTGGGGAGGAAAATTATAGCATCATCGTTAAAGGAATAGTCAGCTAGGGTATGGGAAGTTGCATAAACGACTAAAGGTAAAGTGTGCCATTGTAGAAAATATTCGTTCATGAGATGTTAAGACAGAAAGCAATATGGTTTTATTGGCTTGCCTTGGCTACCATTTATCACTAGGTGTGATCTAGATACAAACGTCTAGATTTTATAGATAATATAAATAATACAGTTATGAGTAGCCAATTTTGAACATATATCCAGACTTAGATTATAATAATGTATTATTTGTAATTTTTCCCCCAAGTTCAGCAGTTATGTTTAAGAATTATGGGGCTTTTTCTCTGCAGTTTGATGAATTTATATTTGTGATGTCTTATGTGAAAGCATGCTTAATGTTTTATATTGTCATTTAAACACAAACTGGGCCAGCCCTACTCACCAAGTGTCTAGGGTGTGAATACATACGTCCTGCTCCCCTTCCCACAGTGAAAGACAGTATGAATCAGTATGAATCAAAATCAAGTAAAGGACAGTATGAAAGACAGTCCTTCTGAACCATCCTCACTCACGACTTAAATACTACATTTATGTAGCATTATGAAAAGCAATGGTGAAAAGCATGCCGGGAGGGGAGCAGGATGTGCGTGTTCTTGCCCTTAACTGCATGGGTGGGCAGGGCTGGCTGGACATATCAACCCACTGTGATGCTTATAATAACATTTTATTTTAAAAGTACGTACAGATCGCATATACCGTTGTCAAAAGGGTGAAAAATGTAGGTCCAAAGCAGAGCAATAATAACCACCACAGCTATTCCATCCACTTCTCTACAATTGGGTGGGGTGTCCTTAGACAGTCAGGGCAGGGCCCCCTTCGAATTAATTTTAATGGCAGCAATCAAGAGCGGGCCCAGTTGTTCACCCTGCTTGCCCTGCCTTAAGGACAGCCTTGGTGGGCACTTTGCTAGTTTATTCGTATTGCAGAATTTGCAGGATCGGTTCTGCAGAATTGTGCACCAGAGTTTTAAGATGGAAAGGCAGCTGTGAAGGTAAGCACACAGTCTCTGATTACAGGAACATCTGCCGATGGCAACATTTGCAGAAGCAGGGTGGGGATCAGTCTGCCATAGCATTGTTTTGTTTCTAGGGATCAAGGGTTTTATTTTAATCTGCAGAAAGAAATCAGAGAACCATCACCCAGCACTGGATTTGCTGGGCATAGAGAGGAAATACTGCTTTCTGGATAAGCAAAACAAAAACAAAAACAAAAGCTGCCAAAGAGACCATGGTTGTACATGTTTCTCTGTAAAGTGTTGACTAGATTTATTATATAATGGTCCTCTGTGCATGGGAGTGGTGGTTGCCAGCACAGTCGAGCATGAGGTGGGGGGGGGAGAGGAAGAGAATATTCCAATGCGAGTCTCAAACTAGACATTTCGGGAATCTGTGTTCACCGCCAAATCAGCAGGTGCAACGTCTTGCTCTTCTTTTCACTGCAGCATCTGTATAGCTACATTCTTAATGTTGCATCACCAGATAGTAAATTTCCCTGATTGCTCCAGATTATTGGCCATTGCTGAGGAGGGTGCAGGCTATGGTGACACAAAGAAGCAGCAGGAAGAGCACCTTAACCCAGGGCTGTGGCCACCACTCAGCAACCGGGGCAGCGGGGGGGGGGATGTCCCTTGGCAACCTGTAAATTGGGGCCAGGCCAGGCCATGACACGGGGGCTATTCTCATGATTAGCAAAAATGGGGCTAGGAGAGCCTAGCCGGATTTTTGCTAATCGTGAGAACCACGGGGCTTGGCTGCGAGCCTGGTGGTTCTCGAGCGGGTAACCCGCTCCTGTAGCCCTCCCCATAGCCCAGGTTTGCGGAGTGAGCACTCCACAAACCCGGGCAATCTGATCGTGAGTAGTTGCAGCACGGCTCCGTACTGCGACTACTTGTGAGTAGACCCCCAGAGGGGAGGCGAAAAGCCGCCTCCTGGCTCCAGGGGTCTCCCCAGTATGCCCTGCACGCTCGCGCAGGGCATACAGGGGCTTCTGGGGGCCGCACGGCCCCCGAGCTCCCCAGCCCCTGCCGGCTCCGTCACGGAGCAGGTAACTGTGTGGGCAGCCAATCCGGCCGCCCAGGGCTCCCTGCCCGCTTGTGTGCGGGGAGAGCGGGCTTAGCCCGCTCTCCCCACTCACTGGAAGAAATTGGGTCTCACTGATCGTGAGACCCGGTCCACTGTCTAATAACATCATTGGGATAGGCCAGCAAGAACAGGCACCAGTGCAATAACATCATCAGACCACATCGCGACCCAGCAAAGAGAAGCAGGTGGGCGGCCAAGTGGCATGAATGGCAGGTGAGCAACTGGGTGGCTCGAGCGGGGGCACCTCACATCTTGCTCCAGAGCCACCCTCAATGTTGCTATGCCACCACCTGAACCCTTCTTCCACTCACGCAGCTGCTGTTAAACACCCCAGACAGAAAATAACTGATTGAATGATTGATTGATTTGATTTGATTTGATTTCTATACCGCCCTTCCAGAAATGGCTCAGGGTGGTTTACACAGATAAATAATAAATAAATAAGATGGATCCCTCTCCCCAAAGGGCTCACAATCTAAAAAGAAACACAAGATGGACACCAGCCACCGTCACTGGGGGTACTGTGCTGGGCGTAGATAGGGCCAGTTACTCTCCCCCTGCTAAATAAAGAGAATCACCATGTTAAAAAGGTGCCTCTTTGCCCAATTAGCAGAGATTGCAAACTAAGGGTTTTTTTAAAGCTAGAAACCCTTAAAAATAATAATCCTGTATTATGAATATCAATGGTGATGTTAACTAAACAGCTTTTGAAGGCACAGTGACATAAATAGCTGACAGACCAATCCTGAATATCAGCATCTCCATTTACCAGGACAGTCCCTATTTTCTGCAATCTGTCCCTAGTAAATCACCGTCCCTATTTTTGCCTCTTGGGGTGCCTTGTTCATTTTCGTGCCTTGTGAGATGGCTAGATGTCATCTTTCAGGATTCAGCTGCCTCCCCAGAGTCTCGAGTAATTAAGCCTTCAAGTGGGTGGATGCATTGCATCTCTAGTGCACCTGCATGCGAATGGATGCACAGCACAAAGGCACTAGGCAGTGCATAGCATTGAGCAGGTGGAATCCAGTCTTCAGCAATATGTCACAGTGTGGTGGGAGTGGTGGGCTTGAGCAGGAATCCTCCTTGGTATGTGAATTGTTTATTACAAGTGAATCCCTATTTTCATCTGTGAAATGTTGGAGGCATGGGCTTGGCTCATCTGCTTTGATTGCACTTTATTACCGGCTTTCCATTTGTGGCATGCTTACTGTCAGGACTGTACACTACACCTCCCAGCAGGTTGCCTGGCCAGACCCCTGCACAGTGTGTGCCACACCTCCTGGTCATTTGGCCGCACCCCCTGAACATTTGCAGGCATGTTGGTAAGATGTTGGAGGATAATGGAATATGTCTAAGCAGAAGTAAGTCTGGTCAAAAATGGAATGACTACTAGATCTTAATAAGTATGCTTTAGAACTTCATTGAGCTGCAGTCCTGCAGTTTGGCTACACTGACTCCAACCTACCATCAGGGGCACCAGCTCAGTTTTCTGTCAGGTAGAGCATGTTTTAGGAGCATATGGTGTCGTTACTGTTTTATATCCCATCATAACTATAGCAATGTTATCAACATTGGTCAGAAAACCTTTTTTTTCAAGTTATGATATTTATATTTTGGCATACAGTACATATACACTGACAACAGGCAAATTTCATTCAGCTCAGAACCCCTCAACTGGCCAGAAAAGCAGATTTTCCTGAGGAAGTATCCCGTGTGGTCTGAAGTAGGGATGTGCACGGAACCGCGGAGCTGCAGTCCGGCACTAGGGTGGGGGTTCCTTTAAGGGCAGGGGGAGGGTGTACTTACCCCTCCCGCCGCTTTCCCCCCGTTGGTGCGCATATTTTAGTAAGCATTTGGGGTAGCAGGGTACCTCCCTGCCGCCCCTTCCCCTGGTCGTCAGCAAAAAGCTTCAGAAAGCCTTTTGCGCATGCGCACATCACGTGCACGCGTCACGTCTCCGCAGGCGGTATACCAACAGAATCCCAAATTTGTCTCATGATCCCAACACTAAATGCAGGCTCTTGAACTGCATGTACAGTCATTCACATGGAAAAGTGTGCATGTGTACAGACATCTGTATGCACATCCAAAGTAATGTGAGAACATTTGTTGTAGAAGGCCTGGTAGATATTATAAATGCTTCTCTGAGTGGGGGCAGAATGTCTCCCTGTTTTAAGGAGGCAATCATTAGACCTCTTTTGAAGAAGCCTGCATTGGATCCCTCAGAGTTAAGCAACTGTAGGCCTGTCTTCAACCTTCCATGGCTGGGCAAGGTGATGAGAAGGTGGTAGCCTCCCAGCACCAGACAGTCTTGGAGGAAACTGATTATTTAGACCCATTTCAGACTAGCTCTCGGGCAGGCTATGGGGTGGAAACTGCCTTGGTCGGTCTGATGGATGATCTTCAATTGGGAATTGACAGAGGAACTGTGACTCTGTTGGTTCTTTTGGACCTCTCGGTGGCTTTTGATACTATCAACCATGGTATCCTTCTTGAGCATCTGAGGGGTCTGGGAGTGGGAGGCACTGCTTTGCAGTGGTTCCGCTCCTACCTTTCGGGCAGATTCCAGATGGTGTCCCTTGGAGACAGTTGCTCTTCAAAACATAAACTTTTATATGGTGTCCCTCAGGGCTCCATACTGTCTCTAATGCTTTTTAACATCTACATGAAACTGCTGGGTCATCATCAGGAAATTTGGTGCAGGGTATTATCAGTATGCCCAAATCTATTTCTCTATGTCAACATCATCTAGTGAAGGCATAACCTCCTTAAATGCCTGTCTGGAGGCAATGATGGGCTGGATGAAGGATTACAAACAGAGACTGAATCCAAATAAGACAGGGGTACTTATTGTGCGCAGAGTCGGAACTCAGGAGACAATTTTGATCTGCTGGTTCTGGATGGTGTCACACTTTCCTGGAAGGAACAGGTACGCAGTCTGGGGGTGCTTCTGGATCCAAACCTCTCCCTGGTGTCCCAGGTTGAAGCTGTGACCAGAGGCGCTTTCTATCAGCTTTGGCTGATACATGAGCTGCATCCGTTTCTTGAGATAAATGACGTCAGAACAGTAGTACATATGCTGGTAACCTCCAGACTTGACTACTACAATGCACTTTATGTGGCTGCCTTTGTATGTAGTCCAGAAACTGCAGTTGGTACAGAATGCGGCCACAGGTGCACTCAGGCAATTTTGGAGCCTGGACCTAAAGGCTTTTGGAGCCCCCCAACCCCACCCTTGCTGGAGCATCCCCCCCCCGAAAGTTAAGCATAATCCTGCTACACACACCATGGCAAACAGTATTTTTAACACGTGGGTTGTTAAGGGCACAAATAGCAACTGAACTCACAAGAATGTAAGCATATAAAACAGGTATATTTATCCAAATATTGTTGGGGAAACCCCCCCCCCCCGATCCCAACATTAAACCCAGAGCCACCAACCCAGAATTATATGGAACCCAGGCCTGTGTCTGATTCCATTTTATAAGAGTTCAATTAAATGCCTGAACTCAGGGTGAACTGACACCCAGGTCAACTGCTCTGTGAAGGAGGAGGCAACCTAGCATTGTATTGTGAAATGGGCACTCACAGAAACACAAGGGCTAGGCCTGAGCTAATCAATATGCTAAAATGTAACTCACTATCAGAAAATGTCTGTGAAAGAGGCCAGGGGCTGATCTCCCCTTTCCTGTTGCAAGAAGTCTGTGTTAATCCTTGTCAATGATTGCTCTGCTATACTCAATTGCTCTCTATAGAAATTCAGCATAGGTAAATGCACACAAAGAAAACACCTGTAGATTAAATCCTTGTACTAACACCCTTTGTAACACCTTTTGGGATCAGGCTAGCAAATCTGGAACAAGAGAAGATGCCCATTTGCAGCTCAGAGATGCAGATTTGCTTTGGGCAATGTCCCCTCCTCAAGATAGCAGCTAACAGAAGATGAGATTAAGATCTCCCTGGACTGAGCTAATATCCTGAATAATTAAAAGACATTATCCAGAAGGTAACAGCATTGTCACCTTTCTGGGGACCCAGGAAAAGATGAGGAGATTTGAACAGCCTCTATGGGGATAAAAGGAAAATACAACTATAAGAAGGAGTCTCATGGCAGATTAGCAGTCTTTTGCCTACTAGCAATCTTGTGCCTACAAGCAAGATCTGCTCATGATCAATCCAAGGGTTTGCTGCCCAAGCTGTGGGGCTAGAGGCAGGAACTCTTTCCAGGGAGAAGGGACTGTCTGTCTGTGACTTCCACTGCGCAGTGAGAGGTCAAGACTTCCCCAGCCATGGTACCTTCACTCTCTGCCTCGCTCTGAGCAAACTGTCTGCTTGACCAGCCTGCTTAACCACCAGAAGCCAGACCACCGCTCCCCAAGTTGCTGTTCCCAGCTACAGCCTTTCTCCTTCAGCTGAAAGATCCACCGTTCTCAAGCCTCTGATCCGGGTAATATGCTGCCTTCACAAGCCTTGGATCCCTCTTCCCTCCTTCCTACTAATCACTGGTACCCCCTTCCTAAGCCCCCGCTTCCTCCTTCTTCTTTCTCTGCTTCTCTCTAAATGTTTTATTTAGGATTTGTTAGATTATTAGATAGCTGTAATTACTGATTGCACACACACGTTAGTTAGGCACATTACACTACACTTTGAATCAGAAACATGTTTTTAATGTGGATTATTTTATCCTGATGAGCAACTTTTTATAATAAAGCCCATTGAACTTTCTGAGTGTGTCTCTCTCTATCTCTGTTTGCGTGCCCAGATCCTACATGGTCACCATCTCCAAGAACCAATTCAGTCTGTGTATGATGTGACTTTGCCTCTTTCCCTCTGAGCATGTACAGAGTGCGAAACCAGGTAGCATATAAAACAGGTATATTTATCCAAATATGCAGTAGCAGAAACATTTCAACACCCAACTTAACATATTCCCATCCCACATATGTCTTTCCCCACTCCCCACTCTGTCTCTAAAGCATCCGGCACAGGTCATACTCACACTTGGTTGCCCAGCACAGTGCAGGCCAGCGGTGACCACACCGACCTGAGGAGACTAAAGAGGGTTTTTGGGCCCCCAGGGGGTGTGGAGGCCCTGGACTTCAGCCCTGAAGCTCAGGGGTAAGAGCGCCACTGAATACAGCTGCCAGGTTGGTCTCTGTGTATTCTCAGAAATACTATATTACTCCCATACAAAAAGAGCTACACTGGCTCCCAGTAAGTTTCAGGGCAAAATTCAAGGTGGTGGTTTTAACCTATAAAGCCCTAAACAGCTTAGGCCCTGGGTATTTAGGAGAACATCTTCTTTGCCATGAGCCTCATCACCCTTTGAGAACCATCTGGAGAGGTTCGTCTGCACTTGCCACTAGCTCGTCTGGTGGCTATACAGGGACGGGCCTTTTCTGCTGCTGCCCTGAGACCCTGGAATGTGTTCCCAGCTGAAAGAAGAACCTCCCCATCTCTGTCAACTTTTTAAAACTCTCTAAAGACACATTTATTCACCCAAGCTTTTTAACTTGACTGTGGTTTTAAATTGTTTTAAGGCTTTCATTTTTGTCTTAATTTGTTTTATGTTGTTGTAAACCACCCAGGGATGGAAGTTTTGGGTGGTTCACACATTTGATAGATAGACCGATAAATGTTAAATGGCTACAGCCTCTGAAATCATTCAATTATCTTACAGCTACAGAATGTCATTTGAAAGTAGTCTCTCTGTCAATTGGATTACAGTTTGTCGAGCTTTGCAATAGCCCGAAACACCCTGGTCTTTGTAAACTTCCACCATACCTCCATATGAAAGTCTCCATATGAAAACTTATACTTCGCAAATTCATCTTGTGTGACAGTGTCCTCTGCTGCCACACCTCTACTTGCAATGTTAAGTATAGGGCTTAAAGAAAAAAGTGATTACAAGCCACTGAAGAGCACTGTTCTCTCTAAGGTGTGCGCACGTGCGCACACTCAGAAGTTTTTGGATGGCCGCTCAGTTCATCTTAGATCCCACAGAGGTTGAATCAGGAAGGCCCCATTTCTGAATGCAGATGCGCATACACTACCTTGATACTGCAGCTCAGAACAAAACTCATTCCACACACAGATGATAGAAATTAGAGGGAGCACTGCTGAAGAGTAATGGCTGGAGCAGCTGCATTGCAGGAAAGGTAATGGCAAAGGTAGAGCCAGACAAGCTAATTTTTAATTTTAGCCATTTATAAGTTAGTTTCCTGCTAACTAGGCAAAGAGGCACCTTTCAAAGCATCTTATATTTAGGAGATCAACTATTCAACCCTATTCAACCCCAGCACAGCTTTCCTCCAGTGGCCGTTGCTGGTGTGTCCGTTGTATTTCTTCTTAGACTGTAAGCCCTGGGAGGACAGGGAACCATATTATTATTATTATTCTTTATTACTATTATATGTAGACTATCTTGAGAACTTTCATTGAAAAGCAGTGTATAATGAGTACTAGTATCAAAGTTCATATCAAGGCAGCTAACAATATGATAATAACTCACAATAATAAGAGACAATAAAATGCAAACTACAACAAAACGCAGAAGCTTTAATACAATACAATACAATACAATACAATACAACGAATACTTATATACTGCTTTTCAACCAAAGTTCCCAAAGTAATTTACATACAGAAAAACACTAACATCCACAGCCAAAATAATTGCTTAACTGGGATAAAATGCCCAACACCAACCAATACTTTAAAATGCCTGAAAGAACATGACAAACTTTGAATGTAATAATGATTGTGGCTTCTAACCTTTTAACATGTTTGTTCAATTTGGTTAATTTTATTATTTTTATTGTGTTTTATATCTATTTTATTGTTGTAAGCTGCCCCGAGCAGTAGTGAGGGGTGGGGTATGAATATTTTAAATAAATAAATAATAATGCCCAAAAGATAATATAGGTTCTTGGACTGAGTCCTTTCTAACTCTATGTTTTTATGACTGTCAGATAGTAAGGTCGTTCACATGACTGAATCTGCTGGGGCCGAGGAGGGCTGGGGGAGAAGGCAGGAGCTTGCCTGTCTTCTCCCCACACAATCTGGAGCCCGTTCAGGGTCCCACCACTCGTGCGCCCACACAAGTGCTGGGGCAGCGAGTGGCAGAGCTGAGAGCCAGAGAAAATCCTCTGGCATCCCACAATTGGAGAATCCCTCTGCTGCTAAGCACTCTTGCCATCTGATTTTGTGAATGCACATGATCGGAAGTGGGGTAGAAGATTGTGCTTCCTCCCTTTAACCTCATTATTAGCCTGGGTAAAAAAACCCAGGCTACCCGATCACAGAGCACCAGAATCTGGACTGATCCTGGCGCTTCTCACGACTGGCTCTACCCAGGTAGGGCTGCCCTAACCTGGGTAGAGCCGGTCGTGAGAACAACCTTAGTATCTATGATTCTATGACTGTAGGGTTGCCATGTCCCTCGGAATTTAGGGTAGCCCCCAGATTTTGGCTCTTCCACCCGGATGCTAAATTCCACCCAGATTTACATGGATTTCAAATGCGCTGCTTGGATTGCCCAGCAATCTGATCTGATCTGATCACATGGATCTGGATCTGATCACATGGGAGGGCAGATAAGGAGGGTAAAGTATACAAATCTGTCAAATATATAAAATGCAAATTAGTTGCAGCATAATTTGCATAATATGCAAATTAGGCCTCCTGGATTTGGGAAGCTTGAATATGGCAACCCTATATGACTGTCAGACAGTGAAGGTGCCAGCTGCTGTATGTGTCTTAAGAGGGAGTTCTGGAGTTTGAGTGTCAACTCTGAAAAGGCCCTCTCCCCAATTGCCACTCACTTCTGAAAGTGGGGGGTCCTGAGAAAGTACTCACAAGTAAAGCCAGCCTCAGAGGTTAGCATGAAACAGCTGCCGAGGGCATTCAGAAGGGCCCACAGCTGATCCCTGAGACCATCTCTGTGCCCAAAGTCTTTGTATGGTGCTGGAGGATCAACTCTCAGGGCCCGCCCAAGTGGGAGAGAGCTTAGGAGAGCAGTTTGCCAAGGGCAACCTGAAATCTGCTCAGAATCATGACTTCAACTGATGGGCAAGTACATGTGGGACCAGGTGGCCCTTCAGATACCTGGGTCCCAAGCCATTTAGGGCCTTAAAGGTTAAAACCAATGTCTTGAATTAGTGTAGAAAGAGAGAAGCAGACAGGGGTGGCACCAAACTCTTTTCCCAACCACATCCCACCACTGAATACTTCTCTGCAGAGCATAGGATAAAAGTGCTAACTACTACAACAAAGCTTTATATACTGCTTTTCAAGAAAAGTTTCCAAAGCGGTTGACATTGAGAAATAATAAACAAATAAATGGTGGTGATAAACAAACAGATTGGGTGCTAAGCCTTATCTGCACTGTCGTGTACCTCCCAGAAGGCCATGTGAGAGAAGTGGGGGAGTCAGTTTCAGTTTGGCAGGAGGAGCCTGGAGCCTGTGTGAGTGGTAATCTCCTCTGTAACCTACTCAGGGTGCTGAACAGCCCTAGGTCCAGATGGACTCGGACTAGAAACTAGACAAGATGGAATAAAAACTAAAGACCGTGCTTATAGAAGTTGTTCTTTTATTCACCAGTCTCCATTGCTCCAGCTTTCCCAATGTTAGCAATAGATAGTTCAGTTATTAGAAGAGGCTTGGTGTGTGCTGCTCTTCTCACATATCTAATATACACCTGAAATGACTGTGCGACAAACCTGACTGAAGCTGAGGGGGAAAGTGCCAAAGATGACTGAGCACTGCAGGGGAGGGGAGGGGGGACAGTGAGGAAAAGACAGGAGAGCTCTGGGCTGGGGGTGGCATCCGAATTATCTGGAACTCCTGAGTTTGTGGATGGGTCAGTGCCAGAGAAATAGCTACACGCACCCTTTCTGCATCTTCCATAATTTGTCAGGCAGCAGGCAGGGGGAGGGGGTGAAGCGTGGGAATTGACGGTCCTATGAAACAAAAGACAAAAACCAGGAGGCTTTTTAGCTTCGGGAGAAAATATCTGAAGATGCTCATGATAAAAGTTTATCAGATCATGAGTAGTGGGGTGGGGGGAGAATGGAGAGGGGGGCGGTGGAATATGCAGTCTCACAGAATCAAACACACAATGGGCTCGCCCACAGAAACCAGTCAGCAGCAGTCAGTTTAAGAACGAAAAAGCAGGCACTTTCCACACAACCAATGGCTCTCGTTGCTGTACATTGCTGGGAAGTTCACCAGTATGAATGACTTTGTAGAAAAGGATTGTATGGAGGAGGGTAGATTTATGGGAGCCACTGGCCGAGCTTAGCAGAGGTTCAGCCTCCATGTTTGGAGGCAGTATAGAATAGATCCAACTACAAGATGCCAAGGACTACCAGCATTGCGTTGCAGTCATGATCCGTTTGTGAACTGACCACTGACAGTTCTGAGAGGGGCATGAGCTAATAGGCCAGTTATTCTTCAAATGTGAGGAGAGCCTCATTAAGGTAACACAGAGGAGCTTAAGTTGGAGCGTTTCATTATTATTCTCACAATAATAATATTGTGATATTATTACTATTGTGATATTATTACTCATAATATTTTGATATTATTACTCTTACTGTGATAATATTGTGATATTATTATTATTACTAAGCAATAACCCAGTTCCTAGTTTCTTCCAATCAATTCAACACATCCCACAGGCTTTAGGGCCTATTCCTAGTGTGATTATTAGTGTTCCAAAATTAGTGGTGATCAGAGGGCTAGAGCACCTTCATTAGGAGGTAAGGCTACAACATTTGGGGCTTTTCAGTTTAGAAAAAAGGTGACCAAAGGGAGACATGATAAAGGTTTATAAAATAATGCATGCTGTGGAGAGAGTAGGGAGTTCTTCTCTCCTCCACCCACAACTCTAGAACCAGAGGTCATCTCATGAAACTGATTTCCAGGAAATTTAGGAATGACAAAAAGTAGTTCTTTTTTCACACAACACATTGAGGCTATTCTCACGATGGAAGGAAACTGGGCTAGAGCCCCTACCAACTCCGTGGCAGAGTGGGTGGTCATGTGGGCGGCCGATCCAGCCGCCCAGCAAAGAGCAAGTGCTCATCTGCGGGGATTAGGGGCTAAGCCCACTGTTCCCACAGAGCCCGGTAAGGCTCTCCACACTGCTTGTGTGGAGAGCCTCATTATCTGTTGAATTCTCTACCACAGAGTGTGGTGATGGTCACCTGGGATTTATTCACACAAGGTTTCATGCCATGGGGTATATGAAAAGCGAATCTGCTTCACATCAGATTTGCAATATGTTTAATTGGCGGGATTAAATGGACAGTTCACATAGGAAGATCTTTTCCGTTCACATAGGAAGATCCGCAAACGCTCTGGAAGATCTTTTTCCTGTGCATTTCCACTAGCTTACTCCGGGTTTTTCCTCCAACCAATCACCAATTACATCAGAGAGGAAGAGACTGAGAGAGCATTTTTGTTGTTGTTAGTTTGACAGTAAGAATGGAAGAACGGCATGACGAGTTGCCAAGCAGGTGTATCAAACAGCAGAATGCTTAGCCCAAGCCTGCCGATTCTGGCCCAAATATTTGCTGATTTTTATAATGAACTTGCCTTTGTGAGTAAATGCCTTCATCACCTCATGTCCCCCCACCACACACACACCCACCCCAGACCATCTAAGAGGCAGGGAAGTTTCAGGCGAATCAGCTCAGACAAAAAGGTCTCAGGTTACATCAATATCCATTCTGCATATCTGTAACTTCCATTCTGCATATCTAAAGCCTATATTAAGACCCACATTTTTAGGTTTGTGCTTGTGTTTAACTCAGGAATTTCTCAGTCCCCCTCCCCTCCTGGACTCCCTCCAGAGAATTTCACCAATCTGCTAATATCCTTCTCTCCCCTCCCCCACAAGCGTTTGCAATTGCAAATACTCAGAGCAGACCATACCAAACACAGCTGTCAACTCCCCTTCATAGAGTTTCGAGAAATGCCGTGGCCAATCAGCACATAAAGGGAAAAGTGGCATGGCATAACAGAACCCGGGGGGGGCGTGTTTCCAAAAGCCGCTGAAACTATAGGGTTTTTAAAAGCCGGACATTCTTCGGGCTAAGCCAGAATGCACAGCCCTGATTCGGAGAGAAACAGAGTCATGTCTTTACTGGTCCCTGATAGCCCTCAGAGACTTTGGGGTAAATGCAGCTAATATGTGCACTGACACACTCCATTCCAGAGGAGATTCGAAGTAAAAGCCATGTGTTTAAAGGCTCCCACTTGGATGCCTTTAAAAGAGGCTTCAATAATTTCATGCAGATCTGTCCATGGGTCTTGATGGCTATAGACTACCTCCAGGTTTAGAGGCAGGATACCTCTGAATACCAGTTGCAGGGGAGCAACAGCAGGAAAGAGGGGGCATGCCTTCATCCCTGGTTGTTGGGCTTCCCAGAGGCATTTGGTGGGCCACGGTGTGAAACAGGGTGCGGGACTAGAAAAGCCTTGGGCCTGATCTAGCAGGGCTCTTAGGTTCTTATGGTGCAATACTAACTGTTCATTGCTTCTTAATTTGCTGCCATACAACCTTAAAGCATGTCATGGTTCCATGTGCCTACTGTCTATGCACCCTTTCCCCCATTTGGTCCACTGTCTGGCTCTAGTGTGGAGGACCAGAATGGAATGGACACTGCAAGCCAGGCCCTGTCTCGCTGAGAATCAGTGGGGGATAATCAGTGGACAGAGTAATGAACCAGTGAAATAGGCTCTGAACTTGGGTTGAATCCCTGCTCAGGCATGCACTGTCTGAGTGAGTAGTCTTTGACAAGTCATCATTTGTCAGCTTTAGTTCCTCACCTTTAAAATGCAGGCATGAAACAATAACCTACCCCACATGACTGTTATGACATCAATAACAACTAATCTCAAGACTTTTGCCAAAAGTGCTAAATGAAACTGAAGTCTCTGAGGTATGCAAATAAAGTGTATTATGTATACAAGAAGACTACATAGGTCTGTCACAGCTTCCACTTACAGTTTTCTCATCATTGTTAGTGTGCTCCAAGCACTGCACAAATATGGCACATAAACACATATACTATGCATAATATACTGAGGCCATTCACACAATCAAAAACTGTAAGGCTGTTCTCACGTGCACCCTAACCCAGGCTAGGGAAGTCCAGCCTAGCTTCGGCTGCGCGTGATAGTGGTGTGAATGGAACCAGCACCTGCCAGTTCAAAGACTCTTTAAGGACAGGAGAGGGTGCTCTTACCCCTCCCATCGCATTTCCCCCACCAGCATACCTCCTGGCTGCCCCCATGCCTCCTCTGGACTGGAAGTTGCCGCTGTGCATACACACATCACGCTCACTCGCACGCACATCGTGATGTGCACACGCACGCACAGTGGCAACCTCTGGTATGATGCAGGCCATGCAGGGTCCCAATGCATATGCGCAGTGGCCTCCAAAATGGCCACCACGCTGGGGAATAGGCCCAGAAAGGGCTGAAGACTGCCCAAACCGGGTGATTTTTGCATGAAGGAGGACCAGAGGGGTGAGTTAAAAAGAAAAGTAGGGGGGGGGATTGAAAAGAGGTTCGACAAACTCTCCTAAACCAAACCAAACGGGGGGGGGGCATTCAGATGGGTGGCAAAACCAAACTGGTCCGGTTCAGGTCCAGTTCAAACCCGAACCGAACCATGCCAGGTGGTTTTGTGCACACTCCTAGTGAATGAACTCACTATAGGGCAGTTCACAAAATCAACATTAAGGTAAGAGAAGCCTCCTAATCTGGAAGCTGGGTGTGCTACAGATTTTCTATTGTGTGTTCAATAAAAACAAGGTTGAAGAGGGGGAGCTTGATCGTGAGCTAAGCCCCAGCTGGGTAGGATGAGTGCACCCTACCCAGATTCTGTCCCCAACTTAGAAATGATGTAGGCAGGAAAATCATCCTACCCAGCTGCGGCTTAGCACATGAGCAAGCTCCCCGCACTCCAACCTTGTTTTTATCTGACACACAAATGAAAATCGGGAGCATGCCCAACTCCTGAATTAGGGTAGAAGGCCTCTTTTACCCTAATGATGATTGTGTGAACTGCCCTCCTATGTGTTATATGCTATGCATAATGGCAGGGTTTGAGGGAGCAATATCATGATGAGGACTTTGCCTCTCTCACTCCCTACCGTTTTCTGCATGAGACATGAAGAGCAAGAGACTGAGGCCTCAACCTAATCAAGACCCAATAGGAGGATGACTCCGCCCCCCTCCCCAGTTCCTGCCCTCTTCCCAGCTGGGGACTAACATTTTTGTACTTGGGTTTGTTTTAGACATACATATACAAATTACTTTGCAACAATTACTTGCAATAGCATTTTTTGCTGGTCTTGGGAGGAAAGCTCACTGAACATTTGAAAACCCCTAGGATAAGCTGCTGATACAACCCAGTGTAACAATTCTGATCTGTTAAGATGTGTGTGTGTTGTGTGTGACAGCCACAGAAGTCCCCTTCACACATGACATTTTCCAGGTGCAGATTAAAAATATGTTATGTATACACCTCAACACGTCAAGTATGAATGTGACAAACACAAGTCTTTGCAAATATAGCCCTTTGTGTTAATAGGAAGCCACGCCATGAACAGCTGTACAAACCAAGGCCTCTCTCCATGAGATCTGGAAACTTGCAAAGGCAGGGATCCTAAGCACATGGAGCGGACCCTCTGCACATACAACTGCACACACTGGGGCATGTGACAGATGCTGCAATGAATACGCATAGGTCAGGGGCAGAGCCTACTACCACAAGCCACCCTCCAAACAAGTCCATTGATTGTTCTTTAGTGAATGCCTGAAAAGAGCTAAAGTGTATCATTCCAGTACATTCATCAAGGAACTGTGATTGGCAGCAACTGTGCATCCAGTGACAAACCAAGCTTTGCCTTTATGTCATGTGTGAAGTGGCTCCTTTTTATGAGGGGAGCAATGGCCATCTTGTTACTTTTGTCTCAAGATATTCCCACCATCTATTGCCTTCGCTTTCCTTCCAAGTCAGGGCGTTTCAGAGGAGCAACTTTTGCTGCTGCTGCTGCTGCTGTTGCTGCTGCCAGGAGAAATACCCAGCAGTCTCCTGGGATCATCCCCCTCTGTTCCACTTTGCCTCTCTAGGGAAGTCTGCAGCCTCACCTGGAACTTGCCTTGCGGGGGGCGTTAAAAAAAATGTTATAAAACAAGCCCCAACTCCCCCAGTTGCCAAGAACAAACGCATTCCCTGCCGGCCACACCCCATGCAGCTGCTCACACAGCCACAGCCAGATGCAGTTTCAAAGGGTGAGCTCAGACCTCCCAAGGAGCCACTGTCAGGGCTTGCATGCTGCCTCACTGATTGATTGGGGCGGGCGGGGTGGGGGGGAGGGCTGTTCCACCCCTCTGCAGAGAGACGGCAACCCACGCTCCTTTACCACTGCCAACCTCAACTGCACTGTCCAGTCTGCACGGATATCAGAATGTGACCATAGGTTCACTGCCTCCGTGTTCACGTTGCGCCTAGCAGTCCTGCACGATTTGTGACTCACCACATCAAATGCAGCCCACAGTCCTGCTTTGCAGTATCCCAGATGCTTGGCCACTCTCTGGGCAGCAAAGACTGGGAGATATATTAAGCCCCTGGTGGCTTGCTATATTTTTAGATTTTTGGCTTGATGTTTGTTAGATTGTAAACCACCCTGAGTATCTATATAGGGCGGTAAATAAATGTGTCAGTCAGTTGGTCAGATAGATAGATAGATAGATAGATAGATAGATAGATAGATAGATAGATAGATAGATAGATAGATAAGGTGGCCAGGTGACCAGATGAAAATCAGCTGGGCCTGCTCTTGCACCTTAAGCAGCCACTTGATCGGCAGACCTGAGAAGGTGGATTTCTCATGCCATGGAAATTTTTTTTTTTTAAGGGCCACTTGTTCCTGTCTGCAGATCAAGAATTATTAAAGGCCCAGGAACAGTCATGCTAACTTTACTGGTGGCTTTAGTGGGTCATGGGTTATACAGGCCTGCTGCACAGGCAGCAAGTTCAAAGTACTGGAAGACCCACTGGAAATGGGTCTCTGCTTGCTTTTAAATGACTTTTGGAAACAGCTGTTTTGTTAGGCTTTTAGTTTGTGTTTGAAAATTTTGCTTTTGGTAATTTTAATTTGTTGTATAGGATTTTTTCTTGTTGTTTGCTTAAATGGTAAACCATCCTGAGATTTTATAGAGCGTGGTATATAAATGTGACAGACAAACAAACAAATGACAAGCATACAAAACAGCCTTTTGGTCCCTGCTGCTTTCTTGTCCTGCATGATCACATTCCACAAAACCAGGGAGGGTGGCTATTCCATGAGGCAGGGAGAGGCAATTGCCTGAGGCATCAGTCTGAGGAAGGGCACAGGGTGCAGCAAGCACCAGGAACATACATAGGAAGCTGCCTTATACAGAGCCAGACCACTGGTCCATCTAGCACAGCACTGTCTACTGCTGCTCTGACTGGCATCAGCTCTCCAAGGTTTCAGGCAGGAGTCTCTCCCATTTCCCTCTCTGGAAATGCCAGGAGTTGGACCTTCTGCATGCAAAGCAGATGCTCTACTACTGAGCTACAGCTCCATCCCCAACCCCTACAGCTCCCCATCAGCATGGGCACCACTCCATGGGCCTCCTTGCTGCCCACTGCTGCCATCCTTCCTCACCCCACTGAGGCGTATTGCTCATTTCCCCCTCCTCTCCGGCTCTCCCCACCGGGGCACACCTCTTCTTTTCCCTCTCCCCTCACCCACCACCACACAAGCAAGGAACACCTCTGCCACCAGTGCCTGGCTTGGTGGCATAGTCTGAGAGTGGCAGCATGGCCTGAGAATGCTGAGCACCCACCCACAGATGAGGCGAGGGGTCATCATATGGTCCTTTGCCTCGGGCAGAAAAATGTCTTGGATTGCCCCCCCTGCCCTGAAGAGGGAAAGTTAGAAAAGGGCTGGGTTCAATAAATAGGATGACTGAGCTTTGGGTTAGGGTGTCTAGCCCTCCTGGACTGGACTGGCATCTCCAGGGCATTTTTCACACCGGGCTTTTAGCTCGCATCTCCTTTTGAATGGAGGGTGTACATTTACATTTCGGCCAAATTTACCCCCAAGTCCCTGTGAGCTATTGGGGAGCATTTCACACACAATTTGGGTTTTTCATCGTGCATTAGAGTATAGCCCAACTTATATCTAGGATTTTAAAAATCCATTTATTTATTTTTTTGCATCAGTTTTTGGGGGCAACTTACAATAAAGCCTTGCAGAAAGCCTGCTGTAAAGTCTGCTGTTTGGGAAAGCTCCAGGAATCAGCATCAGTCTTCAAGAGAATATCGAAGCAATCCTGGTGATCTGAACAGCTTGATAACATGAAGGAAACGGAGGGAGGGGAATCTCCAGGATCTGTCAGCGTTGGCACCTTTATTCCAGGCTCTATTCCCAGCTTTGCAAGTGAAGCATTAGTGTCTAGTCGTGGTCTTGAGCTGGTGTGTCTGTGTCCTAGAACTATCCTCAGTAAGGGAGATCCATCTCATTGGATTCTGTGTGAAGAGCCACAGGCAGCTTGTGAGAAACCAGCACAGAAGGCAAGAGGGAAGCGTCACACATCAGCTGCTAGGAGGCCCCAAGCCTCTCTCTGAGTCCCACCCCTCACTTGTCACTCAGCAGATATCCAGCAATGTTTTGAACAGCTGAGGACCGGAGGGCAGTCTGGTTTTGTTCAAGTACCCATGCTTTGCAGCTTCTCCTTCTCCAAAGGCTGGTGATTTTTATTTTTTTTTTAACTGACCCTGCTCCTATGCCTTTAGCTGTAGACTGGCAGGCCAAACTTAAGCAGTTGATGCTTTCCCCATCACTTTATGTCCATGCCAGGGAAAGCTTCACTTGCTAAACAGATACATTCCAGACTGCTGTTAAAGGCACAGGAGCAGGGTCTGCAACAAAAAGTGGCTATCTGTAGCTGCCCACTGCACTGTTGGTGGAGGGGGGACACACAGGGATAGAGCACCAGTGCGTCTTGGTTTCTCTGGCTGGTGTGGTGGGTTTGGCCATGGGGGCTGTCATGGAGAGCGCCTGCATTTCTGAATTTGCAACTACATCACTGTGTATATATACACATGTAGTCCACATGTTGCACCAGATTACCAATGTAAGTAGTGCTCCTGAAGTGTGGACATGCTGCTTTAAATGTTTGCATGCATTTTTGCACAAGACTGCTGACACTTCCTTAGACACCCATAGCAGACACCCAATCAGCAATGCCCTTATAATGCTGCACAGCATGTGGGCCACTGTCTCCAGGTAAGAACCCATGGCACCCATAATAGCACCCCAGTTGCTAACCACTGACCAGCTGATGTTTGCAGAGGCTCAGCCCTACTTCCTCGGTCATACAACTTCGGCCTACTCAGCCTCTGTGCTTCCCACTCCCTGGCCAGCTAATTAGTGGCTGACGTATAAAGCAAGGAAGGACCAGTGTAGTGAGAAGAGCAGGGCTTCTTGGGGAAGGGGAGTTTGTCAAAAATTGTCCATTCCCCAGTGTACCACTGAGACGGGAAGTTATGTTAGTCTGCTTTGCTCACTGCACTGGTGCTTCCTTGCTCTGTATGCCAGTCAGTGACTTCAGGCTCCCCCATCTATTAAGTCTTCCTCTGTTTACCCCCTCCCAGCTGATAGAACACCAAGCCTCTCACACCCTATGGAGCTCTATTTGAATTTTGCCCTTTGTTCTGGGCATATGCAAATTCCAAGGCTGTTTCTAGGAAGAATTTTAGGAAGTGGACAAATGTACCTTAACAGGGCCCACTGCACTTTTAGCTCTTTCAAGATGAAGCTGGCTTCCCCAGAGCTTTGGCAGACATATTTACCTGCAGTTCAAATGCTGATTCAGTTGTCTGCCTTACATACTGTATCCCTCCCATGCTTCAAGCAGGCTGTCTACATACATTTATTCACTATGGTTAATGCTTGAAACAAATTAATGGAACTGAACTTGTATTTATTTAAAATGCCACTTTAAAAAAAAAGTTGAAAAACATGGGTTTGTGACATTACAGGTGCCAGCCAATCAGTGCTGTGTCCAGCCAAATTCTGCTGTAAACATGCAGAACCAGTTTTCCCCGAGTTTGAACCTGAAAAGAAGAATGTTCATTTGAACAAAACATGGTCAATACATTTCTGCAGCAGCCCCACTGCTCAATTATACGTTTGCATGCACAAGGCCAAACTACATGTTATATCACATTTGTAATTGGCTCTGATGTGTCTAACCCTTCTTTACTTATAGCAGCTAGAGGAGATATGGATTGAGACCGTGGCATGTGGGGAGGGGGGCTTTAACCCTTTGCCCCACTATGGTCCTGGTTTCGATCCGACCACATCTCCCTCTATCTCACTTTTTCCTTCTCTTAAAACAATGGCAAAAAATTTATTGCGCTGCACACTGCACAGAGCTTTATGTTTCCCAATTAATTGGGAAGACATAATTTGGTCTGCTGCACTTTGCACAGCACAGGGTTCAGCCCTCCTAACTTTGATCACCATCACCTCTAGCCCAGATCACTGTCATTTCTAGACCAGGGAGAGAGACAAGGCTGAGCTGTGTCCCCTTGATGTAAAAGGTGGCAACACTGGATCGGACATTTGTCCTATCATGGCCTTATTTGCACAGCCCTTCTTCCAACATATGGCACACTTGACTATAAATATAAAAAGCACTCAAAAATGTGAGATACTTCTTAAAATTTTCAGTAGTGAAGGGGAACTTGTTGCTTAAAAGGTTGAGAAACTCTGCTCTAAAAGAGGGAGAGGAACAGAAAGAGAAGATGCCTCCTTCCACTGAACCAAAGCCTTGGACCAGTCAGCCAGTACTGTCTGCTTTCATTGGCAACAGCTCTTCAGGGTCTTGGGCAGAGGACCCCCATAACCTCAACACCTGAGCTTCCATAACAGGAAGCTGTCAGGGGGTGACCTGGGCCCTTGTAAATACAAAGCACGTGTTTCACAGCTGAATAACTGTGTGAACTTCTAACTTGATTATGAGTTCTGCCACTGACTCACAGTGTGCTCTTTGGCAACTTCCTTCCCTCTCCTCCCCATTGCAAAATGGGGACATTATTGCCCACACATCTGTTTGGAGGATGTGTGTGTGAGAAAGAGATGCCAAATAACAAAGCCATACCCTTTATTCCGCTTTAGTTAGTCTGGCATGACTGTGCCACCATGGTTCTGTCCTGGCATTCTCAGTCTTGGCCATCAGGAGGCATTGAGAAGATGTGTGCATGGGTGTGAATATATGATGGATAAAATAAAAAGTATGAAAGAGTAATACGCACAAGCTTGAATCATGTGCTTTGAGAGACACTGGCCCATTCTATACATTCAGCAGAACAGGTGGTAAAGTGTTTTTTCAGACTGCACCACTTCAGAGTCCAGGTGTATATACGGAAGGAGGTGCTGCACATTTAATGCTAGTAGTAGCAGCAGCAGCAGTAGTAGAAGTAATGCTCCAGATCTCTTGTCCTCCACATACAAAACCAGTATGTCAGGGAGAAGGATTCAGCCTGGTCTTCCCCTTGATATGCTATTTTTCTGTGTTCAGGGAGGTGTTTTACTTTCCCCCTCTTGAAGGGGAGCTTTCAACCAAAGCATGGCCACCATCACTACTGGCAACCTGAAATGGCACAGTCCAGCAAAAGGAATAAGAGTGCATGCAAGAATTTAAAAAGACAGCTATTTGTGTCATGGTCTCCAAGGGTGTGTGTGTGTGTGTGTGCAGCATTCACATGAGCAGCCTCTGCAGTTCAGCACCCCCTCAACCATTATTTACTTCCTGCTCACCAAGAGACAATTAGCATAAGAAACTGAGATTTCAGCATGCTACTGCAAGCAGCCCCAAAGTGGGTGGAGTGGTGGTATGCTGAATCACACAGACTGTGTTTTACAACCTCTTCACCACAACCACACATGGATTTAGGCTGATGAAAAACATCAGCCCAGAGGGAAACAAAGCAGCCCGAGTTTTACCTAAAATGTCCAGTTCTGCAAGAACTAAGAACTCAGGACAAAACTGACTCAGTGGTTTTCGCACACAATCTTCATGCATGTGCATTTCTCCCATGCCTGTCAATGAGGCTTGCACAGGAGAACTGCCCATTGGATGGTGTCCTTATTTTCCTCTTCTAAAAAGCCAGATTCCATGCCAGATACAAAAACTTTGTGCTGAATGACACTGCAAACAATAATGCCTGCTCATTTTCAAACTTTTCTCTGCATCTATGAGAGTCAGACACTTGACTTCTCTTCCTGAAACAAAATTCACCAAGCCAGATTCTGCACTGTGTGGAATATTCAAATGTTGTAGCTGCTTATTTAATTAGGTTTTAAGTATTGATTTTAAATGTACGCAAACTGCCTGGAGACACATTGAGTGGGCAGTATAAAAAAGAAATGAAACTATCAAACAAATAATATGAGCAGATGTGTGGGCGGCTAGATCAAACATAATACGAAACCATAGTATGTTTTACTAAACCATAGTTTTGTGTTATGTCTGAACCTGTGCTGGTCCACACACAATGTGGTTTGAGGCCACCATGCCAAGTTCTGAAACGATGGTTTGTAGCTGGTTTGCAAACCATAGCTTGTGCGAACTGTGGTTTGCTATTGGGGCCATTCACATGACCTAGCAGGCGGGGGGGGGCGAGGGGAAGGCTTCGCAAACCTTGCCTTCCTCCCCAGATAATCTCCAGTGCTCTGTGCAGCACGGAGCCTGGCGGATCGCTCTAAGGCTGGGACTCATTGTCCCGTCCTCTGGGTATCCCACAGGGTGCCGCGCACCAAGCGCAGGGCACTGGGGGATTCCCCCAGGGCAAAGAGGCTTTAAGCACTGACACACGATCCCAGCAGCTGAGTGAAGGGCATGTTTGCATCTCCAACCTCAGCTCAGGACAGGGCTATGGCACAGGGTTCGGCGCTGAGGCACTGCTGGGATCCACACGGCAGTTCTCACGGGCAGCCCAGCCCAGGCTTGGCTGCTCATGAGAACAGATATAGAATGAGAATTCAATATCTGAATTCACAGGCCACTGATTAAACTACCGTGAGGACAATGCTCTGCCGCAAGAGGACTGCTGAGCCATGGAAAGGGGAAGCAAAGACTTGGGCAGAGAAGGAACAAAGGCAAACTACTGTAAACCATGGTTTGCCTGTTGGATATTAGGAAGATAAAAACATAGAGAGTCTCTACACACGATCCATGTGTACAGCCTAACCAGGCTCTGTGGGGAGAGAGGGCTTAGCCTGCTCCCCCCACAGATGAGCAGGGAGATCACGCGGAGCTGGATCAGGTCACCCACACAATTACCGGCTCTGTCATGGAGCTGGTAGGGGGGGTGGGGATTGGGGGCTGCCTGGCCCCTGGAAGTCCCAGGATGCCCCGTGCGAGTGTGTGGGGCATTCTGGGGAGACCCCCCGAGGCCGGCGGGCTTGCTGCAGTCTCCCAGTTGGGGGTCTCTTCGTGAGTCGCCGTGGTGTGGAGCCGCGCCATGGTGATACAGTCAGATGAATGGGGTTAGCAGAGCACTCGCTCTACTAACCTAGTTTAAGGGGAAGGGGATTTGGGGAGGTTTGCTGCCTGGAGCTGCGCAGCTCCTGTTGCAGCACATGAACAGGAGGAACTGGGTTAGACTCCCTTAGCCTGGTTTCTCCTGGTCGTGAGAATAGTCTGAGAATGTGGATGTTGCATGGGATTCTTAACCTTGGTCAGGAGAAACCATGGTTTCATCTTGTCTGAATACTGCCATAGACCCATATCAAAACCGAAAAATAAAAACTAAAGTTGCAAAACTAATATATATGACCATTATTTTGCTACCAAGTTGCCAAGAACCAGGTGAAAATTTAAAAAGATATAAGGCATTGTATCACAGCACATTGAGCTGTGCTGCCAGATATATGAGAAATCTATCTGAAATTAATGGTTCTTAAGGGGTAACAGTTATGCTTTATAGAGTTGTGCTGCTCTGAAATAAGAGATATACACCACTGCGAAACAATGGACTAAGGATTCTTGTGTCTGTGTACCAATATGTAATGTCTTCTTCTCAGTACAAACTAATTATGGAAGCATGTTTCAAGACAGCAGGTGGAAAACCCGGTATCAGTTTGCTCACAGGCTTCTTATTAAAGCAGCAAGGCAAGCAGGGTGGCACTGCTACAGCTTCTTATTGGCCCTGGGCCTGCAGCCTAGCACAGTACAGCACATTCAGCCACTAAATACTGCTGATAGAGGTGGAGAATTTGGAGCAGGCATCAGTTTTTCTACCCAACAGCTTATGAGCAAGGTCTTAAAAGCCAATAGTGATATAGCTTTAAGAGAGTTAATGACATCACAACATCAGGAGTGCTTTCCATCAGCCTAGGCTGATTCACTAGCTACGTCCATTTCTGGAGATAAACGGCCTTAAAACAGTGGTGCATATGCTGGTAACATCCAGACTTGACTACTGCAATGCACTCTACATTGGGCTGCCTTTGTACGTAGTTTGAAAACTGCTGTTAGTACAGAATGCAGCAGCCAGGTTGGTCTCCAGGGTAGCCCGAAGAGATCATATTACACCAATTTTAAAAGAACAACACTGGCTGCCAATAAGTTTCTGGGTGAAATACAAAGTGCTGGTCATCCTCTATAATAAAAGCCTTGGTGTCCGTCTGTGGCGTGTGTCCGTGTCTCCCTCGGCTGTTCTGGGCATGCGCAGAGCGCATGCCCAGAACACGCCGAGGGAGACACGACCGCCAGCACCAGGCAGCCATGTTGGGCGGCCAGAAGCGGACACCGCGAAGAAGCAAAGCCAGGGAAGAGGCGGCGAAGAGGAAGCGAAGAAGAAGCGAAGCCAGGGAAGAGGCGGCGGGGGAGGAGGACTCGGGCCGCTGGGAGGGCGGGCGGGCGGGCGGCGGCGCCAATTGTATGGGCCGATTTGGCCCTTAATCATGTGGGGGGGGCGGAGAGGAGGACTCGGGCAACTGGGAGGGCGGGCAGGCAGGCGGCAGCCGCGGCGGCAATGGTTTTGGCCGATTTGGCCCTTAATTAGGTGGGGAGGGGGCGGAGGAAGAAGGCATAAAGCGGGGGGGAATCTAGCACCCGTTATTATAACGGGCTGAAAAATACTAGTTACCTATAAAGCCCTAAAAAACGTGTGTCCGAGGTATTTAAGAGAACTCCTTCTTTTTCATCAACCCCGCCACCTATTAAGATCATCAGGGACTTTTACACACAGCAGGCTTTACCACAGGCTTAAAGGGAGGTTTTACAGCAAACTCCAAGTTGTCCCAAAAAACAGACACTAATAGTGGATTTTGTTAACCCCAGATATAAATCAGGCTACACTCTAACGCACAGTGAAAACCCTTAAATGGTGTGTAAACTGCTCCCCGATAACTTGCAGTGACTTCTTCTGGGAGGGCGTTCCAGAATCCAGGAGGCACAACCAAAAAGGCCCTGAATCTTGGCTGAATCTCAGCTGATGGCAAGGCCACAAGCAGGGCTCGAGATAAAGAGCAAAGAGCCCTGGCAGATTCATATGGGCAAATGTAGTCCAATAGATCCCCCAGTCCCAAGCTGTATAGGGCTTTAAAGGTCAGAACCAACACTTAGACTCTAGCCCAGAAGCAAACTAGCAGCCAGTGAAGCTGCCACAGGATGGGTGTAATACTCATGACGTGACTTGCACCCATGAGCATCCTAGAAGCAGGATTCTGGACCAGCTGAAGCTTCTAAACCGTGTTCAAGGGCAGCCCCACATAAAGCGCATTGCAGTAATCCAATCTGGATGTTATGAGTGACTAAGGTCAGGTCTGACTTCTCCAAGGAGGGCTGCAGCTGACATACCAGCTGTAGTTGGTAAAAGGCACGCCAGTACACCATCTCCACCTGAGACTCCAAGGACAGCGTTGAGTCCAGAAGCAGTCCCCAAAGACCAGATTTATCTCACCACAGTTTTATCGACCCAGAGCACTTCCGTCTTTTCTGGCACAACTAGAACAGCATCCTTCCTCAAGTGCTTTGTCAGTCAGGATGTTATCCAGTATTATAATATTATTATTATTATTATTATTATTATTAATTTCTTGTTTAAATAGTCAGACAGGTGTTATTGACTGGTTTGTTTTATCCAGACATCGAGTCCTTCCCAAGGACCTGGGATGCCAGAATTTTATTGTCAATGGTTATAGATATCGTCGCAGAATATAGGCTGTTCCCAGTAAAGCTGCTTTTTGTAATTGGCTGATGGTGATTTCTGTGGCCCCTATGGTGTTGAGGTGCTCTTCAAGGTCTTTTGGAACTGCACCCAGGGTGCCAATTACCACTGGGATTATTTTGGTCTTTTTCTGTCACAGCCTTTCAATTTCAATTTGTAGATCTTTGTATTTGGTTATTTTTTTCTATTTCTTTTTCTTCTATTCTGCTATCCCCTGGTACTGCTATGTCAATTATTTTCACTTGTTTTTCTTTCTTCTCGACTACAGTTATATCTGGTGTATTGTATGGCAGATGTTTGTCTGTTTGTAGTTGGAAGTCCCATAATATTTTTACATATTCATTTTCTACCACTTTTTCAATTTTATGGTCCCACCAATTTTTTAATATTATTTCTTGTTTACACAGTCAGACAGGTGTTATTGACTGGTTTGTTTTATCCAGACATCGAGTCCTTCCCAAGGACCTGGGATGGCTGAATTTTATCATCAATACTGTTGGTTGTTGTTGTTGTTCATCAATACTGTTGGTGGTGGTGGTGGTGGTTGTTGTTGTTATTATTATTATTATTATTATTATTATTATTATTATTATTATTATTAAAATATATGTATAGACTGCTTTTCAGCACACCAAAGTTCTCAAAGTGGTTTGCATAGATAGCAAAAGGAATGAGAAAGTGGTTCCCTGCCCCATAGGGGCTCACAGTCTTAACAGGAAACACAAGAGAGACACCTGCAACAGCCACTGGAAAGAATGTGATGCGATGGCAGTCCTGTAGCAGCAGGCCATGTGGTTGAACCGGCTCAGCCAGCAAGTTCATTGTAGAAGAGTGCTCTAAAATAACAGATATCTGGCAGTCCTATTATGCTGTATAATCTTGGAATGATGAACCCGCAGAAACAATTTTAGAGAAAGCTAAGGCATGTTCACACCTCTTACCTGCAGAAGGAGGAAGGACACGTTTTTTGCAGGTGTGCAGCTCACATCCACAAAGAATAGCAGAAGTATTATTCATCACCGAGTGCCTCAGCCTGCTGCAGAGAGCTTCCTGTCATGCTTACTCATGAGCAGATCTGCCGGCTAGGAAGTCTTCAGGTCATCACTTGAAATGGAGTGCCTTTCCCCAGCCAGGTGACCTGCCACAACGAATCCTGTTTAATCCTGTTGCTGGAGTCCCCTCTTTCATGAAGAATTGCTAGCTATGGACCATTTCAAGTAGCTGGCTGGAGTCTTTCTAATCTCTGGATCTATTCATAAGGAAACACTCTTGCCCATCACTTCCCAAGGCAGGCTGGGATGCTTGCTTATGAGAGGATCCACTGGAAGGGAAACTTCTTCCCAGCTATCAGATTCAATACTGCATTATGTGGAACATTACTATATTTACTTTTGTGCTCAGGGTAGTGTACATGCATGATTCTTCCTTATTCCATGTTATCCTCACAACAAACCTTTGAGGTGGGTTAGGCTTAGAGAGATACTGGCCCAAAATTGCCCAGTCAGTTTTGTGGCTAGGCAAGGATTTTAACCCAGTTCTTGGTTTAAGCCCCACACTCTAATCACTACACCACACTGGCTCTTGATATCACAAGGAAGTGAATATGTGACTCATCTTCCGGCAACCAAATCTAGAAATAGAGCATCAGCAGTGGCTCAACCACCCAGGCTTTGATCCAAAACGGCACCAGTTTTTACTGGGGTGAATCTCAGGAAAGCAGCCACTGTGAACAACCCCACCCCAACCTTGGGCAGTTTTTGGATTCTGCGAGTTGTGCCAATTTTGATTTAAGACAGAGCCACGTGATCCCCATTTGTGCACTCCCCTCTCTTTCTTGTTGATCTCCTAGCAGACTCTGCCAGGCAGTTTGCTGCTGGTAGCAGCCACCTATGCGTCAAACAGAGACTCTCGTTATGACCAACTCTGGGCAGGTCCACCCACCTTTTGAGCATGGCACTGTCATTCCTAGAGTGCTCACAAGCGCCGTTCCATGGCAGGCTGGCATAAGGCAAGAGGAAGTGGTAAGAGTAAGTGGTTTGCTCAGGCCTGGGAACGCATCTTGTTTGGGTACTCTCACTGGCACTAAATGACACACAGAAGCCCCGGGGGTGGATGTTTACCAGAGATGGCAGCTTTCACAGCTGCAGCTAGCCAGTCTGTCAGTCTGCCCTTTTGAAGGAGGCTGCACATCTTATGACACACACACCAAGCCAAATGCAGGCCATCATCTACGTGTTGTGGCCTAGTGTGCGCTTGATAACCCTTTTGTTTTTGAAGTCCCAGGCAGGCAGCAAAAAGAGGTGGTTTTTCCTGCCCTTGATAGACTACTGCCACACATGGCTGGCGGGCTACCTTCAGCATGGTGAGTCTCTATTGTACAAGCTGCGCAACTAAGCAGGCAAAATATGCATCCAGTGCATATCCAACTCTTGCACACCACACACAATTACTCAGTCTATAGCAAGCCTGCTCAACCTAAGCCCCCCAGCTGTTTTTGTTGGAGATGGGGTTCCAGTGCATTGACCTTTTGCACCAACTATCCTAATGACCACTAGGGGCACTGGGAGTAGAGGTGGCTACTGAGGGTCTCCTTACCTGTCCCTGCTTGCCTCTGCTCTATGACTCCTGCTTTGACTCCTCAGGTACTTCCTGTGGTGAGTCAGTCCTTTTCCTTTCCTCCTAGAGAGAAGATGGAGGCATCTCTCTCTCTCTCTCTTCCTACCTATTCATTATGTAGCTGATAGGATAAGGTCTTTCCTATCCCAAATGTATTTCACTAATAACTTAAAAGATCTACACTGGCTGCCGATAAGTTTCTCAACAAAGTACAAAGTTTTGGTTATAACCTATAAAGCTCTAAATAGCTTGGGACCTGGGTATTTAAGAGAACGTCTTCTTTGCTATGAACCACACCGCCCATTGAGATCATCTAGAGAGGCTCGTCTGCAGTTGTCACCAGCTCGTCTGGTGGCTACGCGGAGACAGGCCTTCTCCGTTGCTGCCCCAAGGCTTTGGAACACACTTCCTGGGAAAATAAGAGCCTCCCCATCTTTTACAACTTTTTAAAAGGCAGTCAAGACGCATTTGTTCACCCAGGCTTTTAATTGTGTTTTAATAGTTTTAACATTTTAAATTTTAATTGTTGAAATGTGTTAATCTTTTTATTGGTTGTTGTCTTGTAAACTGCCCAGAGAAAACTCTCTCTCTCCATCTCGCTCTCTCCCCCCCACACACACACACCACAATATGGGAAGCCAGCAAAGCATATGTAAGTAAGAGGGCAGATTATATATATTCCGCTATTACTGGGAGGGGAAGCGGGGAGGAGGAACAGAGAGGGGGAAAAGGATAGATGGAATAGATGGCATTAGAACACACACAAGAAACAGTCATTAATTAGAATTAAATGACTAAAATAATCAAAAGCAAATGCCTGATGTGAAAGATATGCATTCTGCATATATGAACATACAACTAATGCAAAGCAAAAATGTCTGGAAAAGGTAATCAAGGAGATAATTTACTGGTGCCAGAGACTCTGGCTGGAAGCTAGGATTGCCATTTTGTCCCAAAACACCTTGTTTCTCCAGTTTTTTGGGTTTTTTCTTTTCTTTTCAGGTAGTTGAGGAGCAAATGCAAATTTAAAGCCATTTTAAGGGGTGCCAATGGATACCGCCCCAGTATCAAATTCCCCCTCCCCGCTGTTTCAAGTGTTGGCAGTCCTGCCTCAAAAATCTCAGGTTTTGGGATGCATCTGACCCACAGTTCATATTTGGATAAATGTTATTAATGTATTCAATCTACTGCAGCATATTAATGAAAAGCATTATGGTCAAATATCTCTTCTATATGTATACTGCTACGTATCCTCTCTAATAAAACGTGGTAGATGGACACCAAGCGTGCGTTCGTGCCTGGTCTGTTCTGGGCATGCGCGAAGCGCATGGCCAGAACAGGGCAAGGGAGGCACGAAAGGCAGGACCCGGTGGCCATCTTGGGTGGCCAGAAGCAGCCGCCCCGAAGAAGCCGGAGAAGCGGCAGCGGGGGAAACTGACTGAGGCAGCCGAAAGAGACGGAGGCTGGGGGTGGAGCGGAGGCCATGTAATTTTTTTAAAAATTGCTTCCGCGGCCGACGCCGACGACCCTCCCTCCCAGCTGCCGGGACCGGGGGTAATTTTGGAGCCTGGACCTAAAGGCCTTTGGAGGCCCCCTCCCCTGCAAATTAAGCATCCTCATTCTCCACTGGGGGACCACACCACCCAGGACAGACTAAAGAGGATTTGGAGGGGCCCAGGAGCTGTGGAGGCCCTAGACTTTGGCCCTGACATCCAGGAGTGAGAGCGTCTCTATACCTAAAGGACCTCCTCCTCCTTCTATGTAATCCTACTTGCCTGCTCAGATCTCCAGCAGAGGCCCTGCTTCATGCCCCACTGTTCTCAGAAGTGTGCTGAATAGAGCCTTCTTGGTTACAACAGTCAGGTTTAGGAACCCTTTGCCCCAACAGGCCCATCAGGCTTCTTCCCTGTTTGCCTTCATATTGTGCTGTTCCAGCATGACTTTGCCACATACGATAATTAGTTCTGGACTTCTCTTTTTTGATGCTTCAGGCTGCCTTCTCGTATTGCTGTGCAATTTTTGTATTTTAACTCTATAGGCGGAGGTGGGGGGCGGGGTGAGGGAAGGACCCGATAAGCTAACTCAGTCTTTGTTAACCAACCTGAGGGGATCCCACTGAAGACTGAAAGGCAGTATAGAAATATTTTAATAAATGTTATAAATAAATGAATTAATTATCCTGAGATTTCAAAAGCAATCATTACAAACAAGTGAATTTGGGCCCGTTGAATAACGGGCGCTAGTAACGGCGCTCCTGGCCCCCCGCCACCATTCCCCCTCCCTCCGCCTAGGTGCACCTCTGTTAAGGTATCCTGGCTCCAAACTAGTTAGGACTCTAAAGGGAATCATAGCTCAGTGGCAGAGCATCTGCTTTGCATGCAGACAGTCCCAGATTCAATCCCTGGCATACCCAGGTAGAGCTGGGAGAGACCCCTGCCTGAAGACAATAGTGAGCTAGATGGATGGACCAATGGTCTGACTCAGTATAAGGCAGCTTCCCATATTCGTGTGTCATAACCAGCACTTTGGCCTGGGTTTAGAAACAAGTCCAGAAGCTAATTAAGATGGTACAATATTGCTGAAACATGATCCAAAATTAAATATTAAAATCCATAGTCCTGGGTGATTTTGTCTCCAAAGAAAGCCAAGTTAGTTCATTTGAGGTATCAGGCTTTTTCTAGTGTCTGAAGACAATAAAAGAATTTAAAGAGTTCCCTATGGCTGGAACAAGCTGCCTCACAGAGTGCACGCACACAAGTTTTGCATTGCAATTTGCAATGCATTTTGCAACCCTGCCTTGAAAAACACTGCAGAAGCACACTGTAAAAGGGAATCTATCCCTCCCAACACAGAACACACATTTCAAACTAAGTCGTAAAATGGCAAAAAAAAATCGCTGACCCAGAATCCACTGCCAACCACAGTGCCTCCGCTGCAGTATCAATGGCACAAGTTGCTCTCTCACACACGATTATGACTCCTTACTTCTGAGCATTCCGACAGCTAACACAGCAGCACCCCTACGTAGCAGCAAGCATAGTCATAAGCTCTAACTAGAGCAAATACAGCCACATTTTTGACTAAGTATACCTTGCAATGCAGATTGCAAAGCAGACCAGAGCAGTGAGTGAAGCACAAGTTAGTCTCAAGGCCAGACATGGAGCTCATCACAGCAATCACCAAGAAATATTACACAACACACACAGAGCTGCAACTGTCAATTTCTTGCCACAACGCTATCTCACAAATATACCAAACCACATCTCAAGGAAGGAAGGCATGCAAGTTCTGCCTTTGTCAATCTGCGACCCAGCAAAAACAGACAGTTATCGCAGCAATAGTACAGCATATTATAGTCAGTGCTGAGAAAACTCCACAAAATCAAACCTTCCTGCCTCCTCTCCTGTCCTGATGTATCCTCTTCGAGAGAGAGAGGCAAACTATAAGGGCTCTCTCTGCCTCTCTCTACTCCCTGCCCCCAGCCAATGGGGGCACAGCTGTCCATGACAAAACTTGATTTGTATGATAACAAGCCACCCAAGTAACAAGGAGATTGCAGCCAGTGCCAGAAAAACAATCAGCAAGGAAAAAACAGGCCTCCAAAATGGTGCTCAAAATGTCAAAATGTTTCAGTTGAAATTAGGTTATTCTGCTCTGAGCTTGAAACAGGTCCCTTTTTAAAAGGGTGTTCCATTTTGAGCTCGAAACACTCGAAACAGCCCATTTTTAGTCAAAACGTTTCACAGTCAAAACCGTTTTTTGGATTCATGCAAGCCAGCCTATGAAGGCCTAGTTAGTCTTCCCTGGATTCCATGCAAAACCTGGCCTGGATGATCCTCATACACTACCTGGAAGTTATTCAGACATGGCTTCATGCTGCCGGGTATCTGAAGAACGAATCTACTTCACAGCAGATTCGCAGATGTTTAATTCGGGGGTTAAATGGACCGTTCACATAGGGTCAGCTCCTCTCCACAATCCCTGCACATCTTTTTCCCTGCACATCTTTTCCCCACAGCTTGCTCCGGGTTTTTTCTCCAACCAATCACATCCCAGAGGAGGAGGCGAGATACCTTTTTATAAGAAACTAGTATTTTTTTAGCCCGTTAATAATGGGCGCTAGCCTTTTCCTCCTCTCTTTATGGGGGCCGAGCGGAGGCTGTGGAAATCTTAAAAAGAAAATGCTGCCCCCGCCGTTGCCGCTGAACTCCCACCCTCCCTCCCAACTTCCGACACCACCTTACCCCGGCCCATGTCAGTTGGGGGGGGAAAGTCCTTAATTGAAGAGGGAGAGAGAAGCTTGCAAGCAGTGCTTCTCTTTCTGCAAAGCCTCTTCCTGAACTGGCGCTTTGGGCGGAAAGGACGTCTCTTGCGTCCTTTCCACCCAAAGCGCGAGTTCGGGCAGAGCCTTTGCTCAGAGAGGAGCACTGCTTGTGCACTCCTCTCTCCCTCTTCAATTAAGGACTTCCACCCCCCCCCCCAACTGACATGGGCTGGGGTAAGGTGGTGTCGGAAGTTGGGAGGGAGGGTGGGAGTTCGGCGGCAACGGCGGGGGCAGCATTTTCTTTTTAAGATTTCCACAGCCTCCGCTCGGCCCCCGGTCCCTGGTCCCCGTCTCCCCAGTGTGGTCTCTGTCTCTCCTGTGGCCGAGGCGGCGGCTCTGCCGCCGCCTCGGCCAATTTCCCCCGCCTCCTCTTCCCCGGCTTCGCGGCGGCTGCTTCTGTCCTTTCCGCGGCCGGGCGAAGCCACCAAGATGGCTGCCTGGTGGCTGTGTCCATTTTTGTCTCAGCCGAACTGGGCATGCGCTCCGCGCATGCCCAGAACAGGCCAGGGAGGCACGGACACACGCTTGGTGTCCGTCCACGGACGGACACCAAGCGTTTTATTAGACAGGATGTTAGTTTGACAGTTGGTTACAGAAGACTGGTGAGAAGTTGCCAAGCAGTCGGATCAAACAACATAACACTTAACCCGAACCTGCCGAATCTGACCCAAATCTTTGTGGTTTTTATAATGAACTTGCCTTTGTGACTGCCTTCATCACCTCATGCCCGCCACCCACCCCAGACCATTTAAGAGGCTATGGAAGTTTAAAGAAGAAATCATTGCCTTCTCTCTGTGATGAAGAAAAATGCAGCCTCATGCACAAAGGGCTCAGGTTACATCGGCTTCCAGGCAGCCTCCAATAACATCTGCATATGTAAAGTCTATGTTCCTATGGTGACCAGTGCGAGTTTTGAAAAAAGCCGGATTACTGGCAATGTAACACATCAAGGGAGAAGCAGAAGGGCATACCAGAAAGCTCAGATTTTTTATATACATATATTTTTAAAAAGCTGCCGCACACAGAGGATTTTTTTACCCTGGACATAATTCGAGCCAAGCTAGAATGTGCAGCAATAATTCGGGAAAAAGCAGAATCGGGGGTGTACTGGTCCCTGATAGCTCGCAGGGACTTGGGGGTAAGTCCAGCTGATATGTGGACTCACACCCTCTATTCCAGAGGGGAAGCGAGCTAAAACCATGTGTGTAAAGCTCCCAAGTTACAACTACAACAAAAACATAAATTGGACTTCTAAACACTACAGTGCTGTCTCTGGAACTTCCAACCACTTGGGGGAGTATGTAACAGCTCAGATACCTACCCACTTAGCTGAACACTTTGAGCCAGGTCTCACGATCCGTGAGACTTGGTTTGGGGAAGTGAGCGGGCAGGGAGCCCTGGGCAGCCGGATCGGCTGCTCACATGATTGAGGGCTCTGAGACGGAGCCGGTGGGGGCTGGGGAGCTCGGGAGCCACGCAGTCCCCGGAAGCCCCAGGGCATACTAGGGAGGCTCCTGAGCCGGGAGGCTGCTTTTAAGCCTCCCAGCCGGGGGTCTACTCGCAAGGAGCCGCGCCGTGGAGCCGCGCCGCGGCTACTAATGAGCAGATAGCCTGGGTTTGCGGAGCGCTCACAAAAATCGGGCTAGGCTTTTCTAGCCCGATTTTTGTGATCGTCAGAATAGCCCCTTTATATATTTGGCAAAGAGGATTCTGGCCCAAGAAAGTTTTATTGTTTGTGCTGCAATAGATTAACATAGCTATCCTCATTATATGGAATGATAAGCATATTTAAATAGGTTCCAAAGCCAGAAGGGAGCACTCTATTAGATGTGTTCTATCTAGTATATTTTATGTTTTGTTGTTTAGAAGTTTGTCCCAGTGGGGATCCTGTAGAGAATGTGGAGGGTGGAGTCAGAAAAGAAAAGAGAGGGAAAGGAGAAGGAAAAAATGGAGTTGTTTCTGAATAAACTCTTAATTAAGTTTTTTTAAGATTACTTTGTGTTTGTGCTGGAAGCAGCTATAAAACATTAGGGTTGAAGGGAAAACATTGGTCAGGATGCTGTGGAGTTGGGTGGGTCATCATGACAGGGCTGAGGGCAGATATCTGTTCCCAAATTTGTTAAGAACATAGGCCCAAGGCCTATCTAGTCCAGCAACCTGTTTCACACAGTGGCCCACCAGATGCCCCTGAGAAGCCCACAGGCAAGAGGTGAGGGCATGCCCTCTCTCCTGCTGTTCCTCCCCTGCAACTGGTATTTAGAGGCATCTTTACTCCGAGGCTAGAGGTAACCTATAGCCACCAGACTAGTAGCCATTGATAGACCTGCCATCCATGAATTTGTCTAAGCCCCTTTTAAAGTTGTCCAAGCTAGTAGCCATCACTACATCCCGTGGCAGAGAATTTCATGGATTAACTATGTGCTGTGTGAAAAAGTACTTCCTTTGGATGATCCTAAATTTCCTGGCAATCAGTTTCATAAGAAGACCCCTGATTCTAGTGATGTGAGAGAGGGATAAAAATTTCTCACTGCCCACTCTCTCCATTCCATGCATAATTTTATAGACCTGTACTATGTCTCCCCTCAGTTGCCTCTTTTCCAAACTAAAAAGCCCCAGATGCTGTAGCCTGGCCTCATAAGGAAGGCGCTCCAGGCCCCTGATCATCTTGATTGCCCTCTTGTGTACCTTTTCCAGTTCTACAATGTCGTTCTTGAATATGGTGACTGAAACTTTATGCAATACTTCAAATGTGGCTGAACCATAGTTTTGTATAAGGGCATTATAATATTAGCATTTTTATTTTCAATCCCCTTCCTAATTATCCTTAGCATGGAACTGGCCTTTTTCACAGCTGCCATGCACTGAGTCCACACTTTTAACAAGCTCTCCACCACAACCCACCACAACATATACATCAATTTATATGTACACTGTATATGTGCACATAAACATAACAAGCTGTCCACCACAACATATACATCAGTGTATATGTGAAGTTGGGTTTTTTGGCCACAATATGCATCACTTAACACTTGCTTTCATTGAACCACATTTGCCATTTTGTTGTCCTCACAATCTGTTTTGGATTTCAGTACCCTAAATAGCTTAGTGTCATTTGCAAATTTGGCCACTTCGCTGCTTACCCCAACTTCTAGATCATTTATGAATAAGTGAAATAACACTGGTCCCAGTACAGATCTTTGGGGGGCTTCACTTCTTATTTCCCTCCATTGTGAAAACTGTCCATTTATTCCTACCCTATGTTTCCTGTCCATCAACCAGTTTACTAATCCACAATTGAACCTATCCCCTTATCTAATGACTTATGCAAGAGCCTTTTATGGGGAACTTTGTCAGAAGCTTGTTGGGTCCAAATATACTATGTCAACCAGATCACCTTTATCAACATGCCTGTTGACACTCTCAAATAACTCCAAAAAGTTAGTGAGGCAAGACTTGCCCTTGCAGAAGCCATGCTGGTTCTCCTTCAGCAACGCCTGGTCTTCTATATGCCTGTAGTTTCCAAGATCTGCCCTGGATCCCTTTTTGAAAATCAGAATTGAATTAGCTACTTTCGAGTTGTCAGAGAGCCTGATTGTAGGGACAAGTTACATATTTTTGCTAGCAGATCAGCAATTTCACATTTAAGTTCCTTCAGAACTCTTTGAGTGGATACCATCTGGCCCTGGTATTTTATTGATTTTTCATTTTTCATGACAGTTTAGAACATCCTCTCTCATCATTTCAAATTGGCTCAGTTCTTCAGACTCCAAGAGCTTTTATGCAAAGCAGGGTAAATGTTGAGCAAAGTCACTGCGAATTACACTCGTGACATGAGGGAAGCAGCCCCTCCCCTCTGCTCTCAGGTTTTCTTTTAGTGCAGGTTCACAATACATGCCTCCATGTTTTCCTTCTAGCCAATAGGGATGGGGGGGGAGAGAGAGTGCGCACTGCTTGAATAGGAACACAATGTTGCTTTCAAAACCTCGTGTCCTAGACTGGGAGCATTTGTATATACCAGGGGTCTCCAATCTGTGGCACTCCAGTTGTTGCTGAACTACAACTCCCATCATCCCTAGTCACAATAAACTGTGGCTGGGGATGATGGGAGTTGTAGTTCAGCAACATCTGGAGTGCCACAGGTTGGGAATCTCTGGTATATACTAACAGATTTCTTCCTTTTCCCCCCAACACATGTGCTGTTTTTTAACCAGTGAAAACCTTAAGCAAGCAGACTAATATTGTTCAAAAACGTCAACTTGAGCAAACACAGAGGTTTTACTTTTGTAACTAGAACTTAAAGAGTTTGCTTCCTGCAGCTAGGCAAGCCAGCTCGATTTGCATTCCTAAAGAGCTATAGCTGCATTCCTAAAGAGTATTTCCCTCTTATCATGATACCTCTATTTGCTCCAGCGTTTTCAGAAAAAGTAGCTTAAAACCATCATTTCAAAAACCCAGAAACAAGCTAGAATCTGGAGGACCAAGCCCGATTTGTGTGTGGAGTGCTTCCAAGGATCTCAAATGGACTTCAGGGTAAGTGTGGCCAGTGTGTGAACTCACACACTCTCTTCCGAAGGAGATTCACTGTGGCAGCTCTGTGTGGAAACGTTCCAGGCTTAAGAAGCTCAGTTCAGATGCAGGTATATGTTCCGTCGTGAAGACAGAATAAAAAAGAACTCATTCCGCTTCTCTGCAATCTCCTTATCCTCCTTAATAATCCCTTTCACACCCTCATCATCTAAGGGTCCAACTGCCTCCCTGACAGGTTTTCTGCTGTTGGTATATTTAAAGAGGTTTTTGTTATTCCCCTAGATCCTCAAACTCTCTCTTTTGCATCCCGTATTGTCTCCTTGCATTTCCTTTGCCAGAGTTTATGTTCCTTTCTGTTCTCTTCCTTTGGGCAGGACTTCCATTTTCTGAAGGAAGTCTTCTTGCCTATTATAGCTTCCTTGACTCTACTTGTTAGCCATGCGGGCGTCCTCCTGAACTTGGTGATACCCTTTCTCCTTGGTACACATTCCAGCTCAGCTTCTATCACTGTGGTTCTAAATAAGCTCCATGCTTCCTTTATTATTGTGGTTCTAAATTAGCTCCATGCTTTTTTCAGGACTTGACCCTCCTGACCTTTCCTTTCTGCTTCCTTTTTACCAGTCCCCCCCCCTTTTTTTAGAAGTTTCCTCCATCATACCTGTGTCCATCATACCTGTGTTGGACTTCCCTGGAAGTGCTCCACTAGCATATAAGCTGAATTGGATCACTCAGGAGCGTAACTATAATTGGGCAAGAGGAGACAGTTGTCTGGGGGCCCACTGCCTTGGGGGGGGGCAGAGGCAAGTCACATGACTGACTACCCCAGCTGCACACCTGGCTGGGCTTCCCTCAGTTGTATTCATCCTCCGAAATTGATGTGACTGTTAAGACCTGGAGCTACCAGAACAGTAAAATAATAATAAATAACAGCATGTCTTTCTCTAGCACCATTAAATGATTTGCATCGTCCACAATTTACAAAACCTTTTAAAAAATAATTTAGGATGATATTCTATTGTGGCACATAGGGTACACACACACACACACACATATGCTTTTTGTTACCGCTATTCAGCCTCATTTAAGATTTCTTTACTTCATGAGCTGAGCTTCAGTGAGGGGGGGCCCATTTTAAAATCTTGTCTCTGGGCCCACTCCAACCTTGCTACACCCCTGGGATCACTTATGGTTACTGTACCCCAATGATTCTACATTTCCTGGGCACCACTCAAGATTAAGTCCAAGGTCGCCTTCTCTCTGGTTGGCTCCACGACCAACTGTTCTGAGGCACAGTCATTTAGTGAGGCGATTCTCATGATCACATTGACATGCACAATGCATTGGGGATTCCCCCATCAGACGAGCACTCTGTGGGCCCGTCTCTGTGTCTCCTCAGGCTTTCAGCACATGACACCTGGTAGCCAGGATAAGGGTGAAAGCGCACACTCAGCCTCAGCGAACAGTCGGGTTTCTTAAGAGGGTTAGGCAGGCGGGGAGCGGAGGGGTCCGTGAGAATCCCGCTACTCCTCACGACCAGCCAAACCCTGGCTGGGCTGCACCAGGCTGGGTTAGGCTTGTCATGAGAACAGCCTCAGTGTGTCTAGGAATATGGCCCCTTTGTCAACACCCACATGTGGATTTACCCAGTCTATGTGAGGGTAATTGATGTTCCCTTCCCTAGTGACCCAGGAATCCTGCCACTGTGTGTTGCTCCTGCCTGTCACAGTGCCTGCACAGATACAGATTGGAGGCCTGCCACCACCCAGCCTGTGGTCTAGCAGGATTTCCCCGGTCTCCTAGCTGTCAGTTCTTCAACACGTAGGAGCAGCTTTTGAAGGGCCAGGCTCATGTTTCTTCCCTCCCGGCGCCCTTTAGTTCTTCTACCCTTACCCAAGGGATAGGGGAAGCCCGCAAAAGCTATTAATCAAAGAGATAAAAGTTGCAAGGAAAGAACGGCAGACGGGGAGGAACTGAGAAGGAAAGTGACTGGCTTCAGTTGCACAGGCTGTCTCTCTCTGGCAGAGGAGGCAGGCATCTGCAGCCACAACTCTGGCATCCGACTGCCTAAACCGCAGTATGATTTTCCCTCCCTAGATACAGAAAATAAGAGCTGTAGCCACAGGAAGGGGTGGGGGTGGGGGCAGCTGCAGGGGCCAAGTGCCATGTAGGATATTCTAGGCCCCTTTGGTGGAAAAAAAAACCCAACCACATTTTTAATAAAGCACATCTTACAGAGATATAGGGAAACATGCAGATACGCATTCTACACAATTGCTCAGTGAGAAGTAGATCAGTTCCTAGCACAAGTCTCTGTACTGGGGGGGGGGGAGCTGCTCCCTTGGATTCATGCCTGGATTAATGTGGAGCAGTGTCCATGTTTTATGTATATATTTTAAAGAATAGACTTCCCACCCCCCCTACCCTGGATTAAAAAAAAATGCCTGGGGACACCCAGAGTTCCAGCTTCCAGTCTTTGTCCACTAAATGCAAAGGTGCTAGGGTGGCTGACAAGCACACGGGCCCTTGACAAGCTTGTTTAAATGTTGTTAAAATGAAGTTATATTAAAATTATTTCAGATGTTGCATCACTTGAATTCAAACACATTACACCAGGGGTTCCCAACCTGTGGTACTCCAGAGGCTGCCGAACTACAACTCCCATCATCCCCAGGGACAATAAATGGTAGCTGGAGGTGATGGGAGTTGTAGTTCAGCAGCCTCTGGAGTCCCACAAGTTGGGAACGCCTGGTGTTGACGTGCCCCCCTCCCCACCTGCCACCACTCATCGCCCTGTGTGCTCTTAGGCCCCCTTGCTTCCTTCTGGAGCCTATGGGCCTGCAGACAGGGTATTCACTCTACCTCTAAGAACAGGAACACGTGGTATAAGACAAATGAAGCCTGTGGTGGAGCACATACTTTGCATACAAAAAATTCCCAGTTTCATTCTTGACAGTTCCAGGTAGGGCTGGGAAAGACCCTTCCCGGTCAGAAACTGCCAAGAGCTCCTGCTAAGCAGTGCAGATAATACTGAGCTAGATGGACCAAAGCCCTGGCTCAGTAGAAGGCAGCTTCACAATGACTACATGTATTTGCTTATACAGATCAAGAACTCTGACTAGAAAATCTACTATGGATGGCATTTGGCCACAACTTCTGTAAAGCCAGTATCATGCATCTGGACAGGCTTCAATTGGCTCCTTACCAAAAAAAAAGGGGGGGGGGATAAACTCAAAACATAAATAGCAAAGCACCCAGCAGGGGGAGCAGTCTCACGGGGGAAAAACAACCAACTTTTTTTTTAACGCCGGACAAACAATGTTATAGCAATAAATCACAGTGATTAAATCCGAAACAAGGCATCAGAAATGTGAATGGCACCCTGCTGTCAGCGTAGGGACTGCGGTGTCACAACATAGGAAGTGCAGAAGCACACTACAGAGATGCGTCATGACCCTATTGCAGGGCCTAATCTGGAAAGCGCCCAGGTAAATGGCTGGAGTGCCCATCATATGCAAGGTTTAAAAATGGCTACCTTTATTATGAAGCCTATTGTTAGATTAGGCACATTTTATGTTCAGATTATTATGTTATAATATCCTCCCTTTCCTCCCAGGAGCTCAGGGTGGCATTCAGAGTTCTCTACCTGCTCTCCATTTTAGCCTCCTAACAACCCTGCAAAGCTAGGTTACTCTGAGAGAGATTGACTGGACCAGGCTCACCCGGTGAGCTTCATGACAGAGTAGGGTTTCCACTCTGAGGCCCGGTTCATACATAATGGGAAATGTATGGATGTTTCCAAACCTGTATATTCAAACCCGGGGAAAGGGAGTATGTGGGGGACAGCGACCCGCAGTTTCCCTCGCCAAACTCCACTCTGAAACTTTAGTCAGAGTGGAGTTTCACTGCTGCAAACTCTATTTCTGTGGTGCAGTTATGTACAAATGTTGGCAACGCAGTTTGGGCCACACAGAGCCAGAGGAAGCTCCTCCCTCACTCTGGCCCAGTTGGCTGTGCGGGCTGTCCTGTGACAGCCAGATCCCCCACCTCTCTGCAGTCTCGCTGACTGTAGAGAGATGCTCTCCCCAATGTCCAAACATAGACAGGAGAGCGGATGGAGGAGGGCACAGAATGTGTTACGTATGAACCAGGCCTTAGTCTAACGTTCTACCCCAGGGCTGCACAACTTTGGCCCTCCGGCTGTTGTTGGATCTCAGTTCCCATCATTTCCTGCTAAAGTGACCAACAGACATTATGGGAGTTGTAATCCAATATCTGCAAGGGGGCTGCAGCCCTGCTCTAAGGGAGAACTGGCCCTATCCAACCCCAGCACAGTACTTCTAGTGACTGTTGCTGGTGTCTATCTTATGTTTCGTTTTAGAATGTGAGCCCTTTTGGGACAGGAAGCCATCTTATTTATTTGTTGTTTCTCTTTGAAAACCGCCAGGAGCTATTTTTGGAATGGCGGTGTAGAAATCGAAATCATCATCATCATCATCATCATCATCATCTAGCAGAATAGAAGAAAAAGAAATAGAAAAAAATCACCAAATACAAAGATCTACAAATTGAAATTGAAAGGCTGTGGCAGAAAAAGACCAAAATAATCCCAGTGGTAATTGGCGCCCTGGGTGCAGTTCCAAAAGACCTTGAAGAGCACCTCAACACCATAGGGGCCACAGAAATCACCATCAGCCAATTACAAAAAGCAGCTTTACTGGGAACAGCCTATATTCTGCAACGATATCTATAACAACTGACAATAAAATTCAGCCATCCCAGGTCCTTGGGAAGGACTCGATGTCTGGATAAAACAAACCAGTCAATAACACCTGTCTGACTGTGCAAACAAGAAATAATAATAGGCTGATAACATTGCACACGCTGAAGTTAAAAGAAAAATTGGAAGTGAACACATCAGGAGAGTTAAAAAAACCCTCAAGTACAAACTCAATGGCGGGAACACCATACAAGCCATAAACACCTGGGCTATACCTGTTATCAGATACACTGCAGGAATAATAGACTGGACCCAAGCAGAGCTAGAGACGCTAGATCATAAGACCAGGAAAATCATGACCATCAATCATGCTCTGCACCCCCGCAGTGATGTCGATAGGCTATACCTCCCTCGCAGCTCAGGTGGAAGAGGAATGCTGCAAATCCATCAAACAGTAGAGGAGGAGAAAAGAGGCCTTGAAGAATATATAAAGGACAGTGAAGAAGATGCACTTCAAATGGTCAAGAACGTGAAACTATTCAACACCAATGAAACCAAGCAGGCCGACAAGAAAGAACAAGTCAAGAACCAAGCAGAAAAATGGAGAAATAAGCTCCTGCATGGTCAATATTTGCACAATATAAGTGAGAAATCAGACATCACCAAGACCTGGCAATGCTTAAGAATGGCAACTTGAAGAAAGAAACAGGGGGTTTAATACTGGCTGCACAAGAACAGGCACTAAGAACAAATGCAATAAGAGCAAAAGTCGAAAAATCCACAACAAACTGCAAGTGCCGCCTTTGTAAAGAAGCAGATGAAAGAGTGGACCACCTAATCAGCTGTTGTAAAAAGATCGCACAGACTGACTACAAACAAAGGCATGACAAGGTAGCAGGGATGATACACTGGAACATCTGCAAAAAATACAAGCTACCTGTAGCCAAAAACAAGCTACCTGTAGCCAAAAACAAGCTACCTGTAGCCAAAAATTGGTGGGACCATAAAATTGAAAAAGGTGAAGAAAATGAAGATGTAAAAATATTATGGGACTTCCGACTACAAACAGACAAACATCTGCCACACAATACACCAGATATCACTGTAGTCGAGAAGAAAGAAAAACAAGTCAAAATAATCGACATAGCAATACCAGGGGATAGCAGAATAGAAGAAAAAGAAATAGAAAAAATCACCAAATACAAAGATCTACAAATTGAAATTGAAAGGCTGTGGCAGAAAAAGACCCAAATAATCCCAGTGGTAACTGGCACCCTAGGTGCAATCCCAAAACAACTTGAAGAGCACCTCAGCACCATAGGGGCCACAGAAATCACCATCAGCCAATTACAAAAAGCAACTTTACTGGGAACAGCCTATATTCTGCGACGATATCTATAACTGACAATAAAATCCAGCCATCCCAGGTCCTTGGGAAGGACTCGATGTCTGGATAAAACAAACCAGTCAATAACACCTGTCTGACTGTGTAAACAAGAAATAATAACACTTCACATCGAGCCAGTTCAGGTGGTCATCCACCGGTACACACGATCAGGATGGGGATGCCCTGAGAGTATGCCCACCCTGATGTCACTGCAGGATGTCCCATGACATAGGAACTTAAGAAGCTGTTTTATACTGAGTCAGACCTTTGGTCCATCCATCTCAGGATTGATTGTCTACACTGATTGGCAGTGGCTCTCCAAGGTTTCAGGCAGGCAAGGGTGTAGTGTCCATTGGACACGGGGGAGGGGGGCAAATGTCCCCTGGTCCACAGGGTCTGAGAGGCTCCCAAGGTCCCCCAAGGCCAGTCCCCCCTTGCCCACAAGTTGCCCTCTTCTTCTCCTACTTGTCCAGCCCAGGCAAGCTGCGAGCTAGGCAGCCTGCTGCTCAGCTGCCCGACGATCAGCTGCTTCTGCCCACTGAGCAGCTGCTTCCACGCTTTCAGTCTTCTCCCCTCCTCTGTGCCCTGGCTCAGCTGTTGACAGTGCGGGGCGGAGCCAGAACCTGGCAGGCAGCTGAGAGGGTGGAGGCGGAAAGCAAGCCGCCTTGGTAAGCTGGCAGCTAGCAGCGAAAAGGCAGGCTTTTCTGGGCAGCTGCCAAAATGAGGCTCAGGCGGGCAGCTAGGCAGGGATGGCTGGCGGGGTGGTGGGGTTGCTTAGGCGCTGTGGAGGGGCCCATAGAAGGAGTGCAGCTGGAGTGTCAGGCCAAGATGGCCCCTGCTCTGGGGGAGGATGGATGTATGTCCAGCTGCCTCCCACCAGTGTGGGCTGAAGCTGAGGGAGGAGTGGGCTGGAGTGGGAGGGCAGGCAGGCTGCATGACAGGACAGCTCAAAGGGAGGGAGGTGGAGTGGCCGGCCTCAGAAACAATATTCGCCCAGGCAGACGGTTTAAATGTGCATGTGCCCCACGAGTAGGGCTCTATTTGATTGGCAGCAATCAAACATCTGACATCAGATGCAGGGGGTGTGGCTTGGGGTGCTGGGGAGCGCGCGCACTTCGCACATGTGATGGAGGCCCCCTGGCTGCAGTTTGCCCCATGGCCCCCGGGAAGCTCGCTACGCCCCTGCAGGCAGGAGTCTCTCCTGGCCCTCACTAGATATGTCAGGGAGTAAACCGGGGGCCTTCTGCATGCAAGCAGACAATCTACCTCTGAACTAGGGCCTCATCCCAAGGGGAATATCTTACAGCAGACAGCGCTCACATGTAATCACCCATCCCATGCAAACTAGGGCAGACCCTGACTAACAGGTGGGACAATTCATGCTTGATACCACAGTACCAGCTCTCCTCTCTTCATCTGAATCGCCCCTCCACATGTACTTCGAAACCCAAACACCCTCACACATGATTATTCATTCATTTATTTAATTTATTTATATACCACCTGACTCCAAAGGCCCTAGGCAGTTCAAAAAAATAAATACAATAAAAGCAGAATAAAACCACCATTAAAACAACAATTTAAAATATTCACAGATTACTGAAAGCCAGGCTAAAAAGATGAGTCGGAAGGGCGCTTTTAAAGGTGGGTAAAGATGTTGAATCACCAATGGCTATAGAGAGCACATTCCAGAGCCCAGGAGCGACTATAGAGGAGGATTGCTCCTGAGTCACTGCCAGGTGAGCTGGTGGCATCCGGAGACGGACCTCTCTCAAGGACCTTAATGTCCAGTGGTGATCATGCAGAAGAAGGCGCTCTCCCAGGTAACTCAGTCCTATGCCATTTAGGGCTTTACAGGTAATCTCACCAGCACTTTGTATTTCGCGTGGAATCCTATTGGTCGCCAATGCAATTGCTTTAAAACCGGCATAATATGGTCTCTCCGATAAACCCCAGAGACCAATCTAGCCACCGCATTTTGGACCAACTGAAGTTTCCAAACCACATACAAAGGCAGCCCCATGTAGAGTGCATTGCAGTAGTCAAGCCCAGAGGTTACCAGAGAGTGCACCACAGTTCTGAGAGCATAATCTTCTAGGAACGCATGCAGCTGTCGTATCAACCGAAGTTGATCGAAAGCACTTCTAGCCATAGCCTCAACCTGAGAAAACAGAGTGAGGCCTAGGTCCAGAAGCACTCCCAAGATACATACCTGAAGATGCCTCAGCAGTGAGTCAGCACGCCCTGCAGTGACATCAGTGTGGGGGTGTTTTTGATGCATCCCCATTGTGATCACATGTGCCAGCGGGCAATCATCTGAACTAGTCCACTGACAAGTTGAGGCTATTCTCACGATGGGGGAAACCGGGCTAAAGGAACCCAGCCCATTTTCCCCGCATCATGAGAATGGCCGGGCTCGCGGGCAACCCCTGGTTCTCTGGTGGCTAGCCCAACTAAGTAGCCCTCCGCTAACCCGGGTTTTCTGATTGTGTGCTGCCGCTGCATGGCTCCATGCCGTGGTGACACACGAGGAGAACCCCGCCAGGAGGCTCAAACAAGCCTCCCAGTCCCAGGGGCATCCTATGACTTCCGGGGGCCAGACGGCCCCCGATCCCCAATGCACCAACTGGCTCCGTGATGGAGCTAGTAATTGTGTGGGCAGGAATGACTTGGCAATTGTCTGCGGGGAGGGGTAAGTTAACCCGCTCTCCCTGCAGACCCATCGGAAGCTCTTCTCTCTGATCGTGCGAAGAGCTTTGTTGTGTTCCTGAGGTAAAACTGACTAACAAATATATAGTGCTGAATACACTGCTTAACTGTGTAAGCACATTGTAACAGTCACAAAAGACACTAGGCCACTGAAGTCCATGACCATCAAGGCTATATCCCATCAGAGCTATAACTAGGTGCTTCTGCAGAGGGAAAGGAATAGAACGGCCAGACCACGCTCCTTGTTCGGGGTCAGAAGGTAGCAGAGGAATTGCTTACACATTGTTGGTGAATAAAGACCACTAAAATGATTACAAGCAGATACCTTAATAAAGCTGCCATATACAGACATATATGCATATGATCTTTCCAAATCTTGGACTGGATTCAGCAATTTGGGAAGGAGCTCACAGTAGCATTTTGGATCTAAAGGAACTGGCAGCTTTCCTTTGGAAAGCTATAAAGTTTTGAAAGCTATAAAGAGGTGATTAATCTCATCATTCTAACCTGACATCATAATTCCACCCCCTTGAGAGAGAAAAATCTTCCAAATACAAATGGAGGGTGAAATGATGCAGCATTTCCTTCCTGAGTCTGCAGACAGTCTAAGATGATGGCTCCAAGCCATACGAATGGGTAGCCCACCCTATCTTATATAGGAAAGTAGAAGCTGTTGTTCTATGAAAGCAAGAGCTTTCTAAAAATTCCTAGTGCTGCTATTCTCCACTAAGGGCAGCTCTGGATATTTTGTGAAATTACTGGAAGTGGACGCACATGTTATTTCCACTTCCCTCACTTCTGCGGTAATGTCACTTCTAAGCCCTGCTAACTGGACAAAGAGGCACCTTTCAGATTGGTAATTCTCTTTATATTTAGCAGAGGGAGAGTGACTATATCTGTTCTTCCACAGTATACTGTCTTTTCAGCGGCTGCTGCTGCTGTTTTTTAGGTACTTTCCAGTAGGCTTATGAGATCACCCAGCATTCTGGTCTCTGTGTGTGTGTGTCCCATCAACTTTGCAACACCTGGACCAATATGAACCAAATTGGGTACAGGTGTAAGGATACACAGGGACACCTCAGCGGCATAGTTTGTGATGATGTCATCCACCCCAATCCAAGATGGTGGATGTGTGAACTTTTGAGGAACAAGTGGGCTAACTTGTGAACTTTTGAGGCACAAGTGGGCTAACTTGTGAACCTCTTTATAGCTTTCAAAACTTTATAGCTTTCCAAAGGAAAGCTGCCAGTTCCTTAAGATCCAAAATGCTACTGTAAGCTCCTTCCTAAATTGCTGAATCCAGTCCAAGATTTGGAAAGATCATATGCAAAGATGGGAGGCTGCCATGACTGGTTCCATAGAGCGTGTGTGTCTGTGTCTGTATATGGCAGCTTTATTAAGGTATCTGCTTGTAATAAATAAATAAATAAATAATCTTTATTACGGTCGTTGACCAGCACATCTGCTTGTAATCATTTTAGTGGTCTTTATTCACCAACAATGTGTAAGCAATACCTCTGCAAACTTCTGACACCGAACAAGGAGTGTGGTCTGGCCATTCTATTCCTTTCCCTCTGCAGAAGCTCCTAAAGTTATAGCCTTGATGGTCATGGACTTCAGTGGCCTAGTGTCTTTTGTGACCGTTACAATGTGCTTATACAGTTAAGCAGTGTATTCAGCACTATATATTTGTTAGTCATTTTTACCTCAGAAACACAACAAAGCTCTTCTCACGATCGGAGAGAAGAGCTTCCGGTGATAACTGTATTTGTAACTGTATTTGTAATAACTATAGGGACATATAGGGACACTTCAATGACATAGTTTGTGATTATGTCATCCACCCTGATTCAAGATGGTGGACACATGAATGTTTGAAGTGCAAGTGGGCTAACTTGTGAACTGCCTAACCAATTTGGACCAAATTTAGTCCAGTTGTAGAGATAGTGAAAGGAAAGTAGGCAGATCAGTTCTTACTAGAACCTGTCTTTTTTAGATTGTGAGCTCTTTGGGGACAGGGAACCATTGTTGTCTCAATATTCTTTTTCTGTGTAAACTGCTTTGAGAACTTTTTAGTTGAAAAGTGACATATACAACATCATCATACTAGTGTGTAGTAAAGAGAGTCATGCAGTTCCATCTGCTTCATGTGTTAACCCTGGAATAATGGAGAGAGGAAGTAAGAGCCACTCACATTCCTGTTTTGGCTCTTCCCCTTAAGGTGCAACCCTGTTCTCAATGCCAGTGCCTTAGAGAGATGGGAGATGACACATTGAGAAGTTCTACAGCCTTAAGCATGGTGTGAAGGCACACAATATAGCCACTTTGCTGAAGCTAAGCAGATCTTGGTCTGGTCTGTATGTGGACTGGGTGACTGTCTGAAAACCCCATGTCTCCTGCCTTAAGCTATATGCTGGAAGAAAGATGGCATATAAATATTCTACTGTGGAGTATTTCTGTGGATTAAAGTTCATCCTTTAAGAAAAACAATAAAAATCTGAGGAGTATCTGACAGCCCAATTTCAAAGTCCTAGGATGAACCTGTGGAAACAGTTGCAGAGAAATTTAGGAGCTGTTCACACCACCTTTTCTGGGAAGCAGATAGCTAAACTAGCCCACAAACTCTTTCTCCTCATGTACTTGGCTACTGCACTTTGCTGGCATCCAACCACAAAGAGGAACAGAAGAGTTACTCATGAGAAGGCTGCAGTGCTTACTCATGAGTAGATCTTTTGGTTGGCTCAGCAGTCCATCGCTGGACTATTGAAGACTTCGCCTCCACGATGTACTTCACTGTAGAACACCTAGAGGCCATTCCCACGATCACTGGGAAGCGGGCTAAGGGAGCTTAGCCCGCTTTTTAGTGTTTGTGGGAACCACCTGGCTCACAGGCGAGCCCGGTACTCCCAAGGCGGCTAGCCCACCTAATTCCCCCTCTCCTTAAATGAGGTTAACGGAGTGAGCGCTCCGTTAACATTGTTTTGCTCATCTGTCGCTGCAGTGCGCGGCAACACATGAGTAGACCCCCGACTGGGAGGCTGCCGGCCTCCCGGGCATGGGGGCATCCTAGGACTTCCGGTGGCCACGCAGCTCCTGATGCCCACAGCCCCCACTGGCTCCGTGACGGAGGCGGCAGTCGTGTGGGCAGCCAATCCAGCCACCCAGGGCTGCACTTTGATCGTCTGAGAAGAGCTTCCTAGACTAGCAGCTGGGAAGACTGCATTTTTGCATAATGGGTCATACCTTGTAATAAGATTTATGGTAAATATTATATTATATTATATTATATTATATTATATTATATTATATTATATTATATTATATTATATTAATTGTGTGTGTCTCCTGCTCTTGTTTGGAAGAAACCAAAGTGGCTTACAGTCCATAATAAAATCACAATTAACAATACAAATATAATTTCAACTAACAAAAGCAATAAAGAACAGTATAACACAGCAAAAGCAACTGCAGCATCCAAAACCGAACTGCAGCAGAGGAAAAGGGGAAACAACCCTAACCAAAAAAAAGCAGAAGAGAAAATCAACAGCCCTCAGCCCAGCCCCTATAAATGTAGATATATGGCAGTTTACACAGAGAAATAATAAATAAATAAGATGGCTCCCTGACCCCAAAGGGCTCACATTCTAAAAAACACAAGATAGACACCAGCAACAGTCACTGGAGGTACAGTACTGGAGGTACTGTGCTGGCGGTGGATAGGGCCAGTTACTCCCCCACCCCCGCTAAATAAAGAGAATCAACAGGTTTAAAAGGTTCCTCTTTGCCCAGTTACCAGGGGTATACAACTGCTCATTCTTACTCATCCGTATTAAGAGTGCTCTACCAATCTTGTTTGCAAACTAATTCCAACATGATAATGCTCATGTTTGGGGGTGGGGTATTGTGTGATGATAAAAATGTCTATTTTGAGAACAAGTCAATGAAATAGTCTTTGGAAGAGTATGTCATCAGAGTCAATGGCTTGCTCAACTGGCTTGCTCATTAGGATGTTATGAAATCATTCTGTTTGTGCGTATATTATTCTGTCAGTTGTCAGGTAGGTCAGGTCAGTTGTCAGGCTTGCTCCTCTCCTAGCAACTGGCCAAATCTCCTTAGAGACAGCCACTTCACCTCCTGGGATAGAGGCCCACTTCACATCACTGCAGCTGCATTACACAAAAGGCGCCATTTTTTCATCAGCATCTAATCCTTCATTCAAAACAGTCCAATCTGAAAGTTATCACCCTGGTCAGCTCCTGCCCCGGGAGAGGGCACAGCTGGTGAACCAACGGAAGCTTTTAAAAACCAAAGCTTGATGTGAACCACCCCGAGCCATTTTTGGAAGGGCAGTATAGAAATCAAATAAATAAATAAATAAATAAAAAGACCTTCCTCACAACAATGACATCTAACGACCAAGTAGCAGAGCCTGGTCCAAGAGAACCCCTACACTACAGACCTGATTCTTAAGGAGGGGTGTGATCTCTGTAACTGGAACAAACCATCCTCTTACTCCAGGTTTATAGGGTCCCTCACCACCAGCTATAAGTCCATTATGTTTCAATGACACATTATTGCAGCAGAGACATGGGAAGCAACATGAGTCAGTGGGGCCAACAGGTCTTCCTGCAATGTGTAGCTTGGGGTCTAAACCTGTAGTCCCAGTTGCCCCTCCAGCACTTGTTGCTGCCTGTTTCCAGCTCCAGGAGCAGTCCAAGACTATTTGCTTCCTGAAGCGAAGTCGAGTATGATGCCCGCATCTTGGGCCATGCTTCAGGCCATGCTGCAGAGGCAGTGGCACATGAGCACTCTCAGACTATGCCACCAAATCAGGCAGTGGTGGAGGGGGTGTTCCAAGCTCAAGTTGCGGGCGAGAAGAAGAAATGCACTCCAGTAGGGGGGTCAATGAAGCGCATACCCCAGTGGAATGAGGAAAGGTAGTGGCAGTGAAAGGTGAGGTAGCACCTGTGGTGGCTGGGGCTCGGTGCATGCTGTCCTTATGTCCCCCCACATGCACACCAGGGGAACTGCCTCATCCTGTCTCATGGAAGCGGCACCCTGTCCAGCTTAGTAGACCAGAGTGTGTGCCAGAGGAAACTAGCTTAGTCCTGAAGCTTTTCCAAACGGAGACTGAGCACAGCTTTGAAACACTTAGGCTGGGGCGGAGGGTGGGGGGATACATACCAGAGAACCATTTACAGTGATGTCAGGATGGCGAGAGAAGATGCCATTCATAGAGTCAATGACAATTTTCAGCTTTGCTTCCAGCCATTCACAGTCACTACACATTATATGCATTCTAAAAAAGTAGCACATTGGTGTCGCGCTCAGAATGGCTTAACTTTAGGCACTTCCTGCGGCAGTAAAACCACCTGTCTGGGAAAGCCCCTGGTCTAGACATACAGGAGAATGAGGTGGAGCTGTAGAAGCAGAGTCCTGAAGGGACAGAATCAACTGTACCACTTCAGATTGTAAGTGGGGAATTGTGTCTTTGAATGCTCCCCTACACTAAATAATAATAATAATATTTTTAAAAAAATGCTGCCTCCTGCAAAAAGAAAACAAATCCAGAAGGAAGCAGGCTAGCCTAGAACCCTTGTTCTCATTAGTTAAGTTAGTTGGTTGCTTCTTGTAAGGATTTCATTCCACAGGGCAAAATTCCAAAATGGTACCAGCAACTGCAGTCTGAAGTGGTACAATCTCATTCTGCTGCATTGTAGGCTAGGCCTTAAACTTTGACCTTAACATGTGGCACAGATGCTGTAGTAGCTGGTAATTCATGCAATAGGCTAGCTATAGCAGTTTTAAGATTTTGAAATCCCCAGTTGATCACAGGGGTGGGTGTGTTAAAAGTTCTACAGCTATGGCATTTCCTACTTGACTTCCCCAGAAAAGGAAACAGCTGGAAGGGTGAGTAATAGTGAGTGGATTTTTTTTTTATTTTTTTTGCAGAATCATGCTACACACATAATACATACATATGCCCATGCATAGATGGTTTGGGAAGGGAAAAGATGGGAGCAGTAGTTCTAGCTGCAGAATAAGCAAATCATGCCAAAAAAGAAGCTGAGCGGAGCAATTGCATAACAGGCAAATAAACCCACAAAACCACTCACACCCGTCAGAAAGTGTCGTGGATGTTACTAGGCGCGGTCCCATGGTTACAATGCAGAGGGGTGATATGAATGCCTACACTCTGCCAGCTGCATGCCCTCAAGATGGGCAGTCATTTGCCCTGTCGCTACAGCACTGGGGCAACAGTACTAGGGTTTGAAACAAGTTGGGAAGCACCACACTGGTCAAGCAGACTGGAATGTGTAACAGAGTATTTTACTGCCTTGAGCCAAGCTTTCCAGTGAAATGATACCATTTACTGGAGCAGATTCCAGGCGGGGGGCTGGGGAGGGAGGAATCCTTTGAACCTGTTGTCCAAATGTCTAGAACTGTGGTTCTTAGAGCCAGATCAAATGAGACACAGGAGATCTGTGGTTGGATTTCCCAAGGTTTTCATCATTGCCATTCCCTCAAATATAAAACTTGGGTGGCTTCATGTCTATTGGTTTGGCAGCGAAACAGGGCACCCCAAACGAGGTAGTGGTTTGTTTCTGCGTATTCAGCGGGCCCCCTAGGTACAGAGCTGTATATATGTTTGAAAATTTAAAGAAAAAGACTTTTTAAAATGCCAAAGTGCCCAACAAGGGCCAGGGAGCTTCCAAGACTCAACATTCTGTAGAATATTGATAGCAGTTCAACCACCGAGTGTTACACTGAAGACGTTGGGGATAGAGGAAGGCAAATCGATGTGGCGAGTGAGGGAGCTGGCCTGCTCAAGGCTCTAACCCTTTACAGTAAGTATCTTGGGATGGTAAATTAGGGTTGCAGTGGGAAGTATGTTCTGAGGTTAAACAACACTCCTCCCTGCATTATACAGGGAGATGTCAGTTGAGAAAGGGAAAAGGACACTCCTTCCCTTCCCCAGTAGCCAGAAACCCATCTGCCTCTTGTGCTATGTAGCAACAAAGCACTACACAGCATGGAAGTGGGGGGCTTCAGGAGGGGAAAAGGAAAGAGCTACCCAGCCTGGAGGTTTTTCACACATGGCTCTATGCCTTGGGGTATCTGAAGAGCGAATCTGCTTCGCAGCAGATTCGAGGCATTTCTTCGCATAGCCATCAGCACCTCCATCAACATCTTTGGAGAAAGCAGAAGCCCCAGAGGTTTTTTTTCAAAAGCTGCTGGAAATAGAGGATTTTTTTTTTTTTAACCCCAGACATAACTCGGGCTAAGCCAGAATTCGCAGCCTCCCTTCAGAGAAAAACAAAGCCCTGTCTGCCCTGGTCCCTGATAGCCTGCAGGGAGGTCGGGTTAAATCCAGTGAATATGTGGACTGACAAACTCTAATCAGAAGTGGATTTGTGGGGAAGCCCTGTCGGTAAAACCTCCTGGACAGAGCTACAAAGCTCCTTCCCTGGAAGTTTTACAGACAGGGCTTCCCCCCGGAATCCACTCCTGATTGGAGTGTGCCAGTCCACACACTCCCGGGATTTAACCCGACCTCCCTGCAGGCTATCAGGGACCAGGACAGACAGGGCTTTGTTTTTCTCCGAAGGGAGGCTGCGAATTCTGGCTTAGCCCGAGTTATGTCTGGGGTTAAAAAAAAAAAAAAATCCTCTATTTCCAGCAGCTTTTGAAAAAAAAACTCTGGGGCTTCTGCTTTCTCCAAAGATGTTGATGGAGGTGCTGATGGCTATGCAAAGAAATGCCCCGAATTCGCTCTTCAGATACCCCAAGGCATAGAGCCATGTGTGAAAAACCTCCAGGCTGCGTAGAGTCCCGAACAGAAGCACCTCTGTTAGGTGCTGGAGATATATATATTGCAGTGTTTTGTTGCAGCTCCCTACTTATTTACTTTTGTTTAAAAAACTCAAAAGCAGCTGTGGGAGACTCTGATTTTGAGGGAGTGCTGATATAGTGGGGATGTAACCCTTCCCCCAAACTATAACCCCAATCTAAATTGCCTACAAAAACTGCTGTTAGCCCCACGGTGGAAGACATATAGATAACTGTATGCTAACAATTAATCAGTGGAGGCCAATTTTATGAGTGAAATAAATTTTTTAATTGGTGGGATGGGCACTTATTTTTACTTTCTTAGGATATTTTGGTGTTAGTGTATTACGGTAACAGTGAAGAAAAAATGCTACACTTGCTGACACACGTATATATCTATGCTCTTAGACGGACTTGGAGGACTTTAGCTCAAAACTGAATGTGCAAGTGTACGTAACAAATGGACCACAGTCTTTACACAGGCAAATGTCAATGTTAGGATACCCCAGAGGGGTAACAGACTCAGAGACAAAGCTTTTGACGCTTTTAAACAAAAAAATGAAAGTTTACTGAAAAAACAGAAGCACAATGTATATGGTGGCATTTGGCAACCTTAATATTGTCGCAGTTGTGCCAGAAATAAGGCAGCTCCCAAGGACTAGGTAAGGAGAAAGGGGGAGTGAGGGACTGAAATCTCTCACTACCTACAGCTGACAGGTGAATGTGGACAGAAGAAGGAAGAGAGATAGGGGAAAGAGGAAGGCATAGAGAAAAGGGAGATAATTAAGAGCAATTTAATACTTGTCCATATCTGCCGATTCATCCGTAACATCAAAAGAGATGACTTCCCACTAGGGAAAGATTTGGGGTTCCCCACAAAAGTGTTGTCCAAGTGAGGACAAGGAGAGGCGCCACAGTCTGGGGCATATCCCATGCTCACAGGTAGCCAAGGGGAGCACTGAGGTTCCCAGGCAGTCAGGGGCAGGTATGAGCCCACATAGGGAACTGTCTGGCCTCAAGGTCTTTAGGATTCCACTCAAGAGTCAAGGGGCTCTCAGGTAGTCACGCACAGGGACAGTTCCGTGCCAAGCCCATGCAGAGAATGGCTCAAACACTTGGCGTTCCAAGAGTGTCCAGGGCAATCCAGTGTTGGTCTCTCCGCAGTAGTCCCATGCAAGGCATGCTCAGGATAAGGGATTTCAGCTCAGTAGCAATCCTGCCTGGTCCCAACTTGACCTCAGCAACCCAGCTTAGAGGTAAAGGGTTTGAATATGCAGCGAGTACATGGCCGGATAGGCTCTGTGGCAGTAGCAGGCAGCTTGTGCCACTAGTCTTGCGTGACAGCAATAGCAGAGATGTTGCCCAGGAGCTTTCACATGCATGCCTGGGGGACAGGACTTTTTATAGTGTTCTGACCTTTGCAAAGTTCCAAAGGTGGCAAAACTTTAGGTTTCAAAGTGACAAAGGGGAACTTCTAAGTACCAGATTTGGAGAGGGTGTGTATGTGGTACTGGCTATTCAGAGGAAGCACAGAACGAAAGGGTGCTGTTTTGCTGAATCTGCATAGTTGATGTGGGACTTGAACCTCATTGCATTCCAGTGTGCGTGAACAGTTCAGAGGCTCTTTAGACTCAAAGACTCTAAGGATTCAGTAAGGGTGCACCACCTTTTGCTAGGCAGCTTTTGCACTGGTTCAGTCTGCTTGATCCAAGCAGAGGCCAATCCCCTCCTGGCACCAATTGCCTATACATGCTCCATTTCCATTACTTTCTGTAGAAAGCCAGGATTCTCAAAGAAGAGGTGATGGGTGGGGGGGCAGGGGCTTTCTGGTAACTGAAAAGACTATTAAAGATCATATTTATTTCTGATATGTTACTATCTAATGAATTATCTTATATTTCCTCTACAATCTGTAGAGGTTTTAGTTCTCTGTAAGTTTATTTTACATTTAATCAATCTGCAAACAGGCATATTATGAATCAACTACTTTAAAAAAGTTGAAAGGCCTAGATATAATGTGAATTTATATGCAGAAGATTTCTCTTTGTTGTATGTAGTTCACAGTTTCATAGAGAAATGCAACAACTTGTTTCCAGAGGGTACCTGTGTTACTCTGTTCCAGCAAAACCTACAAAAAGTCTTATAGCACCTTAAAGACTAACAAATTTATTTCAGCATCAACTTTGGAGATAAGAGTCCACTTCATCAGATGCATGAAGTGACAGTGGCCTGTGTACAACTCAAGTCAGTGAGCAAAGAGGTGTAGCTGGAACAACCTTGAAAATCCTAACTCAGCATTTCCCAATTTTTTGATACTTGGGAGACTCTCCCCCCGCCCCCTGCAATAAAAGTGCACACTCTTATACTGGGTGGGAAAGACACATACTTTCTCAAACAGCTCCCAAAACAATGGGCAGGCATCCTCTGTGGAACTGCAGGATAGCCCGGTTAACATTGCCTCCTGGTGGCCTGACCTTCCCTCTGCCCAGAGATGGGATTCTGCTTTCGGAGCAAGGGTGCTGCCCCGGGGATTCCTCTGTGCTTGTCAGCTGTCGCATGGGCTGCATCAGGAAATGTTGGTGCATCCTTACTCCCACCTTTGGGATGGTGGGAGTTTCCCATACATCGGGGAAAAAGAGAGGGGATTCAATGCTCTACAGAGCCTCACCACTTCAATGGGCATCAAGTGGAAGATGACATCAAAGATGGTAATAATTTGTCAAAACACCCTTCAGACCTCTTCCTGGTGCATACTAGTATGCCTTGGCACACCATTTGGGAGTCGCTGCCCTGGCTCCTCTAAATCGGAGTTGTTACCTAAGGATGTGGTTCAATGTTGTGGTTCAATGTTGGCAAGTGTAAAGTGATGCACATTGGGACGAAAAACCCCAACTTCAAGTATACGCTGATGGGATCTGAGCTGTCGGTGACTGACCAGGAGAGGGATCTTGGGGTCGTGGTGGACAGCTCGTTGAAAGTGTCGACTCAATGTGCGGCAGCTGTGAAAAAGGCCGATTCCATGGTAGGGATTATTAGGAAGGGGATTGAAAACAAAAATACTAATATTATAATGCCCTTATACAAAACTATGGTGTGACCACACTTGGAGTACTGCGTACAATTCTGGTCATCACATCTAAAAAAGGACATTGTAGAACTGGAAAAGGTGCAGAAGAGGGCAACCAAGATGATCAGGGGCCTAGAGCACTTTTCTTATGAGGCAAGGCTACAACACCTGGGGCTTTTTAGTTTAGAAAAAAGATGACTGCAGGGAGACCTGATAGAGGTCTATACAATCATGCATGGTGTGGAGAAAGTGGATAGAGAGAAATTCTTCTCTCTCACACACAACACTAGAACCAGGGGTCATCCCCTGGGGAGTTGCAGGGGAATAACAGCAGGAGGGAGGGCATGCCCTCAACTCCTGCCTGTAGGCTTCCAGTGCATCTGGTGGGCCACTGTGTGAAACAGGATGCTGGACTAGATGGGTCTTGAGCCTGATCCAGCAGGGCTGTTCTTATGATAACAGTCCTGAGAGAACCACCAATAAATCTTGATCGAATCATCAAACTGAAGGCAGTGAAGCCTCCCTCTTCATATTTTATTCTCCCTGAGATGAGGGAGAGTGGATCAGATGGAACTTCCCTGATCAAGGCAGTTGCTACTCTCAGGCTGAAATCACACCTGCATTTTAAACCAGTTTAATTCTCACTTAAGACCCTTCCCCTGGTAACAATGCACAACACCAACATTCACAAATTACAAATTATGCTTTCCCCAGTATAATGTCACCACCTACCTGGCTGCCGATAGGTTTCCGGGCAAAATACAAAGTACTAGTTATAACTTATAAAGCCCTAAACGGCTTAGATCCTGGGTATTTAAGAGAGCATCTTTCTCGCTACGAACCCCACCGCCCATTGAGGTCACAACTCGTTTGGTGGCTACACAGAGACGGGCCTTCTCGGCTGCTGCCCCAAGATTGTGGAATGCACTCCCTGCTGAATTACAATCCTCCCCATCTCTGGCTATTTTTAAAAAACATTTGAAAACCCTTCTTTTTACCCAAGCCTTCTCAGGTTTTTAATTTAAAAATACTGTTAATTTTATGGTTTTTAAATTATTGTATTGTTTTAACTTTTATATGTGTTATATGTTTAACTGTTTTAACTTTTATGTGTGTTTTAATTGTTGTTAGCTGCCCAGAGACATAAGTTTGGGCGGGGTATAAATTTAATAAATAAATACAATACAACACAATACCTCCCCAACGACTGCACCTTGCCCTTGCCTATTCCAGATGCTGGCCTGTAACACCCTGCAGCAAGATTAAGATGCAGTTCTATATTATAACATGTAAGCTTTAGCTTTGCTTTCCAGATTACCTGCCTGCCTAGTAGTGCCATTGTTTTGTATATAAAGTGAAAATGGCAAGAATACTTTGCTTTGTATAAAAGATAAGCATTATTTAATTTGACTTCTTCAGTGCCTTGCTGCTTTTCTTTTTTAAAAATTGAGATATTACTATGCACTCCAGTGCTGGCACACACATGTGGATTTTTAATAAATGAAAAACATCTTTAAAGCACTTGGAAATTAAGGACATGAAGGAAGGAGGACACAAACAGGTAATGACCCCTGCTAACTTGGCCAAGAGGCACCTTTTAACATGGCGATTCTCTTTATTTAGCAAGGGGAGAGTAACTGGCCCTATCCACCCCCAGCACAGTTCCTCCAGTGATTGTTGCTGGTGTCTATCTGATGTTTCTTTTTAGATTGTGAGCCCTTTGGAGACAGGGAGACATCTTATTTATTTATTATTTCTCTATTATTTCCCTGAGCCATTTTTGGAAGGGCAGTATGTATAGATAGATAGATAGATAGATAGATAGATAGATAGATAGATAGATAGATAGATAGATAGATAGGTTTCTAGATACACGACTGAGGACACAGAAGAAAACAAGGTGCCCATTTTGCCTTCTTTATGTATAGACATTACCTTTAGAGGACAGTGCAGTGGGGAGGCAGATCCAGCACCACAAGCCAGCTTCTTTTGCTGCTGTGCTCCATTTTCCTTTGCTGAACTTGCAGTGTGTTTGTTTTTGTTTCTTCTTCTTTCTCCTCTCACTTTCATCTAAAGCAGAAAAGAGTTTGGCTCAGAATCAGGGCTCCTTCCACCCCCCTCCCCGTAGTTTGTCAAGAGCTCTTGCATGGCACCAGTGGTGTCTTCCCCACATTCCTGCAGAGATGGGCAGACTTCAAGCTCTCAGAAGGATCAACTTAATTTTTTTATTAGGCCATCAAGGTCTATGAGCCAGAACCCACTGCAAAATCATGGATGGGAATGTGGCGCCAGATGCACAATGGTGGCTCAGGGGGCGGAGTTAATTATCTACTGCAGCCTCTGAACCACTGGGGGAAAGCTGCATATACAAAGTAAAAATCTATAGAATTCAGGGGTGTTTCTCAGAAGATCTGGGTCCTCAGCCCATAGCCCACCTCTTGTAATTAAACTCATACCCCCACAAGAATTACGTCTGACTCCTCCCCAAAGGGAAACGGGAGGTGACAAGTGCTGTATTGGGGGCTGCAGCATCTGTTTTGTATCTAGCACAGCACCTTTTAGGGAGGAGACCATTCCATTCACTGGGGGCCCAAGCCCCATGCACCACTGCCTAATGATGCTCCTGCTACAAAGTAGAGATTTCTCACACAAAACTCTACAACTGAGCAGCACAACAGCAACACAAAGACCTGATCAAAGGCAACTAAAACTCATTTACAGTTGATAGACACCGAGGCTGAAAAAACAAGCAATTAGGACACAAAGCCAGCCACGACAGAGCAGTATTTATTGCTTGTGATTGTTAAACTATTGAGGAGTCAGAAACCCATGATGATCTATTTAAAATCACCCAAAGATCTACCAGAAGATCCCTTTTTGTCCATCCCTGCTCTGCTGCATGTTTTATGTGGTTGAAGGATGCCATGGCTTTGAGCAATGAATGGCAGGGTTCCCAGAACCCTGCAAACCTGAGTTGTTGTAGTAGAAACCATTGCTAGTAGGCAAATGCATAGTGGCGTCATTTTCTCCCTTTTAAAAAGTGACCCCTTTTTAAAAGAGACACTCCTCTATGGGAAGGAGGAGATATTAACATGCTTGAAAACAAAAGGCTTTTCCCAAATTTGCACAGCTCTGTGGGAAAGTGGTAAGTGGATGGCTGATACCTGAATGAACTTCAGGCAGAACATTGCTGTTTACAGGAAGTTTTTCATACCCAGCTATTAGCTCGCATCTCCTCCAGAATGGAGGTTTGCGTTCACATATCGGCCAAATTTACTCCAAAGTTCCTGAGGGCTTCACACACAATTTGGGTTTTTCATCATGTGTTATCGAGTGTAGCCCGATTTACATCCAGGGTTAAAAAAAATCCATTTTCTTGCATTGGTTTTTCTGGCCAACTTCAAACTTTCAGTAAAGCCTTGCAGAAAACCCATGGTAAAGCCTGCTTTCTGGGAAAGCTCCAGGGAGTTCCCCACTGAAAAACCCAAACTGTGTGTGAAGTGCTCTCTGATAGCTTGCAGGGACTTTGGGGTAAATATGCCCAATATGTGAATGCACACACCCTCCATTCTGGAAGAGATGTGAGCTAAAGGAATTCAAAAGCCCTGTGTGAAAAACTTCCTGGTGTTAGAAAAATCAGAGGAATGTTAAATGCCTGTAATCGACCTGTAAAACCATCAAGCAATTTGAAAACATGATACAAGTGCCTTTAAAACTGCACATCTGTCTTTCACGCAAGCATACCAACAATGGGACAGAGGCTCAAGAGCCCTTTAAAGTAATACATGTGATGATATTATTATTATTATTATTATTATTATTACATTTATATCCCGCTCTTCCTCCAAGGAGCCCAGAGCTGTGTGTACTACATACTTGAGTTTCTCTTTCACAACAACCCTGTGAAGTAGGCTAGGCTGAGAGAGACGTGACTGGCCCAGAGTCACCCAGCTAGTTTCATGGCTGAGTGGGGATTTGAATTCGGGTCTCCCCGGTCCTAGTCCAGCACTCTAGCCACTACACCACGCTGGCTCTCCGTTTCAGAGTTCATACTCAAGATGACATAACACAGATTAGTTAACCCCTCTGCACCCTTTAACCACCCTGCTGTACTCACACACACAAAACAAAAACAAAATACATGGTGGTACCAAAAATGAATTTATCCCACCCTATTGGTGCATGCTTGGGCATTAAGTGGAAACAGTTAAAACTGCATGGGACTGGGACAGCTCCTGGTTTGAGGGGGCCTTCAAGGAGGTCTCTTCTTCTTACCATGGCAGCAGGTGGAAGTTTTCTTCATTCTTGGTGGGCCAGCAGCCGCCACAATAGCATTCTAGCAGGCAGCTCTGGCCCGCCATGTCCCCCAACACATAGCACCACCACAATCCTCCACATGATGCTATAAAGGCAAAAACAAATAAAACTATGGCACGTAGCAGTCACCAGTTAGGATGCTGATGTGGCTGAGGCTGGCCTGTTAAGGAGAAAAGAAACCTGGGTCCATGGCTATGGTCGAGGAGGGGGCCCTCGCAGCCAGGAGCCATGGGTCTTCCTCAGAAGAGGAATAAACAACACATCAGCAGTGGGCCCCTTGGGGCACTGGGTCTTCAGCAACTGCCCAAAGGTGCCTTGTGTTGAAGGTGCCCTTGGCTTGGGACCTGGGGTGGTGGTTGTTTTCTGGAATAAGCAAGGTCTACAAAGATACACTCTTTAAGGAAGCACCTTTCCCTGAATCAGTCTCCCCATGCATTACAATCATCTGGAGAAACTCTGCTTCTCCCATCAGGCACAAAACATTTTGCCATGAAAAGCACAGCCTTTTTCTCAGCAGTATGAAAACAGCAGCGCCCAGCAGATCTTTTCTAATAACTCAGGTTTACTAACAACTCACTGGAAAAGTCCAGTGCATAGAACGATTAAGGAAGTAGGAGGAGGAGAGCTTACCCACGAGACTGTTTTTAATCCATCTGGTCCTAGAGCTTTTGTTGTTGATGATGATTATATTATTATCATCAACATATTGCTTTTCAACAGAAACGTTCTCAAAGCAGTTTACATAGAAGAAGAAGAAGAAGAAGCTGGTTCCTTGTGCTCAAAGGGCTCACAAATTTAAAAGAAACACAAGGTAGATGTCAGCAACAACTACTGGAAGGATGCTGTGCTGGGCTCAAATAGGGCCATTTGTTTTCCCTCTTCTAAAAATAAAGAGAAGAATCACTACTTTGAAAGGTGCCTCTTTGCCCAGTTAGCAGTGGGAAGCCCCTGTTTAAGTCCCTGACGATAAAATATGGGCCTAAGCAGTTAAACACATATTTTTGCAGCAAAATGGAAAGTTTGTTCCAGTTTACTCCCATGGCTTTCTCATCCTGAGGCCTTCTAAACTTAAAGGGGCAGTACACCACCACAATGTCAATTGTGTAACCTTTTTCCAAGGGTGTTTTATCAGGCTCAGGCCACTGAGTCCTGCAATGAAGAGCAGGTTGAACAAGAAGACCTCCAATGCCCCTTCCAGCTCTAAATTTTTAAGGACAAATGAGGTACCAATTTTTGTTTCTCTGCGCATATGGGGATTGTTGATCTGGTATCTGAGTGTTAATAGCAATTGCTATCTGTAGCAAATTGTTTTGTTTTGTTTTCCACTTTCTGCAGCAGCTAAATGTTGCGTATTGACTTTAAGGATGGTTTAATTGGTTTAATTATTCTTTAGACTATTATATGCTTGTTTCACAGTACTGCAAGCCACACCAAGGTGTCAATACAAGCTTAAATGGGGAGACAGCACTTTTAAATAACCTTCTGTTTGTGGCATCCCTCTTTTTTTCCTTCCCAAGCATCAGTTTCTATGGTGCCTGGGTATGAATCCTCAAGCAGCAATTCCTCTCACGAGCAGGGTTAAAGGTGGTAGGCTGTGTTTGTCTTTGCATGAGGTGTAGCCATGTGCCTGTGACACCAGCAGGATTTATGAGTCCTCATTAAAGCTAAGGAGATCATGCTCCCGACAGAGAATAACAGCTGGTAAGCAGGCCTCTTGGCTCTCCCGAGGGCACAGCAGGTTCCTAGCTTCTGCCTCTTTTTCAGGCCTCTTGGGGGCCACTTCTCAAGTTACTTTCGAACAGGGTGATTAATGCTGATCCTCCCAGAGCAAGAAGTCCAGCTGCTTCTCATTGGCCAGCTCATTCACTGCGCTCTAGCAAAGGTACAGCTGCCCATTGACTGGGTAACCTAAACCCACCTTGCCTGTTTTCCTACTGCCACCTGACCTTCCCTGCCCATCCTCACTTCTCATTTGTCATTCTCTGGTTTCATGCTCACATAAGCCCTGTTCATACGTTATGCTCAACACTCGTATGGTGTATGGTATACACAGGTGCAGTTATTTACATCTATTTATATACTACCCTTCATCCGCAGGGCGGTTAACAAGACAGAAACAATTCAATAAAAACATAACAAATGCCACTAAAAGTTCAAAAGGGGCCAAGGACAGCTCATTGGCCAAGAGCCTGGAAAAAAAGGGCAGTTATTCACATGTTATGCCGAACACAGGTTCAGCAGTACACTTTAGCCCTATTCAGGAGTTCAGCTAAGAAAGTCCTGCACTCGGTTTGTGTCCCCAGGTTCACTTTTAACATGAACTCAGGTAAATTCATTTACAGAAAACATGTATGAGTGTACAGGCTTCTATACACTTGCTGTCTGATTAGGGCTACATACATAGAGGGATGTCTGTTCTGACTGAAGCTATTCCTGGATATGTTTTTCAGTCGTTTTTTCCCCCCAATTAAAGAAGATCTAATGGAGATTTCCATTAAAATCTCCAGGACTGCTTTCAATATAGTCACCTGGGTATTTTTCACACAGGGCTTTTAGCTCCCATCTCCCCTGGAATGGAGGGTGGGCGTTCACATATCGGCCAGATTTACTCCGAAGTCCCTGCAAGCTCTTGGGGAGCACTTCATACACAATTCGGGTTTTTAATTGCACATTAGAATGTAGCCCCATTTATATCCAGGTTAATAATAATAATTTTTTTTTGGTCATTTGGGGCAACTTCACACTCGCAGTAAAGCCTCCTGTGTGAAAAACACCCTGGAAATTCATGCCGGTTCCTGGAGACTCCAGGCTAATCCTGGAGGGCTGCCAACCCTACTACATAATGGCCTGGTTCACACGATCATTTGAATCTAGGTTTAATGTGGGTTGCTGACATTAGCATGATTGAGTGAACCTACACTAAGGTAGTTTGTGGCCTGAGATGAACCTGAAGTTCCTGCTGTGACATGGCATGGGTTCACACAATCATATTAATGTTGGTGACCCACATTAAACCTAGATTTGAACAACAGTGTGAACCAGGCCTTGGTCTAGCTTATGGACGCTAGAAAATATTTTGGCAGGGACCATAGCATGTCTCTGCTTTGTAGAGCACCTGGCACCCTATCCATACTTTTTTCCAAGGTATGGAGAGGGCATCAGTCACATGATGGGTTGTCAAGCTCTGCATGCTCCGGGACAGGACCAATCAAAATTCAGCATATCCTCTACCCCCTTCAGCTCCGCCTTATGTGACCCAGTTCTGGTCCTGTCTCGCTCCGTGGACAGTCCTGTTGTGTGAGATCTCAGCCTTTTCTAATCTTTATTCTATATATTCTTCTGTGTGCAAGGGTGGGGGGAAGGAGTTGCATGTGTCGGTTTTTACTTTCGGTCTTTTCTGCCTCAGTGTCTTTACCACAGTTACATAAGGCGGAGCTGAAGGGGTAGAATTTTGATTGGCCCTGTCTCGGAGCATGCAGAGCTTGACAACCCATCATGTGACGGATGCCCTCCCCGTACCAGAAAAAGAACCCTTCATGGTAAGTCTACCAATGTTTCTTTCTGGGAATAAGCCTCTTTGAACTTGGTGGTACTCACTGCTGAGAGAACAAGACTGCAATCTGTTCCTACAAAATTCAGGTTAAAAAGGAGTTGTTGCTGTAGTAATAGCAGAACATAACACCAGCTCTCCCAAAAACTATTAAGAGAGCCTGCAGTCACTGCTCTTAGCAGCAGAGAGTATAAAGGAGCCTGCTAATGATTGTTCTAGAGCCAGCAGCTTTATGCTTCTGTCTGTAGATGGAACATTCGTAAAACCAACCATTTTAAAAACCAACTCCCCCAAACAGTAGCTCAATCTCCGGTTTGGACTTTGAGCAAAACCCCTTCACAGCCTAAGGACCCAGCCATCGTGGAATTCAGGGAACTGCAGCTCTAAGAAGAGTTAGGAAGTGCTGCCAAATCATTCCCAGCTCCCTCACAAAACCACAGTCTCCAAGGTTGTTTGGGGGAAGCCCTGATCATTTAACTGGTTTCAAGCTACTTTTTATTAGTAGTGCAGATATGGCCTCCTTTAAAAAAAGAAGAAGAAAACATCAGGCAGTTATGAAACCAGATGGCAACCCTATTTCTGAAATACTTTCAGAAGTTGTTTTGTGTCTACAAAGCCATCCAAATGTAATATCTGGGTAATGGGGTGGGGTGGGGGGGAATTGCCTTCAACGTATAGCATGGTCACAGGGGATGGGCCCCAGCTCAGGGGAGGAGCATCTGCTTTGCATGCTGAAGGTCCGAGGTTCAGTGTCCCTGACATCTCCAGGCGGCTTTACACACAGGGCTTCTGCCCCGAATCTCCTTCAGAAGAGAGTGTGTGCATTCACACACCAGCCAAACTTACCTCAAAGTCCCTTCGAGATTCTTGGACCCACTCCACACATACAAACTGGGCTTTGTGATGAGAATTCTAGCTTAGCTGAATGTATGGTTTTTAAAATGCTGGTTTTAAGCTACTTTTTCTGAAAACGCCCGGAGCAAATGGGAGAGGTGCTGATATAGAATCATTAGCATGATAAGAGAGATACTCTTTACAAATGCAGATCTATCTCTGCAGGGAACTCTCTCTCCCACCCACCCCCACCCCCATTGGCTAGAAGGAAAACACTGACGCCTGCCATGTGGACTTGTTTCAAAAGAAAACACAAGAGCAGAGGGGAGGGGCTGCAGCGAGTGTACTTCAAAGTAGCTTCGCTCAACATTGACCCCGAAGCCTGAAGCCAAGTGTGAATAACTCCCTGGTAGGGCTGGGAAAGACCACTATTTGAAGCCCTGGAGAGCTGCTGCCAGTCACAGTAGACAATACTGAGCTAGATGGTCCGGTGGTTTGACTTGGTAGATGTCAGCTTCCTATGTTCCACAGAGCTTTAGTCACAGAAAAAAGTGACATTCTCCTCAAAATGGTTCATAGGAAGATATACTTTCCCACTTCAGCTTGCCAGCCGATTGCAGCCAGAGGCCCTTCTCTCAGTGATTCCGGTGCTTTCCAGATTTAAACCCTACCACAGGGATGAAATGCTTCAGCTTGTATTGAACAGAATCCCCAGAATCTAAAACTCCTACAATGGGAAAATACGGCCACTTTTCTACAACGGACTTGCAACATTGTAGCACTATAACGCAAAGACGAATTCTGAAATAAGGCATTGGAAATGTGAACATCACCTTGCTGTCAGTGCAGGGACTGCGGTGTCACCACACAGGAAGTGTGGAAGCACACTTAGCAGATTCATAGTGATTTCTGTTGTAGGGTTTAATCTGGAAAGCACCTCTGTGTCACTGGGTAGTTCAGCCAATCATGCCACAGGCTTCACCACCACCACCACTGTAAAATACCACACACACACACACACACACACACACTTAATGCTGTGGTTTTCAAAGTATACTTTGCGGAGCCTGGGGATTAATCAGAAGCTCATCGGGGATTCCTCAATCAGAGGATTAGTAAAGGCATTGGGGTGGAGCGAGACCAGCAGCGGGCCGGGTTCAGTCCACTGCTATGGCCCTAGCCCTGCCCCCTGCGTCAGACATGTCTGATGCAGGGCACGTGGCTTAGCTTGCAAACGGGGCCACGCAGCCCCATTTGTGGACAAAGTCCAGCCAGTGCTGCAATCGCAGCACAGCCAGAGTAGCTCTCCCTGCCTTTAAAAGGCAGGAAGAGTCACTCCCGGCCATGCTGCAAACACGCAGCACTGGCCAGTTTTTGCTCATAAACGGGGGCATGCGGTCCTATTTGCGAACAAAATAATGCCCCTGTGTCTGATGTCAGACGCAGGAGCGTGGCTGGGGCGTGAGGTGTGGCCCCTGAAGGGCGGCGGCCCAGGTTCCTTGAACCCATTTGTGCAATGGTGGCTCTGCCCTTGAAAGGCACACTCATTTCCTTGAGCAGAAGTCTCTATTGATCTTCCCCTGCACCGTGCCGCCATGGGAGACCCTAGGATGGACACTAAGGCTATTCACGTTACAGTGCATGTGTGTACAGCTCTCTGTGCATGCGTATGTTTTCCTGATAGGCATGTTCCTTTTAAAAGTGAACCCAGGGACTGGAAACCATGAAACTGTATAGGGTATGTACTTCTGTAAATGTGTTGAATATACTATGTGAACAGTGGCACATGTGTATAGATCAGTTAGCACATACAACATAATGGGGCTATTCACACAACCGTGCGGGCAGGTGGGAAGGCAGGGTTCAACCTACCTTCCTCCAGATGACTGATCTTTGTCCCTTTGGCACAGGAGCTGAACACCCACACAACCTGTGCTGCTCTCAGCCGTGCAGATCAGCAGAAGCTAGGACTCATTTCCCCAGCCTCCAGGCACTCTGGGTGCCCATCTCTGTATCTCGTCGGGCTCTATGTATCTCCACTTGTTCCCACGACCTTGGCTAAGAGCCAGGCTTAGGAGCGGGGTTCGGTTGGGTGCTCCACACGAGCAGCCTATGCTCACAAGAACAGCCTCAATATATGAATAGCCCTTCTCAGTTCAGGAGGGCACAGGTGAGACATAACGGGCTTGGCTGGTGCTCTGCATAAAGTACAAGTATGCCTGCCTGGAACACTTCTCAGAATTCTATACAACATGCAAGGGATTCTATGGCAGATGCATAGAGGCTCCTCAGCATATTAGTCACATGAGCTGGTTAGGATGAATACCAGCTTCTTCGTCCTCTCCTCAGGGCCCCCACAGCCTCATCATGTGAAGAAGCTGGTGTTCATCTGAACTGGCTCTATGAAAAGAGTTCTCTGAAGGTGAAACATTTAAAACCGTCTACCTTAGTGCAATTTAACATAGGGTTTTCTTAAGTGAAAGACTACACCTTCCAGCATCCTTCCTCTAGTTGTAGCTGTCACTGATACCCTGAAGGAAGGGGCCACGCCATTGGTACCAGTGGCAGCTTCTATCCCAGGGCAAATAAGCAGCCATAGGGGGCCTGAGCAGGACCGCAAGAAGAAGAAAGGCTTAACCCCATTCCTCATGTGCTGTCATTCAAATCTGGTGTTGGTGGGGGGGGTGTTTAAAAAAAGAAAGATGGAACTGCACTGACAGGGTTAACACCATGTGTCATTTGATAGTAAGATCCTATATGAGGGATTTTAAAGCCTCTTCCTTTCTATAATGGTGATGAACAGTTTTTCTTTCTAAAATAATTCAGACGAGTTCTTGATCACAGTGGAAAATCATCATAAACACATTGCCTGTATCACCTAGTCACATCAAGATGCTATATTATTATTGTTATGGGCTGAGATGGTGAGGAAAATAACTCCAAGTAACTTGTCCTTTTAATTTCAAGGGTACGACTTTGAGTAATTTCTCTCATCATGCCAGTCCATCATATTTATAGACCACTTTATACAGCCCTGCCACAGCACAGGGGATTGGCATGAGCAGAGCAGGCTTCATCCTGCTTAAATCCACACGGATGTCCGGCGCTTGATGGATTCCTCAAGCAGTCACACTGCAGTCACTGATTAATGCTATTAGACCTACTTCTTACATAAGGGTTGCATTTGTTTCCCCTCAATGGATAAATTCTTCATGGTTGTCAGCAGAGAAAAACACTTGGTTGATTTCTGGAACTGGAGGAGGAGAAGAGAGGGGAGGGGAAGGGCGATGAAGACTCCCTAATGTTAATAACGGCAGCTAATAAGATCTGTATTCTCCAGAAGACCTGCATCCCAAAGCCAGCCTATCTGGTCTGGAGAACAGTGTGGTATAAAAGGGAAAGGGAAGACTAGAGTTCGAATCCATGCTATTTGGTGACTCACCAGCAAAGCAAAGCCAGGAGGACAGATATACATAGTGATTTCAGAGCTGGCCTGAGACCACTGGATGTCAGAGGTGGCAAATTGTATGTATTTATTTAAAAGTAATTTTATTTATTTTTTAAGGGCTGCCTTTTAGACAGGTGGCTTCCAAAAAAAATTAGATCAAATATTTTAAAACCAGTAGTGCAGCAGGTTTGGTGGCAGCCCAAGAACAGGGCCATTGACTTGGGGAAGCGGGTGGCACTGGGCGTGGGAGACATATCATGGCCTTTCAGTCCTCCCCAGCTGGCTGGCACTTTGTTCACCAGCTGGGTGCTTTCTCTCCATCGCTCAGAGTGAGGGAGACAAAGAAGTCCCAGCCGGCAAAAAGAGCACTTGCTGACAAGGAGTACGTGAAGGGCTGCACATCACGTTCCCAGACAGCAAGCTCTGGGTGTGGGAGGAGGGATAGGAGTGCCCTGCGGGAGGAGCAAGCGGGCACCATGGTGGCCCCCCAGACCCCGGCGGCCCAGGGACACTTGTGTCCCCCCCTTGTCCAATGGTGGCTATGCCCCTGACTCTAGCCTCTGATTGAAGACCTCCAGCAAGGGAGTGCTCATCTAGGTAATTGGTTCTGTAATCAAACTGCTCTCACCATTAAAAAGGTTTATCCTAATCTGCAACCAAAATCTACCCTGCTATAACTGAAGCCCATTAGAACTAGTCCTGCCCTCTGCTTGCCCTCCATTGCAGCTCTGAAGAGTGCTATCATGACTGAAGAGTGCGGTCATGTCCCCCCTCAGTCTTCTCTTCTTCAAGCTAAACCATACCCAGTTATTTGAACCTTTCCTCATAGGGCTTGTTTTCCAGGCCCCTGACCATCTTCACAGCTCTCCTCTGAACCCATTTGAATTTGCCTACATCCTTTTAAAAGTATGATGCCCAGAACTAGACTCAGGACTCCAGATGAGGTTTGACTAGTGTGGAATAAAGTGGAACTAAATTTTCTTTTACAAATAAAACCACAATAGGACCAGAATCAGCCAAAAAAAAAAAAAAATCTGCTAAAAGCCAAGCTGGTGCAAAAAATATGGTAATGTCAACACTGGCCTAGCATAAAAGCCAAATGACCTCCCCTCACCCCCACTAATTAACATGAGGCACAATGCATCCACGAGTCCACCTGTACAAGCTTCACTGAAATGAATGGGAGCTGTGTGGTTTGTGTCTCATGGATCAAAGCGGTTGTCTCTCTGCTGCCCCAATGGTATCCCAAATCCACCTCCTGAGATGGCTCCTGTTGTCTCAACTTGCATCAAGGTAGAGCCACCCTCTGGGTAAGCTGTACAGTAGCTGTGCACAGCTGGAAGTGTGAGAAACAGAAGCATTCTTGGATGAAGCAGGTACTTTTTCTTCCCGTCACCCGCCCCATGCCTATGGCCCCAGGCAACTGTTCTGTTTGTCCCACAGCAACATGCCTTGCTCCCATGTGATCCATCAGGTTAAGCATGCAACTAGGGAATCTCTGTCAGCTGCTAACTGCAGCCTGTGGCCTCTTGCGCTCATGAGATGGTGGGTCTTGTGGTTAAGACATGCGACTGTCTGCTGGTAGCCCAGGGCTCTGCTCCTCTCTTGGACATTAATTCCCATCTCAGTGTGACTTCACCTCACGCCACCCGTCCACCCTGACTCCCCCTCCCTCTGCATTCCTGCTTCTCTGTTTTTGAACTTGAAAGGAAAGAAGGTGGGAGGCTGGAAAGCCTGTTGAGCAGCATAAGCGCTGGAACCGGGTTGATCCAAAATGCTATTCCTACTTCTTTCCCCTGCTATCATCACAGTACTCTACTATACTATTGCTTCTACTGCTCCTACTGCTACTGCTACTATTATTATTTATATACCACTTTTCAACAACAAAAGTTCTCAAAGTAGTTTACAGAGAAAAAAAGAATAGGAAGAGGAGGGTTCTCTGTCCTCAAAGGGCCACAAGTCTAAAAAGAAATACAAGGTAGAAGCCACTAATAGCCCCTGCAGCAATGCTGTGCGGGGTTAAAATAAATAAAATAATAGTAGTAGTAGTAATACAAGTAGCCCGTATGAGATTAGCACCAATGGGAATGCTGCAACATACACATACATGCAAGAATGAGCACACCTGAGTTCATTTTCAACCCCAAGCTTAGCAATATGTTCAGCATTCAAGGTCCAGGCAAGGGGGGAAGTTCTAATAGTGCAGGACCTTAGCAATATCTTGGGACAAAATAGTTCACTTCCAGCTCCCAGCTCCATATTGTGGATGGAAGGGGTATGCATATGGAAGTTTGCAAATTGGCTGGGAAATACTCTCTTCTACAGCACAGAGGGAGTACATGGAACACTTTTCAAAATGGCCCCAGAAGACTAGTGAAGAAGTCTCTTAGGAAGCCATAGAGCCTAAACACAGCAATGTAGGACAGAACACCCCTCTCTCCTACTTATTCAAGTGGGCCCCAAGAGCTTCTAATATTGTTTCCCCAAAGCCTCCACATGCTCAAATTTGTCATACTACCCAATGCACTGTAGAGCAACAAATTATCCTTCTCTTTATCCCCCCCACCACAAAAGCAACCATCAGATAACCCACATCTCATCATCATCACGTGTGTATTTGACTCATCTATTCCTTACTTATTGTGATTCACATGGTTTGACAAAACACTGTGCATAAACATTCCCTCATCAGGAAAAGTGAGCGTCCCATGTGCAGGCATGCTGGACACCAAAACAGGATTGATTAGGCAGAGGGCAGGAAAGCCTCTCCACCACCCCGCTGCTGAGGGGAACCTGGAAGTGTGCAGGGAAATCTTGGGGTTTTTTTAGAAAAACACCACACTTGTTTGAAGAGTAAGTCCCAAACAGGAAAGATCATTAGGTGGTGCACGCACAATTGGAGAATCCTGGGGACAAGCCACAACAGATGATGGCTGCAGGCTCAAGCACAAGGGAGGGGAGAGATAATGGGAGGGTGCATATCTCACCTTTCTTAAAAGAATATTTCATAACCTGAAAGGGTTTTCAGATTTATTTATTTTTAAGGAAGTTCTACATTATCTGAAACTGTAGAGTATGCATGTGCAAGCAAGCACTCTTCTGAGCATGTGCAGAGGAGGCATAAATAACAAAGGGGATATTCTCACGATCAGCCAAAATCGGGCTAGGAGAGCCTAACCCAATTTTGGCTGATCATGTAAACCACCTGGCTCGCAGGTGAGCCTGGTGGCTTACAAGTGGCTAGCCCACTTTTGTAGCCCTCCCCAAAGCCCGGGTTTGCGGAGCAAGGCTTCCGCAAACCCGGGCTTTCCGATCGTGAGTAGCCACGGCGCCACAGCTACTCATGAGGAGACCCCCGGAGGGGAGGCGAAAAGCCCCCTCCTGACTTCAGGGGTCTCCCCAGTATGCCCTGCATGCTAGCGCAGGGCATACTGAAGCTTCGGGGGGGGGCGCGGCCTCCGAGCTCCCCAGCCCCTGCCGGCTCCGTCACGGAGCCGGCAATTGTGTGGGTGGCCGATCCGGACACCCAGGGCTCCCTCCCTGCTCGTGTGTGAGGAGAGTGGGCTTAGCCCGCTCTCCCCACGCAGCTCCTGAAACCGGGTCTCACTGATTGTGAGACCCAGCTCAAAGTCTTCTTGCACCTTAAAATATCGAGGTATAAGACTGCACTAAGCTCCTTCACTCAAAGTGGGGTTTCAGAAGACACAGTAACACTTTTGGGGACTACTCATATCTTCTCATCTTGTGGCAGCTGCATCTACATGTGGGTAGCAAACCTGACATTTCTGCCCTTTATCTGTGGCTGCTGAAAGGGAATATGTGATCTGGAACCACTTTAGAAATCTCTCTGAAGAAGAAAGAAGCATGGACGGGAGGTTCAAGGAACTGGAAAGCAGGACAGAGGTTCAGGTGAGGCTGAGGTACCAGTGAAGAGAAGATCAGTAAACACAGGGAGCCTACAGAGAGGATGAAGAGAGAACCATACAATTGTAATGACTGGCCTGCAATATTTATACTTAAAGTAGCCCGTTAGGGCTGGAATTGCTGGCAAAACAATGGATAAACCAGACATATGGTACGGGGTGACTGCTGTATATATGCTGATATACTAATCAATGTAGACTCAGGGCCTCTTGGCAGCCATGGCAACCAGCTAGTTTGGTTTGTCCCAACTACATACTAGCCCTATTCACACAGCAGGATATGTGGAGGACCTGATGTTTCACATGTGCCTGGAAATGATCATTTCACAGCTCTGGCAACAGGGAACATCAAGAAGATACACCCGTCATCTAAAAGGGAAAGATTCCAGGCCCCCTACATCTCTGTTGAGAGGGAGAATATGCCGAACTTGATGGGCTGAGGTTGAATTTGGCCTCCCTCCCCCAGAGGCTCAGGGAGCCAAATGGATTTTAAAAATTCTTTGCAGGACTTTCCCACTAACTTTGGCCAAACTACATATTACAGTGCGTATTTGGGCTGCTGCCAAAAACACAAACCACACGTGTGTTCCCCCCCTCACTCTGCATAGCACCCTACCTTATATCTATTAACACATTACGTCCAACGGACATACAATGTAGCCCTATTCACACATTGAGCTGATTTGGATGAGTGCTATCCAGCACAGGCAATAAAGTTGGGGATGTGCTGAAAGAGATACGCCCTGACATCACAGGAGAACACAGAAATGTGCTCTCAGGGCATCCCTTAATCATGTGAGCGGGGCATTCATCTCAATTGCCCCTCTATATGCATTCCAAAACCCTGGATTTTGAAGCATGTGTAGAGCAGCAATTCAGATGAACAGCCCGCCCCGCCCCCGGCACAATTAATGGAGGCCCCAAGAACATATTGGGATGTCCTCCTGAGACATCAGGGCAGGCCTGTTCTCAGCATATCCCCAACCGTACTGTGTGGGCCAGGCAGTGCTTATCTGAACCACTCCCTTCTGTTAAATGCACATATAGATCTGTAAGCATGTCCAGTTATTCACGTTATGTTGAATGCAGGTACGGCAGTACACTTCCTATCTGTACCCTGCACTTGAGGAGGTACCCAGCTTCACTTTTGTGAACCTCTGTAACCAGCCTCATTTTAAAAATGAACATATATACAGTCGCTCACACAAAAACACGTACGTGTGTGTACAGATCTGAACACGTGTACAACCTAATGAGGCTCTCCACACGAGCAGTGTGTAGAGCCTGCAGGGAGTTTGCGGGGAGAGTGGGTTTGACCGCGGCAACACACAACCAAAAAAACAGGGTTAGCGGCACGTGCGCTCTGCTAACCTCGTTTAACAGGGGGACATTTAAGAGGGCTGGCTGCCGGGAGCCACGCAGCTACCATTGCAGCACACGGGCAGCAGAAACAAGGCTGGGCTCTCTTAGCCCAGTTTCTGCTGCTCGTGAGAATAGCCTCAATGTCTGAACAGGGCTCTTGTGCTGTAACATTCCACATTTCCCAACCATTGTCAGCAGCCCGTGATGTAAGCTGGGTGCATCATGACATCACAATCTACTAGATATTATGAAGGGGGAGGGGAAGACTACACATGAGCATTTCAGTGGCAACTTCACATTGTCTACTGTAGTGTGATTTACGCCTGAGTCAGGTGCTTTACTGATGGCCTGGAAGACCATTTCCCTGTACCATGGCAACCATTACTCCAGTTTTCACTGGCCTAGGGCATCCCTAATGCTGCTGACAGTGCTGCTTTTATTATGCTCTTATTGGAGCCAGCCACAAGAAAGGTAAGCTGCCCACTTATTTATTAAAATATATTTTATATCTTTTAAATATATTCTGCCTTTCCATTTGTAAAGGACCCTCAAAGCCGTTCATTATCAATTATGAAAATTAATATTTAGCACTGTATAGCACTTCATGAACATGGAAAGCATTTCAAATGTATTAACTGGATGCATCAGAAGTACATGTGGAAAGGGTGAGGATGTATTCATGGACCATAAGTTGAAGATGCATTGTGATACAGCAGCTGGAAAAGCCAATGCAATCTTGGGCAGCATTAACAGAGACCTAGTGTTCAAATCACAAGAAATAATAGTTCCACTCTATTCTGCTCCAGTCATATCTCACTTGGAATCCTGTGTCATTGATAAACTGGAACGCACAGGTTTTTATTAAAGGAAAATTCAGAACTGTACAATGGTATAAGAACATAATTCATGTGTGTAGTATGCACTGCCATAACACAAACCTGTGCGTTTTCCTTGTATGTGCACACATACTCTGTTGCCTAGGGTCACAATCCATGACATTTAGAGGCCTACACAGAGTGGGATAAAATCCTCACTATTGACGGCACTATTTAGTGGTGTGTAATGTTAGAGGTTGTTGATTTTTACCCACATAGGTAAAACAGCAGAGCACTAAGGAATGAGCACACACTCCAGTTACAGAGTAGGTAGCAGAGGATGGTTCGGATATTGCAGCTATTTAGAGAAAAGACATGGAGATCCTTGTATGACTAAACACTAAACATTTATTGGTTAAATACACTTAGATAGGAAAGACCTATCTCTAATCTAAAGGACTACATAGTGGATAGGTAAGGAGAGAGAGAGATGTTTCCATCTGCTCTCTAGGAGGAAAGAAAGGATTGTGACTCAGCACAGGAAGTGCTGCAGAGTCAGTTCAGGGGTCATAGAGTAGGGACAGATAGGGAGACCCTGACTCACTGTCTCTACTCCCAATGCCCCTAGTGGTCATTAGGACAGTTGGTGCAAAAGGTCGATGCACTGGAAGTTCACCTCCAACATGTAAGGGGGCAGGGGCATGTTCTTATGGGCAGCCCTCCCACAATGGTGGTGGTGAACTCTCTAGCCCGGTGACAGATTCCCCTGGGAGTTATTCGCACATGGCTCAATGCTGCGGGGTAAATGTTGAGCGAAGCCCCTTTCAATTACACTCGCGGCGTTGAGGGAAGCAGCCCCTCCTCTCCACTCTTGGGTTAGCTTTTGATGCAAGTTCAAAACGTGGTGATTCTCTTTATTTAGAAGGGGGAGAGTAACTGGCCTTATCCACCCCCAGCACAGTACCTCCAGTGACTGTTGCTGGTGTCCATCTTGTGTTTCTTTTTAGATTGTGAGCCCTTTGGGGACAGGGATCCATCTTATTTATTTCTCTGTGTAAACCACCCTGAGCCATTTTTGGAAAGGCAGTATAGAAATTGAATTATTATTATTATTAATAATAATAATAATAATAATGTTTTCCTTCTAGCCAAAGGGCAGGTAGGGGAGAGAGAAAGAGCTTTCTAAAGAACTACATCTACATTTCTAAAGGAAGTATCCCTCTTATCATGCTAATGATTCTACGTCAGTGCCTCTCCCTATTTGTTCTGGTGTTTTCAGAAAAAGTAGTTTAAAACCAGCATTTTTAAAACCCAGAAATACCTCGAGATAAGCTAGAATTCGCAAGACAAAGCCCAACTTGTGTGTGGAGTGGGTCCAAGGATCTCGAAGGGTCTTTGGGGTAGGTTTGGCTGGTGTGTGAATGCACACACTCTCTCTCCCAAAGAAAATTTGGGGTAGAAGCCCTGTCTGTGCAGCCTCCTGGTGGCAACGATGGTGGAGGCATGGCAGGGCAGCTTCCCCACCCCCAGCCACACCGGAGGCATGCTCCTACTGCCTGCACTCCAGCCAGCTCTGACCCCAAGACAGCCGGGAATGAAGAGCGCACGCACGCATGTGCCTGTTCTGTCAGAACCCTGAGTGGCTGGGAAGCAGCAGTGGGCTGCAGGAGTGCCACATGCCACCGGGGATGTGCAATGTGGTGCGCCGCTGTGAAGAGCTGGCTGGCAAGCTGGCCAGCGGGGAAGGGGAGGCAGTGGGAGGGGAGCCTGGCACAAGCAGCCCCTCTAGCTGGGCGGCGAGGTGACTTCGGAGGCAGGGGGCACAGGTTCCGCCCCGGCACTATTGCAGAAGAGGGTTAGACTCATTGCTGAAGGCTCGGTGGGGAGCAGCAATGGAATCTGAAGGAAACATCTTTGGCAGGGGGAGGAGACATGGCTACGCTTGATCACGGTTTGGGTTCTTGAGGAGCCTGGATTAGCCACTTGCTTTTTCTCGTTGTTATCACTCACTTTTGAATCATCTCACTCACATAATACAGCTTTTGCGTGACTTGAATTTTTGAACTGCACAAATGTTCTTTTAGAACTGCCTTTGTTTTTGTTTTTCTTTTCTTTTTAAAAACTGCATATTTTGTATCTGCTTGCTGCAGAATCCCGAGGAAAGGGTTGTTCTAGGCAAGGACAAGACAGTGGCATTGAATCAGGAATATTAACTGTTTAGTGAGACAGATGTTATGTACAGGGAGGCAAGTGCAGTCTGCCTTCAGTGCTCTTGCTGCTGGCTGTTTGTCAGCCCCACCTCTACTCCAGGATTGGAATAAAAGTAACTAAAGCACCATTCAAAAGCTGGCCTGGATCAATGAAAGCATTAACCCCAAACACTACCGTTGCATATTTTAAGAAGCCCTGGGCGCTTTCCATATTACACGCTGTTCGGCAGCAGTAAAATGCTTCGGCTTGGAAATGTTTTGAAATTTTTTTGAAAACGTAAATAGCTTGTGCAACCCTCCTACAACAGAAAAATATGGCTATTTTATTTTGCGACGCACATACAGTGTTGTAGGACTAAACCGCAAGGATAAAATCCAAAAAAGGGCACCGGAAATGTGAACGGCACCTGGCTGGCAGCACAGGGACTGTGATGCCGAAACATAGGCACTACAGAAGCACACTTAGCAGACAGTAGTGACACTGTTGTAGCGTCACTGTTGTGTAGTGACACTGTTGTAACATGTAATCTGGAAAGTGCCCTGGAGGAGGACAACAAAGATGGTGAGGGGTCTGGAAACCAACTCCTATGAAGAATGGTTAAAAGAGCTGGTTATGTTTCATCTGAGCATTTTTCACACAGGGCTTTTAGCTCACATCTCCTCCGGAGCAGAGGGTGTGCATTCACATATCGGCCAGATTTACCCCAAAGTCCCTGCGAGATATCAGGGAGCATTTCACACATGATCTGGGTTCTTCATTGCACGATAGAGTGCAGCCCAATTTATATCCAGGGTAATCCACTATTTGCATCAGACTTTTTGGGCAACTTCAAGTTCACAGTAAAGCCTCGTCGTAAACTATCGCGGTAAAGCCTGCTGTGTGCAAAATGCCCTGGAAAAGAGAAGGCTAAGGGGCGATAAAACACCCGTTTTCAAATATCTGTAGGACTTTCACACAGAAGAAAGATTGGACTTGTTCTCTTTGCTCCCAAGGGCAGAATTAGAACCAATGGGTTGAAGTTACAAGGCACCCAATTTAGGTTAGATATCATGAGGAATTTCCTAAGTGTAAGAGTTGTTCCACATTTTGAAACAGTCTGCTTCGTATGGGCACTTTCCAGGCTAGCTGCTCAACAGCAGCAAAATGCCTCCATTCAGGCAAGTCGCATTCAAAACGCAAACAGCAGGGGGAGCAATCTCACGGAAACTAATTACCCAGGAAAAAAAGCAACTTTCTTACGCTGGATATACGACGTCCTAGCTCTATATCGCAGCAATTAAATCCAAAACAAGGCATTGGAAATGTGAACAGCACCCTGCCGTCTGCGTAGGGACTGCAGTGTCACAACGCAGGAAGTGTGGAAGCACACTTCCAAGATCCGACACAACCCCATTGCAGGGTCTAATCTGGAAAGTGCCTTGGTAGCAGGTAGGTTTTCCTTTGCTAGAGGTTTTCAAATGGAGGCTGAATGGCCAGCTGTCAGGGATGCTGTAGCAGATGATGTATGGATCAATGGGTTGGACTGGAAGACCTCCAAGGAAACCTCTGACTCTAAAACTCTACCATCTATGGAAAAGCAGGAGACTATGGACATTGATCTGATAGCCCCTGGATGCATTCTATAAATTGCTATCACGTCTGGACTCTCTCCCTCACAGAGACAGACAGACATAATCTAAAAAGAGTCCTAGCAGTCGTCCCTCAGCCACCAAGCCTGCCTTCTCCCCATCTTTGCAATCTGATTGACAGATGTGCATCCCAGTGATTCAAATGGCAGTCCAGCAGTGAGTTTTGCCCCGTCCCTCCATGCTTCAGGCAGGCTTGAGTACATTTTGTAAAGTGTCATGCAAATATGGATCCATATCCACTCATTTGTCACCTATTCATTTTTAAAAGATAGTTTTGCAAAAAGTGCACAATTGATTTTGAGATCTGAGGGTGGGGGGAGATGTTTTGGTGACATCGCAGAGCACCAGTTCATTAGTATTGTGCCTGCCTGGCTTCTATTGAACACTTGCAAACCTGGCAGTAGGGTTGTTGCTGCCTGAAATGAATTAGGGAAGGGGGTTCAGGGGGAGGCTACAGCTGGAGTTACTTCCAGCACCCCCTCTCTTGTACAAGGCTGCCAAAAAAAGGAAACGTTTAGGCTCTGGGACAAGGATGGGGCTGTAGCTCAGTGGAAGAGCATCTGCTTCCCATGCAGAAAATCTGAGGTCAATCCCTGGCATCTCCAGTGAGGACTGAGAAAGACTTCTGACTGAAACTGGAGAACCCAATCCCAGTCAGGGCAGAGCAGACAATACTGAGCTAGATGGACCAATGGTCTGGCTTGGTATAAGGCAGCTTCCTATGCTACTTTTTGGTGGGGTGGGTCATCATAGATCAGTGGTAGAGAATCTGTTTTGCATGCAAAAGGTCCCAGGTTCAATCCTTGACATCTCCAGGTAGGGCTGGGAAAGATTCATGCCTGAAATCTTGGAGAGCCACTGCCAATCGGTGTAGACAATACTGAGCATGATGGACCAAGAGTCGAACTCGGTACAAGGCAGTTTTCTCCATTCCCATGATACCAAACTGATCATACGACAACACAGAGAATGAGCTTTTTTTGGTCTTGTTTTTTCCTCAGATCTCGACCCTGGAGAGGAAAGCTGTACTTAGACTGAATGTCGTGATGCCACTTCCAGAGCAATCCAAATCCTTTAAAACAGTTGTATCTGTCTTTATCCTGAGCCATCTTTCCCAAGAAACATCTATTTGCCCCTTTTATTTTAATAAGGCACTTGTGTCTGTCTCATTTATGCTTAAGCACAGAGTCTGAGGTATCGGAGGCTCAGTCTGCTGTTTGTTTGAATCGCCGTTAATTGGTCTCACATGCCAGGACAGAGGGTGTGCCCAGAGGAGGGCACACACAGATGACCATGCAGGTGGCCCAAGACATTTTGGCACCTGAGGCCAGGTGATAAAAGTTTACCCCCATTTTTCCCCAAGTGGTGGCAGCAGCAGCAGGAGGCAGGTGAGGGGAGGGGAGGGAGCATCTTGCTACCCCACCACCACCAGAGTGCCCCAGTAATCTACTGCTTGAGGTGACTGTCTCACCTTGCCTCCTAGAAGGACCACCCCTGAGCTGGACCCATGTTCATTCTTGCCGATTGAAAACACCGTTGGGAGAAGCTGGGTTCTTGTCCACTGGGGTTATTTGTGCATTGCAAAAGGAGAGCAGGCTGAATTGCAAACATCTGAATCCTGTCCAAAAGTCTAAGCTGGACACAGATTTTCTAATCAGTTACAATCATGTTTCCAACTTTCCCTTAGGTAGAAGACTGCCAAGGGAGAGGATGCCCGCCACCTCAAAATTTGGTATTTTCAGACATTATGATGGGACCTGTGGCCTTGGGCAACCAGGGACGATCCTTCCATGAGGTGAGGTGAGGAAGTTGGCTTAGGCAGCAGACTTTGGGGCAAAAGTGACCTTGCAGGCAGTGGAGAAACAATCTGAGAAAAGTATCCCATGTTTCTGCTTGGAAGGAACTGTTACATTCTCTTCAAATTTCAGTTTACCTTTGGGAGGAACCCTGAAATCCCCCAGTTTCTCATTGGAGGAACACTGACATTCTCTTTTGAATTTCAATGTAGAAAATTTTTCAGTTCCAACCCTATTGGATTCTCACCAGCTCTCCTGATATTTAGTGTCTGAACCAGGACCCCTGTGGACTGCACATGGGATCCCACCTCCTATACCACCCAGGGTGCTATTTAGAGAAGGAACTGCAGGCTGTTCCAGCTGCGACATTCATACCACAGCCCACAATCCTCCTGGTCTGGGATGTCAGGTGCTAGCAGAGAGCCAGTCTGGTACCACTAACAGGTATAAAGCTCCTGGATCCTCTACTTTCTCTCAGTCTAGGAGGTCAATATGGAAAGGAGTCTTGCTTTCAGTCACTGACCAGTCAAAAATACAACACAAACGCTAAGTAGTAACCTCCAGCAATCATGGTTCTGCCAGTGCTTTCTTACAAAACACCGTTAATAATATAGCAATATATAGTACAATCGACACTCATGATTTTACCAACTGCAATGTAGCAAAATTTTGCCACCTTGGTGGAAAATTAATATCACTGTCGGACAAAAGGAGGGATACATAAAAGGCCGATGGCCTACCTGGGAATCTAGACAAAATAGGTGACAAAAGTGCTACCCGAATATCTCTATAAAACAAACAGTGATGCAACATATGTTCAATAATCTCAACCTCTCCTGACTGACACGGGCATAACCGTTGAGAGAAAGGAAGACCAAGAGAGTGACCCTCTAAGAAAGCTGAGGGCAACGCATTCAAGCGTGCCTTCTCGATTTGGCAAGGACAAGCTCATGTAAATATTTAGCTGGTCTATAGGTCAGTAATATTCTCCCTCTAAGCCAGGGATCTTCACTGTTTTTCAAGTGGGAGCTACTTTGGCCAAAAACAAAACAAAAAACAACCCTTTAATACTGGTATGACAGCCATTTCTCACAATACTGTAGCACTTCTCCCAGTGCTGGAGGGCCCTTATGAGAAACAGAGCCCCGTTGAGCCCCAGCACCACTTTGGAATGCAGCTCTGAGAAGTCTAGTCCTTCCCAGTGCTTTCCCAAAGTGCTCTATGGGGAAAACACTTAAGATGGACTACATTTACCAGTACTCCGTATGTTACTTCCAAAGGGGCACTGGGCTCAAAAGAGCACCATCTTCTTTACATCAGAACATGCCCTGTTGGATCAGGCCCAAGGAAGCCCATCTAGTCCAGCATCCGATTTCACACAGTGGCCCACCAGATGCCACTGGAAGCCTACAGGCAGGAGTTGAGGGCATGCCCTCCCTCCTGCTGTTACTCTCCTGCAAACTGGTACTCAGAAGTATTCTGCCTTGAGGCACTGGAGGTGGCCTATAGCCCTCCGACTAGTAGCCGATGATAGACTTCTCCTCCATGAAGTTATCCAAACCCCTCTTAAAACCATCCAGGTTGTTGGCTGTCACCACATCTCGTGGCAGAGAATTCCACAAGTTGATTATGCGTTGTGTGAAAAAGTACCTCCATTTGCAGTCCTAGATTTCTTAAATGTTCTTCAGTTTGCTTGCTACCTGCCTATTGCCACCTGCTCAAGGTACTAAGCTGCCCTGAGGCGTGAACATCTCATATTTAGTGCCCTTTTGTCCGTGGGCTGTTGCATCTGTTTAGTCCCTCCCCCCTGCCCCCCCCCCCGCCTTCTTTGCCTCCAAGTCTTCAGACTCACTTACCCACTACTGGCTGTCATGATTTTGTCTATACAGGTCTAGGGTGTCATATCAAATACACAAACACAGCATTGTGACATCAGCAGAAACACTATGCAAGTCAAGATCAACTGGATGGGGGAGGCTTAGGTCAGGTGGAGGGCTCAGTGCCAGAGCGCATGCTTGCATGCAGAAAAAGTCACAGGCCAGAAGGACCCTTTGCTTTGGGGGACATTGGATAACTGTTGACAGTCAACATAGACCAGAGGCATATCTAGGGACAATAGCTCCTAGGGCAAGCACTGAAATTGAGCCCCCTGTCCAAACATCTGACACCCATCTTTCCGATAACTTTACCATCATATCCGCTGAAAAATACAAGTCAAGCTCATTAATCTTTTAATATTTCAAAAACTATTTAGCAGTGGACGTAGCCAGACCAAAAAATGCTGGAAAACTAAAAATTTCAATATGCTGGGGCTCATGAAATACCCAAATACTATGTGGAGGTGTACTTGGAAAACTAATGTCTAATTCTCTACTATGCATTGCAGCATCACTATTACATAAGTTTTAAAAATAAATGGAGAATTTGCCTTTTCCCAGATACTCTGAAAATAATTAAAGGATATGCAGAGTAAATTGTGTCACTACTTGGAATATATTGTAGTATTTCAGAAAGACACATTTAACTCACTTATCACAAAAAGCAAAGTAAGAGCAAATGAATACAATCCTAGCTCATAAGCTTCAGCTCAGTATTCACAAGCCCTGATTCTCTGTACATAGTGCCAAACTGAATATGTGTACAGTGACTTATATTACTTAAAAAAAAAAAATACCTGTAGCCCCTCCAGGGGCTTCCTAAAGGCTGTGGGGTGGGTCTGCAAAGGTTCCCCCTTCCACTCAATGGCCTCTAGGGCTTTGCAGGGAGTATTTGAGCATGTGCAATGGCATCTCTCTCTCTCTCTCTCTCTCTCCAAAATCGCAGCTGAAAACAAAATGGCTGATGTGCATGCTCAAATGGCCTCCGCGAGGCCTGGCATGGCCTAGGGCCTCACAGAGGCCATTTGAGCATGCACAGTGGCCATTTTGTTTTTGGTGGCCATTTTTAATTTTTAAAGAAATTTTTTAAAATGGCGCCTCCCTTCAAGTGGCACCCGGGGCACGTGCCCTGCCTGCCCTACCCTAGATATGCCCCTGACATAGACAATACGAAGCTCGAAGGACCAATGGCCTGACTCAGTGAGGCGGGTCTCATGATTAGTGAGACCCACCTCAAGAGGGTTAGTGGGGAGAATGGGCTTAGCCCACTCTCCCCACACACAAGCAGGGAGGCAGCCCTGGGCAGCCAGATCGGCCACCCACACGACTGCCAGCTCCATTACGGAGCTGGCGGGGGCTGGGGAGGATCAGGGGCCGTGTGGCCCCTGGAAGCTCCAGCATGCCCTGCGCGAACGCACAGGGCATGCTGGAGAGACCCCTGAGCTGGGAGGCTGCTTTTCAGCCTCCTGGTCGGGGGTCACTGGGGGACCCGCGCCATGGCAACACACGGTCAAAAAGCCCGGGTTAGCGGAGCACTCTCTCCACTAACCTCGGCTAAGGGAAGGGGCATTTCAGCAGCTTACCCGCTTTGGTGAGACCGGGCTCAGCTGCAAGACCAGTGGTTCTCACGGTCATAAAAAACTGGGCTAGGCTCCCTTAGCCCGATTTTGTATGACTGTGAGACTAGGTTCAGTATATGGTAGCTTCCTATGTCCCATGTTGCAAAGAAGGAGAATGGTGGCAAGAAGCATAGCACTAAAATAATTTATTGTTTGGTTGAAACTCATCCCAAGGCGGTTTACAAAAGTTCAGATACAATAGAACTCCATAAAAATCACATTCAAGTATCAAAATCAATTAAAAACAATAAACCATCAAAACACCAAAAAGCAACAGCCATAAAAAAACAGAGACAGCAACAGGAGAGCAGAGAGATTCACAAGCCCTGAGGGGTAAAAGCCTGAACTAATTGAAAAAGTGTTTAGTTGTTTTTTAAAAGCAGCTAGACATCAGAGAATGGACACCCTACCAGGGGAGCACCCCAGAACCTGGGGGGCAACAACAGAGAAGGCCCTGTCCCACATGCACGGCCACTGAGCCAAGTTGAGAAGCTGACAACTGAGAAGAACATGTTCACAAGAAGAGCAGAAAAATCACCAAAAACGAGAGCCCCTTTTCAATACCTATCACAAGAAGGCAAATAGCCCTCCAGTTTTGAGTGATGAAGCATGAAAGATGTTTGCATTTTCAAACGCCAGTATCATGTGTGAAGGGGGAATCTTCTCATTTCCCCACAGCAAGGTTCTGGAGTTGCTCATGCGCTCGAGACATGTGCCTCTTACGACAGGGGAGGTGTGCAAGATACTGCTTTCCATGTTATACCAGAAAAGTGCAAGAAGCAGAAGGGGGAACCCTGCGCGCCTTTTTGCTGCTTCCTATAATGTACAAAATGGCTACAGAAGAGAGCTCGGGGCAAGGGCCCTCTCCCCATGCTCTGGTACACTTGATTCAGCCAGCATTCCCATAGCAGGGGAAGGCTGATCACTTCAGACAGCCATGCCAGCCCTTCTAAAAGGGAGAGGGAAATTACAGGAGATGCATAAATGGGACAGTCAGGGCGCTTCTGGGAGCTTTCTTAAGCCAGCTATGGGGAGGTTTTGGCTGGGGCCAAAAAGTTCCTTTCAGTCACTAGACGGGTGTAGGAAAGTAGCAAACCAAAATTGGTGATCTTCTTTGAGTCTCATTTGGCCTGCAGGCTGCCAGTTGCTGTCTGCACCCCTGTGCCCCATCCTGCTTTCTAAGGTCACTTGAGGGCATCCACTTCATACTGTCATCCACGTGCCCTGTTAAGCTTTCTAGGGAAGGCAACGAGGGGTGTTTCTAGGAGGTGCCTCCCCTAAACGATGCAGCTCCCTTCCCAGAGACTCACCAAAGCCTGAATAACTTCCATAAGTGTTGTAAAGCCAGTTTGTCTGGGTTGGCTATAAGCCCGTAGAGGACCAAGTCTTAAAATGGTTTGTATTTTAAGTCCTGGCCTGCAGCACTTACTTTCTGTGATTAACCCACCACTTTTTCATTCTACTTTCCTGATGAATAGGGAGAAACCCTCTAACTGGGCAAAGGGCCACCTTTTAAAGTGGTGATTCTCTTATATTTAGCAGGGGGAGAGCAATGGTCCTTATCCAGTCCCAGCACAGTGTCCCTCCAGTGGTTGTTGCTGGTGTTTACCTTATGTTTCTTTTTTAGATTGTGAGCCTTTGGGGTACAGGGAGCCATCTTCTTTATTTTTTATTTATGTTTCTATGTAAATTAATTTGAGAACATTTGTTGCAAAGTCATGAAGCTATTCTCACAATCACTGGAAAGTGGGCTAAGGGAGTTTAGCCCGCTTTCCAGGGATAGTGGGAACCACCGGGCTTGCAAGTGAGCCTGGTGCTCTCAAGGTGGCTAGCCTGACTAATTACCCCTCCCCTAAGACGAGGTTAACGGAGCGAGCGCTCCATTAACCTCAACTTTTTGCTCATGCGTTGCCGCGGCACATGGCAACACACGAGTCGATCCCTGGTCAGGGGTCTCTCCAGAATGCCCCGCGCGCTTGCGCCGGGCATCCTGGAACTTCCGGGGGCCACGCGACCCCCCGATCTCCGCCACCCCTGCCTGCTCTGTGACGGATCCAGCGGTTGTGTGGGTGGCCAATCTGGCCGCCCAGCTACGAGTGGCTGCTCGTCTGCAGGGAGAGCAGACTAAGCCCGTTCTCCCTGCAGTTAGCCCCAAAGCTCTTCTCACTGATCGTAAGAAGAGCTTCAGTGTCTAAATATTTGTCGTAGTAGTCAAATTCAGGTGGGCTAATCACTAAAAGCAAGAGCAGGCTGACACATGGCACTGCAAAAAAATTGCACCACCACAACAGCAAATATGCTGGTACTGTGACCTGTATGTGAGATCACGCTGGAAAAGCCAACAGAAGTCTGCAAAAGAAGTGTGAGTGCTGAAAAAGCTCTTGCCTTCAGCAGACTTTTCAAAACACTCCTTATTGTCATCTGGAAGAGCCCCATGTTCTGGAAACATATCAGAGGTTCCTCAATATCAGTGATAGTGGACAAGCTCCTTGAAAGACAGCATGCCCAACACCAGGGGCGGAGCCACCATTGGGCGAACAGGTTCAAAGAACCCAGGCCACTGCCAATCAGGGGCCGCGCCTCACGGCACCGACACACCTCCAGCGTCTGACGTCAGACGTGGATGTGCTGGTTTAGCTCCTGAGTGGGGGCTGCGTGGCCCCCGTTCAGGAGTTAAATGGCCGCTGCATTCATGGCACGGCCAGGAGGCAGGGAAGAGCCACTCCTGGCCATGCTGCGAAGGCAGTGCCGGCTGGACTCTAACTCCCAAACGGAGCTGCGTGGCTCCATTTGGGAGCCAGACCATGCCCCCTACGTCTAACGTCAGACGCGGTGTGTGCAGGGCTGCCGCCGTGGCCGGACATGGGCTGCTGGTGGTCTGGCTCCATGCCTGCCCAACTCTAATAATGTTCCTCTGCAATTCAGATCTGCCAGTAGGTGCTGAGTGTGTCCTAGGCCAGTGGTTCCCAACCGCGGTCCTCCAGATGTTGTTGAACTACAACTCCCATCATCACCAGGTTTCAGCCATCGCAGCTGGGAATGGTGGGAGCTGTAGTCCAAAACATATGGGGAACCGCGGCTTTAGAGCACTCCCCAGAATCCCCTGCAACACCCACATTCTGTGGCAAGCAAGTAGATGGAGAAAGGGTTCCCTGGAGGTAGGAAGTCTGAGCATAACTGGTTTCCATCATATGTTCCTTAGTAAGCTTGCAATAATCCTGTAAGGCAGGAGGTCAATATTATGACCCTCACAGGGCAAGTGGAGGGCTAGGACAGGGTTTCTTAACCTTGGGCCCCCAGATGTTGCTGGACTACATTTCCCATCATCCCCAGACATGGCCTTTGTGGTTGAGGATGATGGGAGTTGTAGTTCAACATCATCTGGGGGCCCAAGGTTAAGAAACCTTGGGCTAGGAGATAGTAGGGCTGCTCTCACAGCCATTAACTGGATAGGACAAGCACCCTACCCAGCTCTGGGAGCTGTGAGTACTCCCAATTTTTGGTCATGTGTGAGCTATAAGCTAGGTCAGAGGAGGGGAAAGTGACTGTGGGGGAGATGGGCACAAGGTCCAGCAGTGTTCCTCCTACCTTGGTAATATGCTGGGTTAAAGTGCTGGGTAGGATGACGCTCTCGCAGCCTGCCTCTGCCTCCCACACGATCACTTCCCCCTCCTCTGACCAGCTTTTAACAAAGACGAGGAATATTTATATACCGCTTTTCAACAGAAGTTCCCAAAGCGGTTTACATCAATATAAATAAAGAAATAAAATGGCTCCCTGTCCCCAAAGGGCTCACACAAACTAAAAAGAAAAAAGAAACACAAGACAGACACCAGCTACAGCCACTGGAGGGATGCTGTGCTGGGGTTGGATCGGGCCAGTTGCTCTCCCCCTGCTGAATAAAGAGAATCACCACTTTGAAAAGGTGCCTCTTTTGCTCAGTTTTAATTCACACACAGCCGAACACTGGGAGCGTGCACCGCTCCCAAAGCCGGCTAGGATGCTTGTCCCAGGAGTGGAGCTTCAATAGAGCGGAGCAGACCGAAGGACCATGCTGCCCTGCCTCCCAGAGCTGCCCGGCCCTGACACGAGCTGCCTTGCTCACTTCCCCTCCCATGCTGGCTTGCATGAGGCAGAGCGGTGCTGCCCATCCCCAGCACACCGCATGGCACTTCTGCCACCCAGCGAGGCAGATGGAGCCCAGGGGCTGGAGCCAGCAGCAGTGCCAGGGTGCCTCCTCCATCGCTGGGTGGGGCAGTGGGGGAGTGAAGCGGCTCGTTTGTGTGCACCTCCAGCACGCCCATCCCCAGTGTGCACACAGTGTTCCTGCTGCCCGCTGCCATTTCCCAGGCCCAGCTGTCAACCCTACTGGAGCACAGGGACTGGAGTCAGCTGGAGCCGTTTCCCAGGCTGGACGACGCTGCCCCTCCCAGTGATGGAGGCATGTCCGCACTCCAGCCGGCCCCACCCCGCTACACTCCAGCCACGTCAGCAGCTGGAGGGAAGCAGAGGGAGCAAAGTGGTACACGAAGGGGCCTCCAGAGTTTGCTCCCAGGCTGCCTTTAACCTCACTATGCCACTGGCTTGTCCTACCAGTGGCTTGGCTAAGGGCCATTCAGGCAGCTCATGGCTTAATGAGATTTTAAACCAGGGATGATCCTGTAGTAGAAAGGATGAACTTTCTGCCCAACTATATATATAATACTGTCATCAGGAAAGGGTCTATTCTGCTTGTCAGGGAGGTATAATAAAGCACTTGTAGAAGTCAAACCTATCCCACTACTGACACCATGTATTATCATTAGAACTGAGACTTGTCTGCGTCTCCGCTCTGATTATAATACCGTTCTCACCTTATACCTCAATTCCTTAATCAAGGCAGCACACAGCCTCTCATCTAAGGTTTGTTATGTTTCTCTGTTTAAATAGGATTTTAATGGGAACCTTGCCATGCAGGTTCAAATCTATTCTGGCTAGACCCAAGTGTTTGGCACAGGGTGAGTAATAAATGAGTATAAAAGACATATTGCAACAAGATGACTTCCAGCTTGGCTGTAGCCATGTGCAATAAATGAGTTGTTACTCAAAGGCTCTGAGTCCCTGTTGGTACATTCTGAGACCCCTTCCACTTGTAGGCTCCAAACCAGTAATTCGAGAAAACCTTCCCAGCAGCCCAGACCCAGACTAGAAGCTTAGAAGCCAGGATAAACAATAGGGTCTGCCAGAGTCCAAAAGAAGGCTCCATGATGAATTGGCACAGTCCTTTTACCTACCACAAGGGGGCATTGAGTGTTCCCCCAAAGGGGTGGTTCAGGACAGAGGAGGACACAGTATCTGTGCGGTAGCATTGTCTTTTGTGACGTTCAGATCTGACCACAGTTTCCCTGTTGGGCCAAGAGGGTGTTGCAAAGAAACCACAGAGGCTGGTACTGGGCTGGTGGGGAGAGATAACCCATTCCTAGCTTCACAAGAGAGAAGGAAAGATGTCACAAAAGACCGAGCTGCTGAAAGTCCCATCAGTGTTCTGTCCCTAACAGTGGCCAAAGCAGAGCCTCAGTGGACTGTGGAGAGAAATGAATTCATGGGCATAGGTATGTTTTGGGCTCATTTTGCAGCGATGCATATTTTGAGACAGAGAGGGTTGCACATTGCTCGGACTTGGAGGGTTAAGCAGAATTCAGCTCTCCTGCAGAAGTGGAATTAGGATGCAGCAGCAGGCTTGTGAGGCTCACTTTGGGATTCCTCAGCTGCTGAAATGAAAGTACAGATTTCTGCCTTTCCCCTCAGAGTTGCCCTGTTCTGTCTCATGATTAGAAACTCCTAGTCGAAACCTGCAGGCACGAGCACTGAAGAAGGGAAGAGGCGAGCAAAGTGAGGAGAGCTGATGAGTGGCAAGTCAGGAAGGCCAGGGTTTAAATTTCGCTTTAGGCAAGTGTCCAATGAAACTAGACATGACAGCTACTGGCCCATTTATCTCAACCAAAGTCTGCCCCACTCACATATAAAGCCATGAACAAGGTCCAATTTTAGTTGCAAAAGAAGGGTGCTTAACCCTCCTCCCTCCCATACCTTCACTCAGGGCTGTCTGAAATAGGTAGCGGGGAGCAGTTTGCCCAGGTCCTCAGGCTGACAGGAGCCCCATGGTGGAGCCACAGAGCCACAAAGACTTTTATAGCTCTGGAGAGCTGAAGACATATTTATTTTGTTGGAGATGGAGTTCCAGTGCATCAACCTTTTGCACCAACTATCCTAACGACCACTAGAGGTACTGGGAGTAGAGACAGTGAGTCAGGGTTGTTGTTCCTATCTGTTCCTAGCTGTCTCTACTTTATGACCCCTGATATGACTCCTCAGGCATTTCCTGTCGAGAGTCAGAATTCCTTCCTTTCCTTTTAGACAGCAGATGGAAACATCTCTCTCTCTCTCCCTACCTATTCATTATGTAGCCTATAGACAGGATTCGGTCTTTCCTATCCAAAAGTGTACTTCACCAATAAATCTACTTAGTATTTAGATTCTACAAGAATCTCCATGTGTCTTCTCTAAATAGCTGCAACAACTAAACTCTGCATTCTACTCTGTAACTGGAGTGGGTAGCTTCTTTAGTGCTCTGATAATTAATCGGGGTAAAACTTACAACCCCCAACATATTTATCATGTGGGGCACTGTGAACTATTTTCTCCCTGGACTCTGCACAAGCTAGAGACAGTCCTGGCTTTACTTCTATGCAGTTTGACTTTGAACTTCTTCCCTCCATCAATACTGGAAGAGGAGCAGGGAAACATGTCTGGGACGACAGACTGGGAAGATACACTGCAAGAGGTTGCCTCCCCTCACCTGAGTGTCCAAAATCAGCAGGGTTGATAAAAATCGATGATTTTTCAAATAAAATAAAATAAAAAATAAATAAATAACTGACTTAAATTGGATCTTTTAAAATTTAAATCAGATTTTTAAAAAAACAATTCATAAAGAACCTAGTCAAAGATGTCATTATGAATATCATAATTATATTCTATGAACATGTTAACAGCAGTATATGGGGATGAGAGATAACAGACTTAATCAGTCCTAATCTGCAAGTGGTATACATGTAGTGCACAGTAGGGAAACACCTATCATGGCAGCAGGCCATAAAAGATACCTGATTTGTGAATATTTTAATGAAGTTCCTGTACCTGTAGGTAAGAAAGGCATGCATGCAAAATGCAAATAGTGCAACAACGAAATGGAAGGCCTTGTTGCCCAAATGAAACAGCATTATGAGAAGTGTGTACCTACCTTTTAAAAATCAAACCTACATCTATCTCTAAATATGTAGAGTAAAGTAAAATATGCCATCAAGTTGATTTCGATTCCTGGCGCCCACAGAGCCCTGTGGTTTTCTTTGGTAGAACACAGGAGGGGTTTACCATTGCCTCCTCCCTCACAGTATGAGATGATGCCTTTCAGCATCTTCCTATATCACTGCTGCCTGATATAGGTGTTTTCCCATAGTCTGGGAAACATACCAGCGGGGATTCGAACCGGCAACCTTCTGCTTGTTAGTCAAGCATTTCCCCGCTGCGCCACTTAAGGTGACTGTAAATATGTATTAAGGTTATATTAGACAACAAGAACGTACTTTTATCGAAAATAATTAAACAGAATCTTCCTGACCAGTAATTTAAATTGTGATTTAAATCATTAAAATTGAGTCCTTCCGTGATTTAAATCAAATCAACCCTGAAAAACCAGACTGCCAATCCACCATCTCCTGCTTTATTTGTGACTGAGACAGACTTGGGTTTAAACAAGACTGCCACTGTCAGGTTGTCAGGGCTTCAGTCATGGGCAATAGTCAAGGAGGCTGTTCGCATGAGCAGCCCTACTGGGGTAAGGCTGCTCAAGTTAAGCAGTGGGTTCATGGTTGATCCCTGGGCTATTACCTAGGTAGAAGGGGGTGAGCGTGCCCTTCTACTGTGGATCCCAGTTGTGTGTCTGCTTGGCATGCCTGCCTACAGTGGCTGGCTTGAGGGGGAATCCCCCAATGCACTGCCTTCCTCACGCGGTGCATTGGGGGATTTCTGGAGGCTGGGCAGCATTTCCCTGGCCTCCAGAATGCTGTGCTACCTGCCGTAGTGGCAATCATGTGCAATCAGCAGTGTGGCAGAAGATCGTAGGAGATTGTGTGGGGGAAGGTAGGTATACTCTTGCCTTCCCACCAGACCTCCCTAGCCACCAGGGATTTGGGTCATGTGGACAACCTTATGGTGCAGCCGGAAGCCAGAGGATGAGCTGAGAATCAAGAGGCAGAGGGCAAGCCAAGAGCTGCCCAGTGGCCTGCACTGATGGAGGACCTGCACTGTGGCACAACAGCAGAGACTGGAGTGGATTCATCATAGGGGGCTCCCACAAACCTATCTCACTCTTGGCCACACAAAAGCTAGACAGCCATGCACATACTCCTTCCTGCTGGACCTGACAGCAAGGGATAGAAGGAAGGAGAGCAACTATAAGCAAGTTTTTAAAAAGGTATTTTAAAAATACCTGTTTAAAAAGGCATTTCTGTTTTAGCTCCATGCAAAAACCATGTTGTTTATTTTATTTCTATGGCGGGGGGGGCGGGGACAAAGCCCATCCCACCTTTTCAGGCACAGGTTTTCTAGCCATAAGAGGGTATGAAAAACAATTACCAGCAGCAAATAAAAAGCATTGTAACAGTATGACTTTCATCAGCATAGCTGAGAATGAAGAGCAGATCATGGAAGTTAAGAATTCTTACAGAGCATGGGCCATATCTTCTCTCCTGAAGAAAAGTCTCACAGAAACCTGAAGTCCAGTTCTGCAACATACCAGTTTTCAGCAGTGATGAGCAAAGGGTAGGCAGGTCACAGTGCTTTGGGTTAAATTTCTCATTTGGTGGTGTTGCATGACTTAAATAAACCTGTCTGAGCAGGAGGCAATAGCCAAGCATCATTTATCTAGGCCCATTACAAACTTATAATATGATCCCTCAAACTTATAATATGTTCCCTCTCCTTCCCATCTCCTACAAGCCTTAGTCTGTTTTTAAAAATTAGAAGATTGACTCATCTCCTTTAATTTTTTTTAGTGGCCTTTATTTAAGCTCCTTACATTTCTGGCTGACTGATTTGTGTTTATAGCCAGACATGGCAGTATCGCATATATGCATATTAATTAGACAAATGCCATTTAAACACTCTCCTTGGGATATAGCATCCATTCTTTTATGCAGTCTGGAGAGCAGAGGCCTAACTCACTTCCTCACCTGAGTTCAGAGGCCTATACATCTTCTCAGCAGCACCAGCTCCCCCATCTCTGGGATCTCAAAATCCCTCATGAGCATGGATGGTGCTTGTTACTCCCTCCTGCAGCCACACCCTGTTGGCTCCTCCTACCTTGACTGTGCATAGGAAATAACAGCAGGACCAAGGAAACCTGGGACTTGTAGTTCTTTAAAGACTGAGTCACTTAGGGTTGTCAGACCTCCAGAAGTGGCCTGTAGTAGTCTCCGGTAATCAACACCAATCCTCTAGAGACTATTGAAAACAATCCTGGAAATTTTTTATACCTTGGTATTGTAGAAAATGTTAAGAAAAAAACTGGAGACCAAATCTCCAGGAATAATTTCAATCAGAATCAGTAACCCTACTCTCAAACAACAAATCTTAGATTTTCTTGTACAAGCACTGTTTTCTCACTCATTCACTCACAAAATCCTTTTTCATTCACTCACAACATCTGGACATCCTATATAGATACAGAGAAAGATTTTAACAGAGAAATACAGAGAAAATCTATATACGTATTTAATTCTCCTGGGTGTGCCAGGGAAAAATGCGTCCCGGCAGCCCAGCTGATTGGCTGGGCTGCAGGGCGCCTGATTGGCTGGCGCACCCAGGAGAACAGCGGCGGCGGCGGCCATGGCCGAGGAACCAGGTGGGCCCGGCCGCAGAGGCGAGGCGGCGGGACTGGCCGGGCCCGGCTGCGGAGGCGAGGCAGCGGGACTGGCCGGACCGGGCCCAGCCGCGGAGGTGAGGCGGCGGCTGGCGGTGGTGGCCGCACTCAGCCCCCGCAGGGCGGCGGCCCCACTCGGCCCCCGCAGGGCGGCGGCCCCACTCGGCCCGGCCGTGGCGGCGGCACTCGGGTCAGCTTGCTACCTCAAGACCAGCTCATGAGTGCAGTTGTATGTGAAGGACTGTTTAGGCATTCATTTAAAAAGTAAACCTTGGAACAGGAACTGTACTACTGTGTGTGTTCTGAACAGGACTTCCGAAAGTTTCCAAAATGCATCTAAATTCAATGGGAGTGCGGCGGCACTCAGGTCAGCTAGTATATATTTAATTCTCCTGGATGTGCCTTAGAATGAGCATCCCGGCACCCAGCTGATCAGGCGCCTGATTGGGTAAGGCGCACCCAGGAGGATTGGTCGCGACGGCGGGCCCAGCCCAGCCGTGGAAGCAAGGCCCAGGAGTGGGGGGGCAGAAGGGGGGGCAGAAGTGGCGGTGGGGAGGAGAGGCAGCTGGGCCCGGCACAGGCCATGGTCAGGAAGCGGAGACTGGGGCAGAAGGTGGGGGGGAAGAGGTAACTGCTGGCCCCAAAGAGCAGGGTCGGCTAGTTCTATATCATTCTCCTGGGTGCGCCTTTAGAATGTGCGTCCTGGTGCCCAGCTGATTGGCTGGGTGGCAGAGGCGCCTGTTAGGCTGAGGCAGCGTGGGATCTCACGCGTGGCAGGAGGCCATTGAGCTGCTGCCTGGGGAAATGGTGGCAGCTGCGGCAAGGCAGCGGCTGCAGACCCAGCTGATGTGTTTAGAAAACCAAAGAAACTCCATGTTTGCCCAGAATACCTCATTCTAACTTAAAGTAACCCCAGCCCAGCTCAGGGACATCACGGCCTCTCATGATCAACGTCATTATCTCTCTCCACTAAATTGTATCTATGAAACTTGGTTCTCACAAGGTTCTCACTGTTTTTCGCTGACAGTTAAGAAAACAGGATTTAACCAAATAAGGAGTAATCACCAGATGAACCATGAATCATTCGCATGCGTACTAGATACTTAGACCACCATTTTATTGCCACGTATACTGTGTCTAGGGTGTCAGCATCATTCAGATTGTTTGTATAGATGTAAGATGCACCTGTAACCAAACGGTAATCAGTTTGAGAGCGTGAGCCTATTGATTACCTATTGCTAAACTGCAGTAGCAATAAAGCCTCTAAAATGATTCCCACTGAGTCTGTTTGATTGACTAAGAGGCGGACCCAGGGACGAACCGAATTCACATCACAGCCACAGTGAGACTGTGGCGGCAGCCTGCGCACCCGCCAGAGTCAGGAGGGGGCAGCAGGAGGCAGGAGAAACCACGAGCGGGCGTGGGGGGGGGAGAAGCAGGCCGGGCGGGCGTCACAGACCCCCGCCGGAAGACAGGGAGAAGGGGCTGAAGGCGGGGAAAGAGTTGAACTAGGGGCGCAAACGCTATGCACCCGGTCAGCTAGTTTACAATTATTCCTGAAGGTTTTTTAATTTTAAATTATGATGCCAATTTCCCCCCTACTATTTTTCACAATATCAAGCCATTAAAATCTTCAGCATTTCTTCCAAACATCACATGGAGATTGATGTTGATTCCTGGAGACTCTGAAGGGTTGGCAACCCTAACACACACCCACACCCACACTTGGGCCCTGGTGGAGGTATTTGTGATGTTCCAGAGGGGAGAGTGAGAACCAATGCACGCTCCTACCCTTCTTCAATCTAATGGGAGAGCAGATGGGATGGCCTACTACTTGATATCAGGGCCAGAATATTTCCCTCTGGGCTGAGCCCCCAGCACAGATTTTCTTATCGTTCCAACCCCTCTCCCAGCCCCAGTTCTTTCCCAGACGGCTTGTTAGACAAAGCAGAAGAACTTTCTGGCAAGGAGGGGTGGGGATTGATTGTCTTTTTTATGGTGGCAGATATTGCAGCTATCTGGGTCCGTTGCCGGGAGCCTCCCAGGTAATGAATGGGTAATAGGATTACCTGGAAGATCCCAAGGGATACTGCCACCTGCAGAAGCTTCATGAATTTATATCTTTTAGTCTGATTGTCCTGACAGGGCTGAGGTCATTGGAGGGCCCTGACCCAATCAATGATCAACGCAGGGGGAGCTTCATTTTATACACAGGGCTTGAGGCCTCAGGCTCCTTGCCTCCACCGATTAGCTGTGCGGGGCTGGGGGTGGGGGAAATGACAAGAGGAAGATGAATTAGCACAGCCACCAGAGATGAGAACTATGCCTAGCCCTAAAGAACAGGGCGCTTTCCAGACTAGTTGCTCATCAGCAGCAAAATGCCTCCGTTCAGGCAAGTTGCATTTGAAACATCAACAGCAGGGGCAGCAGTCTCGCAGCAACTAACAACCTCAAAACACAGCAACTTTTTCATGCTGGATATATGACATCCTAGCTCTATCTATATCGCAGCAATTAGCTAGGTGGCCAGATTTGGCTTTTAAAAAGCCACATTCTGGCTTACAGCCCATTTGACCCACAAATATACCCCTTAGGTTCTGGCAACTCTGGTGTATAGTAAAGACACTGGTTGTGGTTACTTTCCCACTTCAAAATAACTATAGTATAATATAGAACTTCATAATAACAATAGGCAGTCAAGACACATTTGTTCACCCAGGCTTTTAATTAGATACTGTTGTAATTGTTTGTTCTAATAGTTTTAACATTGTTCTAAATTTTAAATTATTGTGATGTTTCAACCTTTTTAATTTGTTGTAATTTGAATTGTTTTATTGTAAACTGCCCAGAGACTTACGTTTTGGGCGGTATACAAATACATCAAATAAATTAAAAAATAATAGCACTGTTGGCAATACGGGTTAAACTATTACCAGTGTTTATTTTCTCTTTTCTTTTAAAAAAAGAGATTTCTGCCTTAGGTATGTATGCCTAATACATAGGCCAATTTAATTTGTTAATAACGATAGAACCCAATAGAGGAAAAGATCGAGGAGCAACTCCTCACCCAAAAACATTTGGGGCGGGGTGAGGAAAAACACTTCTAAAAAGAAACGTGTTTTGAACATGGAATATATAGGTTATTAGGTTTTATGGCATTCAGTTACATTAGGGAGGAACTCTTCAAAAATTTTGGGCAGATCTGCTGCACCTCTCGAACCTCAAGATGTAGAATAAGGACATTGGCCAAAGATATAGGTGTGTAAGGTAAAGTGTGCCATTGATTTCAACTCCTGGCGCCCACAGAGCTCTGTGGTTTTCTTTGGTAGAATACAGGAGGGGTTTACCATTGCCATCTCCCCTGCAGAATGAGTTGATGCCTTTCAGCATCTTCCTATATCACTGCTGCCTAATACAGATAGATGTTTCAGTGGGGATTCAAACCGGCAGCCTTCTGCTTGCTAGTCAAGCATTTCCCCACTGCGCCACTTAAGGTGAAAGATATAGTTAAGGTAAAGTGTGCTTTCAAGTCAATTTCGACTCCTGGCACCCACAGAGGCCTGTGGTTTTCTTTGGTAGAATACAGGAGGGGTTTACCATTGCCTCCTCCCGCGCAATGTGAGATTATGACTTTCAGCATCTTCCTATATCACTGCTGCTTGATATAGTACCAGAGGGGATTCGAAATGGCCTTTTGCACCAGTAACCCTAATGACCACTGGGGGCATTGGGAGTAGAGTTAGATAGGGTATCCTTCTCTTTCCTATTTATCTCTGCCTCTATGACCCCTCTATAGAATGAACTCAGGAACTTCCTGGGAGTGATTTCCTCCTTCTGAATGCTTCTAGCGTTCTCTCTCTCTGAGCACCATGCTTCTATAGGTCTCTCTCTGGCCAACATGTAGCCCATAGTTAGATATAGGTCTTTTCCTATCATCATGTACTTCTGAATAAAGTAGATTAGTTTAACTTTACATGACTCTCCATGCTTATCATTTACAAGCTGTTGCCCCTGAGACCCTGTTAACTTCTAATGAAATGGGAGCAAGTTAGCTCCTGAAAAGCTCTGCTATATAAGTAATTACCCCAAACATATATGGGGGCTATGCTTTAAGATAATTTTGAAGTTGTAGCTGGTGCAGAATGCCACAGCTTGTCCTGGTGGATATATTGTGATGAGATCGAATTCAGCTGGTCCTGTGGCAACTGTATTGGCTACCAGCAGATTTTGAAGCTCAAGTCAAGGTGGTGCTGGTTTTGACCTTTAAAGGCAGCCCTTCATAATGACCAGGGAGCTACATACCTTAAACTTGCCACTTCCCACATGAGCCCACCCATCTGCTGAGGACATCTTCAAGGGCTCTGTTCCAGATTCCTTCAGTTCCAGAAGTGACAGCATGGCTTTCTCCATTGTGCCCCCAAGGATTATGGAATTATTGCCCTCCTAGCATTTAGATAGTCATGCAGAAGAAAACTGCATGACTACCCATTCAGAAGAAAAACATGTGGACCCTGAGAATGGTTTTTGTCAGCTGTTATTTGGCTATAGCTGTTATGATTAGTTACGCTGCAGTGTGGTTATTTTTATCATTTGTTGGTTTTTATTGCTAACCACGTAACAAAAAGTGACCCACCTTGAGCTTCCTGGAAAGGCACATATAAATATCTTAAATAAATGAGTGTGATTTGAAGCCCATTCTAAATAGAGTACCATGGCACAGAAGTGGCAGGAGATGCAATAATATCAAGAGAGAAGCTGTTGCAACACAGTGAATAACAAGGCTTTGGATACACAGGAGGGGAAAGAGACCACTAGGTTTGTTTATGCATTCATCAAAATAGAGCTTCCATCAGTTTCTTTCAACTAGGCAGCCTAATTTGCAGAGTATGCAGATTGTGTACCAATTATGCAAAACAAACATTAATTGCAACCAATTAATTAAGCAAAGAACATATTGGTTCTTCTAACTCTTAATTATTTGCCCCAGCTGCTATAATAGGCAGGCAGGCCATATCTTACAGGGCTGCAAAAGATTCATAGGAAATGGTTGCACACTGCCCTTCTGTCAGGAAATGCAGCATGTGGAATCCAGGAAGCAGAGTTTCTTCTAACTCCAACTAAAGACACTTAATGAAATACTACATATTTATAAGACCTTGCTTTCCTGCAAAACTGATGCAATGATATAACTGAGATCTGCCATATGACACTACTGTGGGCCAATTCACAAAATCACTGAGTGCCTCTCTTGCTTTTCAAGACTTGGATTGACGTTTGCTCAAACTGAACAGATTGTACAAAGCTTCACTTATGACCTGGATCAGAGGGATGGGGATGTTATAGCTCAGCCTACATTTAGATCTACAACAGAACATTCTTGCTTTTCTTTGGCCCATCTGAAAAAGTATGAGAAATAGTGGAAGAAAAAACAGTGCTGTTCTCGTTATTTCCTTGGTCTGCCATGAGATCCACCCCCTGGTCTGCCATGAGGAGACCCTCCCTTGCTGTTCTCATTATTTCTTTGGTCTGCCATGAGGTTTATCGGGAAATAAATACAGCATGCCATACAGCTTGCAGGTATAACTTGATTCAGCAGAATCAGTGCGTCCAAAGGCTGATGTACATGTTCAGCAAAATCATGTGGTTGAATCCTTCCTGGACTGTACCACTTAAGACTGCATCTTGTGTTTTTGAACACTCCCCTTCCCAATAAACCTTTATCTACAGTGGGTATAGGAAAGAATCATCCCCTTTGATAGACCTTAAATTCTGGTTCCCTTACATCCTGAAATGAAAACACAAAGAAAATTCCCTTCACCAGCTGTACTTATCCAATGCAACCTATAACATCCAACTGAAAAACATCACAATTACAGTCCAGAAAAAGTGTCAGAGACAAAAAAAAACAAGAATTACTGAGATTGAAAAAGGATCACCCCCCCCCCCCATGTCAATATTTTGTTGAACCACCTTTTGCTTTAATAACAGCCTTGAGTCTGTTGGGATACTTCTCTATCAACCTTGCACATCTAGACGGAGCAATATTTGCCCACTCCTCCATACAGAACTGTTCAAGTTCGGTCACATTGGATGGTAAGTGTTGGTGGACTATCTTCAAATCTCTCCACAGATTTTCTATGGGATTTAGGTCTGGGCTCTGACTGGGCCACATGAGGACGTTCACTTTTTTCTCCTTCAGCCACTGTGTGGTCAATTTTGCTGTGTGCTTCGGATCGTTGTCATGTTGAAAGGTGAATCTTCTGCCCATCCTCAACTGTCTGGCAGAGGGTAGCAGGTTTTCTTCCAGAATCTGATGGTATTTTGCCCCATCCATTTTTCCTTCTACCCTAACGAGGGCCCCAGTCCCTGAGGCAGAGAAACACCCCCACAACAGGATGCTGCCACCTCCATGCTTCACTGTAGATATGGTGTGTTGTGGATGGTGAGCTGCGTTGGATTTACGCCAGGTGTACAGTTTGGTGTTGAGGCCAAATAGTTCAATCTTGGTTTCATCTGACCATAAGACCTTTTTCCATTTGGCCTCAGAATCTTCAAGGTGCCTTCTGGCAAAGCTCAAACGAGCTTTAATGTGGCCTTTCTTGAGAAGTGGCTTTCTCCTTGCGACCCTCCCGAACAAGCCACATCTGTGGAGCGCTTGTGAAATTGTTGTCACATGCACAGAACAACCACTCTTTGCCATGAAGTCCTTTAACTCCTTCAGAGTGGCCATTGGCCTCTTGGTAACCTCTCTTACCAGTTTCCTCCTTGCTCTTCCATCCAGTTTGGAGGGCCGACCGGATCCAGGGAGGATAGAAGTCCACCAACACCTACCATCCAATGTGACCGAACTTGAACAGTTCTGTATGGAGGAGTGGGCAAATATTGCTCCATCTAGATGTGCAAGGTTGATAGAGAAGTATCCCAACAGACTCAAGGCTGTTATTAAAGCAAAAGGTGGTTCAACAAAATATTGACATGGGGGGGGGTGGTCCTTTTTCAATCTCAGTAATTCTTGTTTTTTGTCTCTGACACTTTTTCTGGACTGTAATTGTGATGTTTTTCAGTTGGATGTTATAGGTTGCATTGGATAAGTACAGCTGGTGAAGGGAATTTTCTTTGTGTTTTCATTTCAGGATGTAAGGGAACCAGAATTTAAGGTCTATCAAAGGGGGTGATTCTTTCCTATACCCACTGTATATCTAGAAATGTTGCACAGCAATGAGAGGAATAGGCAAGAACCATTCTCCCAGTCCCTAATGTGCTAGAGATCTGCTGAGTGCAAGCAAATACATTTTTATGTGGGAGAGCATTAAAAAAAATGTGATCCTTCACTTGCAGCTGGTCATAATCACACCATAATTTTGAGAAATGTGTTGGTCAGTTCTGTAACACATACCCAGGGCTGGCCTCAGTCGTCTCAGAAGGGCCCACTGCTGCTGATCCCCGAGACCACTTCCATGCCCATAACTTCTGTGTGGCATTGGCAGAGCAACACTCTCAGACCCCAACCAGGTAAAAGAGGGCCCATGGAGAACAGTTTGCTGAGAGCCCCTTGAAACCTGGAGTCAGATCTGCACACACCCACGCTTCCCTAATACACTCAGTCATACTCTGTGCAAAAGGTTTGATTTGGGTCCTGTTATATTACAGGATTCAAGGCATGCCAACTGAAGGAGGAATGTATTTAAAGATCACTTCTATAGTGCTGAAATATCTGGTGTCTTTGACTAAGTCCCAAACTACACGTAGCACACAAATGCATTGTAAGGGTCCTTCCAGAGAGCAATAAGCAGCACTGTTCCTGTGCTGCTCCAAGTGTAAGTTTACTCACCCTCCACACATCTCTCACAGGCTTCTGTCATCCTTGCCAATGCAAATTCACACCCTGTTCAGCTGCTGAGCAGGTTCTGGCACAGTTTTCGCAATTCCACCTGTTGGCCAGCTCCTGTGTTCCGAGAAGAACCACAATTTGCCATAAAAGAATTAATAACAAGTTATTTTGGGAAAGCAAGAGCTGGCTGGCAGGTTGCACTGCGAAAATCACACAAAGAACCTATTTCAGCATCTGAACAAAGTGTGAACCCATGTTGGGAAGGATGATAGAAACCTACAAGAGTGTGTGGAGTGTGAGTAATCGCATGTTTGGAATAGCACAGCTTATTGCTGTCTGGACGGACCCTAACAGTAGCCTTATAGCCCTTTTAAATAAGAAAAAGCCACTTCGGGTGTGTATGATCAGGAGCAAAGCAGCAGCAGGGGAGAAGGATCACATAACCTCACCTCCCCCGCAAACACGCGCGCGCGCACACACACACACACACACACACCATTTTCCTTCTCCAAATTCCTACCCCCAGCAGCTCTGATATTGGCACCTAGGTATCTGAGATTTATTTTTTAGATACATAGGAGGGTGGGTATGAGAGTGACTTCTCTACACAAGGCAGAAAAGGCCTACAGCAGGTTCTGAAATCCTGTTCTTTAGGTGCCTTTGTAGACTCCATCCTCTTCCAAGGAAAGGCAATATTCCATATCTGCTAACATGTCCCTATTTTCCCATTCTGGGAAAATAAGAACACATTGGTAGGTATGGTATTCTGGTCCAAGGCTAGCAGTGTTGGCTGGCTATCAATATACTAACAATGGCAGAAGTGCAGAAGAGTGAGAGAGAGTGATGGCCTGGACTTACCCTGTGTTCTGTCCTAGATTCCTGTTTATCAATCTATTTGCCGGCCATCATCATTTAAGCACAACATCATGTAAAATAAACCCTGACATGAAATATCAAGAGGTCATGGAATATCAGGGTTCCAGCTAGCGTGTTAAGCAGGTCACAAGCATAACACCACCATGTTTGAGGTAACCAATGTCACAGGGGAAAAACCATATAGATACAGGGTAGAGCAGCACTCTGTATCCGGACTGTGGTCTTGGTCCACAAATGGCAGTTTTTCTGTTAGAAAGTTAAGGGCTGTGTATCATCTGGTTTTACATGAAATGTACGCACCTCCAGGCAACCTTTCAAAAATAGTGTTGGTACTGATTTTAAGACAAGGGTCTTAAGATCTGTGCTAAGTCAGAAGGCCCCTTGACCGGGCCTTCTCTGTGGCTGCCCCAGATGGCTTTGGAATGTGCTCCCTGCTGAAATAAGAGCATCTTCTTCTCTGTTTGTTTTCAGGAGGACCCTGAAGATTTACTTGTTTTCCCAGGCCTTCAACTGAGACTAAACTTTTAAATTTGAATGTGTTTTTATTTATGTTATCTTTTTATTAATTTTAATGTTTTATATTACATTTTATGTTTTAATTCTTTACACCGCCTTGAGATTCTTATACTCAAAGCAAGTATAAATTATAAATAAATGCAATCAATCAATCAATTTGTTTGTTTAGAGCATGGGTGGGGGGCAGACATCCAGCAATGGTTCTAAGATAAAACTTGTGCCCATGAATTGAACTCGCCAACCACCCACCTCTCAAACATAACTTCGGCTCAGGATGCTGCCCTGTCCTCTTCCCCAAACACATCTGAGCCACCCTCCAGCCCTAACTGGATTAGATCCTTCCCAGAAGCCTGCACATTTTGCTCGTTCCCCTTCTATAAACAGCTCACTTCAGACTTTCTTCATTTTTCCAAATCGAATTTATTTCAGGCACATTTGAAGTCATTGTGCCAGCTCTTGATTTCATTAACCGGGCCCATGGCCTGCAGGGTGGAAAGGCCTGTCGGCTCGATGGAGATCTATAGTCCAATATCGGCCCAAAGAGCCATAAAGGCAGGTTCCCGGCAGAGAGATTACGTAGAGGACAATCTACTCCTGGCTTCTACATTGTGTGTGATGGATTAGCATATAAATCTTCACACCGCACATCAGGAATAGGGGAGGTGGGGGCTGGAACTTTGGTTCAGGCCAGTTTTTGATGCTTGGAGTGCTTCTAAGGCGGCCTGCTAGGCCTGGGGCCTCCAACCAGTAAAAGTCAGCATAAGATTCTACGATGGTCTCTGGGGTCAAGAAGCCCCTGATTATCAGCCTTCAGAAGAGGAGTTATCACGCTTACCTTCCAGCCTATCCCTTGACTATGTTCCAGGGACACTATGGGAGGGAACATGTCAAATGGGCCTCTTTTCAGGGGCGTAGCAAGGTTGGAGTGGGCCAGAGACAAGATTTTAAAATCCCCCCCCCGAAGCTCAGCTCATGAAGTAAAGAAATCTTAAATGAGGCTGAATAGTGGTAACAAAAAGCATAGTTAAATGTATATGTGTGTGTATGTGTGTGTGTGTGAGTGTGTGTGTGTGTGTGTATGTATATATGTATATATATATATATATATATATATATATATATATATATATATGCCACAATAGAACATCATCCTAAATTATTTTTAAGAAGGTTTTGTAAATTATGGACGATGCAAGTCATTTAATGGTACTAGGGAAAGACATGCTGTTGTGGTAGCTCCAGGTCTTAACACCCACATCAGTTTCAGAGGATGAATACAACTGAAGGAAGCCCGGGCGGGTGCGAGGCTGGGGGAGTCAGTCATGTGACTTGCCTCGGGGGGGGGACAAGGCAGTGGACCCCCCAGACAACTGTCTCCTAGTATAGTTACGCCCCTGCCTCTTTTGTATGCTGCTTCCTCTCTATGCAGAAACTTCACTCTCCAGCTTCCTTAAATGTCTTTACCCTTTTACTTTTTCAGACAAAAAGTACCTTCGCAAACTCCTGGCCTCACCTCTTCCAGACCTCCCCAAGCCCCAGAAGTCCTTCCGCCATCTTGAAGAAAGAGCCAGTGCAGCAGGGGCACTCAGTGCCATCATTCAGGACTCGAGCCCAGAGTGAGCCTTGAACTTGTGGCTTGAGAGGATGTTGGGGGGATGCATCCGTTTCCTAGCTCTGGCCAAGAGAGAAAAACTAGCCAAATGGTGAGCACCCCAATAGGTCAGCCCTCACCTCCAGAAGAAGACATTTCTAGCTCTGTTTGATTTACAGATCTTTAACAGGGCAGGGACAGGCGAAGGTGTAAACTGTATTGATTGTAGCACGTTGCTAACATTCTTTGCCTGCAAACTAATCAAGTTAATACAGTAGTTAGTTCGTGCTTTAGGGTCCCTCGACATAGAATTTCACAAGCAACAACAGGTAATGTTTTAAATTTGAATTCTTACGTTTGGCCGGATTTTGAATTTGTGCAGATTTTAGTTCTAGCAATATTAATAACTGATGCATTTGCGGGTGGGGTTTAATAAAGAAAGGAATAGACCTCATCAGGGGCCCTTCCAGGTGGAGGTTTATTCCATCATGAACACTCACTGTTGCTGTTGTAATGCCTCTGTTGTCAGACAGAGACCACAGTCTCATCAGATGGGCCACTGCTCCTCAGGGTCAGTTCCCTGGCATCTATGGGTCTGATGACAAACTACTTCAGGCTATTGCACTTTGTTTCATAATTCAAAGTATAGCCATTCTAGGGAGTATCAGATGTACTTCTGGTCCCTTTTCAGAAATCGTGACCATATTCTGCTCACACAGATCTCCTACCTGCCCATGTTGCTCACAAGGGGTGAAGGTGAGGTCAGCACAGCAGGGAGCAGTCTGTGGGCTCAGAAGAGTGATGCTTCTGCAGGATCCTTGCATTGCAGACTTTCTTCCCTGATTTTTGGAGGATTATTTCCAATGTTCCTGTGTTAGTACTAAGAACACTGAAGCAGGAATGCAAGGATCATTGGCATTACACTTACGGTGCTTTCATGAGATTTTGAAAGTGCTTTTAAGTCTTCCTCGGAGTATCAGTGCTCATATGTTTTTAAAATGAATGCACAGTCTATGTAGGTCAAGTGTTCGAATTACAAGCATGCAAAATGGAAAAGAAAAACATCCTAAAGGCCAAACTGCTTATTATATTAAGCACATGCTTAAAGCTGGTGCGTTCAGAGGCGCTCTTAGCCCTGGACTTCGGGGCCAAAGTCCAGGGCCTCCACGGCCCCTGGGGCCACCAAAATCCTCTTTAGTCTGTCCCAGGTAGAGTGGTCCCCTGGCAGAGCATAATGATGCTTAATTTGCAGGGGAGTGGGGCCTTCAAAGGCCTTTAGCTCCAGGCTCCAAAATTACCTAGGTGCACATCTGGGTGCATTGGTGTGTGTTTTGGGGTTTTTTTTAAATAACAGCTATGGGGAGAGTGATCCAGATTGGGACCATAGTAAGGAAAAATTAAAGACTTTCTCCCAAGCCAGAGTATCAAACCTGATCACATCCTTGTGGCTGCAAAATAAAAACCAAGAGCACCAGAGTTAAGAACATGTTTAGTCTCTCAGTAGCCCTATTCAGACATTTTGTTGTACAAATGTATAAATGTCTGTAGAATACATGGGAAAGAGTTGTGGTATGCAAGGACAAGGCAGTGGAGGGGAATCAGGAATATTAATAGTTTAATTAAATAGACGGGGGAATGACTTGACTAGCAAGCCAGAGGTTGCCAGTTTGAATCCCCACTGGTATGGGAAACACCTATATCGGGCAGCAGTGATATAGGAAGATGCTGAAAGGCATCATCTCATACTGTGCAGGGCTCTGTGGTCACCAGGAGTCGACACTGACTCAACAGCACACTTTACCTTTACAGAGAGGCAAGTGCAGACTATTCTTCAGTGCTCTTGCTGCTGGCTGTCTTTTAGCCCCACCTCTGTTCCAGGACTGGAATACAAGTAACTAAAGCCCCCTTCAAAAGCTGGCCTGGATCAAGGAATGGATTAATCAAAAACACCAAAATGTCTATATGCAGGTACATGTTTTTGTGTTAATGAATCCAGAGGTGTTCTTACCCCTAGACTTCAGATTTCTTACGTCTGGACGTCTTCTTACGTCCAGGGCCTCCACAGCCCCTGGGGCCCCCCAAAATTTTAGTCTCTCCCGGGTGGTGTGGTTGCCCAGGTTGATTATGCTTAATTTGCAGGGGAGGGGGACCTCCAAAGGCCTTTAGGTCCCAGCTCCAAAATTACCTATGTGCGCCTCTGAAGATACTTGCATTCATTTTAAAAGTGAACCTGGGTACAGGGTCCTCAAATGTATGGTACAGAAAGGAACTGTACTGCTATATCTGCATTAAACGTAACATGTGCATAATTTTAGGTGTGTACAGATGTGTACTCTTGCACTATATACTCTTTGTACAAGTGTTCAATAGAATGTCTGAATAGAGCGAGTGTCACTTGTAAAGATTACCTTAGTTGGGCTGAAGACAAACAACAGTTTTTAAAAGTTGAAAGTGGTTCAAGAGAGGCATCATTTCCCATGGCATACACAAATATTTATTTTCGTCTCTTCTGGTCGAAAATGTTTAGCAGATTTTTGAAACAATCCCCAAATCTGTTTACCAGATGCAAAAGTTGGATACGTGTGTGCACCTTGAGCAGTGAACCCTCTTCTTTCCCTATTTCTGCTCCCAGCCCTGATTTTCCTTTGACTCAAGAGAATCATGCCTTGCTTTCTGGGAGCATCCTCCATTTCTAAGCTCCTTGCTTGTGTTTAATGAGGATCCAGCCATGGATACTCATCAGAAACTGAAGCATTGGGGGAAACTTGCAAAGCATGAAACAAGGCAAGGGCGGCTCTAGATTTCAAAGGGCATTCAGCAAACTGTCCTCTGTGGGCCTACTCTTAACTAGATAGACTCTAAGAGCATCATTCTGCCATCGCCACATAAAGGCCATGGGCACAGAGCAGCTGCCCAAAGATGCCAAGCACTGATGCCAGTCTTGAAAAAGTAGGGCGCAGGGAGGGTCTTGTCTGTGTCAATACAGCTTAATCAGCCAGGTGTAGACACATAACATGAAGGTGGGAGCCAGCTTCCCTGCAGTTAAACAAACGCTAACTTTTTGGACTCCTCCATGCACCAGGGAGCATGGTGGGGAGGAGTCTGGTGCCAACTCAGCACACCACACAGATCTTCTTTGCTGTGCAAAGCACTTGCAGATGTGGCTGGGAGAGAGGGGAAGAAGAAGCCACAACATCTGGTAAAGTTTGGGGAGGGGAGAAGCACAGTGCCTAGAGGAGTGGGCTCTCTTATGCACAGAGCAGAAAGCAGCCGTCAGCAGTTCTGGTACACAGTTGTTTCATTTTGAATGGACACATACAGTATACACAGTGAAAACCACCATCATCCTTTGAGCCACAAGCCCTCAGGAGCAGTAGCCATACGAGGGCAGGACCACCTCCCTCTGCAGTTTTGGTGATGGCACTCAGTCTTCTTACCCAGCACCGTACCAGCCACCTCAGCCACCCACAACCCGCCTTCCCCTCTTCTCTGAGAAGCTAAACTGCTTTGGACATGAGATGATGTTGCATAGAGAACAGGAAGTGCAGGTGGCTCACATTTCTTGTCTCTCTGCATCTCTGTCTCACCTGAAATAGAACTTTTACATCTCTTTGACATTTTCTGGACTATGAGATTTGCCACAGGTAAAGCGTTGCAAAGTGTGACGGAATAGTGCAACAGTTTAAAACCGAGAGTAAAATGTTATTCAATGCTTCATTGTAGGCCGGTGGCCATTCATATTTTCCGTCCATTGCAATGTGTTTTCAAGGCAGGACTGTCCTTATTCTCCTTGAAACATGTTTATTTGCCCCACCTCCTGCTCCACTGGGCCAATAGAGCTGGCGCGGGGGGCGGGGTTGACACGAAAATCTTTTTTGTAACTTCTCGGCTGCCTGGTGCAAATCCGCCAGTAGGAGGAAGTGCCATTCCAAAACAAAAACCTAACTTTGCCTTGCATCATTCCAGTTTTGCACAAGCAATAACCAGGAGGGAATTAAAAAAGAAACGAAAAGAGGGGGAGTAGGATGTGTGAGGAGATCCTTTGGAGTGACAAAACAAAGGAACTTCTTATGGGGGGTGGGAATGAAAGAGAATCCTGTGGCGAGCCAGGAAGCAGGAAAGACAGGAACAGGTGCGCCTCCAGAGAAATAAATAGCAGGGAGGCGGCGGAGGGAAGGCGAGCGCTCCTCCAGTGAGGGCTGCAGGATTGCACAGAAGTAAATGAATCATGATTAAATTCAATGGGCTTACTTTTAAGTAAGTGACTGGTCTCTCTCCCTGCCCTTTGCCTTGTAGTAAGCAAGTGGGATTGCACAGAAGTAAATGATTTAGTTCAATGAGTTTCCTGTTCAGTAAAAGTGCACAAGAAAGGGTTGGATTCAGAAATCTGCTCAGCTGCACTAGTATGAGTCTCTGGCCAAAGTAGCAAATTAAAGGAGAATGCACAAAAGAACCCTGGGGGGATGATGATGATGATGATGATGATGATGATGATGATACCCCTTCGATAGCCTCTCTCCCCTTCTGTCTCCCTTCCTCTTCTGTGCTGACAAGCTCAAGTTATATTGGAAGCAAGTGGAGGAGAAGGGAGGTGTGGGCTTTGGGATCTGTAGGGAAGAAGGGAAAGCAAAGATTTATCCTTGCCTGTTTTTCTCCCCGTGGCAGGGGGGCGGAGGAAGAACTATCCATACTGCAAAACACTGTAACACGTAAACTCCATTGCAAGTCTCCCTACCACAGAAAAATACAGCTACTTTCCTGCAACGCTATTACCATGTTATAGAACCATAACGCATCATTAAAATTCGAAGCAAGGCATCGGAAACATGGATGGCACCCTGCTGACAGAGCAGCGAGCGCGATGTCAAAACACTGGCAATACGGAAGGGCACTTATGGGACATGTGACAGCGTGTAATCTGGGAAATGCCCTGGCTCACTTTTCTAACTCTTTCCCAACCATTCTGGGCTTGTGCTTATACTTCTTCAGACGAATTCTATTCCTTCCTTCAGGTAGTTAGGCTTCCCCATGTTTCTACCATCACCTAGCAACTATCCCTGAGAAATCCTACCCTCCTCCTCTCACTGATTGCCTCCCTCCTTCTGGAACCCCCTAGCCCTCTCTACCAATCCTGCCTGGCAACTCACGCTCCTTCTCCCTTCACTACAGTATAGATGCTTGCCTGGTAGATATGTAAGAGAAGAACAACTTTCACACAAATCTCCATTAATGTATTAACCATATATGGTCTGTTTCACCACAAGATGCCACGCCACAGGCCTCCCTGCCCACCACTGCCACAGGCTCACCACACTGGGGCATCCATTTCCCCCTCCTAGCCCAGTAGGGCATCATGCTTCTCTCCCGTTTCCCTGAGGTTGTTGGAGAGGGAGTTCCAGCACATTGACCTTTGGTAGGTCACAGGCCCTTTCCCTCGCCGGCACTCACTCAAAAGCCGGTCCTGCGGGGCAGCAGCGTACCTCCCTGCCTTCCTCCCTGTCCTCTGTTTGGACTGGAAGTAACCAGAAGTAGTCCATGTGCATGTGCACATCGGCGTGTGTGCATGTACATGGGCTACTTCTGGTCACTTCGAATCCAAGGAGAGGATGGGGCGGCAGGGAAGTATGCTGCCGCCCCACCGGACCGGTTTTTGTGTGAGCACCGGTGGGGGAAGCACAAAGGATGGGGGGGAGTGCACCCTCCCCATCCTTAACACACACACACCCCGCCTCCGCCGCCTTCAAACTGGCCCACACTGGTTCTGTGCACATCCCTAATCTTTTGCACCAGCTATCTTAATGACCACTAGGGGCATTGTGAGTAGAGGTAGTTAGTGAGGGCCTCCTTTCCTGTCCCTGCTTGCCTCTACTCTATGACCCCTGCCTTGACTCCTCAGGGACTTCCGGTAGTGAGTCAGTCCTCTTCCTTTCCTCCTAGAGAGAAGATGGAAACATCTCTCCCTACCTATTCATTATGTAGCTGATAGATAGGATAGGTCTTTCCTATCCCAAATGTACTTCACCAATAAATCAATGTAGTTTAGACTCAACAGTGATCTCCATGCTTGTTACTTAAATAGCTGCAACTACACTCTGCACTTTGCAACTGGAGCGGTAGCTTCCTTGGTGCTTTGCTAAATAATCACAAACCCCAACAGATGTGAACTAAGGTTAATGCCCCTGCCACCAGGGCTGCAGACAAAGAGAACGCTGGAGGAGTAATTCCTTCCTAACTTCATTTCTTTGAGGTAATAGGGAAAGACGCTTTGAGGGGAGAAAAATGTTTTGCAGGGACAGCATAGCACTTTTTAAGATTGGGGGTGGGAGAGAGAAATGCTGTTGAAAAGCTGGAGAGAAGAAAAACAGTTGAGGGAGCTCAAAAGTAACACTTTGGAGTAGGAGTTCGGTAAAATGAGGAAGAAACGACTCAAATGTTTAGAGGGGAAATCTGCTCCCTTGCTCGTCTGTCCACCACTGCCTGGGTTGATGACATAATCTGAGAGTGCTTACATCCACTGCCTCAGTCAGGGGTGTAGCTAAAATTGAGCGAATGGGTTCAAAGAACCCAGTCCCCAAGCTCCTAAGGGCCCCCCAGCTCCACCCCTCCCTATTTTCTTCATCATTTCCCTCACTTTGAGAGGGTCAAACACAAGCCCACTCTCCCCTAGCTATGCCCCTGGCCTCCTCAGTAGCATGACCCAGGAATGCTGAGCACTGGCCTGCAAATGTTCATCACTTCAGGCAGTCATACTGTCCATCACTTCAAGCAGCAAAAGGTTTTGAACTGCCCTGACCACTCCGCACACAAACACACAATGCTCTGCTTGTGCCCATTGTGGATCGGAAACCACACTACAATGCAGACAAAGCGTCACAGCAGTCAGATTTGCAGGCGGTGGCTGTTTCCTCCCACTAGGTTGCTGCCAGTTTGAGCCTTGCAGCAATTTCATACTTTTCAAATAAAAATATAAATACATATAATCATAAATCTCTCAAGGCATCACTGCCACAAGCACAAAGCAATCAAGGATATGTGACAGTCCCTCAAGAAGTGTCTTGTCCCTGAGAGAAGCCAGAGATTTTGGGTCCTGAACCCATTGTGCGGCAGTGGGGAGAGGATCTCCCCCTCTTTCACCAGAGTTTGAGCACCCCGATGTTGAAGATGAAAATAGGGTATGGGGCATTTGCTTGGGCTGAGGATCTGGAGTGTGTGCCACCAATGCACCCCAGGATAGAACCAGGAGGACCTAGGTGACAGGCAGGAATTCAACAGGCAAAGTCCATGCTAGTGCTTCCGTGGGGGAAAGCTGTATCCGTGTTGCATGTAAACCGCTAAAGACGCATGAACCTTGGTGCAAGGGCGCGGCGGTGGGGTTTCAATCCAGTGTCATAGTCCTGGCATGCATTGAGAATTAAAACGCCCTTTAGCGACGTGAACAGTTTTCGTCTTCTGTAGGGCAAAGAAGAGAAGAAGCGCCCCTTGGACTCTCGACTGAGACGCCAGCTCTCAGAGTGAAGGAGGCGAGAGAGAGGCGAATCCTAGAGAGGGCAAAGGGAATGGTGACCTTCCTGCCCCGCCCCCTTCCCTGGGAGTGGGAAAGTGGGTTCCGGGAGCGGGGGCGCCCCTCGGTGCGATTATTTGCAGGGGAGTCGTCTCGGGGGGAGGGAGGGAGATAAGGGCCAAGGAATCAAGGGAGGAGGAGGAGGAGGAGGTGGGAAATAAAAACCCGGGAAGTGAGTGGGGAGAAGGGGGAAAGAAAGTCGCCAGCCAGCCCCCCCGCCACCTCTGCTCGTCGGGAGGTGGCCTCTGTAGTTCTTCCCAAGCCAATACACGCTTTCCCCCTTCTGTTTGCAAAAGAAGGAGGGTTTGAGGAGACTGGAGCCAGTTTTCAAGCCGCTTGCCATAAATAGCTTTGAGGGGCTCTAATACGAAAGACGGTGGTCCCTCGAGGAGGAAGCAGATCTGGCTGGAGTATTTAGGGAGGAAAGAGGCGTGGTGGGGGAGAGAAGGCTGCTGTGGGGCGCGGGGGACACAAAGCCAGCCTTTTCAGGGAGGGGCGCTGCATTGGTCTGTGACTGGCAAATGAAGGAACCTCCATCCATTCTTCAGGTGCCCTTTGGATGTTTGTCTTTTTTCCTGTAGGAGAAAGTCTCTGTCAGGAGCCCCAAAATAACCCCTTTTCCTTAATAAAACACCTCTATGACTTGAGGGGTCACAGAACAAAGTTTTGTCTTTGCAGAACTCAGTGGCCCCACCCATTACAGCAGTTCCTGCCAAAAGGACAAGTCTGTTGGTAAAACAACATTGGGCTTCTTGGAGGCTGCCTTTGGAGCATGGAATTGGAGATGGAAATGGAAGACTCAGGTGGCCCAGAGATCATCAAGGCTGGGAGCGGTGAGGAATTATGGGGAAGGACTCTGCAAGCAATCCTGCATGGGGACACGCTCACTTCAGATGTACACCGCCAGCGCCTCAGGCAGTTCCACTATCAGGAGGTTGAAGGGCCCCGACAGGTGTACAGCCAACTCCACCACCTTTGCTGTCAGTGGCTCAAACCAGAGCAACATACAAAAAACCGGATCATGGACCTTGTGATCCTAGAGCAGTTTCTGGCCATTCTGCCCCCAAAGATGAAGAGCTGGGTGAGAGAATGTGGAGCAGAAACTAGTTCGCAGGCAGTGGCCCTGGCAGAAGGTTTCCTCCTGAGCCAGGAAGAGGACAAGAAGCAGAAAGAGCAGCAGGTGAGAGCACTGGTGGAAGATTAAATTAGTTCTCTTCATCATGTATATTAGGATATATCCATAGGTGGACTGCGGTGCCATCAATATGCTGATGGCAGCCAGGGAGGCGGTGGATGCTCTGAACTGGGGCTTGGAGGCTGTTCTGGACTGGATGGGGACAAACAAGCTGAAACTCAATCCAGATAAGACGGAAGTGCTCTGGGTTGGTGGAACTGATAATCCAAGTAATGAGGTAAATTTGGTCTTGGAAGGGGTCACATTCCCTCTGAATGACAAAGTCCGCAGCTTGGGGGTGCTTCTGGACCCAACACTGCCCTTGGAGGTGCAGGTGGCGGTGGTGTGCAGAAGCACCTTTTACCAACTATGGTTGGTTCGCCAGCAGTGACCCTACTTGGAGAAGTCAGACCTGACCTCAGTCACTCAGGCATTGGTAACATCCTGATTGGACTCCTGCAATGTGGTCTGTGTGGGGCTACCCTTGAAGACTGTTCGGAAGCTCTAGCGGGTTCAGAATGCTGCCGCAAGGATGCTCGTGGGTGCAAGTCGCTTCACGAGTATTATACCCATTCTGCGTCAGCTTCATTGGCTACTGGTCCGCTTCCGGGCTAGATTCAAGGTGCTGGTATTGATCTTTAAAGCCCTACACGACTTGGGGCTGGGGTACCTGTTGGACTGCATTCACCCTTATGATTCTGCCAGGGCTCTCCGCTCATCATCTCAGGCCCTGCTCATGACCTTGCCACTAACAAAGATCTGGTTGGCAGGGACTAGAGTCAGGTACTTTTCGGTTGTGGCCCCTCAGCTTTGGAACACCCTCCCTGAAGAGCTTTGCCATGCTCCCTCCCTCACAGTTTTTAAAAAACATCTTAAAATGCACCTTTTAAATGAGGCTTTTTAATGCTCCATTATAATTTTGTTATATCTGGTAGGTTCTTTAGCTTTTTTTAATTTTCAGTTTCAATTTGAACCTAATAATGATTGTGGTTTTTAATCTGACTAAGAAAAAGAGAGTTAATTTTATTACTTTTATTGTATCTGTGTCTATCTTATTGTTGTGAGCTGCCCCGAGCAGTAGTGCACTGGAGGGGCGAGGTATAATTTTTTAAATAATTTTTTTAAAAAAATGATATTGCACCTTTCTGCAAAAGCTCAAACTATCACTAATACCAGAAAGAAGTAATGCTAATTAATGGTTAAGTCTGCTTACTGAAATGGAGAATAATATAAGCAAGGATAAATGTGCTTAATTTGTCCCGATTTCTCTCAAAGCCCTTGAAGGTGGAAGTATCCTAGCCCTTGTCGCTGCACACGCACACACACCTGCCCCTGTCGCTGCCTTTTCTAAACCCTGCCTTCCCATTCCCTGCCTGGGATTTTTGTTGGTGTTTCAGGGGCAGGGGCAGTTAGGAGAAGTTCCCACTGCTTTTTCAGAGGCAGAGAGGGCTCTATCAGATGCCAGACTGAAGCTGCTACATGGGGGGATCTCTCAGGAGGATCATGCAGATGCCACCTCATTGGGTAAGGAACAATGGATCACACATCTGCTGGGTCCCCCTTTCTCCCATGTTCCTAAAAAGGGCTACTTCTTTGTTTTCCCGGGTCTGTTGGGGGAGGGGGGGCGTTTGTCTCTAGTCTATCCCGCACAAAGCTGGAGATCTCTTTAGAGTCAACAGTTGATGGGGTGGGCAGTGGTCCATCAACCTGATCAGAGCTTCGTTGGAGCAGCGAGCTTTGAGAGTAGTTGCCCTGCAGGCTTGATGGGCAGAGCAGCACCAGGGAAAGGAGACTGGGAAGTAATTTTTGCTCCTCTCCTCTCCTCGCAAAAGTGCTGTTCACTGCCAGTAATATGTCGATGAGGGCTGCACAGTACAGACAGATATGTCCAAGGGATCATTGCTTTTGCAGGGAAGGGATAGAAGCAAACATCACTTCAAGATCTCATTCCCCATGTGCTGCTCTACCCATTAAGCCTGCGGGGCAGTTACGCTGGAGACTCCCTGCCTTGACGCAACTCTGATCCCACGGACGTGTCACTCCCTGTCATGTCATCCAACAAGTTAAAAATGTACATGTCCAAGACAGTACCTCTAGTTCTGCCCAGAAGTCATTGGGAGTGGGGTGATATTTTCCTTCCTCAACAAGAATTGATATTGAATGTATTGGGATAAGCTATCTGGACAGTCATCCATCAGGGAAACAGTAGCAATTCCATTCGGTGAGCAAGGGGTTGAATTAGAGGAGCTCAAAGGGCCTTGTAACGTTTTATGGCTCTACGATTAACTCTGATCGCTTTTGTCTCTCTTAGTTCATGGAACACCACTGGAGGTGTTGGAAAGGTCATGGCTCCTGTTTGTGGATGGAGAAACAGCTTCTACACAACCAGAACAGGTAGAAGAGGGATCATGTGGAGGGGAACAACCAGGGTGTCTTTTTCTGAGCCTGAAATAATCTTGGCTTCTCTGGAATCTGTCCACCAGGAGGGCTGTGAGGGCTTGAATCCTACCAGAGAACTCTTAGCTGCTCCATCTTAATTCTCCCCAGAGATTTGCTTACATGGGTGGGGGGGCAGACTGTTTTCTTACCAGTGAGTCAAATATGTTCTTGTTTCAGAGTCCTGTGTCCTTTAAGGAGGTGGCCGTGCATTTCACTGAGGAGGAGTGGGCTCTGCTGGATGCAGACCAAAGAGCTCTGCACAGAGAAGTCGTGGAGGAGAATAGACAGAATGTGGCTTCTCTGGGTAAGGCTCCCTTTTCCTCCAGAAATTGCTGCTGCTTCTTTCCTTATCAATCAGTCAATCCTCTTTATTACGGACCAGCATAAGAACAAGACAGAAAAGGTACATGTCATAATTGCATAAAAGCAAATAGCAAACTGTAAAATTATAAAACTACACCTGCAAGGTATAAGACCTATGTCGTAATAAAGCTGTGAAGCTATAAAAACTGCATCATCATGAAAGTTGCAAAGCTGTGGTCATTAATTATAATTTTTAAATTATGGTCATACAAATTATAATAAAAATGTAGGGCTATTAAAATGATAAAGGCACAGATATAATTTGATACTTTTATACCTTTCTATGAGTATAAACTATAAGAGCTAAAAACTGACCACTGCAATTAAATAATAAATAATCTGCAGTTAAAAGCATCCATTGAACAAGGGGGGACAAGTGTCCCCAGGCCCAGGGGGATCCCACAAGGCTCTCCCTTGCTCAGGGTGCTACCTTGCTCCTTCCCGCACCCAGCTCTCTGGAAGAGGGAGGGACGCTCTCCCAGGCATTGGTCCTGTCCCCGGGTCTGAGGTCAGATGCAAGGGGCAGGGCCAATGCCAAGAAACCCACCCGGTTTTCATGTTGGTGGTGATATTGGGTGGGTTCGGCAGGAAGAACTAGCAGTGGTTGTTCCTGCCTGGCAGGTGACAGTGCTGGGCTCCGCCGTGCAGAGCTACAGCAGCGGCAGGCAGGCTGGCTACTGCAGAGTGGTCGCGGGCAATCAGCACCCGGGGAGTGGGCTGCTGGGCTGGCTGCAAAGTGGCTGAAGCGGCACCCACCCAAAGAGCCTGACCATGCTGGCAGGGAGGAGGTGGTGGAGGGAGCAGTAGGGGGGAGGGTCCCCCAATGTGAGCACTGTACAGCAGATAATTGCCCCCCCCCCTTGCTTCTGCTGTCAGTCAGATGCAGGGGCGTGGTTTGGGGTGTGCACAAGCTTTGTGCACACGATGGAAAAGGGTGGGGTGGCCTCCTAGCTGCCCTTTGTCCCCTAGCCACCAGTAAGCTTGCTAAGCCACTGTATGGGACTGTGATTGAGCTAAAGCTGTAGTCTGTCTGGAAATCCATGTAGTGTTGTAGCGAGGCTGCATAGCTGCGTGCTGCGATCCCTCTGGGCAAGGCCTGGTGGCGATCAGGACCCAGTGAATTCTGCACGCTGCCACGCCGAACTTGGCAGTGTTGTACATGATGGCAGGTTCTTCATCTGAGAGCAGCAACAAGGTGTAAAATTGGCTAGGAGAACCAGGGTACTTAAGAAGTAGAGGCAAAATGTGGTTTCTCTGGGAAAGGAGAGGAGGACATACGCCATGGTTTTGACCTGCCCAGTGTTGCAGGGGCATAGTCTTTCTGCAGTTGGAGTCTTTCTATATCTGCCTTCTAGTACAGCAGAGGAGAGAGCATGGTGTCGAGCTAGGGTGAAGGCTCTCCTGTGGTTTGGGATTATCAACCATGTGAGGTATGCAACAGAGGAGGCAGAGTATCTAAGCCTTTCCGAAACAAGGCGGTTTGGAGCCCTTCCTAGGGCTGTTTGGCATTCTGTGTCCGTTATCTTCTGTTTGATAGCTGTTTTTGCCTGGTCATAGGCCATAGCAAGAAGGAGAGGTGAGGAATTCCCAGATGTTGTTGCTTACAACCCCCACAATTCCCAGCCAAAGGCCACTGCAGCTGGGGATGCTGAGTTGTGGTGAACAACATCTGGGAATCCCTGTTAGAGGATTGGAAACCCTGTTCCCTTTAAGATGTGCACATGTTCACACATTTTTCAATGTCTGCTCAGTTAACGTTAGATCCACTCAGCTTGAAACATGAAGGCCCCACTCTGAATACATGTGTGCACACGCTGCCTAGATACTGCCACCCAGAACAAAACTCATTCCACACACAGGTGAACAAAATTAGAGACAACACTGCTGGGAAACAATCTTGCCCAGTACAGTTGGCTGAGACACAGGAACTGTAGAAGGCAACCCATTCAATTTCACGGCTAGATGGGAAGCTAAACCTGAGTTTCCATAGTTCACTTTTCTACACCCCAACAGACTTCATTTAATGTCAGTCACTGAAGATGGGTTTCAGGATTTACTTCCTGTTCTGAATTCCATTTTGTCATTATTGCTTGATTTGACAGTTTCCCCCCTGCACTCTATACTAGACTTCTCTCTCTCTCTCTCTCTCTCTCTCTCTCTCTCTCTCTCTCTCTCTCAGCAGGTAATGTGTGGAAAAGCAAGACTGAAGGAGAAGCATGTGGATCATTAATAGAAAGAGCAAGATGTAAAAACACAAGACAACAGAGAAAAACAAAAAAAGTAAACCAGGAAAGGAAAAATGCATCTTCTCCTGTTCATGCTTGTGACTGCCAAGAAACACCAACCCAAGAAGAAATAGGGAAGTGGAAGGAAAGGAGGAAGCCTCTGTCATGTGAGAAAAGCATCAGTTATAAATCATGGATGAAATGTCACTGGAGGATGAAGAGAGGGGAGCAGAAACTGTTTAAGTGTTTGGAATGTAGGAAGACCTTCAGTCAGAACTTGCAGCTTATTAGACATCAAAGAATTCACACAGGAGAGAAACCATTTAGATGCTTGGAGTGTGGAAAGAGCTTCCCTTTGAGCTCAACTCTTATTAGACATCAAAGAATTCACATAGGAGAGAAACCATTTAGATGCTTGGAGTGTGGAAAGAACTTCAATCAGAACTCTCAGCTTATTGGACATCAAAGAATTCACACAGGAGAGAAACCATTTAGATGCTTGGAGTGTGGAAAGAGCTTCAAACAGAGCTCAACTCTTAGGACACATCAAAGAATTCACACAGGAGAGAAACCATTTAGATGCTTGGAGTGTGGAAAGAGCTTCAGTCAGAACTCACAGCTTATTGGACATCAAAGAATTCACACAGGAGAGAAACCATTTAGATGCTTGGAATGTGGAAAGAGCTTCAGTCAGAACAAACAGCTTATTAGACATCAAATAATTCACACAGGAGAGAAACCATTTAGATGCTTGGAGTGTGAAAAGAGTTTTAGTCAAAACTCACATCTTATTAGACATCAAAGAATTCACACAGGAGAGAAACCATTTAGATGCTTGGAGTGTGGAAAGAGCTTCAGTCAGAACTCACAGCTTATTGGACATCAAAGAATTCACACAGGAGAGAAACCATTTAGATGCTTGGAGTGTGGAAAGAGTTTTAGTCGAAACTCACATCTTATTAGACATCAAAGAATTCACACAGGAGAGAAACCATTTAGATGCTTGGAGTGTGGAAAGAGCTTCAAACGGAGCTCAACTCTTAGGACACATCAAAGAATTCACACAGGAGAGAAACTATTTAGATGCTTGGAGTGTGGAAAGAGCTTCAGTCAGAACTCACATCTTATTAGACACCAAACAATTCACACAGGAGAGAAACCATTTAGATGTTTGGAGTGTGGAAAGAGCTTCAGTCAGAACTCACAGCTTATTAGACATCAAAGATTTCACACAGGAGAGAAACCATTTAGATGCTTGGAGCTTCAATCGTAGCTCAGTTCTTAGAGAACATCAAAGAATTCACACAGTAGAGAAATGATTTAGATGCTTGGAGTGTAGAAAGAGCTTCAAACAGAGCTCAACTCTTAGGACCCATCAAAGAATTCACACAGGAGAGAAACCATTTAGATGCTTGGAGTGTGGAAAGAGCTTCAGTCAGAACTCACAGCTAATTGGACATCAAACAATTCACACAGGAGAGAAACCATTTAGATGTTTGGAGTGTGGAAAGAGCTTCGATCGTAGCTCAAATCTTAGAAAACATCAAATAATTCACACAGTAGAGAAACTATTTAGATGCTTGGCATGTGGAAAGAGCTTCAATCGGAGCTCAACTCTTAGGACACATCAAAGAATTCACACAGGAGAGAAACCATTTAGATGCTTGGAGTGTGGAAAGAGTTTTAGTCAAAACTCACATCTTATTAGACATCAAAGATTTCACACAGGAGAGAAACCATTTAGATGCTTGGAGTGTGGAAAGAGTTTTAGTCAAAACTCACATCTTATTAGACATCAAAGATTTCACACAGGAGAGAAACCATTTAGATGCTTGGAGCTTCAATCGTAGCTCAGTTCTTAGAAAACATCAAAGAATTCACACAGTAGAGAAATGATTTAGATGCTTGGAGTGTAGAAAGAGCTTCAAACAGAGCTCAACTCTTAGGACCCATCAAAGAATTCACACAGGAGAGAAACCATTTAGATGCTTGGAGTGTGGAAAGAGCTTCAATCAGAACTCACAGCTAATTGGACATCAAAGAATTCACACAGGAGAGAAACCATTTAGATGCTTGGAGTGTGGAAAGAGCTTCAGTCAGAACTCACAGCTAATTGGACATCAAACAATTCACACAGGAGAGAAACCATTTAGATGTTTGGAGTGTGGAAAGAGCTTCGATCGTAGCTCAAATCTTAGAAAACATCAAATAATTCACACAGTAGAGAAACTATTTAGATGCTTGGCATGTGGAAAGAGCTTCAATGGGAGCTCAACTCTTAGGACACATCAAAGAATTCACACAGGAAAGAAACCTTTTAGATGCTTGGAGTGTGGAAAGAGCTTCAATCAGAACTGGCAGCTAATTGGTCATCAAAGAATTCACACAGGAGAGAAACCATTTAGATGCTTGGAGTGTGGAAAGAGCTTCAATCAGAGCTCAACTCTTAGGACACATCAAAGAATTCACACAGGAGAGAAACCATTTAGATGCTTAGAGCTTCAATCGTAGCTCAGTTCTTAGAAAATATCAAAGAATTCACACAGTAGAGAAATGATTTAGATGCTTGGAGTGTGGAAAGAGCGTCAATCAGAACTCACAGCTAGTTGGACATCAAAGAATTCACACAGGAGAGAAACCATTTAGATGCTTGGAGTGTGGAAAGAGCTTCAATCGGAGCTCAACTCTTAAGACACATCAAAGAATTCACACAGGAGAGAAACCATTTAGATGCTTGGAGTGTGGAAAGAGCTTTAGTCACAGCTCAAGTCTTAAAAAACATTGCAGAATTCACAAAGGAGAGAAGCCCTACAAAAAAAGTGTGGAAAGAGCTTCAGTCATAGCTCCCATCTTACACAGCATGAAATAATTCACACAGGAAATGATATACGTGTTTGTAACATAGAAAGAGCTTCCATCTCAATTCTTCCAGAAGATGTAGTCAAGGAGAATGGTGCAGGGACTCACTAGCCACCACTCTCTTCTCCTCCAGTTCTGAAAGAGGAGTGGGGACTGAGAAGCTACTACACTTCCCATGCTGGGCAGCCCCTGTGCAGAGCACACTCCCGGGGAGTGGAGGGATGGCATGCTGTATTGGGACAGGGCAGGCAAGAGAGAGGAGGCTGGCAGGCAGATGGGGTATGCTCATGGCAGTGCTCGCTCCTCTGGTTGCTGCCCGTGCCTGGTTTCATAATAAACCTCTCCTAATGGAACCAGAGTCCACAGGGCCAGCTGAGAAGGCATGTGGGGATGTTGGGAAGGCACACAGGGACACTACACATCTCAGATGGCCCACACGATTTCCCAGCCAGCCCCATGGGCCCCTATGGTGCCCAAAATGTGAGGAACAGCCAGGGAATGACCCACTCTGGGAACAGCTGCCTCCACCTAGCACCAGGTGCGTGCTGCAAGTTTGTTATTAATAATGTTAAGAATGCAATAGAGGGTAGCTCTTTTTTTGTTTAGGTACCAGATAATTCCTTCTTATTTCTTTCTATATCAAAACAAAACAAAACATACCCTTCATCAATTAGTCTTACAACATTTCTTTTTGCTTATCTTTGCTGCTGTATTCTGAAATTGGCTGCATGTATGCATAATGCATTTTTCATTTCTTTTTTCATAATACAAGTCTTAAAACCTGCCCCGTCTGGAAGACAGGTGCTGCCGCCGCCATGAATGCCTCTCTCAAGGCCCCCCTCCCTCCCACCCTCTGCTAGAGCCGGGGTTCCTAGCCTTGGATTCCCACCACACCCCACACCCCCGATGTGGTTGGATGGAGACTCCCGCCATCCCCAGCCACAATGGACTTGGGATTGCAAAGAGCTGCAAGAATTGAGCCACTACCACTCGGGGGCGGGGGACATGTTTGAAGCCAGTGGCACCCATCAAGGGAGCAGAAAACATCAGTGGTTTTTATCCAGACCTTGAAACTAGAGGTGTCAGGAAGGGTTGAAGCTGAAAGATATTTCCTTGCCTGCCTGTCCTGCAAGGGCTTTGCTTCTAAGTTGCCTGCAACCATGTAGCAGTTTGTTTGTAGCAAAACTCTCCGTCCCGCCCCCCGCCCCCCATGCTCTTTTCATTTTCCATCTATATGGCTTTGGGATATACTTCTATGAAATATGGTATATAAACAGAATGAGCATGAATTGCCCCCTTTGTTAAGCAGGGTCTGCCCTGATTGCATTTGGATGAGAGACTACATGTGACCACTTTAATATATCCCACTTAGGGGATGGGGCCATACTCAGTGGTAGAGAACATCTGCATGCTTGCATGCAGACAGTCCCAGGTTCAATCCCTGGCATCTCCAGGTAGGACTGGGAGGGACTCCTTCCTGAAACCTTGGAGAAGCTGCTGCTAGTCAGTATAGACGGTGCTGAGCTAGATGGACCAGTGGTCTTACTCAGTATAAGGCAGCTTCCTAGGTCATCATAGAACAATGTCTCCTACTCTGTCTTCATGGGCCAACATGATGAACAGTCGGCATAACCTCTATGCTGGGGCTGCTGCACTCGTCGGAGGGAGTCCTGGCAGCCTTGCACAAGAGTGCCCTTGCAAAAGACCCCCGGGGCCGCCTTTAATGAGTGTCGCAGTCCCAGCACATGAGTAATGCCGGCTGAAGATGCTGCAGGACCTCAGCCGTGGTTTGGGCCCAAGCCATTGGCTGAGATCTTAACTCGATTCAGTATTACTACTCGGGAGTTGCTCTAAAGGGCTGCTAAATTACCGTAGAATTTCCTCTATTGGATTTAGTCAGGATATGTCGGCTATTGTCAAAATCTGACCCCCAGGGAAGCCATATTCTTAAAGAACTTAGAAACAGGCTCTATATAGCCCCATTTTCATAAACACGTTCTATTTATAGTACATACTTCTAGCAGTTTTCCAAACCTTAAAAACAATGCTGGCATACCACTTACAACACCAAAACAGCATTGTAACCATCCTAGAATGGAAAAATACAGCTGTTTTGTTTTTTGCAACGTAAATACAACATTATAGCACTAGATTGCGGTGGCATCAGAAATGTGAACGGCACCCTGATGACAGTGTGTCACAACACAGGAAATACGGAAGCACACTTAGCAGATACATTGTGACCCCATTGTAGGGTCCAATCTGGAAAACGCCCTTCAGTGGGGAGAAGCACACAATGCCTCCGCGACATCTCAAAGACCTCCATGCCTCTCAAAGACCTGTTAATCCTCTCAGCCCTGACTCTCCCCTCCTCCCCTCTAGTTTTCTAGCTGTAAGGTTAATTTAAATGTAAGCAGAAACAATCAGGGGTATATAAATGCTTAGCAACGTGATATACATAAGGAGCTGCTGCCTTATGTCAGCATAACGGCTCCATCTAGTATAGCCTATTTTGATCTTTTTTCCAGCCTTCTGCATAGCTAGGAGTACCAGCAGTGTTCAGTGGCATTGGGAGAGGGCCTCCTGGTGGCAAATTAGTCAGGGCATCCCGCAAACCGTGGAAGCAGGCCTGGAGAAATATCCATTGCGTTCTAGGCTGGGGACCAAAATACACTCCACTAAGCTGGGTCAGTGAGGTAAATGGCAACAGCTCTGACTGACGAGAAGCTTCCCTCCCAGTAAAGCAAACTCCTCAGGAAAAGTCTAGGGCTCCTACCTGGCTGGCTTTAGACAGTCAGACTCGATGCTAATGCGATGGGGAATATTTAATTTGCATACATTTAGTGTAGCTATGTTCAAAGAACCAGTACAGATGGCAGGAATCTGCTGTGGGAGGTGTCTGTGTGCATGTGTGTGAGCATACATGCACATATGTGAGTGCTGCATTGGGTTGATGGGATGCATTTCTGGCTTACTTGGGGGATAACCAGATTCATCCAGAATAAATCAGAAATCATCCATGATCTGATTATGGATGAAGGGGCTGGCCTGGTATGTATCGCAGAGACTTAGTTGGGGAAGGCTGGTGGCCCAGTCTAGTCCCAGCTTCTCCCTGTAGGATACTCTGTTGAGGAGCAGGTGAGAGGATGTGGGTGTGGAGGCAGAGTGGCTGTGGTCTAGAAGAATAATATCTCCCTTACCAGGATCCCTAGCAAGGTATCTGACCATATTGAAAGTGTGTACTTAAGTTTGGGGAACAGGGATAGTCTGAGACTTCTGTTGGTGTCCCCATCACCTCGCTGCCCAACAGAGCTGATGGACTTGGTCTCAGGATTGGCACTGGAGTCTCCCAGGCTTGTGGTGGTGGGCTTCAATGTTCACTTTGGTACCAATTAGTCTGGGGCAGCTCAGGAGTTCATAGTGGCCATGATGCCTATGGGCTTGTCAAGAGTGACCTTAGGACATGCATGTTGCTGGTCACACCCTTGATCTGGTCTTTTACTCTAATCAGGGTGGTGCTGTGGGTGGGGACTCCTGTGATTTTCTCATTGTCATGGACAGACCACCATCTGGTTAAGGTTGAATTCACAACCACGTCCCACCTCCGCAGGGGTGAGGGGCCAATTAGGATGGTCCACCCACCCAATAAGGTTATTGGATCCAATAGGATCCCAAGAAGCCTTGGAAGGATTTATTGTTGGCTCTGCCAATGATCCTGTTGATGCTCTGCTGGAGAATTAGAACAACAAACTCGCCAGGACAGTAGACGTGATCACTCCTAAGCATTATCTCAGACTCACTTCAAAACTGGCCCCTTAGTATACGGAAGAACTACGAGGGCTGAAGCAATGAGGTAGACGACTGGAGCGCAAGTGGAGAAAGACTAGACCCAAATCCGACAGATTACAACATTGAGCGCATTTGAAGATCTATGCTCAGGCACTATGTGTGGCAAAGAAGTGATTGTTTTCTGCCTGTATTGCATGCTCAACCTAATGTCCAGCGGAGTTGTTCAGAGTTGTGAGAAGACTAGTACATTCCCTGCCTCCCTTGAATCAGAATTTGGAACCATCAGTTACCCCCTGTGATGTTTTTAATGAGTTCTTTGTGGATACAATATCTTATATTCAGGCTGACCTAGACTCTGACCCCACAATTACTGCAGTGTCTGATGCAGAGGCAGGGGCGTATCTAGGGTAGAGCGGGCAGGGCATGTGCCCCGGGTGCCACTTGAAGGGGGGCGCCATTTAAAAAAAAAAATAAAAAAATTGGCTGCTGAAAACAAAATGGCCACCGTGCATGCTCAAATGGCCTCTGGGAGGCCCTAGGCCATGCCAGGCCTCACAGAGGCCATTTGAGCATGCATAGTGGCCATTTTGTTTTCAGCGGCCATTATTTTTTTAAAAAAAATATTTTTAAAAATAGCCACTGCACATGCTCAAATGGTCCCTGAGAAGCCCTAGAGGCCATCGGGGGGAGGGGGAACCTTTGCAGACCCCCCATGGCCTTTAGGAGCCCCCCCAAAGTGGCTACAGATAAACTTTTTTTAAAAAAAACAAATATAATATAATATAATATAAGTCACTGTACTCATATTCAGTTTGGCACTATGTACAGAGAATCAGGGCTTGTGAATACTGAGCTGAAGCTTATGCACTAGGATTGTATTCATTTGCTCTGACTTTGCTTCTGGTGATAAGTGAGTTAAATGTGATGTCTTAATAATATGGCTATTAATAGTGAGTTTGTCTTTGAATCAGAGTGAAATCCTTAGTATTAAGGCCCACTGGGAGTTTATTGCTCTCTTTCTCTCATTTTAACTGTCTTTCTGAAATACTAGAATATATTCCAAGCAGTGACACAATTTACTCTGCATATCCTTTAATTATTTTCAGAGTATCTGGGAAAAGTCAAATTCTCCATTTATTTTTTAAAACTTATGTAATAGTGATGCTACAATGCATAGTAGAGAATTAGACAGGCACTTCTGTTTAGTTTTCCAAATACACCTCCACATCGTATTTGGGTATTTCATGAGCCCCAGCATAGTGAAATTTGTAGTTTCCCAGCATTTTTGGGTCTGGCTACGTCCACTGCTAAATAGTTCTTGAAATATTAAAAGATTAACGAGCTTGACTAGTATTTTTCAGCTGATATTATGGTAAAATTATCTGAAAGATGGGTGTCAGATGTTTGGACAAGGGGTGCAATTTCAGTGCTTGCCCTAGGCGCTATTTTCCCTAGATACGCCTCTGTGCAGAGGTGTCCAGCAACTCCTCTTATGTGGTTAGGCTGGATCAGTGACTCCTGAGGATGTGGACAAGCAGTTTGGCATGGTGCAGCCTATCACCTGTTCTCTTGACCCTTGCCCAAAATGGCTTATACTAATCTGGCAAGGAGGTTGTTGTTGAAGGCCTGGTAGAGATTATAAATGCTTCTCTGAAGGAGGACAGGATGCCTCCCTTTCTCAAGGAGACAATCATTAGATCTATTCTTAAGAAGCCTGCATTGGATCCCTCAAACAACTGTAGGCCTGTCTCCAACCTTCCATGGCTGGGCAAGGTGATTGAGGTGGCCTCCCAGCTCCAGACCGTATTGGAGGAAACTGATTATCTAGACCCATTTCAGATTGGCTTTCATAGGAAGCTTCCATATACTGAGTCAGACCATTGGTCTATCTAGCTCAGTATTATCTTCACAACACAGACTGGCAGCAGCTTCTCCAAGGTTGCAGGCAGGAATCTCTCTCAGCTCTATCTTGGAGATGCTGCCAGGGAGGAAACATGGAACCTTCTGCTCTTCCCAGAGTGGCTCCATCCCCTGAGAGGAATATCTTACAGTGCTTACACTTCTAGTCTCCCATTCATAAGCAACCAGGGTGGACCTTGCTTAGCTAAGGGGACAAGTCATGCTTGCTACTACAAGACCAGCTCTCCACTCCTTTTGGGTGGGCTGTTGGGTGGAGACTGCCTTGGATGATCTCCAATTGGGAATTGAAAGAGAGAGTGTGACTCTGTTGGTTCTTTTAGATCTCTCAGTGGCTTTCAATACTATCGAGCATGGTATACTTCTGGAGCATCCAAGGAGGTTGGGGGTAGGAGGCACTACTTTGCCGTGGTTCCACTCCTACCTCTCAGGCATATTCCAGATGGTGTCTCTTGGAGACTGTTGCTCTTCAGAATATGAACTTTTATATGGTGTCCCCCAGGGCTCCATACTGTCACCACTGTTTTTTAAAATCTACATGAAACCGCTGGGAGGGATCATCAGGAAATTTGGTGCAGGGTTTTATCATTATACTGATGACATCCAAATCTGTTTCTCCATGTCAACATCATCAGGAGAAGGGATAACCTCCCTAAATGCCTGTCTGGAGGTGGTGATGGGTTGGATGAGGGATAACAAACGGAGACTGAATCCATATAAGGCAGAGGTGCCTATTGTGCGGGGTCGGAATTTGGGAGACTATTTTGACCTGCCAGTTCTGGATGGGGTCACATTTCCCCAGAGGGAACAGATATGTAGTCTGGGAATGCTTCTGGATACAAACCTCTCCCTGGTGTCTCAGGTTGAGGCGGTGGCCAGAGGTGCTTTCTGTCCGCTTCGGCTGATACATCAGCTGTGTCCCTTTCTTGAGATAAATGACCTCACAACAGTGGTACATATGCTGGCAACCTTCAGACTGGACTACTGCAATGTGCTCTATGTGGGGCTTCCTTTGTATGTAGTCTGGAAACTGCAGCTGGTAGCCAGGTTAGTCTCTGGGTCATCTTGGAGAGACCATATTACTCCTATACTAAAACAGCTACACTGGCTACTGATAAGTTTCCAGGCAAAATACAAGGTGCTGATTATAACCTATAAAGCCTAAACAGCTTAGGCCCTGGGTATTTAAGAGAACATCTTCTTCACCACATGCCTCACTGAGATCATCTGGAGATGTTCATCTGCAGTTGCCACCAGCTTATCTGGTGACTATGCAGGGATGAGCCTTCTCTGTTTCTGCCCCGAGATTCTGAAATGCTCTTCCTGCTGAAATAAAAGCCTCCTCATCTCTGACAATTTTTTAAAAGTCCCTAAAGACTCATTTTTTTCACCCAAGCTTTTAAATTTAACTGTGGTCTTAAATTGTTTTAAAGTTTTCATTTTAATTTGTTTTATGTTGTTGTAAACCACCCAGAGATGGAAGTTCGGAGCAGTCTACAAATTTGCCTGGGAAATCCTGAAAGGGGGAAAGGAAACTCAGTGCTTTTCTGTCTGAGGCATATGGATCTGGAGATCACGGTTCCATGGGGACCCGCACCTGACAATATGAAAAACAACAACTGGTGACATCCTTAGGAAAACTGAGAATTACAGGATAGACATCTACCATCTAATCCAGGCATTCCCAACCTTGGGTCCCCAGGTGTTAGACTACAACTCTCATAATCTCAGGCCACAATGGCCAAAGGTAATTCTGGCTGGAGATGATGGGAGTTGTCGTCCAAGAGAATATGGGAACCTGAGGTTGGGAACCCCTGCTCTCACAGAGGCTTGGGAAGAGGTGAAGTCAGATCCCCTGTTAGACAGAGAATACACATGGATTGCAGTCCTTCCCTCTTTCCATCTCTCTGCCTCCCTTTGGTTGTGTATATGAGAGGCCCAGCATCCCCTGTCAAAATCTCAGCTCACATGTAGCACCATGCCAGCAGCAGCAGTCTTAGGTGTTGCTTCCAGCATGGCCCACATGAGGTGACCGCTGAGTCCCAGCATCCTTTGTAATGTCCCTGTAATGCTCCAAAATTGATAGCATACCAAGTGTAGCGGTATCATTGGAGTACGAGGAGTTCCTGACATCCACAGTGTGTGTGGTTGGACTCATTTTCCTGATTCGCCTTAAGCCTTTTGCTCTGTGAGAGCAGCACCACGCTGCAAACCTCATGGTGCTTGCACTCTGCTTGGAGCACACTGGATTGCATAGGATAGCAATCGGCAGCTGTGAGGGCTTCACCTGATCCTGGGGGGACTTCATGTCCGGGCTCCAGCATCTGCCCAGAGCTCTCCTGCTGCTCATTATGCCCCTAACCTGCTTCTCCCCTTATAAGGGAGGTCCTGGCAAAGGGCTCTTCAACCCCCTTTCCCCCACTGAACAGCAAGAGAGGCAGCCTTTGTGTGTCACAGCTGCCGAGTCTTGGGTGCAAGCCAGGCGCCAGGGAAACAAGAGTGCATGCTTGAGTGCATTATAAGTGAGGACTTTGCCAAGGCTTTTGTTGCTGTTTTTGTGGGTGGGGGAGAAGGGGTTAAAGAGCCCTTTGCCCATTGTGTTTGCCCAAGTGCTCTACCAGTGGCCCTTCCCTCTAAATCAGGGGTGGGCAAACTCAGCCCTCCCATCATCCCCAGCCACAATTGTAATTCAACAACACCTCAAGGGCCAAGTTTGCCCACCCCTGCTCTAAATCATGGTGGTCTTAACATCTAACATATGAAACGACTCATGCTGGACTGGTTCAGACATCATATTGTGGAACCTCAGTTTATTTTAAGTGGCCCAGGTTATTTATATTATCCGAACCCACACAGCTACCTTCATGGTTTATTTTAAGCCCTCTAACCAAGATCTGAATCCTAGGTCTGAAGTTGTTTTGTGGACCTAGATTCAGCATGCCCATAGTTCCATGTTACACCCAAACTTATCCACTAAGCTGGTCAATCTAGCCTAGTATTGTCTGCAATGACTGGTGAAGAAGGTCCTCCAGAGCCTTTGATTCTGCCTTGCGGTGAGTGAGTGTGAGTGTGAGTGTGTGTGTGTGTGTGTGTGTGTGTGTGTGTGAGAGAGAGAGAGAGAGAGAGAGAGAGAAGGATATGATCTACAGCCTTTAACCTTCATCCCACTCTAGGATTCTGCTCCATAGTACCTGCAGTGACTCATAAAAGAAGCCACTGTCCGGCAGACATTTAGAAGCTCTTAGGTTGACACTGGGAGTACGGCCTGCTCCATCTGCCCCAGTGGTGGGGGACACAGTCCTAGGGCAGAGGAGAAAAGGAAGGCTGGAGTACCAGATGTAGGAGACTTGTTTCCCACTCTCGGTCTTCTCCCAGCTCCTAAGCTCTCAACAATTCTTGCCTTGTCCAGGCCTCTTGGCTGGCTCTCAAGTCAAACAAAGTCGATGGCTGGTTACCGCAAGCTGAGGTGATTCCGGGGGCTGCAGGGCCAAGCCAGGCGGCACAGGAACAACGGGGCTATTGAGGGAAGGGGCCTTACCCCAGTGAGACAGAAACATACGTCTTTGCAGCTTGGCAGATTGCACTGACAGGGCATGATGAGCAATGAGGCACATGCAGAAATGGGCACCACAGTTGGAGGGAGAAGGCAAAGATGGAACTTGCCTGGGTTGTTATTCTTGGGGAGGGGGCACAGAAATCACAGAGGGGTTATTTCTGTTAAGTGTTTCAAGAGCCAAGGCTGGCTCTCCTGAATACCTCTATTTATTTATCCCTCCCTCCCTTTGCCAGGCATTGGTGTCACGGCAGCGGCATCAGACAACTTCCTGTTCCACTCAGGCGGCAACATTTCGTCAGTTAATGGGTTAGATTCATCAGTTTAAAACCTTTGGATTGGTTTTGAAAGGTGCTCCCACTTAAGCAGGCTGCAGGTTTAAAAACTTACCCTCTTTAGAAGAGGCATTCGCACTTCTCTATCGCCCATGAAGGAAGTATTAGATATGTGAGAACCGCAGCACACCTCAGACCTCTTCTCAGGGCGGCCGCCTTCTGAGGCAGTTGCCTCAGGCAACAGATTACTGGTGTGCCAGTAGGGCAGCAAGATGTCCCCTGCAACTGCTATCAGAGCAGCTCTTTAAGACTGATCTGACTTCCACAAGGTTTGCAAGGAGCACCCTTCTCTTACCACTTGCAAAGCTTGCAAGAAGCACAAGAAGAGAATAGAAATCTGTTGGCAACTTTCCCTACCCCCACTGCCAATTTCCAAGCTTGCAAGAGTCAACAAGGGCTGCCCCCCCCCCAACATCAGGAGTATGGGGCAAGGCAGCCTCTGCCTTTTCTAATAACTATGCATGCAGCTCACTGGAAAATCCTGGTGTATAAAGCTTAGATTACAGGGGTGGTGGAACAAGCACAACTTATCCCCAGACTGTGTCTAGTCACTGGTTACTGGGCCTAGGACTGTTCAAGTTCCTGAAGAGCGCATACAAGCCCAGCCGCTCACATGGGCTGCTGCAAATCCTCCAGATCACTCCCATGACCTTTCTCATCCTGAGGCCTTTGTGAGCTCGCTTCTTTAAAAGGCATTTTACAACAAGTATGCCTCTTACAAGGTAGATCAATCGCAGTGTGTTTGAAAATACTGCCCTGGTTGCTTGTGGGCTTCCTAGGAGCATCTGGCTAGTCACTGTGGGAAACAGGGTTCTAAACTAGACAGACTGTTCCATCTTCAATCTGATTCATACACATGGTGGTAGAGATACACAACTGGAAAGCCTCAAGCTGAGAGTTGGTGTGTGCAGGATTTTGCCATGATTACCATGTGCTGAAATAGTCTTAAATAAGCCCTGAACTAGAGGGGGGGAGGGCACAGCAGACAAGGGGAAGGGTTAGTGTGGTTTATACTGGCCTCTAGTGATGAGCAATGGCCATTACAGCTGCAGAAAAGGAGAATGGTAAAAGTGGACAAAATAGTGTGTTACAGGGAACTCCCTAAGTGGAGACAACAACTTTCAAGTCTCCCCCAACTCCATCTTCACAGTTTCTTCTGTTTAACAAACCCTGTTTTAAAAGGAATACTTTAAAAAATAAATTCATTTTTTACATTACCCCAAAACAATTCACTAATCTTTTTTAGAAAACAGTTGTGAATTTTTTGTGCTTCAGGGATTTGGGGGTGGGGGAGGGGCTTGGAGAGGAAGTGTATTTGTGATGAAACAGGTACTAGGCAATAGGCATCTACCTCAGCCATCTTTCCCCCATTTCAACCTGAAGCACACTGAAAAAAACTTCCAGAATTGTTTAGAGCACACCTCAGGGCAGAAAAAATGTACTTTTTGGCAGACAAGAACAGCTCTATCAAATGTCTTCAACCTCTCATATTGATACACCTGTCTTCAAACTAAATGTGCTTTGAATTCCTTTTTTAAAATGTTGTAAACTAATGTGTAGGCTGCCTTAGGTACTCTAATCAAATCAGAAAGGCAGGATATAAATCTTTTAACTAAAAAAATATTCTTGCCCAAAGAGGCAGTCTGCTGCTACGGCTTGCTCATGAAAATGTGAGCAAAGTTGGGCCTGTTCCATCTCTGCCCAGGTGCCCTCTGCCCACCCTAGAAGAGAATTCTGGGATGCCCTCACAGGATGTTACCAAACACGACATGCTCAGTGCAGGGGACACACTCTTAGAAACAGAAGGAAGACGTGGAGAGCAGCAGAAGGAAAGCAAACCCTCCTGAATCACCTCTACAGGAACACCGGACATGGTTGGCTTTTGCTCACGCAGCCAAAGGCATGGATCTGCTGCCAGCGCAATAATCCCCCGCTGCAGCTCTGCGCTAGAATCATGTTTCAGGGGCTCCTTGCGTTTGTCATTTGGCTTGAGTCGTTTCCTGAAAGTAGGGGGCCACACCTTGCTTTAGGTCTAAAGATTCAGAGAGAATGTGGTGCCCAGGCATCATGGAAGAGACAAGGCGTGGCCTTAGGGACTGTCATATTGTGGCTGCAGGTTCCTAAGAACAAGTTGACCCACCCCTGTCTGAAGACCAACTGAGCCCTTCAGGACTCTGGAGCTCAGACTCCTCCTCCTGGGCTCTGCCTCCAGGCCTGAAGTGTCTGAGCTTGAAAGAGAGGCCGAGTGACACTGGCGGTGTTCTGTTCTAACTGCTCTTCCTGGGCTTGCTGGTGGTGCCGATGTCGGGGGGTGGTGGTGGTGGTGGTGTGTTAGGGGAGAAGCCACTCTTTGGCAGGGGTGGGTCCCATGGGTGCTGCTTCAGGAGTCCCTGCCTCTCCAAGGTCTGACAGTCCAGTGGCGTAGTCTTAGGGCTGGCTGGGCAGTACAGGTCCCACCTCCCCCCGCCCCCAACACACACACAGACTTTGCCACATTGGTAGGATCCAGCTCTGGCCTCAGCCCCTCCATATCTGGCTTGCAGTCGCTCCTGGGAAAGAGATGGCGACAGGCTGGATGCATGGTGCACCTGCCTAGATGATCTATTCTGTATAAGCCACAGCTCCTCAAAGTCTCAGGGAGAGAGAGCTTTCCCAGCCCTGCAACCTGAGATGTCCGGGTTTGTGCCTGGGACATGATACTCTCGGCAGCTGTGCTACAGCCCATAGTTGCCCTAGCAATGACCAAAGACAGATGCTAGTTTCACTGTTAAGCAAGGCTTTATTTTATTTATCATATATTATTGCACTTCAATATTAGACAAAAAAATAAACTCTCTCTTTTTTTCCTCTCGGCCTCTTTTGCGAGTCTTTTGGACTCCCAGCAGCAGCAGCAGCAAAAGAAACCCTCTCTATTTTCCCTTTGCAGCAAATATACTCCAGTTTAGGGAGGGAATTCTTTTATAATATCTCTCTCTATATATATAATTTATATATAACATTTGTTCTAGATTTCTAACAAAAGTGCAACGTTTGGTTTTTATTTAAAAGCAGTGTTGAACAGCAGCAACAGTGTCCCTCCCACCCTGCAAAGAACACAACTATTCCCCACATCATGCACACAGGAGGGTGACGGAAACGTGCCATGAGAAGCTCCTGTAACTGGGATGTCAAGATCTGATATGTATCGATGCAGAGAACAGGGCAGAGCTGACCACAGACAAGTTGGGATGGTGGGGGTCCTACTGGGCAGGAGAGGGAGCCCCAGTGCCCTTTTTGGTCACCTCCCTTACCAGTTTCAAAAAAGAAACAAACAAGGGTTCCGTTTCAGCTCCTTCTTTTGAATCTACACCATCTGGGCACCAGCTGGGGGAAAAAATGCATTTTCTGGAGTACTGGGACCTCTGGATTCACATAGCCACAGGTGTGTGCAATCCATGTGTCTGCAGTCCTACCAGACTCCACGTAGAGGATGTGGTATCTCATACAAAATCCAGCATCCTGAGGATGTCAGCTGCCATTTAAAAAAGAAAAATCAGGCTTCTAGCCCTTATGGCTGAGAATATTATTTGAAACAGGTTGGGCTTTAGCTAGTGGAATCTCAAGCCCAAACTACGCAAGGCTGTTTCTTCAAAATGTGGTTGCGCCCCAGTCACATGTAAAGTGGGAAGCAGGGTGCAATTTAAAGCACCAAAGGAATGTGCAGGATGAGTGACGAATGCTCCCTGCACTCACCATATTTCCCTCCACGGCGCCTCCTCCCAGGTGCCAGAGCCTAGCGGAAGAGAGGGAAGGACTGCTGAGCAGGTTTTCCAATGTTAGGCAGTGGAGCTTCCACGCTCTGCATCACTTCCTGTGCCTTCCCACAGCCCTGTTCCATGTTTGGGGAAGCCAGATAAATTGTGCAGAATAAGCAAATACATACAAATGTGTTTTATTTGCATAACTTTTTCAAGTCATAGATTTTGGCATTTCTTGGCACAGTATGGTTGCTTTTTGAACTATTATTATTATTAATTATTATTATTATTATTATTATTATTAAAGTGCCAAGTACACACAGCCTGAAGTGTAATGAATCGGGATTCTTAGAACCAGCACTTCTAAGTTCCATCCTAACCCCTCGGGGAAAAGGAGTCTACTTATTATTCGCTTAAGGCTGATTAGCCAGAGGTCTAGGTTTAGATTTGTAAATCTGGAACAGAGATGAAGCTTGCATTCTCACAATCACGGTGATCCTTGTTAAAGAGCTCACCTGGATAGTTGGGTCCCATGGAGCTTGTTGTGGGAACACAGACTTCCTGGGCAATCCTGGTTAACCACAGATTAAATGTGCCGTGGTTAAACTGCATTTAACCAGGATAAATAACCATCCTGGTTAAACCATGGCGGTTTGATCAAGATTGTCTGGGGAACCTGCATCTCACAGATTTCTGGGGGCTCAGAAATCCTGGTTAACTCTTTAACCAAGATCGCCATGATTGTGAGAACACAGCTGACGTTAACTAACAAAGTCAGTTTAGAGACAACAAGAACTCCAGGGTTCTAAGCTCCGTCCTGGGGTGGGAGAAAGAGAAAGATATCAGGAGGTTAGGATGGAAAGCCAGGTGCTGGAACTCTGGAAGGAAGCACTATTCACAGCTTAAACCTTCAGAAAAAGCACCATTGTCTGGAAGGAACCGGTCCGTTTGGGCAGAACGGCATTAGGAGTGTTTGACTGGCGTAGCTCTTTCTTCCCAACAGCTGAGCTTGCTTTGCTTGCTTGCCTGCATCTGACTTGGCATGGAAGGAATCCTGGCTCATCTAGACTTCCCTTCTCCCATTCAACAGTACTCACACTCCTTCCACTGGAACTGTCTTTCTGACCCCCGACCGACTTAGCCTCTCTACAATCGTTCTCTTTCACCAATGGCCTCATGAACATGCTTTGGCCATCTTGGACAGTCAAGTACAACTCTACCCATGAACTGGTGGAAGCCCCTTTGTGTTGGTTTCTTTGATATATTTACAAAATAGAATATAGTTATCCACATCAGACAAGACAAAAGAGGGTTGTGGCCCCACTTGCTCACCTGGAGGGGAGGGGTGGAAACTGGCCACCAAATAGTTCTACCTAACAGCTACCCAGTAAAATCTGCAGTACATATTGAACATCATAAGACAGTGCAGCACTTAGCCCTGTATATACTGCTCCTGCTATCAAGAGATAGCAGCAAGGGAATAGAGGCCCCAAAAGAGAGCCAGAGACTTGGGGCTACAGTAGCATGCAGATTAAGAAAAGGAACTAAGGTGGCCATGATCACCTCATCAGGATGTCTGTGGGTATTCCCGAGAGCTACCAGTCACTATTATGTACACAACGCTCAGTTTATATATACAGAATAGAACCTTGAGACAATAGCATAAAGGAAAAAAAGATATACACATAGATATATACATATTTAGAAACAACACGGTACGTGTGTCCAGTTCATTTGCTTGATCTCCTCTAGCAAATAAATGATCTTCAATCCGCACGGCGCCGTGGAGAGCGCGGGCCGGGAAACGCGCCCTTCTTCCTGTATCTGAACTCCTCACTGGGGAGGGATCTGCTCTAGCAGATCCCAGCAGCGATGGGCTCCCTGCCCTTGCCGGATCCCTTCTGCTCCTCTTCTTTCATCATCGTCGTCGTCTTCTTCCAAAGAGCAAAATGTAGTCCAATGCATTATATTTGCTTGATGGTTGATTCTCAATTCTTCTTCCACAAACTCTGAGGGTTTGGGTGGTCCAGTGGGCTTAAGGGTTGATCCGGAAGGCAAGGAGTTTCTCCGAATGCTGGTTGTTGAGGGTCCTCAGGTCAGGGAGACGGAGGAGCAGCTTGGGGAAAAGTGTGGAGTCATCTGGATGCTTCTTAGTTACTAGAGTTCTCAAGGCTCTTATTAAAGTCTCCTGGAGGATCTCAATAGCATCCACATCAGAGATGCCCGAGCGATCTAAAGACCAAAGCAAAGTTGTTAAACTGGCAGAAACAGAAACAACTTGGAGAATAAACGGTGTTTCTGTGGGCTTATTTGCCCAGAAAAACATTGAACAGTTGCAATATTTACTTGATAGCTAGTATCAAACTAGCCATCAGAGCCTTTGGATGGGGCGGTCTAGAAATGCAGTAAATAAATAAACTCAGATATCATAATGGGTCAGATACCAAAGCCAATTCAACATCTGTGTGTAATCTGTGTTAAAAATGTATTAAAATTCTGCCCTAAGGTACCCCCAAAATCTGCACCAATGGATTTTGCAACCTGTATAAATTAGGCAAATATAGCAGATGTGCGTAATTTCTTTAATTGTGTGTGATTTGTTGGGTGATGTTTTTCCTACTCTGCACAATCTGTTTCTCTTAAACATGGAAAGGGGAGGGGCACAGAAACTCTGCCCTTAACCTCTGGAAATCTTAGTCAACAATTCCTCTAGGTTCTGAGATTTCACCAAGCATTTCTGACACACTTTTAACTTTTCTCCCCAAAACATTAGGAACTTGCTACAAAAAAACCCACAAAAAAACACCTAAAAGCTGGGATTCTGAGGAAACTGAATTTTATGGGTAATTTCTGACTCCACTTTCACTGTACTCATACACAATCATGGCGTGAATCTAACCTCACCCAGGGGCTAATTTGTAAAATAAGAGGGTGTTGGAGCTAAAATCCATTTAGAGTCTGTACCTCCTAATCCCAGGTGTGTAAAATCTGGCAGTGGTTATCTCAGTACTGAGCAAAATGCTCTCTGCATATGTTCAGATACATTGGCTGACATCTAGAGCAGCCAAATCAGGACATAGTGGATCTGCGTCTGGTGCAGAGAGAAGGCTGGAGCTCATCCTCATCTTCTAGAGTGCTGCAGAGCAGTAGTGTGTGTGTGTGTGTGTGTGTGTGCGCGCGCGCGCGCACGCAGAGGAAGGGATTTTTGCTGCTTTCTCCTGCTCCTGCAAGTTCTCTTTGCCTTCAGACATATGTCCATGAGGGCTGCACAACCTTCGGGGACATATTTATGAAAGCAAAGAGCAGCTATGAGGACAGAGGAGAGCAGTAAAAATCCCTACCCCCTCCTGCATGCTCTGCTGCTGCATGGCACACTGGTTGAGCTCTCAGTAGCCTCTCTGCCCCAAAGACTACTCCAAGGCTACGTCCTGATTTGGCTGCTCTGGATGTCAGCTGCCGTCTTTGTCTATTATTTCTATCCCTTATCAGGAAATTTCAAGGCGGTTTACCACTAAAATATGTTATGCCTGAGATAATTCAAACTGGGTAAGCAGCGGCCATCATAAAAACTGGGATAGCTAAGTCAGGCCTTCTGCAATTACTTCAAATGTTCCAGATCAGGCCCCAAAGTGCATAACCTGGTCCTGGGTCAGCTTAATCCCTGCCCTGACTTGCCAGTGAAGGCTCTCGGATTCCAACCTGACTAAGGCTGCTGTTTCTTGAAGCACTCTCACGGAGTTAGGTAAGCGTTCTATAGGGCACTCCCATCCCAGGACTGCAGGGTCAGGGAAAGCTGCCAACCAAGGCACAGAAGTTTCTATCTAGGATAGGATGTGGCAATCATACCCCTTGGCTCTAACCCAATGATGCTGCTATGACAGGGCTCACACTCACCTGCTGAGACGAGGACCACGGCCATGAAGAGAGCCATTTCCTGGGCATCCAAGCCCAGTGAACTGAGTTTCTCGCTGAACTCAAACATGGCATCCAGCAGGGAGCCCATGCCCATGGTACGCAGGCTGCAGAGCGAGTATGTCTCTCCACTCAGGAAGGTCACCACCTTTTCCTTGGGACTGAACAGGGAGGAGAAGCGCACCATTAGCACCTGCAAAGGGAAAGGAGAAAAGGGGAGAGAGCAGGTGAGGCACTGCCAGTTTCAGCATGTTGAGAAATATCTCAACAACTTCAGAAGAGTCTTCCATAGCTTATAACTCACAGATTTCCAAAGCTAGGCTTTGGAATTGCCTGTTAAAATGCCCTATCACCAGATGGAAGAGATGCAGAATTCCCAGGGTCTTTTAAAAAAGAGGGAAGATGGGCCTGATGGGAGTGGGGTACAGAGGACTCCTATACCCCCCCTCCACCTGCCATTTATGGGGCAACTCTTAAATGTTACGTTTTGAAGCAAGACTGCCATTGCTTGGCCTTGAAAAGGGCTCCTACATGGCACAGAGAAGCTTGGGGTGGGGGTTGACTGATTCTGGCACTGTGATGGGAGAAGCTGCATTTGTTAAACTTCTTCCTGCTATGCCGCAGTTAAAGGCAAAAGAGCACAAAGAGTCAGACCACCCTAATTCCTTGAGCTGTGTAGTTTGCTAAACTATTAGGATTCCCTGAATGGAAGGCAAGAGTGCTTCTGATGCTGGGGTTCCACAGGCAGGTGGAGACATAAGCATGCCTCCCCCGCCCCGAAACTCTGCCAACACAGCTGATCTTCTTTTCGTAATAATGCAAATTTTCATTCAGGGGGGGGGGGGAGGTCCTAGTTCCTGTGGTTGTGGAGGAAAGTATTCCCACAAAAAATCATATTTTTGCTCTCTCCATTCCTGCCACTCCAACAGCACCCCAAAACTGAACTGCGCCTTTGGGGGGGGGGGAGACTCACATCTCGGCAGAAGAATATTGTAATCCAGAAAGTATATGCTGATCGTTCCCATTTGCATCACTTTCTTCCCTGCATAGAATCTGGGCTGCCCACGCGCAGAACACGCCCGGCCTCGTCCCAGTCAGGAGTGCACAGCAAGAGTCACTGACCTGGAATGTGCCGGCTTTCAGCAGCATCACTTGGTCCTGCTGGCAGAGCGACTGGAAGCCTGGGATGCTCTTGGCAAACTCCACCACCTCCTTGACGGCCGGCGTAAAGCACTGCGAAAACTCCTCCCACACCTGCTGGCTGCTCTTCCCATTGTTGCAGTAGGGGGTGGCGTTCAGGGGACAGGCCTGCGTGCAAGGAGGAAAGGCAACAGGGTCAAAACGGAACCCTTGGTTTACCAAAAAACAAAACAGAAAACGAGCTGTTCTCAGAAACAAGCAAGGCTGTTCGTTACCTTATTCTGTTCTTTTATACTGTAAATGCATCTCCCCTCCACCCACCCTTCCGCCATGGAACAGGCGGAACACCCTTCCGCCATGGAACACCCACCCTTCCGCCATGGAACAGGCTCTCAAGGTGACTGATGTCACCAAAATGCATGGCAAAATCAGGTGAAAACAAGTACAACTTGTGCAGCGAGATATAAAGGAAAGGTATTGGCGGGGCCAGAGTGGGGGGAGGCAGCCAGTCCCTAGAACAGCAGAACCTCCCCCTGCCCATTCTTTTATACATAAAGCTGCTTGTCTTTTCTTTCTCCCAGTGGTGGTGACTTCCAGCCAAGGAGCTCCACAGGAAGAAAAATGGGTTTTAAAAATTGGATTTGGCTTTAAAAAGCGAGTTTGTTTCCTCTCGTCTTATGTAAGCTCTTTAATTTATTTATTTTTTTTAAAGATCTGAAATGCCTGATGCTCCCCAATGCCCTACTCCAGTCAGTCGCCTGATCTTAAATCCAGCCCTGAGGAAAGGAATTCAGAGTGCAGCTATTCCCTTCCTCAAGACCCAATTTAGGGCTCTGGTCACCTGCTCTGAGTGGCACTTTGGGAGGCATCAAGCATTCCCGTTCTTGCAGAAAATTAACTTCTTACATAAGATGAGAGAAAACAAATTTGCTATTTGCTTATATCTAGTAAAGAATGAATACATACTTCCAGATCCTAATGTGCAAAGTCCTGTGATGACCGTCTGTGAAGACGGTCCTGTATGAAAAGAACACGTTCTGCATGCAGATCATGCCTCAAAGTCATGAAAGGGGCTGCAAACAAGGCAAACAGGAACCGAGGTATATTTATGGTTTTATATATTTAGCACAATTTGTGTGCATATCACTTTTGGATTTTCAATAAATACTGGTTAGGGACCAGGTACAACTGTAGTCCCAGGAAAGGGAGGCAGAGAAATAAACAAGGCAAGCTTTTGAAGTGGTCAAGCCACACCATGCGTTCATGCATGCTAAATCTTATAATTGCCCTAATTCAAGTGAATGATTTTAATTTTTTTAAGAATGATTGCAGGGCTCAGGTGCCCAAAAGACACGCTCTGGGTCGGATTAGGATGTTTTTGGACACCCTAATCCCAATTATGGGAATAAACTGTGGTTAACAGCACTTTGCATTTGCTCAGGGACACTCTAATCTTTATAATTAGTGAACATGCTCCAGGGCTGGAGGCCTAGTGTTTGAATGAGACTCCAGAGCTGGTTCAAACTGAACTCTGTCCTGACAGCAGGAAAGAGGTCTATGGCTCACACATTCCCTGCTGTACGATCAAACATATAGTGGCTTCAGACTGGCACTAGCCTTGATTAATCTCCTGCTATTTTGATTTTACAGACTGGCACCCCGCCACAGATAACTAACAGTATCTCTACCGTGAGGCATATCCCTATTAATACCCCATTCAGCCATGATACTGGCTGGGTGACTCTGGGCCAGTCACTTCTCTCTCAGCCTAACCGACTTCACAGGGTTGTTGTGAGGAGAAACATAACCAGGTACATTGCTCTGGGCACCTCGGAGGAAGAGCAGGATAGAAATGTAAATATCTACACCACAGACTTATATAGTTTAACAGTCATTCCTTATCTCTGGGGAACTGTAATCTAGAAGGTGGGTGTTAAGGGAATCTAAACAAGAACTCTCAGCACTTCATAAACTACAACTCCCAGGATTCTTTGAAGAAGAACATGACACCTGAAGTGGTATAAAAAGCCAAAGTGTAACAAGCACGCCTATTCTAAGAGAGGAAAAGGTTACAACAGCAGAAGGGCAAGTCATATGCTGGTTTTACATGGCCCTATAACTGGCCCTATCCACCCCTACCTAGCACAGTACCTCCAGTGACTGTGGCTGGTGTCTCTCTTATGTTTCTTTTTAGATTGTGAGCCCTTTGGGGACAGGGAGCCATCTTATTTATGTATTATTTCTCTGTGTAAACCGCCCTGAGCCATTTTTGGAAGGGCGGTATAGAAATCTAATATAAATAAATAAATAAATAAAAGATAGCAAGCAAGCAAGCCTCCCTATCTATTAATGTTCGTGGTTCCATTTTGTTTGTTTGTTTCATTTAATGCTAAAACTGATAGGCAACATCACTAGTCCTTTGGGCTCTTGCAGCAGCTCACACTTTTGAATAGTAAAACCCAACAATCAAACAAAAGGCCTCTGTTCTGTTGCTGATCACCCCTGCAGTACCACCAATGTACAGCAGGGGGAACCCAAGGTTTTCTATCAGAGATCCTGAAGCAGAGCTACCAAGGTAAGGCCCACAAGGTTTTGTGATCTTCCGCTGCAGCTGCTCAGCCAGGGTCTCATTTCTAAAATGGGTCATTCCTGAGGCTCCATTATACCTGGACGTGGTATTGTGCCCCCTTAGAACTCCCTGCCCTCACCAACCACTGAGATGAATAAAAAGCCCCAGATGGCTGCACACACAGGGCAGAAGGGCAAGAGCTGTTAAGGATGTGCACAGGACCTTCATGGGCCTCCAAACCAGTCTGAAAGACCGGCGGTTCGGTTGATTTGAAGGTGTGTGTGGGGGTCTCTTTAAGTAGGGGGAGGGTGCTCTTACCCCTCCTGCCGCATTCCCCCCACTGGCGCTGCCTTTTCAAACGGTCCGGCAGGGTGGTAGCATACCTCCTTGCTGCCCTGGATCCTCCTCGGACAGGATGTGACCAGAAGTTGTTGCTGCATGTGCACCAGCAGGGAGCTGGTGGCGGGAGAGTTAAGAGCACCCTCCCCCATCCTTAAAGAGATCCCCCTCACCGGTTCCATGCACACCACTGACAGCTGTCCCCTGTGGCTTGTCCCAAGCTTTTGGAGGCATCGGAGGTATACTGCCTCTGAGCATGGAGGCTCCATCTCTAGCAATTACAGCTCCTAGCCCTATCTTCCGTAAAGAGGCCTAAACCTTTTCAAAAGCTGCCTACATGCTGGTGCCTGTCTCAACATCCTGTGGCAAAGAGTCCCCAAGGTGGTCACTGGGTACTTACAATGCCTCTGCTGGTCGTTCCTCGCCAGGGGCAGCCCCTCTGGGGATTTGCCTCAGGGTAGCCATATTCAAAAGCTGGGTAGCTCCCAGCATTGTGCAAATAGCTGGCCTGCTGGGCCTGGAAGATCTCGTTGCCAAAGCACCGGGGACTGTTGTCCACGTAACTGGGTGGCTCTTGAGGGCTGTAGCTTGACAGGCGCAGGGTGGCCGACTCATACGGCCCATAGCTGTAGGCATTGTTCAGCTGCTGGTCGTTGTAGTTGGCCAAGGGGCAGGCCTCGCTCCCTGGGGTCCCGCCAGACTTGCCCAGGCGGTCTTGCCCGCTCACAAAGATGTCGTGGTAGGCCCTTGAAATGGCAGTAATGGCCTCCTCTTCCTGGGCGCTTGGGCTGGGGGGGGCATCTGCCTCGGGGCTCAGGACAACATCCATGGGAGCCTCATTCAGGCTGTTCATGTAGCTCTGCATCTCGTCCAGCAGCCGCTGCTTCTCTCGCTTAGGGATGCGCCCAAAGCGCACCGCTGTCGGCGGAAGGGAGAGAAGGGGAGCGTGAGTGCCATGGGGAAGGAGGACTCAAGCAGCCCGGTCAAGGCAGAGGGTTGCGCCAGGCATAAACTTTGCTAACAGCCCCAACACGATTACGGGAGAAGCTGCACCCACCAACATTCTCCCTTCCGGAACAGTGCTGGACCCGGCAACCCGAGACATAGGGTTGATATAGGAACTCCCTGCTGCTGAGGGAGTTCAGAACAGCTGCACGACCTTCAGTGTCATCTCAAAATTTCACCCAGAGAATGTGGATGGGACAGGCAGGGGTCAGATCATCAGGTACACTGCCTGCCCCTCCGCCCACCCACCCCCCTTGGTGTGTGCAATACTGATGGTTTTTAAACTTGGGGCTTGATGGCAACTGCTGATTTGGGCACAACTTTGTCCCACAAAAGGCCGGGAGGGCCAGATCCAAACCTGCTCCAGAATCCAAGGAGCCATCGCAAAGCCAAGATTAGCATCCAGCTTCTGGGTACATCCATCATGTACTCAGGGGGAAAGTTGTGTCCATTAATCAAAGGCTATACTGCCTGCTCTCTGGGCAGGAGCCCCTCCTCCCACATCCTCCTCTGCTGCTCTGGAAACCTTGACTCAGAAGCATAAATCAGCCCAGGGTCCCATTTATCAGCCAAGGATGTGCTGACACGATGCCCTGTGGGAGAGCAGCAGCAAGCCACATACGTCTGCCGTAGAGGGTGGCTGAGATTTGGACCACTGCGGCTGCATTCCGGCTAGAACATACCTGGGCAGTTCTCCAGCCCCCTTCTCCCCTCCCACTCCATTTCCCAGCCATTTTAGGGGATGCCACCAGGGTTGCCATTCCTTACGAGAGTGTACGTTACAGCCCAGGCAGTGAAAGCAACTGCTCTGCCCCCAGCCTGTGAGCGCCCGATAAACACAGCACCCGGTGTTGCTCAGGTCATTCGGACAAACTCTGAAGAAGAAGCAACAGGCTCCACAGCCGGCTCCAACAGGCTGCCATCCCCCCCAGATGCTCACCGTCTCTGGACATGCCCACCACCAGACACTTCTTGAAGCGGCAGTGCTGGCAGCGGTTGCGGTTCATCCGCATGATCAGGCAGTTCTCGTTCTTCACGCACATCTTGTAGTTGATGTTTTGCTGGATGCTGCGGCGAAAGAAGCCCTGGTGGACAGAAACAGACAGGGGCTCAGTGGATCAGAGCCAACAGGGCTGCAGAGGAGAAATGAATTGCTGTCCTAATTGTTGCTGGGGCTTAAGCCTACCTGAGAACTGGGACAGGGAAACGGCTAGTAAAAAATGTCAATTTGCAGGGTAGTCACACGGGCTGACATCTAGGCTAAGTTACTCAATCATACTGCTATTCAAAACTGGAAACGCTCCAAGTCCTGAAGTGTTTGCATATGTCTCTTTTTAGAAGTTGGCGGAAGGTGTCATCATTCGTTCTAGGAAATCGAATGCTAATTAATTCTCCCCCACACTCCAAGGGGCCAGTTTGGATGAACTGTAACACAGTAGGGATCAATTAGATTGGCCAGCTGAAGAAGAACATTAATTATTAAAGCTTCCTTTTATTTTCTTCTATCTACTTTCATGACCGCCATCCCACTTCACTAAGAGTATGGTATAGTGCAGTATTCCAGTGATCAATGCAAATAGGGGAAAGAGCAGGGAAGAATCAACACGAGTCACTTCTACAAAGCATTTTAGAAATGAACTAGTTAATGCAGAGTACACACTGGATTACATGCATTGCTATGTAGCCCAGAGATATGTGCAAACACTCCCAAGAGTCACAGTTGTGTGTATTCAGTATGCCAGTATTTATTTATTTATTTGTTTGTTTGTTTATTTTATTTTATTTCATTTCATTTGTATACCGCCCTTCCAAAATGGCTCAGGGCGGTTTACAATTAAAACAAACCACTAAAACAGTAAAGAGCTAAAACAAATTAAAAACAATATAACAATTAACAATTTAAAAACATTTTAAAACAACAATTAAACAATTACAATGATTAAAACCCCCAAAATCGGGTTTTTAATTTTAAAATAAACCAGATATTAAAAACCCCAAAATTTAGGAAACTCAGAAAGCTTGAGTGAAAAGATGGGTTTTCAGGTGTTTTTTGAAAATTGCCAGAGATGGGGAGGATCGTATCTCAGCAGGGAGCTCATTCCATAATTTCACAAAGCATGTGTAGAATTTTGTCTCAAAAGGTGCCAAAGCTTTGATCTTTTTATTCAAATGTTTCTAGTCCTCATGACTGCAGAGATAAATTTAGACAAAAAAGGGGAAGGAAGATATTTGCGTAGTAAGGTATACAGAACCAACAAAAGTATGTAGACATAGGTATGTGCATCACACACACACACACACTTCCTTCCCACCACTACCCGGCTCTGGTCCCACAGCTCACCTTACATCCTTCACAAGCATGGACGCCATAATGAAAGCCTGAGGCAATGTCACCGCAAACCTTGCAGAGTAGCACCATCCCGCCTGTCTCTGTTGGGGGAAAGACAAATTATGGTTTTGGTTTTTTTTAATTAATTGTATTTGTACACTGCCTGGTTAACTCTCCACCTAGCCCTAAGCTCTTCCCTCCACCCTTAGCGCCTCTCTCGCTACCACCACTCCCAGCAGGCTTAGAACCACAGCCCTTAGAAGCCGAGGTTCGGATCTCCGGCCAACAAAGGATGCACTGGAGAGATTTCTGGGCAGACCCTGGGTCAGTTCAGATGATACTCCAGACAGCCCTTTCAAATGCTTTGGGGAGGATCATCATGGGCACACAGGTCTCTCCTGCCCCTACTGCCTAGTTGTGTTGGGGGCATTTTGTCTGAACTGCCCCTCAACCCATGCTTTAATACACTATTAAGATCGGGCAGTAGGGGCCAATTCAGACTAACCCTCCCCCCACAATTAAAGGAGGGTGTGACCAATGTGGGGGGTGAGGAATGCCTGCCCATGTTCCCCTTGTATGCTTAAAAGGGCCAGTCAAAGTATCATCTGAACTAGCCCTCAGTCTTAGCTCCTCCCATCTGTGAAATGGCAGGCATAACAAGGCCTCACATCTACACAAAGAGTTGCTGTAAAGATACCTTACATAAAACTAAAGGTTGATACCAGCCCTGGGGATTTGTTACCTAACATTATTTCTGTAAGCACCTTAGAGGGCCCATAAGAGTCTTCTTATGGGCTGGTACTCGCGATCAAAATCAGGGGAGGAGGCGTGTCCCGCCAACCTTCGAGCCCCGTGTGTGCTCCAAAAAAAGAGTTGTGTGTCAGCAAACATTGAGGGGAGGAGGAGGGGGAAGGGATTGTCTGCTAGCCCTGATCTGGGCGGGACGGCAGCAGCCAACCCAACTCCTGGACCCAGCACTGGAGCGTCGGTGGAGGAAAACCACGCTCCACGCCACCCTCCCCATCCAGGGCTAGCAGGGGATCACTTCCCCCTCCTCCCCGCTCAACATCTGCTGACACATGGCCCTCTCTCGGGAGTGCAAAGGATTTGAACTTGGCTGGATGCGCCTCCTACCCTGATTTTGATTGTGAGAACGAGCCCAATATGCACCACAACCCTGTGAGGTGGGCCTGCATCATCATCCCCTTTCCACAGAAGAAGGGGGCTGAGGCCAAAGAGAGCAGCTTGCCTACAGCCACTTAAGAGCTTGGCTGAGGTCGGTTTGGACTTCCTGACTCACGACTTGCTCTGAGCTGCGGTGCTAAACCAGTTCTTGGCATCACAGTGGAGCCCAAGGTTCCCCACTAGCCAAGCTCTTAAAGAAGAACATGTGGCGACTTGAACTCCATAGGCTCCAGCCGTCCCTATTTATCCGGGGAAGTCCCTCTCTTCGGAATTCTGTCCCTGGTAAATCACTGGCCCTATTTGTGCCTCTTGGGAATGCCTTGCTCGATTTTCTTCATGTGAATTGCTCAAATTGCAGTTCTCCACAATGCAGCTCCCTTTCCAGAGCCCCTATACATTAAACCTCCAAGTGAGTGGGCAGAGGCCGCACGTCTCTAGTGCCCCTGCATTAAATGGGTGCACACCACTAAGGTACAGCCCCGTCTTCAGCAATGTGTAATAGTGAGTGGGAGGCTTGGTCAGCCATCCTTAGTATGCGGGTGGGTTCTTAGAAGTGTATCCATTGGAGGGAATGGGCCTGGCTCGGTGCCTTTGGTCATCTGCAGTAATGTGCTCTGCATGCACTTCATTGCGCACTTTCTACCCGCGGCATGTGCCCAGTCAGAACTGTATGCCACGCCTCCCAAGTGGCTTGGCCCCACCCCTACACATTCATAGGCCTGTCCCTACTTTTACTGTTGGAATGTTGGCGGGTAAGGGCCTCTCTAGGCTTCTGCCTTTCAGTCTTCCACCACTGGCTGCCTCGGCCTCTGCTTCCCCACCTGCCCCGTCTTCACTGAAGAAAGAGGCGGGCAGACTGCACGTCACTTACTGGTGAAGGTGCCGGTGGCTCCATTCTGCTTGACGGTAGGCACCCTGCTCTGTGTTGGGGGCGACTGTCCTTTGCTGGGATAACGAATCCCCTCTGGGAACTGGAAGGCGACCTTGGGTGAGGAGGGGGAGCTGGCCCTTTGTGGCTTGATGGCCCCAATCTCAGTGAGAGTCAGTTCTTCCAGCGAGGAGGGCAGAGAGTGTTGGGGTGAAGGCACCAGATATCCACTGGGAGGGCTGCCTGGGGTGGGGCTGGAGCCAGCTGTTGAGCCCACATACAGGATCACGCCACCTGGAGGATGGGAAGGAGTGGGGTGAGGGCAGAGATCAGCACAGGAACTACGGACTGCACTAGAGACAGTTCATTCCCCAAATATTGTTCAAAAAAATCATCAGAAACCAGAAGAATCCAGCTGAGCAGGCTGGTAAAACATAAGAATATAAGACTAGCCTTGCAGGATCAGGCGTGAAACCTATCTAGTCCAGCATCCTGTTTCCCACAGTGGTCCACCAGATGCTTCTGGGAAGCCCACAAGCCGGAGATGAAGGCACGCCCCTTCTCCCAGTGTAGTTCCCCTGCAACTGGTATTCAAGGAGGCCTCCCACCTCTGAACCTGGAGGTAGCCCACAGCCATCAGGACTAGTGGCCACTGATAGACTTGCCCTCCAAGAATTTATCGAATCCCCTCTTAAAGCCACCCAAGCTGGTGGCCATCACCACATCCTGTGGCCACTGGCATTTCAAAGGAAAGCAGCACACCAGAATCAAAAGGCTGCAAGGACTGAAAGGCCATCTAGTCTGTCCAAAGGCAGGACTGATGCCACCCACAGATCAACCCAAGCCACAACGTGCCAAAAGCAGAGGGCAGGTGCACTGTGAAAAGGTGGTCCTTCCAGAGGATTCCCACACAGAAATCAAGAGGAGGCCAACCCCAGAATAGCCAGTCTGAGCATTTGGCAACTTGGGGGCCTACCAAGTGGCCATGGCCACATTCCATGACAATGAGTTCCAGAAGCGCACTTGGGGGAGAAGCTTTTTCTCCCTTCTCCAGAGAAGAGAGTATTGAATGCCCTGGCAATTTGGCCATGGCTGCCAAAAAAAGCAGTGGATCGCCACGAAGGATATTGCCAAGAGAAAAGAAAAATATTAGCAAATTAAAGGCGAGTCCCCTGTTGCAGGTTGGAGAAGACTTCTGGGTCTGGAAAGGTTGAGGCTGCCAACCAGTTCAAGCTTTCCTGGAAACATTCCAAGGAAGATGCTTCTGCAGTCTCTCCAGGCAGTCTCTTCCTCCTAAGCTGGGCTCCTCGTACAAGATGAAACCCACCTCACATGGAAAGCAATGGCAGCCCACCCCCACCCCTTTTAGTAGAACTCAATTGCATCGCTAGCAATTATCCCAAATCTCCCTGTGATTTAAAGCCACAGTTCCTCATCCTGTCCCTGGTAGACTCAGCAAACAATTGCTCTCCCTTTTCAGCCCCGTAAATTCTGTGTCAACCGCCTGACCTGCCAAATCCTGCATATGGAGGGCAGAGGAGGAAATTGGGAAACCGGCCTTGAATGGGGTCACACCGCCACCGCAAACGGTCGCTGCCAACCCCCCCCAACCCCCCACCCACCCACGCCAAACTTCCTTCCGTGAGTTGTGGCGCTGATCTGCAGCAGGGCTGGCAGCCAAGTCTGAAGGCGCACAGCCCCTGACCGACTGAACGCACGCAGCCTCTTGTGGCTCCAGATGGGAGCCAGGGAAGCAGCAGGGCATGTGGCCCAAGAGGCCCGTGCTGTTGGAAACGAGGGCAAGCGGATGGCACATCGACACAGGCACAAACCCCAAGCGGCCAGCGGGAAGTTGTGCCAGGAGGCAGAGGCAGCGCCAAGACCCCACAAGAGGCTCCTGCAAATGCCCAGCCAGAGGTCCCTTTGGCTCGCAGGCTCATAGCAGGCCTCCCTAAGGAACGGTACATTGCGGGGGGGGGCGGGGAGAAGAGAGAACTAACTCTATTCACTGCCCCTGGACATGCTTTAAGTAACCACCCCATTGTACTGTCTGCACTCCAGCCTACAATAGTTCTAGATCCAGAGAAAGGTCGGGAGGGGATGCAGTCTGAACACTCCGCTGTAGTCAAAGTGGGGAGAGCAGCCAACAGGGAAGAAGGTCGCTCACTTGGAGGCTTCTCTTGAGCACCTGCACTCACACAAACAGAGCCCAGAGTTCCCTCCTGCCCCACCAATGCAAGCAGTGGCAGCTAGCAAGCAGAAAAGATCCTTCCAACTACTCAGAAGGGCCCTTCTGGATCAGACCCATGGTTTATCTAGTTTCCCACAGGGGCAACCAGATGCCTCCAGGAAGTCCACAGGAAGGCGAGGCAACATTTCCCAGCAACTGGCATTCAGAGGTATACTTCTATTGAACATGGAGGTTCCATATAGCAGGTTTTTTTTTACTAAGAGACGTATTTATTTATATACTGCCTGGTATATGTATCTAGGCCAGGGGTGCACAGCTCACACGTCCCAGTGGGCCAGAAACAACCATGACGGGGGGGGGGGGGGAGAGTCAATTTTCAGTGCATTGATTATTGCAGTAAAATTAATTATAAAGATAAATATTAAAGCAATTACTAATGAGTTGTGGGTCCTTCACTCCCCGCAGGGGCCCACAGTTTTAAGCAAGAATAGTGGGCCAGAAAATACGCCCTGTCCTTGCTCAGTCAGTGGGCACCTGACTGCTCCAGCCCCATACAAATGCCAAGTTTTGGGGCTCCTGCTGCTCAGGTCCTTGAAAGAGGCCTTCTTTGGATCCCATTTTACTCTTCTCTCGTTCTCCTAGCCCTAAGGCTCCATAGCTCAATGGCAGAATACCTGCTTTGCATGCAGAAGACCCCCCCAGGAAATCCCTGACAGGCTAGGAAAGACCCCTGTCTGAAACTTCTGGAGAGCTGCCACTGCCAGTAAGTGTAGACAGTACTGACCCAGATGGACCAATGGTCTGAACTCAGCCAAAGCGGAGTTCTCATATGTTCTAAGCTCCGCCCACCTCTCCTGATACCCCCTTAGCTGCTGCTTGCCACTTTCTTTTGCTGTCCCAACATACATCTTCTCCCCAAAGATCCGGGATGTGCTCAACTGCATGAAGGCTTTGTAAAGTGGACCACACAGAAGCTAGAGAGAACCCGTGTCTTGTCTTTGTATGCCTGAACTCCCACACACACATTTGCATGTGACCTACATCAGGAATGGAGATGTACTTTCCAAGCAAATATATCTGCGCTCTTGTTCTCTCCATCTTTTGGTGACAGAATGAGTTTAATTTGCCGCAAGGACCAATCATAGTCACTCAAGCTCTGTCCTGCAAAAACCCCTGGCTTCATGTGCCAAAAATAAACCTCCTCTTTTTTTTCCGTGGGTATTCTGATGCTTATAAGGGCAACAATGGCTTCTTCAGATTGCAGGTGCTGCCAACCTTAAAATCAGGTTTGGACCTGGGAAAGAATTTGAACCCAGCAAGAACACACTCAAAGCCCTTTGCTCGGTGGACCATAAGCCTTCAGGGTCATCCTGGGAATTATTATTCTGCCTGCTCTAGAACCCCCTTTGATTTATTTCTAGATCACAGGCCTCTCCAAGCCAAAAAAAGTCACTACCCTTCAAGTTCCCTAAATGTATATCAAACAGGAGAAGATTGACTTCCGTTAACACTATTAACTCTTATCCCCTATCCTTTCAATATAGTCGAAAAGAAAATAAGCAGAACAGGGCTACCGTGAGCCCTCTTTGTGCTTTAATCTGCCAGCCCTTGATTTCAATGCTAGTACTGCTGTGAATTAGGCAACTATCCCCCCACCTAGAACACCTTAGCGCAGACCTGCACAATGTCGGCCCTCCAGCGGTCAACAGTCAGGGATGATGGGAGTTGCAGTCCAACAACAGCTGGAGGGCCAAAATTGTGCACCCCAGCCTTACGGCCACTTGGATATTAGGAAGAAGCTGCAGAAAAGGAAAGGCTGGTGTATTGCACCCCCTCTTTTTGCACTTCTGGGCTTCATCTGAAGAAGAGGAGATCCCTGTACAGAGATGCAGTGAGACATGCAGAAAGTCTCCGGTTCAATGCACGAGACTGCTGCCTGAAAGCCAAATGATGCCTTCCATTAAATGTGTCGTTTGGCCCTGTGTGCTTGCTTTTGCAAACTTAGAATAGCAGCTGCAGGGCAGGAGTTAGTCACTGGGTACAGGATTATATTAGGATTGCATATTAGGAATGCAATATTGGTTTTTTGAAATGACAATCCAAACCCCCAAAATGAACAGGACCAAAGGTTGCACACGTGCATTGTCCTTATGCCTACCAGGCATCCTAAGTGCCCTAGAATACATGGGCATCTCACAGGGAGCCCCAGTTCCTCCATCCCCAGTAGGACACAAGACCCACACCTCAAGAGACATTTCCATGAAGCCCACATTTGCTAGCATCTTATGAACAGAAAAATCTACATTGGCTGCAGTGTACATCTGATTTCTCTCCCCCATTAACAGCCTTTACAGGACCCAGAAAAACATGAGTCTTTGATGTGCTCCGAGGGTACGGAAAAGAAAGTACATGGAGGGAGAGTACAGGGGAGGGCTAGACTAGAGCTTCTCCACCCTAACACAGCACTCTCCTCTCCACCTCACGTTTGTGCCGCACCCCACTTCTGCCTTTTTTAAAATCCAGGGAGTGGGTGGGAGGAGCAGCAGCAGCAGCAGCAGCAAGCCAGCAGCAGCTGAGGCCTCTGCAACACTGGAGAAGTGGTGCAGACCAGCTGGAGGTGGGCTGAGGCTGCCAGTGGGCACAGGAAACTCCCCACTAATCTGTCCACCTCTCTCTCGGTCCACTGCACAAAGCGACCCCTTCACTAAGCCTCATGGACTGGCCTGTCCCGTTCATGAAAACTCTTTCAGGATTTGCTTATCTGGCGAGGTCCACCCAAAGATAAGCACCTTAAAGCCTCTACTGATTTTTATTAAGAGGGCTAAAAGATGGATGGTTCCATTTCTGGGATACAAAGTCCAAACATGACTTGTGGTAGTGTTATTTTTCATTTTATATTTCTACTCTGCTTTTCCATCCAGAGAAAAAGCTCTAAATCATATATGTGTGTGTGTGTGTGTGTGTGTGTGTGTGTGTACACACACATATATGTAATTTAGAGCTTTTTCTCTGGCACCCAGAGAATATAGCACCCATATATAGCACTCAGACTAGTTAGTCGTGACTAAGCACCAATGAAATCATTGAGACAAGTTAGCTGTGACTAACTTGTCCCGTTAATTTCAATGGGATTTAGACATGACTGCCCCAATTTAGATGCTGCCCAGTATAAACTAAAATTGTACAAAAATTTATAACTAATTCCTAACCGGTATTTAAACACCCACTTAAATAGCTCGGCTTTCACCCTCTTTCTAAAGGAGGTTACCCGCCGGCGTCGTTCAACCAATTTGGAGGTCCCCTTAACAACTCTGCCCCTTTGCACATGGGAGGGAGGGAGGGAGGGAGGGAGACTGCTGGGGTTGCCCAAGGCCGAAGATGCCCGGAATTACCCCACTGTGTTTGCGGTGAATCTGTGCCAAGAAGCACAAGCTCTGTTATTTTTAGCGCCTGCCCATCGCTGGAGGAGAAAAGATCGGAGTGGGGCGGGGGACGGAGAGAAAGCGCTCCGGTTCCCAGCTCGGCTTCGCCACCCCTGCGGAGCGGAGCCTCCAATCGGGTCAGCGGCTCACGTGTCAGCCTCTGGCGGCGGCTGCTGAACGACTGTCAGGAACAAGCAACGTGCTGGAGCCCAGCCAAGGCGGGGTGGGAGACACCTGACTCGCGGCTCACATGGCCCGCGCGGCACAGCTCCTGCTGCCGACTGCAGGCGGCGGCGTTTGCACGCGAACCGCCGGGGAGGCCGTGGATGCAGGCAACCGAAAGAGGCGGTCCGGGAGTGGGGCGCGGGCGGGGTTACAGGTTAGACTGGAGAAGAGGCTTGGGGGCTCGTGCAGGGGAAGCAACGGGAAAGGAAGCGGTCTCTGAACATGTGCAGACTGCTATTGGTTGGCTTAACCACAACCGCACCGCCCCTGACTCTCACATCTATCTAGGATCGGGTGGCGGGGAAGGCTGGGCTTCCAGAAAGCTTAGATTTAAAAAGGAGAAGCGCAGGGACTGCGGGGCGGGGGAGAAGCACACCCTCTGACCCGCAAACCATGCCATCTGGTCCAAGATGCCTTGGGACGGAGCTGTAGCTTAACGGGAAAGCATACCTATGACATGCAGAGGGTCCCGGCTTCAGTCCCCTTCCCTGGCCTCCCCAGGTAGGGTTGGGAAAGAAACATCCCTCTCTGCAACTCTGGAAAGCCACTGCCAGAGCGGCTCAACGGGGGTTTCTATGTTGTAGTTCTGCAGCAAGCGAGGGACTGCCTCAGGTTAAGTGGCAGGAAACCCAGGTTCACCACTGACTGTGCACTCAAATAGCCCTGCTTCCAGTTCTGGTTCCCTAACGAACACCCTTCTTCACATTAAGAGGCAGGGAAACTCCCGCCCCGGAGTATGCACGGCCCTTTGAAGTGTGTGTGTGTATCCTGTCCAGGATCATGCATTGCTGTCCTCTCACACCCATCCAGGATACAGCAAATGTCTGTGGGAGGAGGGACAGGATCGTGCTTGCTGGCCCCATCTCTGACCTCTGTGCGTCCACTGGCCATGCCTTTGACTTCCACACGTTCAGTGGGCTTGACGCAGGTACAACACCAGTATTCACATCATGTTCAAGGCACATACCATCTGTGCACAGTGCACACACATACAGATCTGTATGCATGTAAGCTACTTGCCCATTATGTTCAATGCACATAGATTGTACATGCACACTTCCTATTTGGCATTTGAGGGTGCAGGTACGAAGGTTTACTATTAAATGAATGCATGTGCAATCATTCACATAAAAACACAGACATGTGTACCTGTATACATATATAGCATAATGTCTGAATAAGGCTTATGCAAGCAGGCCCTGTACGCATGTTCAGGAACCTTCCAGTTGTAGGTACACCTTACTCTGAATGCGTGGGGGAGGGTGGAGCCAGCTGGCGGTGTCTCGCTCTACCTCCCACTGATGTAAAGGTACATCAGACCAGGGGCATAACTATCATAGGGCAAGGGGAGACAGTTGTCTGGGGGCCCACTGCCTTGAGGGGCCCCCCAGAGGCAAGTCACATGACTGAGTCCCCCAGCTGCGTACCCGCCTGGGCTTCCTTCAGTTGTATTCATCCTCCGAAATTGATGTGAGTGTTAAGACCTGGAGCTGCCAGACCAGCATGCCTTTCTCTAGTATCATTAAATCACTTGCATCATCCACAATTTACAAAACCTTTAAAAAAATAATTTAGGATGATGTTCTATTGTGGCACATAGGTTTTTACTCTGCTTTTTGTTACCACTATTCAGCCTCATTTAAGATTTCTTTACTTCATGAGCTGAGCTTCAATGAGGAGGGGGGCCCATTTTAAAATCTTGTCTCTGGGCCTACTCCAACCTTGCTACACCCCTGCATCAGACCTGTAATATTCTGAGTCCTATTAATCTGAGAGATCTGCACATATATATTTATGTATGTGTGTGTGTGTGTGTGTGTATGTATGTGTGTGTGTATATATATATATATATTTTTTTCTTTTCAACAACAATAAAGTGGTTTACATAGCCAAAGGAATGAGAAAATGGTCCCTTGTAGGACCCTCTATCTAAAAAGAAACCCGAGGGAGATACCAGCAATAACCACTGGAGCAAAGGTTCTCAACTCTCGGCCCCCACATGTTGAACTACAACTCCCATCATCCCCAGCTACAATGGCCAGGGCCACTGTAATCCAAGTTTGAGAATCCCTACATTGGAGGGGTGCTATGCTGGGCTGAATAGGGACAGATGCTCTCCCTCTTAAATATAAGAGAGCTGACACTTTAAGAGGTGTCTCTTTGTCCAGTCGGCAGGGGTTGTATGGAATACTGGACCATGGTAAAACTTTGAGCATTGACACTGACCATTTGCAGACATTTTTTAAATTGAAGGCTTCCAATATGCCAGCTGCTAGAGCCCATGGGGTGCAGCTGGCCTTCAGCCCCGCTACAGGGAGGAACTCTCAAATGAAACCAAAAGGTCCTGAGACAATGTAGGAGGGTAATCCTGCCAGTCACTAATGCAGCCTGCAGAAGCACGTGCTGACTGGGCAGGCAGATGTGGCAGACATGGACCAGGAGAGGATGTCATCCAAGGGCTATCCAACACACACACACACACTTAAAATCAATGCAACTGGTCAGCAGCCAAGCAATGGGAACAGAAACAAGATCTCATGAATCCCTTCAGTGAAGAGGCGGAGTATAATTATTTTAAGTTTAAAAAGTAATCATAACGCAAATCTTCCATGCCTTGACAGGTGACCATTCCTCTTCTCGAGTTTTTCCAGCCCCATGAAATACTTGATCAGAACTTTTATTTCTCACAGCAACAAAGTTGGCACAATCAGGAGCACAGCAGTAGCTGTTGGGGGCTGTAATAGGTGATGCACTGGAACTCCAACAGTAGCAGTACCCACCCACCCCCACCGCACAGCCCTCCCCTCAGAGAGGCATTATGAGTGCCTGCATTGTATCATGCTGCCTCATCCATCAGCACCGTCACAGCTCTTCCATGCTGCTGACACTGCAGTTGGTTCCTCTGCAGTTGCCGGTTGGGGGAGGCAATCACAGCCACATTGCTAATCCTTGAACCTCTAGCAAACAGAGAACGGATTTCAGCTGTGCCACATTAGTGTGCCAGAGCAGGAAAGGGAACGGCTGCAGTATGCATTTCCCAGGCGCTACAAAAATCAATCCAAGGCACCCTCCAGAACCATTGTGCTGAAGACAGTTGCTGCAGTTGCTTGTACCTGGTGACCTGAATTCACCTGACAAAGGCGAATTCAGCAGCTCTCAGCAGTTCCCCTGCATGTTGATAAGCCACCGCTGTGCTGTCTTTGAAGCTGTCAACAGCTGGGGGGAGTCCTGGTATATTTCAGAATCTAGGCCAGGAAGCTGCTGTCCTCCCCTTTTTGAAGCAAGGAAACCTGCTTTTCCTCCTCCCTCTGCAGATGAGAGCAATGACCCTATTTGGGGCTTGCTTATCACAATTGCTTTCAAGCTGACCTTCGCATAAATTCTCTCCACCTCCCTCGATCTAAGTAAAGATTGCAGTTAAACAAAAAAGAAAAATGACTCAATTTTTGCTTGCCTGGCCAATCAATGGGAAAAGTGATCCCAGCCAATCTTGGATAGCAAATTCCTGGTTCCAAATTTAAGAGCCAAAATAGGCATTCACTTGAAGTTCTAATGTCAGCCCCCTAATTTCACCAGAACTATCACATACTGAAAATGATTTTGCTTGGCAAGTTGATTTGTTTTTGTGAAGTCGATTTTAATAAGGCAGTCTCGTGGAATAATAGCATTAATTTGGATGAGGGACCAGGGTCTTGGGCTTCGATCTGGGTTCAAATCACAGCTCATCAATGAACACCTTTGAGTAGTTTGGTTCAGTCAGTGTATCTAATCCTCAGTTCTCTCCCATCTCTAGAACAGGGATTGTAATGACTTCTTCTCAGCTGGGCTGGCAAACAAAATAAAAATGGTACAGTGCCAGACATATTTAAAAGAACCAGATTGATCAGATTAAAATGTTGACTGCCAAAACTGGGAGAATTTCCACCTTTGCTGTATCTTGTTAGAAAACACTTTCTAATTCTTGAGCTTTGCAAAAAAAGAAAAACACCTGATTGTAGGGGCGTAGCTATAATTGAGCAGATGGGTTCAAAGAACTGGGGCCCCCAGCTCCACCCCTCACTATTTTCTTCATTATCTCCCTCACTAGGAGGGGCCGCCAAGGAGAGGGGTGAACATGGGCCCCCTCTCCCCTAGCTACACCCTTGCCTGATTGTGATGTAACTATACTACAAAGATCAAATGTGTCCCTTCTAATCGTAGGATCCTTTGGACTCTGGTATATGCTACAAAAAAAGTGTTCCATTCCCCCCCACGTATGTTCTGTACGAAATACACAAAGAAGAGCCTGAAACACAAACAGCCCTATATCCAACCTCTGGCAATTTTTGCTCAAGTTACGTGATTTGACCTCACGTGCTATTTTTTCTCTGCTACTACTAATAAGAAAAAACCTCTTGGTACAGAACAAAATGCAGGTGGTCCTTTCATGAGGCAAAGTGAGGCTGCAGTCACCTCAAGGGGCAAAGTATTGGAGCGCCTGCAGATTGCCCCCCTGCTGCCATCAGAGCACCTCTTTGGGACCAATCTGACCCTTGCAAGCTTGGCAGGAACGTCTCTCATACTTGCAAAGCTTGTAGGAAGTTTAAGGAAAGAAGAGGAGGCTGCTGGCAACCTTCCCTCCTCCCCATCCCCTGCACCACTTTCCAAACTTGCAAGGGGGCTGGCTGCACTGGGGCATGGCAGCATTTGGTGCCTCACCTCAGGTGCTGCAACATCTTTGGCCACCCTGGAACAAAGTGTTGCAAAGCCTGCCTCGTGATTATTCACCCATGATGGGACTGCTGTGATCGTAGACAAGCACTTCATGTTACACTTGCAAGTGGTTTTCGAACCAAACACCCTTGACCCTCCTAAGAAGGCATTAGTCACCCAATAGACACTTAAGGCACTTCTATGGCACTTCAGCTGTCCCATTTACAAACACCTGATTTTTATATGGGTCCTCCGCATAATGTGGACCAGGATCAAGCGGTTTCTCTTTAGTAGAGAAACCTCTTTGTATCAGACTAAGCATGCAACTTGTGCTGGTCCATTCTGAAGGCAAAGCCTCTGGATGGAAATCTGCTGGCCATCTTTCCGCTGGAGCACAAGCAGCCCAGAGAAATCAGTACCAAAATTAAGGACAAACAGCCCTATTTCCTTTCTGCTCTCCTTTAGAACTAGCGCCTCCGGGATCCAGGGGACAGCCTTCAGAAGGAGAAATACTTGCCTATTGGGAAGAAAGTGCTGATGCTTCCCTGCAAAATGGTGATGTGTCAATCAATAAGATTACCCAGACACGGAACACGAGTCTAGCTAGGGTCTTAACTGAAGCCTGCCAGGAGACACTAGCTACTCGTGCAGGCTTTAATCTGCCTGCACGTTCCTTCATCAGTGGAACAGGGGTGGGAGGGGTAAGAGAGGAAAGAGCAGCTCAGTTTTTTGGCTTTAAGTAGGTTAAACAAATCAGAGTGCATCCGTGGGCTTGTTGAAACTGCGGCAGCACTCCCAGAAATAGGCAAAGAGCCTGGGAATAAAGATACCAAATGTGATCTCAAAGAGACTTGTTTGCCTCCCTTGGGGTGGGGAGAGATGGGCACGGGGACAGAACATAAACACGTCCAAACATCCCTCAATTAAAATATTAGGAATAGCCCAATTTTGTTTTGGGTTTTGTTTTTCACTCTAGAGTTCAGATCACAGTTCCCCCCCCCCAACAAAAGTCTGCCCCCACAGATGTCGCATTTGTTCTACAAAGCCCTACAGAGTTGGGGGAGTTCAGTAAAAAGAGTGGGCCATGATGTGTAATCATGAGAACAAGTAGCACAGCTCACAAACACAAATTTGGGTTTGTTTTTAAATCGAGTGGATTGGGGAGGATGTGGGGAGAGAATCTGACCTGGTTTTAGTGTGTGTCAGGTAAGCTTATTGTCTGAAGAGTCCCATAATGCATTGGGTGGACTATTCACCACTGCTTATCGCCGTCTCACTGATGCACTTAGCTTTTGTGGTGAACCATCCAGGCAACCAGTTAACCACACAGACATTCAGACCAGCTTGACTTTTCCTATGTGTGCTATTTCCATTAATTTGGTTTCAAAACAAGTTCAAAAATGGGCCATGCGGATCAGCCCTCGGTGTGGCTCGTACTGGCGGTGTGACTCAGGATGTGGGAGCTTGTGGTTCAGGTGCCATCCTCAGGGCCAAAATACCCATTAAAAACAAACGCACAGAACACAGTGCTGAGGAGCTACATATTATTATTCACAAACAGGTAGAATAAAACCCCAGCAGGTGCTTTCCCCATGCACAGCAGGTTCAGGAGCACATAATCTTTTTTTTTAGATTGTGAGCCCTTTCGGGACAGGGATCCATCTGATTGATTTATTATTTCTCTTTGTAAACTGCCCTGAGCCATTTTTGGAAGGGCGGCATAGAAATCAAATAAATAAATAAATAAATTTCACTCTCAAGTAGTGACAGGGGGACTTCACCCTTCCCCCACCTGCCAATTTTCTGATTACTCCCCACCCCCTCACAACTGTGCATGCAGATGTGTCTGGAACCCCACAAGGGGAGAAGGAGAAGCAGCATGTACATTGCAGCAGAATGTGTTCAACACCCCCCTCAGATAATCCCCTCCCCAAAGCTGCGTTGCCTAGAAGAAGTAGGAACTATAGCCCTGTTTGCCCCAGCCTATTGATCACGGAAATGCCAGCAATCACGCATAAGGTGCTCATCTCTTCAGATGAACACCTTAAGCATAAAGAACCCAGGCGGGAGGAGGACTGATGTGACATGTACAGCGGGCTTTTTAATTTTATTTTTTAGAACAACCGAACAGAGCTTATTAAACCAATTTTCCTGAAATCTGTAGCTTGATGCGTGGCACTGGTTTATGTTACCTTTTTAATCTCACCCTTCCTCCAAGGATCTGAAAGGAATATACATAGCAGTCCCCCTATCTCCACCATCCTTCCAACAACCACGAGAGACAGAGAGGGTGACTGGCCCAAGGCCATCTATTGAGCTTCATAGTTAATTGAACATTTGAACCTGGGTCTCCCAAATCCTAGGCCAACATTCTTACCACTAAACCACACTGGCTCTTGAAGGTGTGGACTTGACAAGACACATTAGGAACATAAGAACAGCCCTGCTGGATCAGGCCCAAGGCCCATCTAGTCCAGCATCCTGTTTCGCACAGTGGCCCACCAGATATTCTGGTCTCATTTCGCCTATTATATTATGAGAACATTCTGGTCTCATTTCGCCTCAGTTCTGCATCTGTGCTACACTCAACAGATCACTCTGCTTCTGAATCGGGGTATGCATAGTGCAGCTCTTTACACATCTCACTGCTTTTTTTAAAGTGTCAGAAGATGTCTTTTGTTCGAGAGGGAGGGTTCAATCCAACAGGAAGCAGGAATAAAAAGGGAGAGCCTGCTTACCTACTGCTCCTTTCCCCCTTCCACCAAAGCTCTTTTCTGATACCTGAATGCTGATGGACATCAAGAAAGGAAAAGCATCTTTTGCAGAGGTAATACAATCAAAGAAGCTCTAACAAGTGGCAGGCCCACACCCTGCCCAAGTCTGCTTTTGCTCCAAGCCCAGCATATCCTGCCTGCTGCTGCGATGCATTTTAAGTTTGCTCTCAGCCTCTCTGGCACCTGTGAAAATGCTGTTGACGCCTGCAGACAGTGAAGTAGGTCAAAGTCACCACAACAGGAGAAAGGGCAGAATGAGGTGGCGCAGTTCTGAGCTGAGCTGAGACAGCTCTCACTGCAGAATTATATACCCATTACTGAAACTGCAGCCTGTGGCACACTTAAGTCACACTGAAGAAAGACCCAGTGGAACTCACTGCTGAGAAGAAAACATACCCCCATCTGGTCTGCAAGGCAGGCTTGGGAACCATCACTCACCTATGATAGGTGCCAAGTCCCGGTGACAAGACAGAGACATGTTTGCAAACTGGAAGAGGATTGTTTGTCTATCGGTCATTATCCTCCTCCAAGGTGTGGGTCTGTTTAGTTTAGTTTTTCAGGTTGTCAATATGTCACAAGTGACAAGGATGACAAAAAAAGAAGTCTGGTGCATCTTGAAGACTCACAAATGTGTTGGAGCCAGTGTTAACAACATCTTTCTAGCCTGACTATCTCCAATTGCTGCTGTTGTGAATAGTTATATATTTAAGCTTCACAAACTATACTCCCTGCCTTTCATGGCCATTTGACCCTCCTGTTTACAGTCTTCTTTATTTTTCTCTACTCCTTTTCCCTGTATTTTCTCTATACCCACCAACTGAGGATAACAGTTCATGCATAAGCCACAAAGCTTATTCTGTAATAAATGTATTTGTCTTAAGGTGCCACAAAGAAGGATGGGATATACAGTAAATCTAATAAAATAACCCCCAGCCCCATCACCACCCATCCAGAAACTAAACGAGGCTCTATGTTTGAGTCGCAGCTATTCTAGAAATACTGTCACATCCACTGTGAGATTAAATATTCTATCACAGACACACCCAAGTTTTAAAGGAGAAACACCCTGTGATGGTCAAGATACGAGTCTGCTGTTTCAGAAGCCACTGCAGGGCAGGCCAGTGCAGAAAAATGCATAGAGAGACCAGAGAAGGAAGGCCCCAGGCTGAGGTGCTTTGTGTCAGAATGGATGTTACAGATGACCCTGTTGTCACCCATGAATTGTTGGAGGGTATGGATGGATATCTACACCCCAGACTTTGCATGGCTTCACAGTCATGCCTTCTCACCAGAGAACTATCTCTGTGAGGGGACTAAGACTCTTTGACAAAAAATATTCTTTACCTTCAGCAAGCTATAATTCCCATTATTCTTAAGGGGCAGCCATGATGGGTAAACTGGCATCTAACCAATGTAACTCTGAAGTGCAGATGTGCACAAAGAGTATGTGACGTGGAATCAACCGAATAACCTGCTCCCATCCGCCTGTGCAGAAAAACAAGCACATATACTGCAAATATGTCGGTCTCACCTGACCCCACTTCTGTTCCCAGATCACCTGATTAAGCACCAGAAATATAACTGGGGAGCCAATTCATAATCTGCACGGCAGACAGGTTAACGGCTTGCTTGATGTATGCCTCCCAGGCAGTGTTGCCTCTAACAGGGACTCCCAGATGTTGTTGACCTCAACTCCCATAATGCCCAAGCAAAAGCCATTGCAGCTGAGGATGCTGGGAGTTGTAGTGAGAAACATCTGGGAGTCCCTGCTAGAGGGAACACTGCTCCCAGGGCACATTAACATAACTGGATACACGTGTCTGGACACACAGGAACAAGTGCCGGCCAGGGCGAAGCATGTGGCCCCAGCTCCCTGTGCATTGACAATCTAGGCCTCTCCTTCAAATGTTACAGGTGTTCACTGGAAGACACAGAACAGACAAATGGCACACCTGTGTGACTTGCAAATCAGCCCAGAATTTGTTAAAACGATTGGTCAAGTTGCCTGGAGTTAAATCTCACCAAAGAAAAAGAAAATTAATATACTAATATACAAGCAGCCCAGTTGGACGATTCAATCAGTGCTCTGCCTCTAGAACACAGAGGACCAGGCTGAGAGGGTCCTCCTCCAGCACCATCTCATAAGAGGTGCTATGATGCTGGCAGCTGGACCCAGTTCCTGCCTAAGTGGTTGCTCAAATGCTCCTGCAGTGCTGCCCCCCCCCAGCTCACAAATGACATATCTATGGTTCCCAAGGACCAGCTAGGACAGGATAAGGTGTGTTGCTACAGCGTTCACTCCTGCCTCTTGGCTCCTAGAAGCCCAGGAGATTGGTGGACTGGCCATTGTCTATGGAAAGGGAAGAGTCAGAAATTCTTCCTGGGGATAGAGGCGCTCTTACCCCTGGACGTCCGGAGGCCAAGCTCCAGGGCCTCCACACCTCCTGGGAGCCCCCAAATCCTCTTTAGTCTCTCTCTGATGGTGTGGTTGCCCTGCCGTGCTGCTGGCCCACACTGCGCCGGAAAGCCAACCATGACTGTGCTGGGCGCTGAGTGTGACCTCTGCTTTAGAGACAGAGAGGGGGCGGGATGGGGAAAGAAATATGTGGGGTGGGAATATGTTAAGTTGCGTGTTGAAATGTTTCTGCTAATGCATATCTGCATAAATATACCTGTTTTATATTCTTACATTCTTGTGAGTTCAGTTGCTGTTTGTGCCCTAAAAAACCCATGTGTTTAAAATACTGCATGTGTCATGGGGTGTGTGTGTGTGTGTGTGTGTGTGTGTGTGTGTGTGTGTGTGTGTAGGGGGATGATGCTTAACTTGCAGCGGGGAGGGGGCTCCAAAGGCCTTTAGGTCCAGGCTCCAAAATCACCAAAATCCTCTTCCCCCTGCCCCACCCCAATATTTTTCACAATATCAAGCCATTAACATATCCAGGATTGCTTTCAATCATTTGGGTGATTGATGCCGATTTCTGGAGATTCCAGGTCAATATTAGAGAACTGGCAACTCTACTTAGGAGCTGCGAGAAGAGCAAAGTTTTTGGTACATCGTACAGCACCGATGTGAAAAGCAGCACCTGCCAGCATCTCTACATGACTACCCAAGTGCCCCATTCATGGTTATCGCTGATCAACCACTCCAGCGCCAGTTCCAGAGGTTGGTCACCGAGCGGGGGGGGGGGAAGATGCTTGTTTTCAAGGGAAAGCTGGGAAAGGAGGCCAATCAGTTTCTCTGTTTGCCTGTATCCTGTAATCCACACAGAAGCCAAATGGTATCTACAGACAAAATAAATAAATAAAAATGGCAACTTCAGGAAGTGTCTCCTGGACATGTACTGGGGGTTTGTAATGTTTTGTTAGCTCAGCAGGTTGCAACTCCTGAACGCAGTGAGACAACCACACCTCAGGCCAGCCAGGGTCAAACGGAATTCAAAGAGCACACCTTGAACTTCCCATGAACTGGATGAGATGAAGGCAGTTGTCCTGGGGAACGGCAGCCTTTTAAATGGAATCCACCTAAGATTATTTGGCAAGCAGGACACTCCTAAGTCAGCCTGCCAGCATTCAAAATAGCACACCTGGGCCATGCATGCACAGGCATCTATGAGCACCCTCCTCCTCAAAGGCCTCTGAGTCATCCCAGCCATCTCCCTCAAGTGGTGATTAACTGCAGGAAACCTTGGGCACATGCAATCAGAAGGCTGGCAAGGCATAGTCAGGAGAATGCACAGTCAGGTCAGCACTGTGCAAGCAAGAATCACATGCAGGCATACCCAGGAGGATCATCCAAGCAAGGGGAAGTAGCAGGACTGTCACTCCCATCAGAGGGATTAGGTAGATGGCTGCTGGTCCATGTGGTCAGGCGAAGGTGAGAGCCAAAGTTTCTCACACAGGCAACCTTGAATGCCTTACAGCACAAAAGAGCAACTAGGGCCCCCGCAGGCAATGAGTGTCAGATTTAGATGGCCCCTGACAGCCCTACCAAACGGAAATGAATGTATGGTAAGAAAGAAGAGGTTTGCCCACAGATGCATTCCACAAGGAAAAGAACAATGTTTTCAGATGGACAGAAATCCACTGCATTTTAACACTACCCTTCTGTTTGGGTTTGTATGTAATCCAGTACATGTGCCCCATAACTGCGAGGCCCTTGCTGGTAGATGGTGTTGACTTTAGTACAGAAACTGATTGCTCATGAGGAGCCAGTTTGCGTGGCAAAATATGCTGTCATCTCTCTCCACTGTTTGGAGAACAGAATTCGCCCCCAGTACAGACATTGACCACCCCTGCTTTAGAGGAAGAGAAAGAGTCCAATGCTTAAGCCCTATTCACACATTATTTCCAACACTCATACAATGTGTGTCAGTGTACATCTGCACACTTCTTATCTGCACCCTGAATTTGAGGGGACTTGTACCCAGGTTCACTTTTTAAATGAATGCGGGTTTAGTCATCCACACATGCACAAATGTACAGACACCTGAATACAAGGCTGTCCTTAGAGAGTCCTGCTGGAGAGCAGGTCCTGAGGTAAATCAGCCAGTGTGGGAGAGCCCCTTCTGGTTAATTTTAACGGGGGTTAAAAGGGCAGTCGCTCTGCGTGCCCTGTCCTAAGGACAGCCCTACCTGAACTTGATGGCTGACCAGATCAGTCCTTGCTGGGCATTGCTCCCAGATGAATCCTATCAGAAGAAGATCCCAAGGTTTCTAAGAATACCAAGTTGCATGACCGCCCCGCCACGAACTGCTGCAGACACTTGATTCCTATTAGAAGTTATCACTATAACATAAACAAAGTGCTAACAGAGAGAACTACAAAATGACACCTCTGAGGCTACAGTGCAGTAGCAAAGTGTGATGTAAACATTCCACTGCAAATCGTAACAGAAGCTTCCTAGGAGGACAAAGATCTTCAAGGGGCCAGTCCGTGGGATGTTAACACCTCATGGGAAGACCATCATGCTTGGGCATTGCCCTGACTGAGAAGACACTGTATCTCTTTTTCCAAACAATTGGGTGACATCGCAATGACATTGTGTTTCATTGCAGGATGTCAGCATGACCCGGTGTGACATCACTGCATGACCTTGTGCACCAAATTCCAATATATCCGCACCTGCTAATGTTACATCTCATAATGGATGGCCCCAGAAGAATGACCGGATTTCTCCTGCTTTCCCCAATGCCAAAATATTCTCGGAGACTAGGGACTCACTAATCATGTTTATGTACTCATTCATGTACACACACATATAGATATGCATTATATTATATGGATACAATAATATTGTTTACTTTTCCCTCCCCAGTGGCACCTGTAAAGTTGTTCCATTTAATCCTCATGACAACCCTGTGAGGTAGGTTAGGCTGAGAAGGACAGTGGGTTACCTTGGATAAGGCACAACCACCACCACCCGCCCCGCCCCTGGTTTGCTTCATGGCTGAACAGGACTGGAACCCAGGTTTCCCTGGTCCAAGTCCAACACTCAGCTACCATCACTTTGGCTTTTATGGCCACCAGGGAATTTCTGAGGGTTCTCTCTCTGGTTTAACCACAGTGCTGCCACACACTAATGCTATGAAATGCTTCCCCTACACTGCGCTCCCAAAGCTCCTTACAGATTTAGCAGGAGAGAGGACGGAGGGCAGCTCAGGCTTCCCATATCTGTGATGAGAGTTGTGGTGTCCCCCACAAGGATCACGGGGTCGAGGGATCCCTATGCATGTCTTCTTACTCCCTTCTAGAGGCTTGTTACCAACATGGAAAACCATAGGGTGCAGGTTTGTGTGTCACTCTGGCGCTTAAATAAATAAAATAAATCTGCAGCAGTGTAAGGTAATTCAAAATCTGCATCAAGAAAAGCTCAGGTTTGCCCTGTGCATATATTGTGCTAATTACACACATTTGCATCTGTTTGCATTTGCATATGTATTCTGCTTCTCCTAATCAGAAGGTTGGGCCAAGGGCTAGGCGGCAGGGAACTGAAACTCTGTATCCTGACCCTGGATATCCAATTCAGACCCCGCTGGCTTCTGAGAGGTCATTTAACCAGGCATGGTCCCAGCACCATCAAGCCTACCTTGATTGCATGAAGGGCTAGAAACTTCTTTTTTTAAAAAAACAACAACCAAAAACAGATTCTCAAGATGTTGGACCCTTTGGCAGGTACCAGCTTCTGCACTTGTGGGGTGCTCTGGTAGAATAAACACAGCTCTGATTCTAACATGGAATCTATCTGATTCTAACAGGGAATTCTAACATGCAAATGATTTGCATGTAGGAAGACACAAGTTCTATCCTTGGTGTCTTCAGTCAAGCTAGGAAACACCTCTCTAGCGCCGTTCGATTCAGTATAAGATAGCACCGCCCATTTCCCTCATATCAAAATGTGGTTCTCTGCATTGATCTCACCACCACCACCACCACGACACACACACTTCAACAGTCCTGCTGGAATGCTCAGTCATAACTTCACACATCAGCTACTCCCAATCATCTCCCACATTCCACAATGTGGATGGGATTTGCTGCTGACCCCACCTAACCCCCACCTTAGGCTGTGCAGTAAATGAAGGGTTTCTTCTTTGCACACTGGCCAGGGATAATACAGCAATGAGTAGTGTTGGTTTTTTGAGAATCATTTATCACCCTGTTTGTTTACTTGGGTGTACTAACCCAGTGGCATCTCATGTGATTCAGATTCATGGCATTTGTCAAAACTAATAGCGAGCATCTATTCAGTACCAGACAGGTACTGATTATACCGCCCCCCCTGCAAATAACCACCACCACCAACCCTCCATGAAGAAAGATTTGCAGTCTCCTCATAACTACATTCAACATTGCACCAATAATTTTCTTTGTATGCTCAGGCATATATTGCAGGCTGGCTGGCTCTGTCTTCCTCCCTACTTACAACAATCACTCCAGTATCCACAGAATTCATACAAAATATTCATATTTCTACTTGCCTCCCTACGTTTCATGCAAAAATCAACACTGAAGGCCTCTTTATCAGCCTACTCGCATTTCAGAAATCTGAGCCTCAGGAAAACACCAGCCATCTAAAAATAACCCAAGGGTTTTCTTTCTTTCTTTTCAGAGAAATGACTTAAACCCCAGACTTATGCTCCTGCACGCCTTCCGGGACTGCGATCTGTAGAAGAAACAAAACAGGAATCCTCCCAGCTAAGCGACTAGGCGAGAAAGCTGAGGAGGAGAACGCACAGGGCTGGAACACAATGCCAAGACCATCCTGATCACTACCGGCGGGCTGCACCTAGAATTACCCCGAGTGCATTTTGCTTTTCGCCTCCAAACTTCCGCCCCCCACCCACTCCCGACCAGCTAACCGATGATGCCTCTTAACATTAAGGCAAATCCTTGCAAAGAGTTTGCAGAACCAGAAAGGTTGGCGCCTTACCAGAATTGTTATCCATGTTGTGTCTCTGTGCGCTCCTCTGCCGTTGTTAATTTCACCGGGCTCAGGCTGCAAAGCAGGAATCGCGTCGACGGTGAGGAGTTGAGTGTAGCGCTTGTGTGCGCCAATCGATCTGTGCGTTCGTGTGTGATCTCTGGCTCCCCTAAGCAGGCAACACCAAGCCGAAATGTGCTCGGTAGCAAGTAGGGTAGGCGCTGAGGGATTCCTCTGCGACTTTCTCTCTTTTTCTCCTGCGGATGCGCGCGCGCGTGTGCTTGCTCGCTCCTGAGCTGCCGCCGTGCAAAATGGTTAAGGTTCAGGAGGCAGCGTTTGGCTGTCTACTGTGGCTCCCACGTGCTTGCGTGCAGGGCTTTGGGAAAAGGGGGCTGGAGACTTCCCCGCGCGCAGCGCACCCCTGCTCTGCCCTGATGGTACGTAGCTATAGATGTGGGTGAGGGTTGCTGCTTTTTGGCTTGTTTCAATTCCGGGATTAGGCGCTCCTGTTTTCTAGCCAGGAGGGAGCGGGGGAGTTCGGCTCTGGCAAGCCTTAGCGGCTGGCTCATGTGTAGCCTGCATGTGACAGAATCAAAGGCATGCCCCACTGACACACATTTCAGGCAGCCGGAACGATGACATCAACTCCCGGGCCGCACATGGGCAAGGGGCGGGGCCAGGGAGGGAGAAGGGGGGCTGGGCTTAGCCTGGCTAGCTTACACTGCCGCAGCAGCAGCAGCCCGCGAGGAAAGAAGAGAGGCCCCCGCCTGGCACGCTCCCATCTGGGGCACGCAGGCAAGCAGCACTTCCCAGACGATTGTCAACAGGGGAAAAGGGGTCACGTCCTTCTTTGCCAAAGAAGGGAACCGGGCGAGCGTTCCGGAGCTCAGGCTGCGAAGAACCGGGAAAGGGGACGAAGTGGAGGCATGATTTGGCCAGCAGGCTCCGCCGCTCAGTACGTGCTCAGAGGCACAGTTCATTGTTACTCCCTAGCTTGTAGGGTGGCCACATTTTCCCCACCGCCATCTTCGGGCAAGGCCCTGGAGAAAAAAAAGAATATTAAAAATGACTCCTGTGCCTTTAATAACACCATGGCGAGACAAACCTATTGAATGTCTGCCTTCCTCTTGCAGCGGTTGAAGAGCCTCCGTCAAGCAGGGCGGGGGGTGGGAATCCTATATATTCTGCACGCTATGGATATGCTCCAGTCCTGAAGTTCAATGAAAGGGCTAAGAAAAAAAGGGTTGCTTCCTTTGAAATCAGTGGGACTTAAAATGGGCTTAATTTGACTAGATCATGAGTCCTAGGAACATAGGAAGCTGCCATATATTGAGTCAGACCCATTGGTCCATCTAGCTCAGTATTGTCTCTACACAGACTGGCAGCAGCTTCTCCAAGGTTGCAGAGAGGAGTCTCTCCCAGCCCTATCTTGGAGATGCCAGGAGGGAACTTGGAACTTTCTACATGCAAGCATGCAGGTGTTCTTTGCAGAGTGGCCCCATCCCCTAAGAGGAATGTTTTAGGGTGCTCACATGTAGTATTCCATTCAAATACAAACCAGATTGTCCCTACTTAAGAAAGGGGACAATTCATGCTTGCTACTGAAAGACCAGCTCTCCTCCCATGAGTCCTGGCATGGGAAACAGGTTCTGGAGCTCAATGTTCCAATTGGACCATCAGTATAGATGTTCTGGTGGCATCTTGTTCACTGCTATCCCCGCTTTAATTCCTAAACAGAGAAGGGCTTAAAACAAATATGATCTAGGAACTGAGAGTTAAGAACATAAGAACAGCCCTGCTGGATCAGGCCCAAGGCCCATCTAGTCCAGCATCCTGTTTCACACAATGGCCCACCAGATGCCACTGGAAGCCTACCGGCAGGAGCATAGAAACATAGGAAACTGCCATATACTGAGTCAGACCATTGGTCTATCTAGCTCAGTATTGTCTTCACAGACTGGCAGCGGCTTCTCCAAGGTTGCAGGCAGGAGTCTCTCTCAGCCCTATCTTGGAGAAGCCAGAGAAGGGACTTTAAATCTTCTGCTCTTCCCAAAGCAGCTTCATCCCCTGAGGGGAATACCTTGCAATGCTCACACTTCTAGTCTCCCATTCATATGCAACCAGGGCAGACCCTGCTTAGCTATGGGGACAAGTCATGCTTGCTACCACAAGACCAGCTCTCCTCTCCAAGGGCATGCCCTCTCTCCTGCTGTTACTCCCTTGCAACTGGTACTCAGAGGCATCCTGCCTTTGAGGCTGGAGGTGGCCCACAGCCCTCCGACTAGTAGCCATTGATAGACCTCTCCTCCATGAAGTTATCCAAACCCCTCTTAAAGCCTTCCAGGTTGTTGGCTGTCACCACATCTTGTGACAGAGAATTCCACAAGTTGATTATATGAGGTGAAACTGGGAATCTCATGTGTGAGTTTTTTTCCATTTATGACCTGCTCTTTTAGGGTGAATAACAGTTAAAAACAGCAGTAGAATTCCCAGTTCTACTAGGAATGTTCTCCTGGGAAAAGCATGTTTTTCCAACATGCTTTTACGCACTATGCCTGCTTAGCATTCCTTATAGTTATATTGTCCAGGACTTGCATGGGAGCATCATACTTGAGAATGATTTGTGTAAAAACAAAGCATTTGGCCAAACATGATGCTTGGGTATCTCACAGGAAACTCTCTCAGCAGCAGGGGTGTATATTATTTGGGGTGGCCCAAAGCTTGTTTGGAATGTAAAATCCCATTTCTTATTCCCAAGCATGGCCTGAAGGCATTGCATGTTAAAGTGTATTGTGCAAAAGCAACACCAGACGAACCTGGTGCCACTTAATCTGGTGCCACTTAACCTGTGGAATCTGGTGCCACAGTTTCCCAGCCATGGAAGCGTATTGTTTGGGGTAACTTGCTTATTTTTGAGATACAAAGATTTGTAGACCTCAGTTCTTTCTTCAGACTGCATATGAAGCTCTCTGTTGAACCGAGAAAGCCCTTTCTTAATCGGTGTTTGAGGTACTAGCTCATACAGGAAAAGTGTAAATGCCTGCAGAAAGTATTGATGCTCAGACCCACCTGGCAGACCATTGTGGCTGGGTTTGATGAGAATTGTAGTCCAGCAACACTGAGAATCTTGCATAAGGGAAAGGATATTACCATGGGGACATTTTGAATGGCCCCAATTGTGAAATCCCATTTTAGGAACTCCATACAGAACAAACCTAGCCTGAGCCCTTCCGGTGCCTGAGGTGGCTGGTAAGCCACTGCACACAAAGTCCACCATTAACCAATCCACTCCCAATCTCCCCTGAACAGAAGGTGGCGGCTAATGCCACCACTATTCTTCCTTCTCCATCCCACTCACTACTGTTTGAAAAGGCAGGAGGCAGGACCAGTGTTCCCTCTAACAGGGATTCCTAGATGTTGTTGACTACAACTCCCCAGCCAAAGGCCACTGCAGCTGGGAATTGCAGTGAACAACATAGGAAGCTGCCGTATACGGAGTCAGACCATTGGTCCATCCAGCTCAGTATTGTTTTCACAGACTGGCAGCAGCTTCTCCAAGGTTGCAGGCAGGAATCTCTCTCAGCCCTATCTTGGAGAAGCTGCCAGGGAGGGAACTTGGAACCTTCTGCTCTTTCCATCCCGTGAAGAGAATATCTTACCGTGCTCATATGTGGTCTCCCATTCAAATGCAACCAGGGTGGACCTTGCTTAGCTAGGGGGACAAGTCATGCTTGCTTCTGGAATCCGTTAGAGGGAAGAGTGGGCAGGACACTGAGTAGAAGGAAGCGTGTGTGGAGGACCTCGTACATCCTTCTGAACCATGTTCCCTTTTGCTGCCTTTTCAAACACCAGAGAATGGGACGAATAAGTGGGAGAAGGGATGGGCACCATCACTGCTGCCACTGGTGGTGAGGGGGGGTCCTAACATTGCCCCCAGTAGCAGTTAGTAGGAGCAGTCATCCCCCCACTAATGAAGCAGTCAGTAAGACGGGCAGCTGGAGGTGGCAGGCTGGTGGAAGCAGCCGATTTGCCAACTCCATCGATCTACTGCCTGAGATAGTGGACTCACCATGCCTTATTAGCAGGCAGGCCCTGATACAGAACACAAAGGACACAATACAAGAGAACACAAACCTATTGAATGTCTGCCTTAGGCACATTTGAGTGTGCCTAAATTCCACTGATTGTTTAAGAACAACCCCACCCCCCTCTGTTCCCTTCTACAGTTTTTAGTTCTTCTAATGCCTGAATGCAAAATATTATTTTTAATTGAAGAATAATTAAGTTTCTGATGGATAGAAGACTTGGAACTGAGAAATGTGTGAGCTAGTTGTTGTACATCAGGGCACAGAGAAATACCCTGCTGAACATGAAACTGGGACAACAGCTATTAATAGGTCTCCATTTCTATTTTTAAAATGCAGCAAAACTGGGACAGTGCCGTGCACCATTAACATACTGCCAAGACCAAAGTTGAAAAAGTGAGACAGAAGATGGCCGGTGTGGGCCTCCAAAGACAGTGGGGAGCTGGGAAATGTTCAATATAAATATAAATAGATAGATAGATAGATAGATAGATAGATAGATAGATAGATAGATAGTCCTATGTTCTACACCGGAAATGAGGCACTGAGATTGTGTGCTAGGCTCCCAGTATGGTCATATGGGGACATCTGGTCAAGAGCTGAAGCTGCCTTATACTGATTCAGATCCTTGGTCCATCTAGCTCAGTATTGTCTACACGGACTGGCAGTGACTTATCCAAGGTTGCAGACAGGAGTCTCTCTCAGCCCTATCTTGGAGATCACTTTGCATTCGGGTGTCCACCAAGGATGCCCACTGAGCCCATTACTTTATGTTTTGGCCTTGGATCCGATCCTGATCAGGATTCAGAGAGAACCCCATCTGCAAGGACTCTCGGTCTCTATCCCCCCGCCCTGCGAGACCTTCCCAGGAGGGAGGAGGAGGGAGAGTGATGGGATAGCCGAACCACCTGTCCACTCAGAACCGCATTCTGAGTTTAAGGTAAAATCTGTAACTCATGCTGATGATGTTACATTACTGTTATCGAATGAAAATGAAATCCCTGTAATACTAAACCTCTTCTGGGAATATGGCAAGATCTTGGGCTCAGAATTAAATGCTGACAAAAGCGTATTTGTTAAAATGGACCCCGGACGCCAGCAACTCTCGTGCCTACCCATCTCTGAATGTAAAAGCGAAGGGGCCCCAGAGTCCAAACTGAAGTGGGTAGATACAGTAAACATTTTGGGGATTGAATATGGGATTAAGGAAAAAGCCTGGGGGGGAAATTGGACAGATTGGGAAGAAAAAGTAATGCTTAAAATCACCATGTGGAAAAAATGGAGCCTCGCCATGTACCAGAAAGCGGTTTACATCCGGACTTACCTGATACCTCCGGTGCATAACCTGGCGGTAGTCTATCCTCCCCCGCTCGATCTCCTTCGGAGAGTTGAAAGCCAGATCTTCCGTCTAGTATGGCACACAGCGTCCTTCCCTTTGGCCCGTGCGGTAGCATTTAAGCAGGTTGAGCGGGGAGGCCTAGCCCTACCTGCCCTGCAACCCTATTTTGTAACTGAATTCATGTCCTACAATTTTGGAAACTGGATTTTCGTGAATGTCCATGATATGTCCAACCTCCTGCAAAAAACCTGGGTCTCGCTTTTCGCTCTGCGTTGGTGCAAGTCAGCATGGGGCATAGCATGGTGGGGGAAAGGATCTTTCAATGGCAATATCACACAAGTACAGTGGTCCCTCGACTTACGAAGTACTCGACATCCGAAGTTTTCGACGTACGAACGACAAAAATGACCGGAAGTCGTTGCCAGTTTAGATGCGGCTTCCTCAACTTACGAATTTTTAGATGCGGTTTCCTCGACTTACGAATGTTTCCAGACCTCCGTGGGTGCACTTTTCGACTTACGGAAATTTTGACCTACGAATGTGTGTTCGGAACGGATTAACTTCGTAAGTCGAGGGACCACTGTATTAAAAAGAGAACACCCGGACTACTTGAGAGATTAGTTATTCACACTTAAAAAATGGAAGGTTGAACCGGATCTATTTAAAGGATCCTCCTCAGTTAAGCAGCTAAGGAAAACAATTTATGGAGAGATTCTAGAAGTGGGTTTCTTAAAACCTGATTTAGAACATAAATGCTACAAACACCGCACTTCACAGTACTTGTTGCAACCCGATCACCCTATCGCTCTCTTTAAAGAGAAAAAAGCCCCTTTCCATTTATGGGAAACAAGGTGGCGCTTATACCATCAAGTACTACCACTTAATGCGGCTAAGCCATGGCTCCCAGAGGACCAGCAAGAGTGCCCTAAAATCACCTGCAAACAGAAAGCTAGTGAGCTAGGCAAAACATTCAGGGAAACCCACTCACATTTCTTAAAAGAGTGTGTGGTAGCCAAAAGAGTGTGGCAGGAAGTAAGCAAGCTGTTAGAGTGGCCTGATTTGGAAAAACAGACTTGGGAAGAACTAACCTCGGGTTTGAGCGATAGAACCTCCTTTCGAGGTCCCAGAAAGAAACCTTCAAGGAAACGGGACAGAACGGGTGCCCTCATACTAGGGAATTGGAACATTCCCCTTCTCGTAATCAGGTTAGTAAACTTGTATGTCATTTATGCAATGCTCGTGCATAGGAATAGGGAGGGAAGACGTGACCAAGAGTTTCACGCAGATGAGACAGTAAATCTCTTCTGGAAAAGTTTGTATGGTTATGTGCAAAAAGACAAGAGTATCTCTTCTAAACAGCAATGGGACAAATTGTGGAAATGGACGTCGGACGTAACCCCCGCCCCCCGATTACCTGATGTGCCTTGTAATCCCCCACCCCCGAGTTACAGTACTACCTGCATATACTTCATAACTTGTGTGTTTCCAAATTCTTGTGTGTAAATCTTTGTAGATATATCATGTACAATCACTTTGTATATAATTGTGCTTTGGCAACGTACTGTATGCTTTGGTAGTTTGTTGGTTCAATAACAAAATCTTGTCCTATTAAAAAAAAAAATCTTGTCCTATCTTGGAGAAGCCAGGGAGGGAACTTGGAACCTTCGGCATGCAAACAAGCAGGATGCTCTTCCTAGAGCAGCCCCATTCCCTAAGGGGAATATCTTACAGTGCTCACACATGTCGTCTCCCATTCAAATGCAAACTAAGGTGGACCCTGCTTAGCAAATTCATGTTTGCTACTACAAGACCAGCTCCCCTCTAAGGAAAACCAAGAAACCAGCAGCTGTATGGTATACTTCTGAGCCACAGCTGCAGAGAAAGCCAGTACACTGCCTTGGAAGAGTGCATCAGGAGCGTAACACAAGGGATGGAGGTGACACTGTAAAGTCCCTGGGAGCAGAGATACTCCTACCATAGGGCAAGTGAAGCCCCTGCCTCAGGTGGCTGTGCCCATTTGAGGATATCAGAGTGGAAGACAAGGAAGATCTAACTTGTGGGTAAAACCCACCAGACAATCCTACTGCGTGAGCTCCAATGAAATGAATGGGAGCTGCACAAAAGCATGGTACACCCCCACCCCCATTCATCTCAGTGGGGCTCAGGCCTCCTGCCCTTTCAAAATGTGGTGACAGCTGGATAGGGCATCCACTGCCATCGCCTCCCTGCATGGAAATCTAGTCATAAACGCTGGTAACTGCGCATTCTTCGGAGTCATGGAGAGGTCTACCTCGGGCATGCCCATCTTCTCTGTTATCTGGGTGAAAACTGATGGATTTAGAGCCCACTCCCCCAGTTGGATGTCAGCCCAGCTTAACCAGTCTGCAACCAGGTTCAGCTCTCCCTTGACATGGTGTGCCATCAGGGAAGGAAGGTTGCTCTCTGCCCAGGACAGCAGGACATTACCATTGGTCTGTCTAGCTCAGTATTATCAACCCTGACTAGCAATGGCTCTGAACCAGGGACCATCTGCATGCAAAGCAGGTGCTGTATGGCAGTGCTTTGCTTTTTCCTCTCCTTCCAGGCCATCTGGAAGTAGAAGGGGAGCAAAGTGGCAGTGCAAAGGGAGGGGTAGAGGCAAAGCAGCGTGGTGCTGTTTCCCTTCCTTTCCCCTGTGGTGGCAACTGCAGCTGCGGGGTGGGATGTTGGATAGTTTGCCACAGCACCCCTAGAATTTGCTGCCCAAAGAGGCCCACTTCACCCTTCTTCATGGCAGGGCTGGCCCTGTCTGAATACCAGCTGCTTCGGGGACCCTGTTCCCAATCTGTGCATCTGTGTTTTGCAGGCAGACCTCTCCCGTCAGGGGGGGCATTGATTCCACAGAGGGTCCTCTCTGTTTATTTTTTAAAATGTGCCACCGCTAAGGATCCAGTCCTAGAAGTCAGTGTGGTAGGGAGGGCTGTCTTGAGTGTGGGGCTCGGGCTGGGGAGACCTGAGTTCAAATCCATACTTAGCCATGACACTCTCACAGGAGTGTTAGAGAAAAGGAGGTCACCCCTCTTCACCCTGAGCTCATTGGAGAAGGGTGGGATACAAATGTGCTTGATAGGAGTCAGCACATGTGTGTAGGATCTGGCCCAAAGAATGTTGTACTGCCAGACCACTTCAGTCTGTGGTACTGCACTCTGGCACAGCAGAGTGTGCCTTGACAGGCAAAAGCCATCATTACCGGGTGTGGCGTAATTCATGACGAAGGGCCATTCGGTGGAGAGAGGGTGGCCAGCTTGGGGCAGCAAACTGTGATTTTGTTTTAGTTTATAATTACAATATTTTTCACCAGATAACTTGGGAAGCACCATTTGGATACACCATTGGGACTGTCTCTGACTGGGTACACAGCACAGATTTGGAGGAAACAAAGCAAACACCAGATATTAATATGTGCCATGCTTCTGGCCACCACAGAGCAAGCCAACATCAGCACAACAGACACCCCCCCCCCCCCCCCACACACACACACACACAAAGACACAGACACGATCTGAAATGGTAAGCAAAGGGCAATTGACAGCCAGCATAGCAGCAGGATGTCTAATCTACCCCATTCGCTTAGCAGAGGACATCATATTATGTACATAAGAAGCAGCTTTTTACCAAGTTAGACCATTAAGCCATCTAGCTCAGCACTGACTGGCAGCTTCTCTCATGCAATTATGAAAACGGCAAGAGTGTGCAGCGACCTTTGCTCTCACGTCTCTAATCATGTGGTGGGTGAGGACAGTCAGATGTATCATCCAAACCACTTAGAAGGTATACATGGGGTTCCAAAGTGATCTCCCACCCCAGGCAATGATCAGACCCAGACCTGCTTAGCTTTGGCAAGGTTACTGCATTCTGCATGTTTAGACTTGAGACCTTGCATTCATCTATAGCAGGGTTTCTTAACCTTGGGCCCCCAGATGTTGTTGGACTACAACTCCCATCATCCTCAGACATGGCCTCTGTGGCTGAGGATGATGGGAGTTGTAGTCCAACAACATCTGGGGGGCCAAGGTTAAGAAACCCTGATCTATAGTAATCATTCTCAAACTGCATCCCATGTGAAATAAACAGATTAAACTGGAGAGGAGAGCGGGTCTTGTGGTAGCAAGCATGACTTGTCCCCTTAGCTAAGCAGGGTCCACCCTGGTTGCATATGAATGAGAGACTAGAAGTGTGAGCACTGTAAGATATTCCCCTGAAGGGTGGGGCTGCTCTGGGAAGAGCAGAAGGGTTTCAAGTTCCTTCCCTGGCATCTCCAAGTTAGGGCTGGGAGAGACTCCTGCCTGCAACCTTGGAGAAGCTGCTGCCAGTCTGTGTAGACAATACTGAGCTAAGTATATGGCAGCTTCCTATGTTCCTAACCAATTAAAGGCTCCTATGACCCCACAAGGAGCCTGCCTACTGGGTCTCTGTATGATTTACTGTTTTGGTCCTGCTTGCTTCCAATCAGCCTCCACTGAGGGTAGTATTTCTAACCTTTCTCTGCATCAGGTCTGACTGAATGTTCAGTCTCTCCCAATTCAGATCCATAGAAGCATTACTTGCCTTTCCGTGGAGGCTGCTTGTTGCATCACTGCTCTGGTCTTATCTCCTTCCAATCTCCTTTCAATCAAAGCATATCCAGGAGCAGTGACTAGTGCAGAAGCAAAGGGGCTGATCTCACCTGTTGGCAAATAATTTGTAAGAACATAATATAAGAACAGCCCTGCTGGATCAGGCCCAAGGCCTATTTCGTTCAGCATCCTGTTTCGCACAGTGGCCGACCAGATGCCTCTGGGGAGCCCACAGGCAAGAGGTGAGGGTGTGCCCTCTCTCCTGCTGATGCTCCCCTGCAACTGGCATTGAGAGGGATCATGCCTCTGAGCACGCTGGAGGTGGCCCACAGTCACCAGACTAGTAGTCATTGATAGACCTGTCTATCATGAATCTCACTGGGGCTTTTGCATCGCCTCCCCTTTGGCTCATCTTAAAATGTTGTAGGTTGCAACTATTGTTGTTGAGCACAATTGTGCCTACAGCCATCAAACTAGGAGCCTCATACATTCATCCTCTTACATACATTCAAAAATAAACTCTAGGGGGTATAAAACTGGAGTGTTGCTATCAGAAGTTTGGAAAACCCGGGTCTATAGGATCTTGTGGTGTTCAAGGCCCAATCAATGGAATTTTGAACACATGTAGCCATTGTCCACTGCATCGGACTACTGGTCCATCTAACTCAGGGTTGTCTACAGTGAGTGGCCATGGCTCGCCAGTGTTTTGGACAGGGGTCTTTCTCAGCCCTACCTGGAAATGCCAAGGTCTGGACCTGGGATTTCCTGCATAAAAAGAATGTACAGTTGTCTCTGTCACTGAGCTGTGGCCCCATCTCCCCATTTTTGCCTGTGCTTAGGCCTCACCTGGCTATTATCCCATTCCCTGATCAAGAGGCTGTCATCTACCCACTCCAAATGCTATCCCCCAAAGCCTGAAGTTCATGCAAGAAGGAATTATGTCTTCTTGTGTTGGGGCGGGGGGGGGGAAGCACACTATCTTGAAGAGTCCCAGGTAGGGAGAGAAGGGTCTGATATTTTGATAACATCAACCTTAGCTGACTGTGCTGAGCCCCTGCTGGGTGCTTGTGGCAGTTTGCAAAAACGGCATTGCGCACACACACAGCCCAGAAATCCTCTGCTCCCTCTCTGCTTCTCCCCACCCTCTCCAGGTGACCCAGATTCAAAGGATGTCTCTTTGCCTTCATCAGTTATCACAGGGTTCCCCAACCCCGAGTCCCCAGATGTGGCTGGACTACAACGCCTTTCATCCCCAGGCTCAATGGCCCCATTGGGCCTGGGGAAGACGAGAGTTGTAGCCCAGCCACATCTGGTGACCCAAGGCTGGGAACCCTTGTGTTAAATAGTGAAGGAAAAGAGTTATCTTCCTCCCAGGTGTATACAAGGGGTGGGGGTGGAATGTTTGTTACATGACATAGTGTGCCCTGCAGTTATTATAAAGTGGGGCAGGGGACCGCCGGACAAAGCAGAGCCATCCCTTCCGTCGAATGCAGCTGAATCCATCCTCTGGCAAGTGTTAAGAGAGACAGAGAATTCTTAGGGAGTTTCCACACAAGGCACTATGACTGCGCTCCAGCACACTCTAAATTGAGAGCAGGGATGTAGGGGTGGGGGGGACAGGATGCGCAGGGACGGAATGCCAGTATTTCTTGGCTTCTCTGGCTGTTGGGGTGGGCATGGCCATGGGGGCTGTCAAGGAAAGCGCTTGCACTTCTGAATTTGCAGCTATATCACTGATTGGAAGTAAACTTACTAGATTGAAAGCAGTGGGGATTTGCTTCTGTGTGAATATACATGGGCTCAGCCTGTGCAGCTGCAATCTTAAGCATGCTTACTAGAAAGTAAATCCCATTGTACTCAAGAGCATTTACTTCAAAGTAAATGTAGAAAGGGTTGGGCTGCAAAAGCACTTTCCCCGCTTTTGCCTCTCTGACCCAGATCAGATGTAAGACCTACATTGGTGGAATACACACGTGATATCAAGACTCTCATCCCTTTTCTACCCTCAATTAAGCAAGCATCTCTCTCCCCCCCCACCCATTTCTTCAAAGGAAGTTCTGTCAACCTCCGCCACCCCGCACATCGAACGTGGGCGCCGGGGCAGGGCTTTCAAAGCAGAGAGCTAGGCTTTCGCCCCGGCGGTGCCTCTTTCTCCAAGTCATGAATAAGGACTGAGAGGTGAACACACGCGGCCTTAATTCTGGCAGGCGTGTTTTTTGTTTTACTTTTGTCCGACCTCGAGGGGGAAAGCAGCGATTAACAGGGGAGATTTAGCTGCCCTCAATCCTCTCCTCTGATCCACCCGCAGCAGCAAAGAGGCACGACCTCCTAAACGCCGATTAGCTGCGGCGGCACGTGTGTTGGGAGTCCCATCTGACTGTGGCGCTCCCGCGGCGGCTCCTTCTTTGCCCGTCCGCCTGGCCCAGGAAGGCCGGATGAGGCAGGCCCCGCTCTCCAGCTGTTCCAGCCCCTTGGGGACAACCCCGGGCAAACGGGCCGGGCGACTGCGCTAATTCCTCGAGGCGCTGCTGGAGCAGGTCCGCCCGGGAGGCACAGGATTAACGAGGCGAAGCCATGTGCCGAAGGGGAGGGGCGCAGCGTGACTCCTTCGCCGCACATGGGCAGGGACAATGTGAGGCCGCCGCTGCCGGGAAAGGGAGGGGAAAGCCAGCACCGCCTCCCTCCCGGGCGGCTAGATCTTGGTACTCTGCGGTGGTGCGTCCGGCAAGCCAGGGGAGGCTAGAATTCCTTTCCTACAGCTGCTGCGCGTCCAGGGAGCTGACCCGTAAAGGGTTGCCACCCACCTTTAAAAAAGAAAAACAGCCTTGGTTCCTGTGTCTTCTTTAACAGTGCCAGGAGGAGGTCAAACAGAAATTCAGCGGATCCACTCTCCCCCATCCCATCTCCGTTCTGGAAAAGCTACACCCCTCGAATTTCTGCCTGTCGCAAAACTGCTAATGGTACAGAAGTTCCAACATGGTGGTGATGGTCAATGCTCAATAAGATTCTGCAATGAGATGTTGAGGGCGGGGCACCACCCTTTTACGTTGACTCCTGTTGGTTTTTCCAGCACTAAAGGTACTGCACAAGGTGCCTGCACAACAGGCACAAATACAACAGGTGTAACATTGCCTGTTACTGCATTTCCATGATAGAAAAAATAAGTAATCTTATCTATGGCTTTGCAGTTGGTAGAGCAGTTGGATTGTAATATTCATTATGCACAGAATATCTTTGTTGACATACACAACATATGTGATTTTTGCTAGTGCACATTAGTACCCATTTACCTACATGCCTGGTTTTTATTTTTGTTTGTTTGATTGATTGATTGATTGATTTCTATACCACCCTTCCGAAAATGGCTCAGGGCGGTTTACACAGAGAAAGAATAAATAAGATGGACCCTTGTCCTCAAAGGGCTCACAATCTAAAAAGAAACATAAGATAGATACCAGCAACAGTCACTGGAGGGGTACTGTGCTGGGGGTGGAGAGGGCCAGTTATTCTCCCCCTGCTAAATAAAGAGAACCGCCATGTTAAAAGGTGCCTCTTTGCCACGTTAGCAGGGCTTATATCTGGGGGAAGAGCAACTGTCCCTATGTAGCCTCTCCAGTGGCTGTTGCTGGTGTCTCCCTCATTTATTTTAAGATTATGAAACCCTTTGCAGAAGGAACCATCCTCTAATTCCTTAAACTTTGTACAAGGAACCCAGGTGCGGAGCCTGACCGCCAGTGGCCTGGGCGCAGCGGCTGCAGCAGCCCCACTCACCCCGCGTCTGACGTCAGACGCGGGGGACGTGGTCTGGCTCCCGAACAGAGCCATGCAGCTCCGTCCAGGAGTTGGAGTCCAGCTGGCATTGCATTCGCAACACTGGCCATTTAACTCCTGAAGGGATTCTGTGGCCCCTTCAGGAGCTAGACTGGGGCTGGCGCTCTGTTTGCAGTGCAGCCAGGAGTGGCCCCTGGCCATGCTGCAAACGCAGCGGCAGCCATTTAACTACCGAAGGGGCCTCGTGGCCCCTTTGGGAGCTAGACCTGGGCTAGCACTGTGTTCGCAGCGCAGCCAGGAGCAGCTCTTCCCTGCCTTAAAGGCAGGGAAGAGCCGCTCCTGGCCGTGCAGTGTACACAACGGCCATTTAATTCCCGAACGGGGGCCGCGTGGCCCCCACTCGGGAGCTAAACCAGCACCCCCGCGTCTGATGTCAGACGTGGGGCGCATGTCGGGGCATGGCACCTGATTGGGCATGGCCCGGGTTCTTTGAACCCGTTCGCCCAATGGTGGCTCCGCCCCTGAAGGAACCATCCTCTCATTCCTTTTGCTGTGTAAACCACTTTGAGAACTGTTTTGGGCCAAGAAGTGTATAGAAATGTTTTTAATAATAGCTGAGCCCACCTAATGGTGCAGTGGGGAAACTGTACTAGTGAGCAAGAGGTTGCTGGTTCAAATCCCTGCTCAGGCAGCAGCGATATAGGAAGGTGAGTGGGAGGAGGCAATGGTAACCCCCTCCTGTATTCTACGAAAGACAACCACATGGCTCTGTGGTCGCCAGGAGTTGACACCAACTCAAGGGCACAACTTTTCTTTAATAATAGCTGACATACAGAGTAACCAGTGCAGCAAGAAAGCAGCCTACAGAACTTCCCACCTAACTGTACTGTTGCAGCAGGGAAGGCCCTCCCCTTCTCCAAAAAGCCCTCTCTCTGTGCCTCCCAAAAAGACATCCATGAAGGTTGTGAAGCTATCAGGGACATATTTTTAGTGGCATAATGGGTGTTCTGGGGAATGGGAAGGTGTCAAAAATTGCCACTTTGCCACTGCACTGATGCAGTTCATTGGGATGTTGTTGTTGCACTGGTGCATTCCTGCTCTATATATCAACCAATAATCTTTAATGTATATTTCTACAATTGTGCATCTTTGCGGCAATGTAACCTGAGCTTTAGTATCATATCTTACCTCAGCTATAAATTCAACAGGTGGCCTTAGGCAAGCCCTTGTTTTCTTATCCTCAGTCTGAGAAAACTGGCTTACTGTACAGGAATGTTATATGCCTGGATTACTGGGACAACATATTTGAAAGGCTGTGAATGCTTGATTTGTGACAAGCATGTTTACTGTGGGACTCTCTGTTTTACCCACCAGCATTCTTATGCAGTGCACCTGTTCTCTGCCCATGTACACTTGTGTAATCTGGATTACACACGAATTTGTGTTACCTAGAAAGCTGCTGTCTACTGAGTCTGACTATTTGGTCCATCTAACTCAGGATTATCTACACTGATTGGCAGCAGTTCTCCAGGGATTTCAACCATGGTTTTTTCCTAGTCTTATCTGGAGATGCCAGGACTGAACCGGGAACCTTCTGCATGCAAAGCAGGTGCCCTTCTATGGAGCAACAGCCCATTTGGTTGGGCTGGATAGCTCCACGCTTGAGCAAAGGGCTGAATCAGATGGCTTTTTGATCACCTCTGGTTCTAGAATTCTGTGCATACTGAATATTACAATTCCACACGTTCTAGCAACCAAACATGCCATTGTAATGGTGAAAATCTGTGTTTCAACCAGCACTCTCTCTTGTAAGTTTCACTGAGTGCAACACTGAGTTCAATAGGGTTATCACAATTACTGTTATAGTTCAAATTATGTTATTATACACAATGCGTACAATTCACTTCACACTACAACATCTTAGGGTGGGCACTATCTTTAAGGATGAGACAAATAAATGAAGGAGAGCTCTGCTATCAAGAGCTGTTAGACTTGTGACATTGTCTAGAGGCAGTATATAAACAGCCTTATTCTGAGTCAGAGACCATTGGCCCATCCATCTAGCTCAGCACTGTCTACATTCAGTGTCTGGCAGGGGCTCTCCGGGGGCTTTAGTCTTTCCCAGCCTTACCTGGAGATGCCAGGCACTGAGCCTGGGACGTTCTACATGCAAAGCAGACCACTGAGCTGCTTCAGTCTCTGTAGGATGCTGGGACACAAACAGCAGGCAGCTGTTCTCCACTTTAGACCCTGTTTCTGGGCACCCAGAGGTATGCGGGTGGCTGTGATTGGAATGCCTGATCGAGCACAGCAATTCTTATGTTAAAACTTATTTCCTCTTCATATGAGCTTCCTCCTTCCGGAATGGCAGGCTTCAGGGTCCTCCCCCACAAAAAAATAATCTTGAATTGCACAATTGCAACCACATGCACACACGCACACCCAATAAATTATATCCAGTCTGCCAAAAATGTGTCTCTACAAATGGAAGTGGGGCAGAGGCGGACGTTGGGTCTTCAGAGGGGACTGTGAGGAAGCTAACGTAGGGCAAGATCAAACAATCAGGTTTGGGTTCTACGGCAGGGGGGCATTAGAAGATGGCAGGGGGGCATTAGAATCCATCCATCCATCACTTTAAAAAGTGCCTCTTTGCTCTGCTAGCAGGAGTTATCCAGCAACTGCCAAATCTGGCAACAAAGAGCTCCCAGAGGAGACAGTTGTAACAATTTCTACTGCTTACAAAACTACTCTCTAGGTCTCTCTGTGCCCCAGTCCTCATACAGCCACCCCACAGCTCAAGCAGCTACTCTGGCCCTTGTATAAGCACATTCCCACACTTTCTAAAGGGCCTGTCCTTGGCCACCTCCCACAATCCTCCTGCCTCTGCCATCTTTCTTTCTATACAAGCTTCTCTCCGCTTGTGCAAATCTCCCTTCCCAAGCACTCACGCCTCTAGCTCACTGTTCCTGTAGTTCCCCCATTCTAGCCTATACAATTGCTTCCCTAGTTGCCACTGCTCCCTGCAAGCAGCCATCATGCTTGCTCATGGAACTCCTCCCCCAGTCTCTCTATACCTAATGTTTGCAAAAGTCCTTTTTTAAAGGATCATACTTCCTGGAACACTTGATGTATCCTGTGTGGAGGACTTGTCAGCTGGGCAGGCACTGCTGCTAGGAAGCTCTCCAGTTTGTGCTCCAGAACTGTCAATTTGCTCTACAGAGTGGTTTGTGAATGCCACTTCTCCTTTCCTGGTCCTCAAAGCCTTGTTTCTGGGCAGAAATTCATTTTTAACAGAGGCCATATTGTTACTTATGCAAGGGCCAAAAAGCCAACAACATTGGCTCAGTTCCACCAAACCCAAAACACAGGAAGTGGATTCTTAAACCCCTCCGTGCTCTCCAGTACGAACAGAAGCACAGGCTTGGGTGAAGAAGACCTCTCCTTATTTTGCCCCTCATCTGCTCACTCCCCTGCAAGAGTTAAAACACAGGCAGACTGGAAAGAGCAGCTGGGGTGCACAAGAGGGCCTGTCCAATGGCGTGGGCATCGAAGAGTGCCCTGGTTGCTGCTCACGTGGAGGAGGAAGTGGTCAAGGAGCCCTTTGCTTGTACCTTGGCTTATGGGCAAGAAAAATGCTGAGGCACGTAATGGGGAACTTCGGGAGCTCCATGGGGAATTTCCTAGAGATCTCAGAGGATTATCAATTGATGGGATTATGGTGAGGAAGATCAGGGATGAAGAGCACTTCAGAAATGCAAGGTACACACTACCAGAATCAACACCTTCCCACTCACCCAGTCTTAATCTGCACCACCCTGACCTTCCTAGCAGGGCTGTCTGAAGGAGGGCTAGAGGGCAGCTGCCCAGGGCCCCACACCGACAGGGTGGTGGTGGTGGTAGGGGGAGAGCTCCACACACTGTAGTCCAGCAATGGAGACTTCCAATCCCAACAGGTTCAGAGTAATATTATCATCCCCCACCCCCACTGTTTTCATTCTGGTCCTTGACAAAGCTAGAGACAGCCCTGACAAGCAAACAACATTCTCCTCAGATCACTCCCCATCCACCTTCTTATCAGAGGTAGCAAAGCATGCTGGGATGCATGTAGGCCACATTGCCAGCCGACAGATTACCTCATGGAATCGGGTTACTTACTGTCGCTTGGGCCCTGCCGTAGCTTTGCCGGGCCAGTCCTAGCAGGCCTGTGGGTTGGACGCTGGGAGGAGAGAGCGAGGCATCCAAGAGCACCCAAGAGGTCACTTGGTGCTGAGCCGGGTCCCAGGCCGCCGGCAGGCTGAGCAAGTAGGGGCACAATAGCGGGAAGGGGGGCGGCAGCCTGGGCAGGGGGGAGGGGGAGGGGGAGGAGCAGGGAGGCAACAGCCGAAGCTGCCCCAGGAGGGGCGGGAATGGCAGCAGGGGGTCGCGGGGCGGCAGCCACCGGAGCAGCAGCCTGTGCGGCAACAGGCCGAAGGGCAGTAGCAGCAGGACGGGCGGCAGCAGGCAGAGCAGCAAGGAGGTGGGTAACAAGCAGGGCAGGGGGGCCGAAAGCAGCCAGGGCAGCACATGGGGCAGGGTGGGGGGCAGCAGCCGATGCTACACATGAGCAAGGAGGGTGGTGGAGGGGATGCCCTCCAGGAGCCAGTGATGGCAAGGTGGGAGCCAGGCACAACTCACACTATCTCTTGGCTACCGGAATGAGAGCAGTGCACCCAGCTAGAAAGCCCCATGGCTCCTGAGAGCCTTCCCAGTTCAGAGAGGATTCTAGGACATGCACAGGGCCAGCAGGCCCACGGGACACAGCAGCCTCCACTGTATTTATAGCTCCCTAAGGCCAAGAGCACTAGCTCCTAAAGCCGTCTGAGCCAGCACGCGGACGGACTCTGCTCACCAGGCTGCTTAACACATGCAAGAAGAGGCCAAGAAGAACCCTCTTCCTTTTCCTCCTGTAGGTAAGGGGAGACCGGCCATTCACTGGACCAGGCCAGTCAATGTCCAAGGAGCTCTGCCACTTACTGTTTATGGGACAGCTGCATATCAGAAATCAACAGGTGAGGCATAGAGATGTGGTGACGGAAATGCCTCACCCACTGATTTCTCCTTTTCATGTAGCTGTTGGGCATGGGGCTTTGGTCCATGAGAGAGGTGCCTCCAGTGCTGCCAGGAGTCATCCAGCTGGTGCCACTGAGTGGGGCGGGGGGGGAGATTCTGTTCATGAGGGCAAGTGTCCCATGGGCTGTCATTATGACTGGCTGAATCATACGGTCAGCTGGCCCCTAATCAGTCTGAACTGCAACATCCTTGAGATCTGAAAGTAGCCTTGGGATTTAAATACACTTGCTTCCATGCAAACAATTAATATCACACAGTTGCCCTTTACTGAATGTACAGTTTGATGTTCATTCATATCTAGCTCTATCCAACGTGCTGAAGGTGGGTAATGAAAGCAACTCCTCTGGCAACATTTAATGCTTCCCCCCACATTTCCCCAATTTAATGGTGAGCCCCAAACGCCAGCCAGCACCCTGTCCTAAATCGGAAAGACCAAAACCTTTATTTTATTAAGTCCATAGCAGGAGACAGGGAAGCCGCCCAAAATGCATCTTTTTACACTTGTGCTGAATCTGATGCTTTGGGTCAGGACCAACTATACAATATGTTAGAGTTCCATGATAAGCACTCTCAATGACATTTTCCTCTTGGACAAACTGCCACAGCTGAATTGTATAAAAGGGTTTTTTGTATGATTTCTCCTCTACAGCTAATTGCCTCTTTGAGGCAGTGGTGATTTAAGTCAGGGAATCTAGTCTGAGGGAAAAGGGTCGGACTCTCCTCCCCACTATGCTACTGCCCTAATCTAAATTGGGGCGGAAGGGCTGTGTCTGCTTTTACATGAAGAAAATTGTGTTCGGAGTTTAATTCATAGAGTTTCAATATCTCTCTATATAATACACTAAGGTCGTACGTGGCAAGCCCCGCCCACACAGTGCTTTACCAATCGGAGGTAACAGAGCAGAAACACCACGGCGATTGGGCAGTGGGGATTCCATATGCAGATAGGGAAGAGGAGCGGGTAGGGGGTGAGTGAGTGAGCGGAGGGGAGAGGGCCAGTAAGTGAGTGAGTGGCAGGGAGGGGTGAGAAAGCAAGTGAATGGTGGGGAGGCGGCGAGTGAGCGAGCGTGTGGTGAGGAGGGGTGAGTGAGAGAGCGAGCAGTGGGGAGGAGAAGAGTGAGAGAGTGAGCGGAGAGTGAGAGAGAGTGGCGGGGAGGAGATGAGTGAGAGAGCAAGAAGGGAATGAAGATGTGAGGAGCAGGGAGGGGGCAGCTGAGAGTGGGTGGCTGACACTCAGCAATAAAGCAGGGGCTGTGGCAAGGGACAAGGAGAGCAACAGACTAGTTTCGTTTTATTTTGTTTTTCCAGAATGCAACCTTTATTTGGCTTTTCCCTGGATGCCCATTTAAAAGACATCCTTCTGCAGTACTTCAGGTGGCTTTGATTCACCAAACATTCCAGACCCAGGTCACACACCACGAGGCTTAAACTTGGTTAGGCTCCCCAGATGACCAACTCACTGCTGCCAGCCATAGTGGGCCATCCAGGAAGTCCCAGTATTGCACACAGGAGGAGGCAGCCTCTAGGCTGAACAGGCCTAACCCCTCCCTATCTATCTATCTATCTATCTATCTATCTATTTGATTTCGAAATGGCTCAGGGCGGTTTACAATTAAAACAGAAAACATTAAAAACAATTAAAACAGAGATACAAATATAAATACCAATTTAAAACAACTTAAAAAACAATTAAACTATCAAAACAATTAAAACCCTGAAAACCAGGTATTAAAACAATTAAAACTGATTAAAAACCCTGAAAGGCCAGGCCAAACAGATAGGTTTTAAGGGCTCTCTTGAAGGACAGTAAAGAATCAAGATTACGAATTTCCGCTGGGAGTGCATTCCACAGTCCAGGAGCAGCTACAGAGAAGGCCCGCCTCTGAGTCGTCACCAAACGAACCGGTGACAACTGGAGACGGACCTCCCCAGATGACCTTGACGTGCGGTGGGGATCATGTAAAAGAAGGCGCTCTCTAAGATATCTTGGACCCAAGCTGTTCAGGGCTTTAAAGGTAATAACCAGCACTTTGTATTTTGCCCAGAAACATATTGGCAGCCAGTGTAACTGTTTTAAAGCAGGCATCATATGGTCTCTCCGGGTTGCCCCAGAGACCAATCTGGCTGCCGCATTCTGAACTAACTGAAGTTTCCGGACTACGTACAAAGGCAGCCCCACGTAGAGCGCATTGCAGTAGTCAAGCCTGGAGGTTACCAGCTGATGCACCACAGTTTTGAGGTCATCCTCTTCAAGGAATGGGCACAGCTGTCGAATCAGCCAGAGCTGATAGAAAGCACTCCTGGCCATGGCCTCCACCTGAGAGACCAGGGTGAGGCCTGGGTCCAGGAGTACTCCCAAGCTACGCACCTGCTCCTTCTGGGGGACTGTAACCCCATCCAAATTATATATACTAGGGTGAGTTGGGGAAGGATAATTCCATACCTGCCAATATGTCCCTATTTTCCCATTCACCTGAATGGGAAAATAGGGACATATTGGTGGGTATAGAATTCCTTCTCCTTTCCCAAACTTCCAAAGTCACCACTGTTCATTTTTTAATGCACACCACACATGCAGGGGCGTATCTAGGGGAAATAGCTCCTAGGGCAAGCACTGAAATTGCACCCCTGTCCAAACATCTGACACCCATCTTTCAGATAACTTTACCATAATATCAGCTCAAAAATACAACTCCAAACACTTTCAGGAGAAACAGGTTGTAAGCAACACACGCATGCATACTCACACACATACAACCACACATGTGGCACATATGCGCCAATCGCCTTCCCAAGGAAATGCAGCACATCCATGTGCTGAGCATGCCTCCATAGAGCTAAGCACTGAAGGCTCTTTTTAGCAAATGCTCTGCCACCTCAGGACACCTCACTACAGGTCGCTGCCTCCAAGAAATTCAGGGATGGGTTTGTTCTGTCCAAACAGTTTTTGCCTTAAAGGGAGATGGTTGCAATGGGAAAGCAACAGGCAGACTGGACAGTAAACTTTATGTCTAGTTTATCAAATGCACCAGTCAATCAAAATCACAGCATGAATATTCAATGTGTCTTTTAAAAACAATTGTGTTCAAAGTAAAAAGAGAGTTGCATTGATTTTTTTAAAGAAGACATTCTAAAATATAACTTTTTTAGAAGGCAAGAAAACTTGAGCAAATCTACTTGGGATGCACAGGCAATAAAAACCCGAGTACAACTCAGCTAAATTGAAGGGAATAATTTGCAGCACGTTAACCATTTATTTCAAAAGACAAGCCATTTATCAGTATGGTAAGACTGCACAACACAGGGATGGCAATACATTGCAAATGCAACATTTCTGGGTGTGAATTCTTACAGCAGTTTTTTGTTTTTTGTTTTAAGCAACACACAAGTTAAAGGCATGGAACTTTCCGAGTTTGAAATCCCACAAACCTTATAATCAGATAGCTTGACAAATATGCAGATAAAGATAGAGCTCTGTATAGAGAATTAAACAGCATGTGAGCGAATATTTCCATTTTATTCCTTGCCTCTCCCCTCACCCTTCAGTTTTGCCAGCTCACAAGGTATTAAACCAACATTGTCTTTCTAAGGGATGTTTTGTCCACTTACTTTTGTGCCATCTGTTTTTTAAACGCTCGGGTCCATTGCATTCTTCTGACTCCCAAGATCAGGGGAAAAACTAGACTAGGGCCTTGCAGAGGCCATTTGAGCATGTGCGGCAACCTCCAAAATGGCCGCCACACCACTGATCTTTGTAGACCAGGATGGGCTGCAGTGGTGATTTAAGAGGCCAGCGGGGGGAGGGGGAACCTTTGCAGACACCCCCCCCGTAGCCTTTAGGAAGCCCCCTGAAGGGACTACAGGTGTGTGTGTGTGTGTGTGTGTGTGTGTGTGTGTGTGTGTGTGTATATATATATATATATATATATATATTTGGGGGGGATTTTAATTGTGAATTGGGGAGGGGGTGGGGAGCAGCATGGCACTGGCACCCCCCAAGTGGCACCTAGGGTACGTGCCCTGACTGCCCCACCCTAGTTTTGCCTATGCACACATGATAAAGCAAAGATTCCCAATGCTGGAGGTAGGCTTCTCTAAGCTCTTCTCATTGGGAAGGCTTACTGCTTTACAATAAATTAGCTGGGCCGGGCACAGAGCATCTGTGCCTCTAGTTCTCCGCCCGCCCGCCTGCCGCCACCATTTTCTCCCTCCCCGCCTACTTGCCACCAATTTCTCCCCCCCCCCCATCTTTGCCGCCTTGCCCACAAGCCTGTTCGCCAGTGCTGGCACTTTCCTCTCCCCTGGCCAGCAGCTCGCTCATGAACTCTTGCGAGAGCTGCCACGCATAACAGTGACGGGTACGCCTTCGAGAAATAGATAGATAGATAGATAGATAGATAGATAGATAGATAGATAGATAGATGAACTGCGGTGGTCCTCTCTGTCTTGACTGGGCCAAGAGGCCTAGACAAATTCCACACATTCAATTTAAAGCTCTTTTAAGATCAAGTGTGGCCCACAGTATTGCAGTGCCTGAGCCAAAGTACCAGAACTCTAGTGGGGGAATAAAGGCCCCTTCCAAAGCCAACCCTTGCAGCTTTGAAAGAGGTGGGAGGAGGCAGCCAGCCAGAAGGAAGGTTGCTAGCATCCTTATCTTCTCTACTCATGCTTCTTGTAAGTTTTGTAAGGAGTACAAGAAGAGCAGCTCCTTGCAACGGTCAGATTGATTGACTGACTGATTAGTTGGTTGGTTGGTTGATCAAATTTGTATGGTGCCCCAAACTACTGTCTCTGAGTGGCTTGGTCCTGATTGGTCCTGAAGAGCTGCTCTGATAGTGGTGAGGGGCATCTTGCCACCCTGCTGGTGCCCCAATAATCTGCCATATGAGGCCACTGCCTCAACTTGCCTCCAGAAAGGACGGATCCTGTTTAAGACTCTTTCCTTTTGCTGGTATGCCAGGTGTTTTTACCCTGCCCTTTCTCCAAGGGGCTCAGGACAGTTCACACATTTCTTCTCTCTTTTTACTCTCACAACAACCCTGTGAGGTAGGTTAAATTGAAAGGCAGTGACCAGCCCAAGTTTAGAAAACATTGGGGCTGTGTGCACATTCAAACCCAGGTCTTCCTGGTCAAACATTCAACATCTCAGCCACTATACTATACTGACTGCACATATGAAAGAAAGAAATGCAGTTTCAGATGTACTTTTATCAGGCTCTTAAATCGACTGGTAGCTATGCAGGAAGTTGGGTTACAATCACATTTCAGTCTCCCTCTAGTTTTTGTGTCACTTGTGTACAAATGTGGTCTACCTGAAGCACATTTTTAGTCATCACTCACCCTTATCTATGGCATCTCCACTTCAGCTACCCACATAACTTTCTCTGACACTGATCAGGGATTGTGTAACATGCCATCTCCCTTAATCTTTCCAAAATGTTTAAGAATTTTTTTAATAATGGACAGGTACAAAATATGTGTGGATATCTACTTCAGGCATTGCAATTTTATGTCCCTGTAGTAAATCAACTAGTTAAATAGCAAATGATTAATTAACTAAAAATTTTAATCAGTTGATACCTCTAATTTTCATTGCCATCTGATAGTGGACTCAGGTGCTTGAGTGCTGGAAGCAAAACAGAGCTACTCCAAAATGAGTCAGTCAGTGGTTGTTACATACTT